>NC_134095.1:125879637-126548387 GCF_000715075.1 Nicotiana tabacum
GTCGCCCACCAGTAAAATGCGGGAATACTTTTAAGTTCTAGGTCGCCCACCAGTATAATGCGGGAATACATTTAAGTTCTAGGTCGCCCACCAGTATAATGCGGGAATACATTTAAGTTCTAGGTCGCCCACCAGTAAAATGCGGGAATACATTTAAGTTCTAGGTCGCCCACCAGTATAATGCGGGAATACATTTAAGTTCTAGGTCGCCCACCAGTATAATGCGGGAATACATTTAAGTTCTAGGTCGCCCACCAGTATAATGCGGGAATACTTTTAAGTTCTAGGTCGCCCACCAGTATAATGCGGGAATACATTTAAGTTCTAGGTCGCCCACCAGTATAATGCAGGAATACTTTTAAGTTCTAGGTCGCCCACCAGTATAATGCGGGAATACATTTAAGTTCTAGGTCGCCCACCAGTATAATGCGGGAATACTTTTAAGTTCTAGGTCGCCCACCAGTATAATGCGGGAATACATTTAAGTTCTAGGTCGCCCACCAGTATAATGCGGGAATACATTTAAGTTCTAGGTCGCCCACCAGTATAATGCGGGAATACATTTAAGTTCTAGGTCGCCCACCAGTATAATGCGGGAATACTTTTAAGTTCTAGGTCGCCCACTAGTATAATGCGGGAATACATTTAAGTTCTAGGTCGCCCACCAGTATAATGCGGGAATACTTTTAAGTTCTAGGTCGCCCACCAGTAAAATGCGGGAATACATTTAAGTTCTAGGTCGCCCACCAGTATAATGCGGGAATGCATTTTGTCTGTTCATTCCATATTCTAGGTCGCCCACAAGTATAAATGCAGGCATGTCATTACCAATAGGAGGCGCACTTCCTCAGTTTAGTTTCACCATAGGAGACGCACTTCCTAAGTTTAATCTTACCAATAGGAGACCCGCCTGCAGAACGGAGTTTGTTGTATGACAAAAGAAAAGAATAAATCAGGCGTCCACCTGGAGAACAAGGACAAAGAAAAATAGAAATCAGGCGTCCACCTGGAGAATAAGGACAAAGAAAAATAGAAATCAGGCGTCCACCTGGAGAACAAGGACGAAGAAAAGAAGTAATCAGGCGTCCACCTGGAGAATAAGGACAAAAGAGAAGAAGAAATCATGCGTCCACCTGGAGAACAAGGACAAAGAAAAATAGAAATCAGGCGTCCACCGGGAGAATAAGGACAAAGGAAGGAAGAAATCAGGCATCCACATGGAGAACAAGGATAAAAGAAATAGAAATCAGGCACCCACCTGGAGAATAAGGGAATACAATTGAAGTGTTGAAGTCAAAAGCCCGCTCATATGAGAAAGGAGCATACTTAGAATCAATAAAGCAGAGGAATACAACAGGAATCCCCAGCAGGAAGCAATAAAATCCCCAGCATTCACAAAAGGCTGGTCAAAAAAAAACCACAAGAAAACAAGAGGAGAAAAGAGGGGAAAAGAACCCAAGGTACGGAAGTGGAGAACAGATGCGGTCCGCTCAAGAACTAGCACCTACAACTAGCAGTATCAAGGTTCAAATCTGAAGTCTCTATGAAGCACCATTCAAGACTCAAGACCAAGTTTCAGAAGACTTACAAATAGGAATCCCTGTAACTAGTAGCTGATAGGCTTAGTTAGTCTTTTTCAGTCTTCATTTTTTGTTGTAACGACAGGACCGCGGACCGGAACCTCAACGGAACGGCACCTCGATCGGCTCCTCACCTCGGTACACTTTACCATCTCTCTCATTCCCGAACTACACGTGGCCTGATTCCTGTATAACCAAGGATATGTAGGCAGCTCAGATACCAGGGCTCGGTCACATTCCCTCCCTTTCCGTAGTGTAGTCCCCTCCAAATAATGGTCGGGTAAAAAACACGTCTAGTTGTTCTTTGTCGGAAAACTCTTCGTGTTTCCAGTCAAAGAGGGGCAGCTGTAAGCACGTGATTTTTGACCCTCCCCGAGGATTTTCACATTTTCTTTAGCATAAATATGAAATTGGGTCTAATATAGCCATTTTAACTATTTTACTTTATTTCGTTGCAAAAAAGAAAAAAAATCACAAAATATATATATAAATTTTAGTTTATGTATTTCTCATAAACTTGAAAAATACAAAAATTGTACTTTATTTTGGTACTTTGTATAAATTCGAAAATTACAAAAAAATATAATTCGATTAATGTTTTGTAGTCGTTTTAATTTTGGAAAAAATACAAAAAATATTACTTTATATTTTTGTCTTTATTAAAAAACAAAAATTACAAAAAAATAGTTTTATTAATATTCTATAGTCATTTTAACTTTAAAAAATACAAAAAATATTGCTTCATATTTTATCTTAATATTTAAAAAAGCGAAAATTACAAAAATAGTTTTATTAATATTTTGTAGCTATTTTAAATCTTGAAAAAATATTTAAAAAGATATAGTTTTGTTTGAATACTAGTCTTATTTTTGGTAGTTATTTTGCTTACATAGGACTAGTTAAGCAACGTGTTCCTATTTCTCGGGTCCGGGCAAAAGAATAATATTCGGGTTCAAACTACCCGGTTTTAGGCCTAATTTTCGGACCTAGCCCATAATAAACCGTGTCCAGGACACATGGGGAACCCCACCACGCGTGGGGGACATAAACCTTGAACCCCACCACGCGTGGGGCTCATTTTTCTTGGCAAAACATTACAAAACACGGACAAAGGCAAAAGCATGGGAGGACTTTTGAAAATTTTTTGAAGAAAACAACTGTTCATCTTTCTTCTTCATAAAGAAGAAAGAAAGAAAACCTACGGAAAGAAAAAGAAAAACGACCCTCGACCAACAGCTTCCTCTCCATCGACGAAAACCAGAAAAACCATCGTCGACCACTGTTCATCTTCTCCAAAAGGAGAAGAACAAAACCCTAACGCTCCCTCCATTGAAGCAACCCGTCACCTCCACGTCCAACCACCATCAAAAAACTGCCATTGTTGCCGTTGCGAGCTCCCTCCGTCGACCACTACCCCAAACACCACCCTAACACCACCACCAAACAGACTTCTCCACCTCCAGTCGCACCCCCCAACGTTTGAAGCCCTGCAACCTTTCGTCGCCACCCTCTCACGTCCAAACTCCAAAACGCCACCACCCCACGTCCGTCGACCACCAGCTCCCCCCCGTTGTCAATGTACTCCAAAAACACCACCCACAGCGTCCAAACATCACGTCGCAACCAGTTCCCCCCCAACGCCTGAACCTAACCAAACCCTACCCCAAAACCACCTGCCGAGCCAAAAATCCAGCAAACCTCGTCGTCACCCCCCCCCTCGTCGGAACGTAGGCAGCTGTTGCTGTGTTCTTCTACCCCGTCACTATCCCTCGACCCCTCTTGCTTCATCTTTTCGCACCAAGCTGCTGGGTCGAGAAAGGTCAGTAGCAGCGAACATGGCAGATTGTTAGCACTTGCGGGTCCGAGTTTTCTATTTCCATCGAGGTCGGCTTTGGTTCGTCGAGGTCCGGTACGTCGAGGTGTTTGTCCGAGGTTCCGTCGTTGTTCAGTGAGATCCGGTTTGAGTTTCGTCGGGGGGCGCTATTTGTCGTTCTTGGTTTGTCGAGGTTCGAAGGTTAGTGTTCTTCGTCCTTTGTTTCATTTCATTCGATTCGCATATTATGGTTTAAGATGAATGTCAACAATGCAATTTTCGTTTTTTTTTGTTAAAATGTTCATCTTATGATTAGTTACTGCATATGCTTAAAGTAAATGTGAGAACATATTGTGAACTTAAGTTTTTTTTACGAGAATGTCTACTTCTATGCATATATTTGTGTTTATTAAGGGAGCAATTTGACATCCGGTGATTTGTTGCGAACATATGTGCTCGCATATATTATGTACTCTCGTTGTAATGGGTATGTGAACGTCTGAATGAAAAAAAATCATGACTACTAGCGTTTAAACCTTATTTCTCATTTGTTAGTAATGGAAGTTGGGTTTAATAACAATAACAATACGTTAGCAAAGTTAGGAATAATAGGAACCCTATTAAAATTCTTAGAATTCGGGACAGGCCGCTTAGCGAATTTCACGGTCTTTCCAAAATAACAATACGTTAGTTGCTTTAAGCGCGTATTTAATAATGTTACCTTCTTAACTCGGGTGCACATTTATGTGACCCAAATCCAAGTCTCAACGGAGTCGAAATGTGGTTCTAATCACGGGTACATTGATTGTGACGTGGTCTGAGACGCATTTCCATAACGTTGTAAATTCTTAAAAAAAATAATAATAATAATAAAAATGAGGCGAGCCTCGCCAAATAAAAGGGACAAATTGCGGGGCCCTCACCAAATATATGTATTAAATACTTAGATTCGGGACGGGCCGTTTAGCAAATTTCACGGCCCTACCCCAAAATAACAATGCGCTAGTTGCTTTAGGCGCGACTTTAATAATGATATATCCCTAAATTCGGGTGCACATTTATGTGGCCCAAATCCAAATCTCAACTGAGTCGAAATATGTCAATAACCACGGGTGCATTGATGTAACGTGGTTCGAGATATGTTTTCACGACGTTGCAAGTCCTATAAAAATAACATTGAATGATAAAAGCGGTTAAAAGATAAAATTGGCACATAAGTTCACATTTGTATAAAATCGAATAATCAAGCCGAATATAACAGTTGAGCGACCGTGCTAGAACCACGGAACTCGGGAATGCCTAACACCTTCTCCCGAGTTAACAGAATTCCTTATCTAGATTTCTGGTACGCAGACTGTAATATGGAGTCATTCTTTTCCTCGATTCGGGATTAAAATTGGTGACTTGGGACACCCTAAATCTCCCAAGTGGCGACTCTGAAATAAATAAATAAATCCCCTTTCGATTGTCCTTTAATTGGAAAAAACTCCCTTGCGCCCCATCGGGTGCGGAAAAAGGAGGTGTGACAATGCATACCCGTGTTTAAGAATGTATTATTATTATATCGCGCCTAAAGCAATTAGCGATTTATTACTTTGGGGTAGGGCCGTGAAATTTGCTAAATGACTCCTCCTTAATTCTAAGCAATTAAATGTACATTTATTGAGGGCCCCACAATCTATACATTTTATTAAGCGAGGCTCATCTCATTTATTTTCCTAAATGGATAAATCTTAAAGCGACTACATTTTGCTATTTAAAATTAATCTCTAAAATGAATAAAGAAAATCCTAATTAATTACGTTTTTTTTTTTATTATTATTATTTAAGAAAACATGACACGCTAATTGCTTGATTCATACAAATATTGATGAAAAAAGGAATTTTATTCTTAATTTCGAAAATTATAAATTAAATAAAAATTCAACAACTAATATTTAAAATAAACAAATATAGCTAGATTAAAACTCAGCATTGTTATTTTTTTTTAAAAATATTATTGAGATTAATTATTCACAATCATTTGAAACTAAATTTAACCATAATTACTAAAGCTTATTAGAAAGTTTATTAGACTTAAACGTTCTTCTAATCTTGCTTAAGCTCATGTCATGCCTTAATGCCTAATTTACGATGTTTAATTTAAATTCGTGTCTTAGCTAAATTTAGCTACTTGTTCATGATCAACCTATAATCTTGAAGCCTTCATAACTAGTGAATTAACCTATTTTGCCGAACCGATTTATTACAGACTAACTTATGATATTATTTTCTTATTCCAGTCATTATTTAGTAATTCATGAAATAGCTTAAATACAATCAACAAAAGGAACAAAGAAAAAAAACGAAATTAAAACTTCAAATTTTCATTCTTCATATGTATTCACGCTTCATATTTCGGATTACAATAACCAGCTTTTCAGTTGTGTACCTGATATTGGAAGCAAAAGAAAATGAATATGAGAATCAGCAGCAGCAGTAAAATCAGTACAACACAGCAACAGCCCAGCAACAGTAACAACCCAGTAACAGACCGGTGGAGTAGTAATCCCAAAAAAAACAAAAGCTTCCAGCTTTGATGAAACAACAATTAATTCTAATTTCAAACAACAAAAGAAAGCAGAATGTTTTTTCTTAGTTTTTTTTTTAATTTGAAAGCTTAAATATTTTTCGGAATTTTCTATCTCTTAAATGTTCAGCCCTTTTCTCTCTCTTATTTTCAGATTTGTTTCTCTCTCTCGTATCTGTGTATTTTTCTCTATCTCTCTCTATTTTTTCTCTCTGTATTGTCCCTTGTCTTGTGTTCAAGACTTCTTCTTATAACCCATCCCATAAACCTTTCAATTAATTAAAATCAATATTTTTTCTCTACCCAACCCATTATCTTCCCACTCATCCCCATTACATTAAATAAACATACATTTCATTTTGTCCCCCATGCCTAATATAAAATAATGCAAGATTCCCCCTTTAAATTAAATCTTGTCCCCCCTTTATATTAAATAATCATATCACAAACCACCCCATTTTATTTTGTCCCCCATGCTTCAAATAAACAATTACAAAATGTACAATTCCTAAACTACCCCCTCCGACCTTACTGAAATTACCAAACTACCCCTGAACGTACTACAAATTTACCAAACTACCCATCAACTATAACACATCAATTAATCAAACTTAACCAAAATATAGACAATATGATCAATTTCTAACAATGTTCAAACAACAATATGAACACGGATGAACATCATAACAACAATATCACATGAACACGATTTTAACAACATTTCAACAACAAATCACATGAACACAAATTGAACAACAAAGAACAACTAAAATTTGATTGAACAATATTTTAGAAACAAACAATCCTATTTTCGGATTCAACAACTACAACAAACAAGTATATTTAGATTTCTAACTTCAATCATATTGAACTTAAAATCAATTCTAACAATATTACAACCAACAATTCCTATATTAAACCTTATGAGACAATTTCAAGAAATAATCACAAATGGTAAACAAGAAATCAAGCTATACAAATTTCGGATTCAAGAACAATCAAACAAAGTATGAACATGAATTAAACCTATTTTAAACAACAAACATGATGGATTTAAACGATTAAACCAACATATTTCTCTAACACAACTAAATTCTTTAAACAAATAACAAGATCGACGAAGAAACAATTATGAACTTAAACTTGAACTTAACAATATTAACAATTTCTAACAATACATAAACACATGAAACAAATTGAAGAAATAGTTAATTAAACTTCAATTTGTATCTAACAAACATTAAACTAACAAATATTCACTTAAACAACAATACAAACATGAAATGAATATGAAAACAACTAATTAAACTTCTATTTTGAAATCTGAAAATTAATTTAACAAACAACATGAACATGAACAAAACCAAAAATCAAATATCTAACCATAGACATGAATAAAACAAACATTCGCCGATTTTAGATTCGAAAAATATCAAAACAAAATACGGACAAAATAAAATTTCAAAAACTACTAACCGGATTGAAACGACGAATGACTAACCAACGACGAACGACATCGACCAAAACTCATCCGTGTATGCGAGGCCGAAGTGAAGAGGACGAAGGTGAGGCGGCAGCGTCGGGGGCAGCTGAAGCCACTGCCGCGACAAAGCAGCAGCGGCGACGACCCAGCAGCGGCGACGAACTAGCAGCGGCGTCCAAGCAGTGATAGCAGCATCAACGACAACCATGGAAGCAGCAGTCCATCGAGGAGGACGACGGGAAGCAATAGCAGCTGCTTAGCAGCAGTAGCAGATGCGTGAGCGGACAGCCATGGCATCTTGGTTCGTTTTGTGTTGTTCCGGCGTGGCTGGGGCCGTTCGGAGGTGGTGTTTGGACGGAAAATATCTAAGAAACCACAGCAGCAGCTCGACGTGCTCGGAAGGAGGAAAAGAAGCAGCATGGTCAGCCACGGATGTCGAGCTCAAGCTTGAGCTCGACGAGCCTCGTCAATGGCGGATAGGGCTAGGGAATTCGGACGAAGAAGAAGGAGATGAAGACGATGTAGTCATGGGTGGTCGGAGAGCAGCTTCGTTGCTGCGTCAACTGTTGGACGAAGGGTGGTCGACGGGCGGACATGGGAGGGCAACTTGGAACTTGAGGAAGAAGAAGAAGATAGGAGGGTGGCAGATGATTTTGCAATTTTTAGGGTTTTCTTCATTTTGTTTTGTTTTGTTTTTTTTGTAAAATGTAAGACAAAATGGGTTTGGGTCTTTTGGGTTATGGACTGGGTCGACCCAGTTCGAAATGGACTGGGTCGTAGGGAAGATTGGGCCATTTTTTGGGCCTGTGGCTTGAAATCGAAGAAGAGGCCCAATTCCGACTTTCTTTATATTTTCGCTCTCTTTTCTTCTTTTATTTCTTCTAAAACTAATTTATAAAAATACTTAAACTATTATTAAGAATTAAATTAAGTTATAAAAGCGCAAATTAACTCCCAATAACAATTAACGCACAATTAAGTAATAATTAAGCATAAAATTGTATATTTGGACATTAAATGCTAAAAATGCAAACGATGCCTATTTTTGTAATTTTTAATTTTTGTAAAACAAATTTAATTACTAACAATTGTAGAATTAAATCCTACATGCAAAATGCGACATATTTTTGTATTTTTTTTATTAATTTAGCAAATAAACATGCACAAGCAAATACAAATAATTATTCAAAATATCACAAAATTGCACACCAAAGAAAAATCATTTTATTTTTGGATTTTTTGGGAGTAATTCTCATATTGGGCAAAAATCACGTGCTTACAGCTGCCCCTCTTTGCCCGAAGACACGAAGGGTTTTCGTGCAAAGATAAAGCGAGCGATTTTTGCCCATCCGAGTACTCCGGTTGAAGCAATTTTTTGAAAAAGATTTAACCGAACCTTTGCTTCAAAGGTTTCCTACATATCTTGGGTTAAACAGGAATCAGGTCAATGTAGTTCGGGAAGTTTTGGTAGCTGGGACTACCGTGAGACTGCATTGTTACTGTTGTTGCATGCTATTACCACTGCTTACCGATCTCCTTGTTACACCATGCTTAAAAGAAAACAAGAAGCTAGGCTAGAGTACAATTTGTTTTTGTTGCCTTGCTTCCTTGTCTGCTTGCATTTCTTCCGGTGCTTTTCTTCTTTTGACACATGTACTTGAGTTTGTACTGTGACCTCTTGTTGCAACCTTCTATTTCCCGGTGCCGGGGAATTTTATTGTTTCCTGCTGGGGCTTCCTATTGTAACCCTCTGTATTATTGTCCTCTGACTTGATCTTGAAATGTATGCCTCTGTTATCTGGGTGGGCTCCCAACTTCAATACTTGAAAATTAAAGACTTAAAATGTATGCCTCTGTTATCTGGGCGGGCTCCCAAGTTCAATGCTTGAAATGTAAAGACTGAAATGTATGCCTCTGTTATCTGGGCGGGCTCCCAACATCAACAACAACTTTTAAAAATAAGCGCCATTCCTCTCTTCAGGCGGACTCCTGACTTCAAATACACAACTTTTAAAATAAACGCCTTTCCTCTCTTCAGGCGGGCTCCTGACTTCAACAACAACTTTGAAAATAAATCTCCATTCCTCTCTTCAGGCGGGCTCCTGACTTCAACCAATACATCGCCATTCCTTTTCCTCTCTTCAGGCGGGCTTCTAACTTCAACAACAACTTTGAAAATAAATCGCCATTCCTCTCTTCAGGCGGGCTCCTGACTTCAACCAATACATCGCCATTCCTTTCTTTAGGTTGGCAAGATTTCAAAAACTTTTAAAAACGCCTTTCCTCTCTTCAGGCGGGCTCCTGACTTCAACAACAACTTTGAAAATAATTGCCATTCCTCTCTTCAGGCGGGCTCCTGACTTCAACCAATACATCGCCATTCCTTTCTTTAGGTTGGCAAGATTTCAACAACTTTTTAAAAACGCCTTTCCTCTCTTCAGGCGGGCTCCTGACTTCAACAACAACTTTGAAAATAATCGCCATTCCTCTCTTCAGGCGGGCTCCTGACTTCAACAACTTTAAAATAAAATCCTATTCGTTAGGTTGACAAGATTTCAACTACTTTTTAAAAACGCCTTTCCTCTCTTCAGGCGGGCTCCTGACTTCAACAACAACTTTGAAAATAATCGTCATTCCTCTCTTCAGGCGGGCTACTGACTTCAACAACTTTAAAATAAAATCCTATTCGAGGGCGGATGAACCCAAAATATCCTATTCGAGGGCGGATGAACCCAAAATATCCTATTCGAGGGCGGATGAACCCAAAATATCCTTATTTGAGGGCGGATGAACCCAAAATATCCTATTCGAGGGCGGATGATCCCATTATATCCTATTCGAGGGCGGATGAACCCATTATATCCCATTCGAGGGCGGATGAACCCAAAATATCCTATTCGAGGGCGGATGAACCCATTATATCCTATTCGAGGGCGGATGAACCCAAAATATCCTATTCGAGGGCGGATGAACCCGAAATATCCTATTCGAGGGCGGATGAACCCAAAATATCCTATTCGAGGGCGGATGAACCCAAAATATCCTATTCGAGGGCGGATGAACCCAAAATATCCTATTCGAGGGCGGATGAACCCATTATATCCTATTCGAGGGCGGATGAACCCAAAATATCCTATTCGAGGGCGGATGAACCCAAAATATCCTATTCGAGGGCGGATGATCCCATTATATCCTATTCGAGGGCGGATGAACCCATTATATCCTATTCGAGGGCGGATGAACCCAAAATATCCTATTCGAGGGCGGATGAACCCAAAATATCCTATTCGAGGGCGGATGATCCCATTATATCCTATTCGAGGGTGGATGAACCCATTATATCCTATTCGAGGGCGGATGAACCCAACAATATCCTATTCGAGGGCGGATGAACCCAAAATATCCTATTCGAGGGAGGATGAACCCAAAATATCCTATTCGAGGGCGGATGAACCCATTTTCAAAATCTTGGAATTGTCTTACCTCCGACTGTTTTTCTCCAAATCTTGTTGTCTTGCTATCTCTTAAAACTTGAATTGATTTCCTCGTTCTTCCGAGAAAATTTCGACAATGGCAGAAAATCTTCTGCCCCAGTTTTGATGCTTTTCCTTGTTCTCCAGGTGGACGCCTGACTTCTGATATTTCAATTGTTCTTCCTTGTTCTCCACGTGGACGTCTGACTGCTAATTCAATTCTTCATCCTTGTTCTCCAGGTGGACGCCTGATTGCTATTTCTTTTCTTCATCATTGTTCTCCAGGTGGACGCCTGATTGCTGTTTCTTTCATTGCTCTTCCTTGTTCTCCAAGTGGACGCCTGATTGCTAATACTTCCATTACTCATCCTTGTTCTCCAGGTGGACGCCTGACTGCTGGGGATAATATCACTGGGGGAGTCTCCTTTCTTCCTCTTCTCCATTTTTTTATATATATATATTTTTTTTTCAACACTGCTGGGGATAAAAGGGTTATCTTTTTGGATAACGTTGTTGAGGATAACGCTGCTGGGGAATTTTATCCCTTCAAATCGATGCTTTATTCTTCTGGAAGCCGCTGGGGATGATAATGGCTCTTTGCTTTTCTGAGCACAAATGTCATCCCTTTGTTCTGCCGCTGGGGATAACTTCCTCCATTGAAACTTATTATGTTGGGGCAACACTGGTTCAAAGACCACTTCCTTGGTGTTATCTTTATTCTTCCCCAGATGAGTACCTGATTTCCAGAAAATTTTCTAATTGAAAAGAAAATTTTCTGCCCCAGTTTGATAATCTTTTTTTTTTATATATGGCATGCCTTTCCGTCATTAATGCCATTTCCTTTACCTGTTTCAAATCAAAAATTTGTTAGCTTAAAGCGTGGTAGTTGGCTGTGATACTCCACTGGGATGGTTTTCTCTTTCTCCTTCTTTGCTCTGTGTCCCACAACTTGTTGGGGATGATATTATTTGCTGGGGATAATACTTTTCTGCTGGGGATATCCCTCTTCTTTCGTGGTATGGCTCGGAGACTTGCATTTTCCCAACCTTTTAGTCTCGCATGAACTTCCCAAATCATGCTTATTGCTCTCCTTTTTTGTCCATGGGCCTTGGCCTTGAGGTTTTAATAACCTCTGATTTTGGCAAGGATATCCCTCTTGACACTCGTTGATCTTTTTGTCAATTCCCTTTTGCTGGGGATATCTTTTTTTTTGACACTGGCCTCGCGCTTGTTCCTTGCTGACTATACCATTTGTATGTATTAGTCAGATCTTATCTTGGAAAGCTAATGGCCTATTTTGAAGTCATTTCCCACTGGTTCTGACCAAACAGACTCTACTGGGGAAATTTCTATGAAAGGAAAAGATAAAAGGGAACAGAATAAAAGACAACGGAAAAAGATGACTCTTTAACAAAAGAAACTATAAATAAAAACCTATCAAACACAAATACCGACTCTAATGGTCATGACATGCACATGTGGCATATCCTTCGTCATCAATCGTCTTTCGAGATCTTCCCTTGACTTGGCGATTCCCCATCTGATTCCTAATCTTATTCGACTTGTAGTGCCCGAAGGGTTTTCACTATCAAGCCTCTCTCATTTTGGTTTTTCTCTCAGCTTGCGTCGCCTTATGGTGTCCGTAAAGATTTTCACCGATAAGACTCTCTCATTTGTATCACTTTCCAGCTGGGGATTTGGAGTGTTGCCGGTATGACTCTCTCTGCTGGAGATTAGAGTCCTTTCTGCTGTGGAACAGAATGTTATGTTCGCCGGTAAGACTCTCATTTGTCTGACTTGGCATCTTTTGCAGACTGATCAGAAGGTCTTTCTTTGGACCGTAATGTGGGTTTTTTGGATAGGCTTAGAAATAAAGGGTATTAAAGGCTCAAAAACAAATCAATTTGGGGTTCAAAATTACAACCTTCGAAATCATATTTGTTTATAACAAGCGCAACCCTTGCCCCAGTTTCTTGCTTGGGGATTATTTATTTATTATATATATTTTTTAAAATTTTTTGGTTACACTATGCATACTACGCACATTATGCGCACTATGCACCCTATGACCGAGCCGTGAAGCGCCTACGTATCCGCTTTGAGGAATCAGGTCAAACGTAGTTCCCAATTCCTCTGTTTTCTTCTGACTTTCTTTTGTTTTTTTTCATTTTTCTTTTCTTTTTCTTTTTTCGTTTTTTTTTTTGAATTTTTTTTTTGAATTTTTTTTCTTTACCTTCCAGGCTCGTATTTCCTAATCGTTGCTATTGATTCCGAACGAGGGGTATGAAAGAAAATAAATAAGGCTCAAAGGGCTAACGAAGGATAAAGTGTTTAGGTAGCAGAACAAAATGTTCGTCATTCCAGTCTTCAAAACATGCCAAGTGCAAACAACACAATTGATCATAGATTTATAGTCTCTTCCGATGGTGCTGGACTTGACAATTGTGTTAAACACTTGCTTTTTCATTTGTCATTTCTAAAGCACTACTGGGCGACACTCTCACTCTCATGAACGATCCTCATGCCAATTTGGCGAATTTTGCATTTAATGGTTTTCTTTATGTTTTACTTGCCCCAGTTCCACATGACTCGGGCTTCAAATAATCTCAAACCGTTCTTATTTCCTTTAAATGCTCTGATTTCCTTTCCGGGGTTTTATGATTAACTTTAAAGACTAGGCCCAAACTGTGTGCGCATGTCATGTCCCTAGAATCGGCATTGAACAAAAATGACAAAAGGACTAAAACAAAAAGATGACTGGAAATAATAAAAGACCGGCTTTTGTATTAGACTACCGGCGAAATGGTTTGAATAATAAAACAAACAAAACAACCAGAATAAAATCCTAACACAGCCTTGACAAAACTTAAACAAATTGATATGACAAATCGGAAAGATAAGAAGGTTTGACACAAGACAATATTCGGATTACAACCCTAATAATAATCCGGACAACAGAAATGACAACAAAATAAGCCACCAAAAGCTTCTCTCTTGCTAACCAAGGAACGGAGCGTCCTCCCACTTTATCAAAATTGGCATCTTAGCCACTGAGCTTTGCATTAATATTGTCGAGACCATTTCCAACTTCAATATCATCAACCTTAGTCAACAAGTCCCAATAGGATTCGAGTGTTTCTGTTATCAAGCCTGATCCCCGCAAAGTGTGCTTCTGGGTCTTGTAGTTTCGGCTTACCACAAACAAACCACCTTCTTTCTTTGCGATTCAAAAGCAAAACAGGTTAGAATGGACTCTGTCGGTCCCCATTATTAATAACATTTTTTTTTCATTTTCTTTCTTTCTTTTTTTTCGATTTTTTTTTCATTTTTTTTTTCATTTTTTCTTTTTCATTTTTTCTTTTTCATTTTTTTTTCATTTTTTTTATTTTTGTTGTGGTCGAATCTTATGGAGATTGCCTACGTATCATGACCCCGCATAAATCAGACCTTGCGTAGTTCGGACCAATAAAATATAAACAATACTAAACATTTTTTTTTAATTTAAAACAATCTGGGTTTCAAAGGTTTGAAAATGACCTACAAACTCGAAAATCAAACAACCCACATATTCTAATTAAAGATTTATAACCTCAAAATAAAAAGGCCAGCTTCCTTTCCCCGTTTGACAAATGCAACCAAATGGCTATTTTTACAAATGTGGCCCCTTCCAAATCTCACATGAATTTTGAGGCCGGGGAGGATTATTTTGACACTTTACAAACTTGTCCGTTCTTTTACGAAAATAGTCTTTCGACAACTGAAAGATACTCTAAGGCTATTTCGGCAAGAACGGTTTAAGATGCGGCCGAAGCTGGCTTGACTTATTTTTGACCAAATATCCAAACGGTATTCACCTGACCGTTGACTCTTTGTTTTTTTTTCAAATTATAATAAAACCTGGTGTTGCAAACACGGCCCTTCAGCACCTCGGGGACGAAGATTTTTAAGGCTGTGTGGGTTAACTGGACCAAATTTTTTAAAAAAATGACCCAAAGGTGGCTGTTTATGCAAAGTCAGCCTTCCAGCGTCCCTTTCGGGAACATTCAGCTATGTCTGGATAAAACAGCGTCACCCGACTTCTTTATGACTCTTAAAATTTGACATATTATTTTTTGGCTAATTTTAGCAAAAGGGGAGGTTGGACACCACCCGACTTATTTATGACAAAATTAAAATTTTGACACGTTTTTTATTTATTTATTGGTTTTTGGCTTATTTTAGCAAAAGGGGGGTTGGACCCGATGAGGGTTGCCTACGTATCTAACATCCGGTGAGAATCAAACCCGCGTAGTTCGGGCAGGTCATGAATAAAGTAAGTAAACTAATTTTAAATTATTATTATATTTGAATTTGTAAAAGAACTGCTTTAAAAAAAGAAAGGAAGTATATATTTTTTTTTTGGATTTTTGATTGATTTTCTTTTTGAAAGAAATACTTCTAAGAATTCCTTTTCTTTTGATTTGAACTTTGAGAATTTCAAAAGTAAAAGGAAGATATTTTTTTGTTTTTTCTTATTCTAAGAAGAAAGAAAATATTTTTTTTTTGAATTTTACCTTTAATAAAAGAAATGCTTTCTAAAAAAAATATTTTTTTGAATTTTGAATTTTCTCTTCAATTTTTTAAAGAAGAAGGAGAATATTTTCGAATTTGTTTTATTTTATAATATATATATATTTTTTTAATAATTAAAAAGACTTTCTAAAGAAGTCAATAACGGAAAAAAAAATTTGGATTTTTTTTTTGTTTTGAAAATTGAGAGTCTAAAAAAAACTTTTCTAGACTTTTGGCACGACAAATATTTTTGCAACAAATAAAGATATATATACATTTTTTGGAAATAAAGAACAACTTTTTGGATTTTTATATATATACATATTTGCAACAAATAATAAAACCACTTTCGACGCGACTCTTTTTATTTTATTAGTTATTTTTATTTTGGTATCTAAACAAATAAATAAATAAAAACTCATTTTAAAACAAGACTCTTTTTCATTGTCATTTTCAGGGGAAGACAAACTATTTTCCTTTATATATATATATATATATATATATATATATATATATATATATATATATATATATGAAAAATAAGCCTTCATAACTAGTGAATTAACCTATTTTGCCGAACTGATTTATTACAGACTAACTTATGATATTATTTTCTTATTCCAGTCATTATTTAGTAATTCATGAAATAGCTTAAATACAATCAACAAAAGGAACAAAGAAAAAAAACGAAATTAAAACTTCAAATTTTCATTCTTCATATGTATTCACGCTTCATATTTCGGATTACAATAACCAGCTTTTCAGTTGTGTACCTGATATTGGAAGCAAAAGAAAATGAATATGAGAATCAGCAGCAGTAGTAAAATCAGTACAACACAGCAACAATAGCCCAGCAACAGTAACAACACAGTAACAGACCGGTGGAGTAGTAATCCCAAAAAAAAACAAAAGCTTCCAGCTTTGATGAAACAACAATTAATTCTAATTTCAAACAACAAAAGAAAGCAGAATGTTTTTTCTTAGGTTTTTTATTTATTTGAAAGCTTAAATATTTTTCGGAATTTTCTATCTCTTAAATGTTCAGCCCTTTTCTCTCTCTTATTTTCAGATTTGTTTCTCTCTCTCGTATCTGTATATTTTTCTCTATCTCTCTCTATTTTTTCTCTCTGTATTGTCCCTTGTCTTGTGTTCAAGACTTCTTCTTATAACCCATCCCATAAACCTTTCAATTAATTAAAATCAATACTTTTTCTCTACCCAACCCATTATCTTCCCACTCATCCCCATTACATTAAATAAACATACATTTCATTTTGTCCCCCATGCCTAATATAAAATAATGCAAGATTCCCCCTTTAAATTAAATCTTGTCCCCCCTTTATATTAAATAATCATATCACAAACCACCCCATTTTATTTTGTCCCCCATGCTTCAAATAAACAATTACAAAATGTACAATTCCTAAACTACCCCCTCCGACCTTACTGAAATTACCAAACTACCCCTGAACGTACTACAAATTTACCAAACTACCCATCAGCTATAACACATCAATTAATCAAACTTAACCAAAATATAGACAATATGATCAATTTCTAACAATGTTCAAACAACAATATGAACACGGATGAACATCATAACAACAATATCACATGAACACGATTTTAACAACATTTCAACAACAAATCACATGAACACAAATTGAACAACAAAGAACAACTAAAATTTGATTGAACAATATTTTAGAAACAAACAATCCTATTTTCGGATTCAACAACTACAACAAACAAGTATATTTAGATTTCTAACTTCAATCATATTGAACTTAAAATCAATTCTAACAATATTACAACCAACAATTCCTATATTAAACCTTATGAGACAATTTCAAGAAATAATCACAAATGGTAAACAAGAAATCAAGCTATACAAATTTCGGATTCAAGAACAATCAAACAAAGTATGAACATGAATTAAACCTATTTTAAACAACAAACATGATGGATTTAAACGATTAAACCAACATATTTCTCTAACACAACTAAATTCTTTAAACAAATAACAAGATCGACGAAGAAACAATTATGAACTTAAACTTGAACTTAACAATATTAACAATTTCTAACAATACATAAACACATGAAACAAATTGAAGAAATAGTTAATTAAACTTCAATTTGTATCTAACAAACATTAAACTAACAAATATTCACTTAAACAACAATACAAACATGAAATGAATATGAAAACAACTAATTAAACTTCTATTTTGAAATCTGAAAATTAATTTAACAAACAACATGAACATGAACAAAACCAAAAATCAAATATCTAACCATAGACATGAATAAAACAAACATTCGCCGATTTTAGATTCGAAAAATATCAAAACAAAATACGGATAAAATAAAATTCAAAAACTACTAACCGGATTGAAACGACGAATGACTAACCAACGACGAACGACATCGACCAAAACTCATCCGTGTATGTGAGGCCGAAGTGAAGAGGACGAAGGTGAGGCGGCAGCGTCGGGGGCAGCTGAAGCCACTGCCGCGACAAAGCAGCAACGGCGACGACCCAGCAGCGGCGACAAACTAGCAGCGACGTCCAAGTAGTGATAGCAGCATCAACGACAACCATGGAAGCAGCAGTCCATCGAGGAGGACAACGGGAAGCAATAGCAGCTGCTTAGCAGCAGTAGCAGATGCGTGAGCGGACAACCATGGCATCTTGGTTCGTTTTGTGTTGTTCCGGCGTGGCTGGGGTCGTTCGGAGGTGGTGTTTGGACGGAAAAGATCTAAGAAACCACAGCAGCAGCTCGACGTGCTCGGAAGGAGGAAAAGAAGCAGCATGGTCAGCCATGGACGTCGAGCTCAAGCTTGAGCTCGACGAGCCTCGTCAATGGCGGATAGGGCTAGGGAATTCGGACGAAGAAGAAGGAGATGAAGATGATGTAGTCATGGGTGGTCGGAGAGCAGCTTCGTTGCTGCGTCAACTGTTGGACGAAGGGTGGTCGACGGGCGGACATGGGAGAGCAACTTGGAACTTGAGGAAGAAGAAGAAGATAGGAGGGTGGCGGATGATTTTGCAATTTTTAGGGTTTTCTTCATTTTGTTTTGTTTTGTTTTTTTTGTAAAATGTAAGACAAAATGGGTTTGGGTCTTTTGCGTTATGGACTGGGTCGACCCAGTTCGAAATGGACTGGGTCGTAGGGAAGATTGGGCCATTTTTTGGGCCTGTGGCTTGAAATCGAAGAAGAGGCCCAATTCCGACTTTCTTTATATTTTCGCTCTCTTTTCTTCTTTTATTTCTTCTAAAACTAATTTATAAAAATACTTAAACTATTATTAAGAATTAAATTAAGTTATAAAAGCGCAAATTAACTCCCAATAACAATTAACGCACAATTAAGTAATAATTAAGCATAAAATTGTATATTTGGACATTAAATGCTAAAAATGCAAACGATGCCTATTTTTGTAATTTTTAATTTTTGTAAAACAAATTTAATTACTAACAATTGTAGAATTAAATCCTACATGCAAAATGCGACATATTTTTGTATTTTTTTATTAATTTAGCAAATAAACATGCACAAGCAAATACAAATAATTATTAAAAATATCACAAAATTGCACACCAAAGAAAAATCATTTTATTTTTGAATTTTTTGAGAGTAATTTTCATATTGGGCAAAAATCACGTGCTTACATTATGTATCTGTTTACATATCAAAGGTACCTTAGCTTAGAGATACCTTTCTTTTCATACTAGTACTAGTCCGTTGGACTGGCATACATGAAGTCTGTTAATTTTTCGTTTGTAAGTAGCTGTTAAATTTTTTGTGGTCACTAATAGTATTTCTTTCAAAGTTTATACGATTTTCCTTTTTCTTCAAAATGGCTGGAATAGTAGTAATAGAAGTTAAAAAAAAAATTGGACAATTTCCCGATTTGTGCGTGTCATCTTTGTACAGGGCTGTACTAATCTTCTCTGTATCATTCTAATTTTATCGGATGTGCCCGAAGGGACGAGTGGAAGTTTTTCGGTTTTGCAAAAATTGAATTGCTTTCTCTCATGGTGTTTGGTTGAAAAACAATTTCCAAAAAGTTTTTCAACACATTCTTAAAGTGTAAAAATAGCACGGTATAGCTAGTTTTAGGGTTGGTCATTAAAAAATAGCCAGCGTTTACCAAGTCAATGAAAAATAGCCATTATTTTGCTACAACAGAGATCGATCCAACAAAATATACTGGAGTTCGGTGCACCTGTGTATGAACTCTAGCATATTATGCTGGACCGGTATACTTTGTTGGCTCCAGTATAATATACTGGAGACTGGAGCATCGATGCTCCAAACTCCAGTATATTATGTTGGAGTTCTAGTGTACTTATGGTGGAACTCCATCATATTATGCTGGAGTTCCAGCATACTTATCCTGGAACTCCAGTATAATATGTTGGAGTTCAAGTTACTTATGCTAGTACTCCAACATAATATACTGGCGTATTTTTCGGGTTTTAAATAGTATTTTCGCTCATATTTATCTTTACATGAAAAGTAGTTAAATTTCGATTACTTTTAAAACTGAGCTATTTTTGAACGACCAATTGTAAATCTGGCTATTTTTTAATTTCTCCCTCTTAAAGTAAAACGCCAAACTTCTTACACTTTTAGCACCACCAACCCCCATATAAGCTATCTCCACGAAACAAAATAGAACCAAGAAAACAAACCAACAATAAATTATTGGAACAGATTACACGAAAAGATCTAAGGTCAACAAAAAGATTTTTTTTTTCTTTTCACAGTACAAATAATTTAGAATAATGTTGAAAGTAGAGTCAATAGAACAAAAAACAAAAAAGAAGCGAAGATCTTGGATTGCAGTATATGCCACAAATGCTGGCCACAACAAAACATGCAAGATTATTCCTTAAAAAATGAGCTACAACGACAGTGAGAATCATCTTATATTGCTATATCGTAAACTCGTGCAACTCCATTTCATTTTCTCATTTTGTAGATAATAAGAGGACAAATATTGGACCAAAGGACAGAACTCAAGACAGTGGAGTTATTGTAAACACATGGCCATCTATTAATATGGTAAAATGAACTTTGCATTATTTTAATATGTTGAAAACTATTTTGTTTTTATTCCTAATGGTACTAATAGACTTGGTTTTTATTTCGCGGTGACGTTTAGAGTGTGTGAGAGATGCAACATTATATAGATAGGGATATTGATGGATACCTTAGATATATGGGGCATCTACTCAAACGGTTGTGAAACTAAAATAAGCTTCTTGTTGTGTTAATTTGTTCTTTTTCACTTCCAAAGCTTTCATTATTTTTTTATTAGTTATTTGACATTTTTAATTAATGAAAGATCATCATTGTTTCCATTTGTATTGACACATTAAAATACACAATTTAGTACACATGAAATTAACAAACCGCATCAATTCAAAAACTCGAGTCAAACCGGAAAAAAAAATTAATTATAGTTTGGTTTGGTGTTAGAAAAAAAAATCCGACTATAATTGGTTTGATTTAGTTTTAACTAAAAAAAAGTCAACTCGAAACCAAACCAACTCGACATTATAAGTATAGAAGTTTTAAATATATTTAATACATAAAAATATTTATTCATAGTTTTATCTTTTAACGTATTATTTCAAGCTTGGACTTATAATTTTTGGATGCTCCAATAAATTTTATAGTCCATAAATGTTAGTAACTCAAATAAATCTTAAACCAAAATCAAATCAATACTAGTAAAAGACATTCAATTCAATTGTACTATGAATGATAGTGTTGGATATCTATTTTTTAGTTTTTTCATGGTTTAGATAAAATGCATCTTATTTTTCTTTTAGTATTTAGTCATGTAAATAATAGTACTTATTAGTCGTACTTATTTTAGCAACTTCATAATTTTAAATTGTGTTTGTTTTCGTTGTGGCATATTAATAATATTTATTTTATGCGATTTTATTATCTTATTGTTTTATATTTTAGTATAATACCATAGCTCATCTCATGTTTATGCATGTTATTTTATTGAAAAACACCTTATATAGTTCTGTCTTCCTAGGATTAAAGAAATATTTGGATATGAAAAAGACCCGAAAAAACCCGAAAACTCGGAAAATCTCAGATTAAAAAATTCGACTTTTATTGGTTTGGTTTGGTCTTTAAATTTAATAATCCGATATAATTGATTTGGTTTGGTACTTGAAAAATCCGAACCAACCCGACCTATGTACGCTCCTAGTTCCGGAACCTTTCATCCGGAAGATCCAAGACACCTGAACTATCACTATCTCAGTCCTAGCAAATTCCGAAGTATTTGGGATTCTACTGTATTGCGTCCAAGAGTATTTAACCAAATTGTCCCTTATCTTTGGAAGTTGATCTAACTTTGTCCTTTATGTATTATGCTATGCACTTATCGTCCTTTAACTTTACTAACGTGGGGCAGTTTTGGTCTAACTAACAAAGTGCCTAACGGATCTTCTAAAATCTAACAGTTTACCTGGTTAAAATGCACACTAGACAGTTAAGAAAGGGCCCATCGTGTTCATCTTCCGAGTTCGATGGTTCTCCCAATTCACCCCTGTAAACCCAGATATAACAGGGCTGAGAATGAAAAAAATGAATCAAATGGATATGAGATTATGCGTCCACTTAGCCAAATCATGCATGCATCGCCAATGAAGATTCCATCAATGACGCCATCCTTGCTCCAATATCCAAATATTCAAATATAAACCTTATGTGTGCCAACTAAAAATTTATACTACCATTAATAAGCTTGAGATGTATTAGCAACCAAAAAGGATATACAGTTCGTGTGTAAAGTGGATAAAGAGTTCATTTAGAACTGTTCTAAGCTATATCTGGTGAGGGGCATGATAAAAGAAATGGGTGTACATTATTTGTCCATAGGTTTGGTTGAATATGGGAGTCAGGAGAGTGAGATGAAGAAATAAAACTACTGTAGTCTACACGATTTCTCCGTAGTATGAAAACAAAATCAAGTTTCAATTTTTCTTAATATTTCGTCTTTTCAGCCGTTATTTTTGCCTCTGTATATATAGAACAATATGTGAGTTAACTCCACAGAGACCTGAGAGAGAGCCACCATGCTTGCCTGTAACGACCCAGTTCACCCTCCGTAAACTATCGTGACGGCACCTAGTCTCTACGACTAGGTAAGCCTAACAAATACGGAAAAGAAATAATTTCGGAAAGAAAATAAATAAAAACCGAGCTAACAAAATGAAACAGTGTGTAAGTTGCCGCCTGACATATAACAGTACAAGAATCTCAACCTAATACTTCCAAAATCCGGAACCCCATGAATCACAAGCTAAGAGTTTATATAAAAAGCTCTAACTCCAGAAATAACTATCAACAAGGAAAATACAGAAGGGCTATGCTAGTATTGAGAATAGAAAGGGACTCTACGGTCTGCGGATGCGGCAAATATACCTCGAAGTCTCTACGAAAGCGCGTCGCCTCAAGTGTGATAAGACTGAGTGGAAGTACCTGAATCTGCACATTAAAAACATGTGCAGAAAGGACATGAGTACACCATAGCGGTACTCAGTAAGTGTCAAGCCTAACCTCGGTCGGGTAGTGACGAGGAAAGTCAGGGCCTTACTGAGATTAAATGAAATATAAGGTATGACAGTATAGAATAAGGCAGTAAAAATTAAGTGCAATAGTAAGAAATAACATAGAATAAAAAGAACAATAGCAACTATAACAGAGACAAAATAATCACGGAAAAGAGTACAGCTCAACAGAGAGATAACATCCGGGGATCTCTCAGTATCCCGATGATCTCTTAGTATCCTCAATATGTGTGTTGGGGATCTCTTAGTATCCCGAGGATCTCTTAGTATCCTCAATATGTATGCTGGGGATCGCTCGGTATCCCAAGGATCTCTTAGTATCCTCAATGTGTGCTGGGGATCTCTTGGTATCCCCCACTACAGTCCAAATCAATATATATGTGCAGGGAAATCTCCCGAGATACCGCCCCGTAGTCTCAAAGTAAACACGCATCAACAACACGAAGAATACTCAATTAAATTCAATTTCACACCAAGGTAAAACATGTATTTCTAACCTAGCATGCTTCACATAGTCCAAATAAGGCAGTTTGAACAAATAAAAACAATTAAGGCAATTAGACATGATTCTCTAAGCTAACAACAGGCTTGATTGCAAGTAGAATAAACAGGAAGGGAAGACACAATTAAAGTTACTTAGTTAAAATAGGATTTTCAACAATTAGCACGAGTACGCACTCGTCACCTCACGTACAAGGCATTTCAAATATCAACAAAACCAAATCCTAAGGGGAGTTCCCCCACACAAGGTTAGGCAAGCCACTTACCTCGAACCGGCTCAAAATCAACCCGAAATCATGTTCTTGCCACGAGTACTCCACTCCAAATGTCCCAAATCTATTCAATTCAATTGCATAATGTAAATAACACATCAAGTAACTAATTCTACAAATAAATCTTAAGCTAATACGCGAAATTAGGTAAAATGACCAAAATGCTCCTCGCGCCCATGTCTCAGAATCGGGTAAAATTTACGTTTTCAGAATCCTCATACTCTCACGAGTCTAACCATACCAAAATTATCTAAATCCAATGTAAAATTCCCAATCAAAACTCGAAATTTAGATCTAAAAACTTTCTCCAATTTTCCCCAAATTTCTCACCCCAAAGCCGAAATTAGATGATGAATTCATAATTAGATAAATGGGTTATAAGCAAAAAGGAGTTAAGAATCATTACCCGCAAACTCCCTCCGAAAATCTTCCCAAAATGCGTCTCCCACCGAGCTCCCCAATTCAATTTTTGTGATATGAACTCAAAACCCTCGATTTTGAAATTTAAGTTCTGCCCAGACGCGTTCTTCTTCGCGAACACAAGACTACTATCGCGAACGTGATGCACAAAAATCCTACTGGCCAACTTTCTCTTTCGCTAACGCGAGGGTCCACTCGCGAAAGCGTAGCTTCAGCTCCAGGACCTTCATGAACGCGACTCAATACTCGCGAGCGCGTAAAGAAATTTCATGGGGTCCCCAATTGCTCCGCCTTTCCTCTTCGCGGCTCCGCTCCTCACATTCGCGATACTTCCCATGGCCAGCTTTCGCGAACGCGATCTCCCCTTCGCAAATGCGAAGGCCAAAAGTCTGCAACAGAAAAACCAGCAAATCTGCACACCTATGTCTAAAAATGACCCATTGAGCATCCGAAACACACCCGAGGCCCCCGGGACCTCAATCAAACATGCCAACCAATCCTAAGACATCATTCAAACTTGTTCCAATCTTTAGAATGCTCAAAACAACATCAAAACACCAATTTAACATCGGATTCAAACCTAAGAACTCCAAAAACTCTCAAGTTACGCTTTCGATCAAAAAGTCTATCAAACCTCGTCCGAATGACCTGAAATTTTGCAAGCACGTCACATTCAATACTACGGAACTACTTCAACTTTCGGAATTCCATTCTGACCCCGATATCAAAATCTCACAGTCAAACCAGAAACTTCAAAAATTTAACTTTCGGCAATTCAAGCCTGAATAAGCTACGGACCTCTAAAATACAATCCGAACATGCCCCTAAGCTTGAAATCACCCAATGGAGCTAATGGAACCGACGAAATTCCATTTCGAGGCCGTCTTCACACTACTCCGACTATGATCCAAATTTTAAAGCTTAAGCTCTCATTTAGGGACTAAGTATCCCAAAACACTCCGAAACTCAACACCAAACATCCCAGCGAATCAAAATAGCAGAACCAAGCCCGGGGAAAGTAGTTAATAGGGGATCAGGGCGTAAATTCTTAAAACGACCGGCCGGGTCATTACATCCTCCTACACTTAAATATTCGTTCGTACTCGAACGAGCATAGAGACATACCTGAAGTAGTGAAAAGATAGGGTAATGGCTGCGCATATCCTGCTCGGTCTTCCAGGTCGCCTCCTCAACCGGCTGACCCCGACACTGAACCTTTGCTGATGCAGTATTTTTTGTTCTCAGCCTTCGAACCTACCTGTCTAATATTGCCACTAGCTCTTCAACATAAGATAGATCCTTGTCCAACTGCACTGAAATACAACACGTGCGATGGATCACAGTGATACCTCCGAAGCATCGAAACATGAAATACCAGATGAACTCCTACCAAGCTGGGAGGTAAAGCAAGCTCATAAACAACCTCCCCAACGCACTGCAATATCTCAAAAGGACCAATAAACCTCGGATTCAACTTCTCTTTCTTCCCAAATCTCATAACGCCCTTCATAGGAAAAACCCGAAGCAAAACCCGCTCTCCAACCATATAGGAAACATCATGAACCTTCCGGTCCGCGTAACTCTTCTGTCTGGACTGGGATCTACGGAGTCTATCCTGAATCACCTTAACCTTCTCCAAAGCATTCTGAACCAAGTCTATGCCCAATAATCTAGCCTCACTCGGCTCAAATCAACCCATCGAGAATCTACACCGCCTACCATATAAAGCCTCATACGGTGCCATCTGAATGCTGGATTGATAGCTATTGTTGTAGACAAACTCTGCCAATGGCAAGAACTGATCCCAAGACCCTCCAAACTCAATCACACATGCACAGAGCATATCCTCAAGAATCTGAATAGTGTGCTCGGACTGTCCGTTCGTCTGAGAGTGAAATGTTGTACTCAACTCCACCCGAGTACCCAACTCATATTGTACAGCTCTCTAGAACCGTGATGTGAACTGAGTACCTCTATCTGAAATGATGGAAACTGGAATACCATGCAGATGAACAATCTCCAGAATATAAATCTCTGCCAGACACTCCGAAGAATAAGTAGTATACACAGGAATGAAATGCGCGGACTTGGTCAGCCCATCCACAATCACCCAAATGGCATCGAACTTCCTCAAAGTCCGTGGGAGCCCAACTACAAAGTCCATGATGATCCTCTCCCACTTCCACTCCGAAATCTCTATCTGTTGAAGTAACCCACCCAGTCTCTGGTGCTCATACTTCACCTGCTGACAATTGAGGCATCGAGCTACAAACCCAACTATATCCTTCTTCATCCGCCTCCACCAATAGTGCCACCTCAAATCCTGGTACATCTTCACGGCACCCGGATGAATGGAATACCGTAAACTATGAGCCTCCTCTAGAATCAACTCTAGAAGCCCATCCACATTGGGTACACAAATCCGACCCTACATCCTCAATACTCCATCATCTCCAATAGTCACATCTCTGGTATCACCGTGCTGAACCTTGTACTTGAGGACAAGCAAATGGGGGTCATCCAACTGACGCTCCCTAATACGATCAAATAAGGAAGATCGAGAAACCGCGCAGGCTAGAACCCGACTAGGCTCCGAAAGATCCAATCTCACAAACTGGCTGGCTAAGGCTTGAACATTCATCGCCATGGGCCTCTCCGCTGCTGGTAAATAAGCCAAACTCCCCAAACTCTCTGCCTGGCAACTCAAGGCATCGGCCACCACATTGGCCTTGCCCAGGTGATACAAAATAGTGATATCATAGTCCTTCAGCAACTCTAACCACCTCATTTGGTGCAAATTAAGATCATTTTGCTTGAACAGGTGCTGCAAGCTTCGATGATCAGTATAAATTTCACAAGGAACACCGTACAAATGAGGACACCAGATCTTCAAGGCATGAACAATAGCAGCTAACTCGAGATCATGGACATGATAATTCTTCTCATGTATCTTCTACTGTCTGGACACGTAGGCAATCACCCTACCGTCCTGCATCAATACCGCTCCAAGGCCAGTCCTCGAGGCATCACAATAGACAGTATAAGACCCCGAACCTGTAGGCAATATCAAAACTGGGGATGTAGTTAAAGCTATCTTGAGCTTATGAAAGCTCGCCTCACACTCTTCCATCCACTGGAACGGAGCACCCTTCTAGGTTAGCATGGTCATAGGGGCTGCAATCGATGAAAACCCTTCAATAAAATGACGGTAGTAACCCGCCAAGCCAAGAAAACTACGGATCTCTATAGCTGAGGATGGTCTGGGCCAACTCTACACTGCTTCCACTTTCTTCGAATCCACTTAAATACCCTCACTCGACACCACATGGCCTACGAATGCCACGGAATCCAACCAAAACTCACATTTCGAGAACTTTGCATATAACTTCTTTTCCCTCAAAGTCTAAAGCACAGTCCTTAGGTGTTGCTCATGATCTTCCCGACTCCGGGAATACACCAGAATATTATCAATAAAAACAATAACGAACGAGTCAAGATATGGCCAGAACACACTGTGCTTCAAATGTATAAAGGCTGTTGGGGCATTGGTCAACCCAAATGACATAACAAGGAACTCGTATTGACCATACCGAGTGCTGAAAGGAGTCTTCGGGATATCTGGCTAATGAATCTTCAACTGATGGTAACCTGAGCACAAGTCAATCTTAGAAAACACTCGTGCGACCTGAAGCTGGTCAAATAAATCATCAATACGGGGCAAAGGATAACAGTTCTTCACTATAACTTTGTTCAACTGGCGATAATCAATGCACATACGCATAGAACCATCCTTCTTCTTCACAAACAAGATAGGAGCACCCCAAGGCGATACACTAGGCCGAATAAAACCCTTATTAAGTAATTCCTGTAACTGATCCTTCAACTCCTTCAACTCAGGAGGGTACATACGATATAGAGGAATAGAAATGGGCTGAGTGCCCGGCAACAAATCAATGCCAAAATCAATATCTCTAGCGGGCGGCATGCTCGGAAGGTCAGCTGGAAACACATCACGAAAATCCCGTACTACTAAGACTGAATCAACTGTAGGGGTATCAATACTAACATCCCTCACATAAGCAAGATACGCATCACACCCTTTCTCAACCATACGCTGAGCCTTAAGGAATAAAATAACTCTACTAGAAGTATGATCTAAGGTACCCCTCCACTTTACTCGCGGTATACCTGGCATAGCCAACGTCACGATTTTGGCGTGACAATCAAGAATATCATAATGGGGAGACAACCAGTCCATGCCCAAGATAACATTAAAATATACCATGCTGAGTAATAACAAATTGGCTCTGGTCTCAAAACTACTAAGAGCAACCACACATGACCGATAAACACGGTCCACAATAAGGGAATCTCCCACAGGAGTAGAAACATAAACAGAAGAACTCAAAGAATCCCGAGATATACCCAAATGCAGAGCAAAATAAGAAGACACATAAGAATAGGTGGATCCTAGATCGAATAAAATCAATGCATCTCTATGACAAACCAAGACAATACCTTTGATGATAGAATCGGAGGCAACAACCTCGGTACAGGCAAGAAGGGCATAATATCTAGCCTGGCCTCCCCCTTTAGGGAGACCTCTACCCCCCCAACCTCCACCTCTAGCTGGCTGAGTATGTGGGGTAGCAGCTGGAGTTGTAACCATAGTCTGAGAACTCTGCGGGGCATATTGTGGCTGAGAAATCTGTGGAGGTGCACTACTCCCAAGTCTAGGGAAATCCCTCACCACATGGATAGTGTCACCATACTTAAAACAAGCTCTGGGAGGACATGGTGGCTGTGACTGGCTCGGGCCAGGTCTGCTGAACTATCCTCTGAAAGCACCCCGTGCAGGAGGCGGACTAGATACTGGTAGTGCATAATAAGACTCATGAGGCGTAGGAGGAGCTGGAATACCACTGGCTGCTGGAAGAGCTGAATGATCAAGGCGACTTATATAACCTTTACCATGACGAACTGCAGTTGGCGCACGGGCACCAGAATAATGGCTCGACTCTCGAGACCTCTTGGCCTCCCTCTCATCTCCATCCCTAGCATGCATACTCTCTATCCTCCTAGCAATGCTCACCACCTACTGATAAGAAATATCCATCTCCAACTCACGAGCCATGCTAGAACTGATGTTGGGAATAAGCCCCTCAATGAACCGGCGAACCTTCTCACGAACAGTAGAAACCAAGGCTGGAGCATGTCTAGACAAGCTAGTATAACAAATAGCATACTCCGAGACAGTCATAGTACCCTGGCATAAATGCTCAAACTGTGCGCGCCATGCATCCCTGAGGCTCTAAGGAACAAACTCTCTCAGGAACATATCTGAAAACTGAGTCCAAGTCAGTGAAGCTGCCTCATCCGGACTGTCTAACTTTTAGGTACGCCACCACTCATAGGCGGCTCCTTGAAGTTGGAAGGCAGCGAAAGAAACCCCACTCGATCCTGATATACCCATAGTGTGGAGGATACGGTGACACTCCTCCATAAATCCCAAGGCATTGTCTGATGCTAACCCACTAAATACAGGAGGATCATACTTCTTGAACCTCTCAAGCCTCCGCTACTCATCCTCTGAAGCTGCTGCCCTGTCCTCGGGCTGATCTAGGACTGCAGGCGGTACAGGAATAATCTCTGGGACCTGATCAATATGCACTCGCTGCTTAGAGTGCGGGCGGCGGGAGTCTATGCTCCTCCCCCGGCTTGAGATGTGGTGGCAGCAAGGGAAACAACCCTGCCTGAGCCAGAGTGGTGTATATGCTCATGAACTGTGCAAAAGTCTCCTAAAGAGCTGGAGTGGTAGTAGCAGTAGGCGTATCAGGTGCCTAGACTCCGGCTAGAACTGCTGGTGGTAGCTCGGTGGCAGCTCGCCCGGGTGCTCTGGCTGCACCACGTGCGCGTCCTCGGCCTCTACCCTGACCCCGGCCTCTGACGGCTCTAGTAGGGGCGCGGGTGCCTGATCATCTCTGGTAGCACGTGTCCTCACCATCTGTGAGACAATAGAAGACATAAGTTTAGAATTGTGATATCAAAATCTCGCACGACAAGGAAATCAAATGAAGTGGAATTTTCCTAACAGTTACATAGCCTCTTGTAGATAAGTACAGACGTCTCCATACCGATCCGCGAGACTCTAATAAATCGGCTTGTGATTCATGACTCCTATGAACCTAGAGCTCTGATACCAACTTGTCACGACCCCAGTTCACCCTCCATGAACTATCGTGGCGATACCTAGTCTTTACGACTAGGTAAGCCTAACAAATGCAGAAAAGAAATAATTTCGGAAAGAAAATAATTAAAAACCGAGCTAACTAAATGAAATAGTGTGTAAGTTTCCTCCTGGCATATAACAGTACAAGAATCTCAACCTAACACTCCCAAAATATGGAACCCCATGAATCACAAGCTAAGAGTTTACATAAAAAGCTCTAACTCCAGAGATATCTATCAACAAGGAAAATAAAGAAAGGCTATGCTAGTACTGAGAATAGAAAGGGAATCTTCGATCTGCGAATGGGCCGATATACCTCGAAGTCTTTACGAAAGCGCCTCACCTCAAGTGTGATAAGACTGAGTGGAAGTACCTGAATCTGCACATGAAAAACATGTGTAGAAAGGGCATGAGTACACCACAACGGTACTCAGTAAGTGCCAATCCTAATCGGTCGGGTAGTGACGAGGAAAGTGAGGGTCCTACTGAGATTAAATGAAATATAAGGTATGACAGTATAGAATAAGCCAATAAAAATTAAGTGCAACAGTAAGAAATAACATAGAATAGAAAGAACAACATCAACTATAACAGAGACAAATAATCACGTAAAGGAGTACAGCTCAACACAGAGATAACATCCGGGGATCTCTCAGTATCCGAGGATCTCTTAGTATCCTCAATATGTGTGCTGGGGATCTCTCAGCATCCCGGGGATCTCTTAGTATCCTCAATATGTATGTTGGGGATCGCTCGGTATCCCAAGGATCTCTTAGTATCCTCAATGTATGCTGGGGATCTCTTGGTATCTCACAGTACAGTCCAGATTGATATATATGTGCAGAGGAATCTCCCGGGATACCATCCCGTAGTCCCAAAGTAAACACACAACAACAACACGAAGAATACTCAATTAAATTCAATTTCACACCAAGGTAAAATAGGTATTTCTAACCTAGCATGCTTCACATAGTCCAAATATGGCAGTTTGAACAAATAAAAATAATTAAGGCAATTCGACATGATTCTCTAAGCTAACAACATGCTTGATTGCAAGTAGAATAAACAGGAAGGGAAGACACAATTAAAGTTACTTAGTGAAAATAGGATTTTCAACAATTAGCACAAGTACGCACTCGCCACTTCACGTACAAGGCATTTCAAATATCAATAATACTAAATCCTAAGAGGAGTTCCCCACACAAGGTTAGGCAAGCCACTTACCTCGAACTAGCTCAAAATCAACCCGAAACCACGTTCTTGCCATGAGTACTCGACTCCAAATGACCCAAATCTATTCAATTTAATTGCATAATATAAATAACACTTCAAGTAACTTATTCTACAAATAAATTCTAAGCTAATACGCGAAATTAGGTGAAATAACCAAAACGCCCCTCGGGCTTACATCTCAGAATCGAGTAAAATTTAGGTTTTCAGAATCCTCATACTCTCACGAGTCTAACCATACCAAAAGTATCCAAATCCAATGTCAAATTCCCAATCAAAACTAGAAATTTAGGTCTAAGAACTTTCTCCAAATTTTTCCCAATTTCTCGCCCCAAATCCGAAATTAGATGATGAATTCATGTTTAGATTAATGGGTTATAAGCAAAAAGGAGTTAAGAATCATTACCCGCAAACTCCCTCCGAAAATCTTCCCAAAATTCGTCTCCCACCGAGCTCCCCAATTCAATTTTTGTGATATGAACTCAAAACCCTCGATTTTGAAATTTAAGTTCTGCCCAGACGCGTTCTTCTTCGTGAACGCGAGACTACTATCGCGAACGTGATGCACAAAAATCTTACTGGCTAGGGGACTAAGTGTCCCAAAACACTCCGAAACTCAAAACCAAACATCCTGGCAAAATCAAAATAGCAGAACCAAACACGGGGAAAGCAGTTAATAAGGGATCGGGTCATAAATTCTTAAAACGACCGACCGGGTCGTTACATTGCCAACCAAGCATTTTCCGTGGCTTTAATTCTCACTTTTCACTCTTTCTATTTCGGTTTCTTGTTAGATGAAAAATCGTTATATCGTTGCCAGAAAATATCGAACAAATGAACAGGCATGATCCTCTTTTTAACCATCTCATGTGCATCCCACGTGGTATACTGTTAGATTATAAAAGTTCTGTTTGACACTCTATTAGTTGGGCCAAAACTGCCTCAATTTAGCAACAGACAAAGGATGATGATACATCCATAGCATAATACATAAAGGACAATGTTGACCAACCTTTAAAGAGAAGGGACAATTTTGGTTAAAAACTCAATAACAACCATGATCTAATCTAGGGGTGGCAAAAGTGGTGCAAATCCATTTGACCCGTCTAACTCGCCCAAATTTTTATTGGTTCGGTATGAGCTACTTTAATGATGGACTAAGTTTGGGAACAATCCAACTAAACCTATTTATTTTTTAGTAGCCCAAATCGCCCATCAGTTGCGGAGGCAAGATTTTCGCAAAGGGGGTTCAAAAAAGAAAAAAAAAAGTTAAAAATAAATTAAAAGAGATTGTAGCTAGTGGGGATTGAACCAATGACCTCAAAAAGGTTTTGAACCCCGTTAACCACTAAGCTATGCTTTTGGACTATGTCAAGGAGATTCAAAACATAATATATAGGGGCAAAAAAAAAAAATTTTACCTTATATACATAGTATAATTTTTCGGCGAAGGGGGTTCGGATGAACCCCTTCGGCCCCCTAAATCCGCCCTTGTCGCCCATGATTTCACCCTAAACTAACACATGAATAGTAATTGCCTTTTAAAGCTTATTGAAAAATATTTTCTTGGAAAATGAGTGATTCTATCACTTATCTTTAAAGCTTCTACGAGAGTGTTTGGTTGGTGAGTGAAAAACTATAGTGTTTGGTTAGAGAGTCGAAAATATTTTTTAGGAAAATAATTTTATATGCTACTCTCCTCAATCCCCTCCACCCAAATCCTCATGTTTCTAGCCCCTTCTCCTCCCCCTCCTATATCCAACGTTTTCAGGACTCTATTTTTCTTCAACAATTCAATTATTCTTTTAAAAATTTATACAAAATCAAAGGAACTAATGTGCTGCTTTACTTTTTACACAAGAACAAAGTTGAAATTTGAGCTTTATAATTGAAAAGAAAATACTTTTTTCTTATTGAAACAAAACAAAAATACTCTTTTTTTAGTAACTAACATGATTTTATTAATCACCAATGAAGCAATTACAAATCCATAGCTAAGCCCATAGAGCTATCTATCTAAAAGGAAAACCTTTGGTCAGAACCAAAATCCTACCATCCTATCAGTTCACTCAAAATTTAAAACTATGTAAGAAGGACATGATTCCAGGTGACGCCCCAACACAACAAATATATGCTATCTCCTTTGCAATATTCTACCATTGTCTGCTCCTTTGCTCAAAACTCAATTCAGATGTGGTACACTGTCTCTGCATATATCGGCTTAAAAATCTGTGCTTGTTGAGATTTTTCTCTTGAGTACTTGATAATCCAGTGACTATATTGAGACTAGTTTAAGATTCCTGGACACTATATATGTAGCCATTGCATCAATTTGTTCCATATAGCTCTTGTATACTTCACATTGCACAACTAGATATTCCTTTGTTTCCTCCTGTAGTTGGCATAGTACATACTGTGTGTCCACATTTAGTCCCCACTTGCATATCTTTTCTACAACATAAAAAGAAAGTACTCATTTTATTGAAATGAAAGAAAATATTTTTTCTTCAACATAAAAAGAAAGCAATCTTTTTGTTGAAATAAAAGAGAATACTTTTTCTACAACATGAAAAGAAAGTACTCATTTTGTGGAAAAAGAAAAAGAAAAAACTTTTTCTACCTAATGAAAAGAAAATATTTATTTTGTTGAAATGAAAGAAAATACTTTTTCTACATTATAAAAAATATTCATTTTATTGAAATGAAAGAAAATAGTTTATATTTGGACGTATCCGAGCCGTTTTTAGGGTGGCCATAGCCTTTTATATTTGGGCACCGCCTAATGGTTTGGTGCCCCCGGGATTAGGTAGTTCGGGTCATTCAAATTTTCATCGAGCGACAGTCCCCGAGTAGGGATAGCCCGTGGGTTTGATAGTCCCCGAGTAGGGGTAGCCCGTGGGGTTTAGGATCCATGATTGAAAAAGCAAAACATGCAGTAACAAAGTGCAAGGGAAGTAGAAAATTCTTTCATTGCTTAGTATTGAAGGTACAAGATCGAAGGCGCATGAAAACTTGTGCCATGGCGAGAGTGGACTATGTGGGCACGATTCATATGACCGTTCAACCCTTACAATGAATCCTAACCACCAAGCCTTAGCTTTTAGCACATACAATTTTCTTTTTCCTTGCTAAAGATCTTAACCCGGGGGTAATGGCCCCCGGTATTAGAGATCGAACTCGTGAGGGCTCGAATACTGTTGATCTGATGCAAACAACCATCAATTCCTGCTTAAATCCAGTCTTCAAATCTAAGGTAGCATGTTTTACTGTTGCCTCATTAAAAATCCTGCTGAAAACCCACTTCGGGACAAAATCGGTTCAAGGGAAAAAGAGTACACTACGTGCTTTTAGACCTAATAGCCACACGTCCTTGGCCGATTACCTGCATACGTTAGTCCAATATATAACATGATTAAAAAGTAATTAAGTTCATACCTTAGTAGTAGTACCACTTTAAGTCTGTCACTTTCTAGTTGTTCAGTAGTTGTACGTTGTTTCCCGCTTCGAGTTTATATGAGCCTTTGCCCGTTACTCCGACAATTCGATATGGCCCTTCCTAGTTCAGGCCCAGTTTTCCTTTGTTCGGGTTCCTAATGTGTAGTGTTACTTTCCTCAACACCAAGTCCCCGACGTGAAAGTGTTGGAGGTTGGCTTTTCAGTTGTAATACCTTTCTATTCGCTGCTTCTAGCAGCTAACCGGACTAGGACGACCTCCTGCCTTTCATCCAATAGTTCCAGGCCTATGATCATGGCCTCGCCATTTGGCTCTTCAGTCACGTACTGGAACCTGAGGCTCGGTTCTCCCACCTCAACTAGTATTAAGGATTCGGCTCCGTAGACCAAGGAAAACAAGGTGGCCTTTGTGCTTGATTTCGAAGTCATACGGTAAACTATTTTGAAGTATAGTATTGTTCGTTGATTCTGCCTACCCGTTCCACTGGGGTGATAAGGTGTTGATAGTATCTTCTTGATCTTGTGATCTTTGAAAAACTTACTCACCTTGTTGTCGACGAATTGTTTCCTTTTATCGCAAATGGTATCAGCTGGTATCTCAAATCAACATATTATGTGGTCCTAGATGAAGTCAATGACTTCTTTCTTTCGGATCTTTTCGAATTCTTGAGCCTCAACCCATTTGGAAAAATAATCGATCATGAATAGTACGAATTGAGCTTTACCGGGTGCCCAATACAAGGGACCGATGATGTCCATCCCTACTTCATAAATGGCAAGGGGACAAGCGAGTGAAGTATTTCTCCCGGTTGATGGATCATCGGGGTGTGTCTTTGGCTGTCACATTTTTGTATGAAGTCCTTCGCATCATTCTCCATTTTGGTCCAGTAATAACCGACCCTAATTAGTTTTCGAACCAAAGATTCTGGCTCCGAATGGTTCCCACAAGTGCCTTTGTGAACATCTCTCATGGCGTATTTGGTTTCTGCTGGTCCCAAGCATTTGTCTAGCGGGCCGTCGAAGGTCCTCCTGAACAATGCCCCTTCGACCAAGCTAAATCTGGTATCCTTGGTGCGCATGGCTTTTGATTCTTTAGTATCTGAAGGCAATTTTCCTGTCTACAAGTAGTCTATGTATTTGTTCCTCCAATCCCAAGTTAAACTCATTGAGTTTACTTCGGCGTGGCTTTTTTCTATCACCGAATTCATTAGCTGCACTACTGCTCCCAAATTGAATTCATCGGAATCGACCGACGACCCCAAGTTAGCCAGTGCATCGACCTCACTGTTCTGATCTCGGGGTACAAGCTGCAGGGTCCATTGCCTGAATTGATGTAGGGTTACCTTTAATTTGTCCAAGTACCTTCGCTTCCATTATTCTTTTTTGTCCCGTTAACTTGATTAACCACGAGGAAGGAGTCACACTTAGTTTCAATCACCTCGGCAACCAATTCTAAACCTTTAATCGTGCCCTCATACTCTACCTCATTGTTAGTCAATTTCACAGTTCTAATAGATTGCCTAATTACATTTTCTGTATGTAGTTTTAATACGATACCAAGCCCGAACCCTTCGCATTCGAGGCATCATCCGTGAAATGGTCCAAATTCCTGAAGTGGTCATCGAGGTTAACAGTAATTCCCTTTCGACTTCGGGTATTAAGGTCGGCATAAAGTCGGTCATGAAGTGCCAAAATCTGAGATTTTATGGTAGTTCGAGGTCGATACTCAATATCATACCCGCTAATTTCCATGGCCCATTTGGACAACCGACCCGAGATCTCGGGCTTGTGCATGATGTTCCTTAGTGGGTTAGAGGTCACAACACATATGGGGCAGTATTGAAAGTACGACTTTAGCTTCCTGGAGGTGCTTAGCAAAGCGAGCACCAAATTTTAATATAGTAAAGAGGGAATTAAGTACCTTCTTCCTCCCAAACTAAGACTCCACTTACCGCCACCTCGAAAACCGCCAAGTAGAGGTACAATTGTTCATCTGCCTTCGTAGTGTGCATCAGGGGTGGACTTAATAGGTACCGTTTGAGTTCTTCCAAAGCTTTCTGGCATTCTAAGGTCCAGGAAAAGTTATTCTTCTTGTTCAACAGTGAGAAGAATTGATGGCTTTTGTCCGAGGACCTCGAGATGAACCGGCCCAGGGCGACCATGTGCCCGGTCAGACTTTGAACGACCTTGATGTTGTCTACCATGGGGATGTCCTCTATGGACTTGATTTTGTCGGGGTTGATCTCGATCCCTTGATTGGTTACCATGAACTCGAGGAATTTTCTCGATCCGACCCCTAATGCGCACTTCTCCGGGTTCATCTTCATATTGTATTTCTTCAGTATGTTGAAGGTCTCCTGCAAATGTTTCAAATGGTCCTCTACTCGCAGGGCCTTGACCAACATATCGTTAATATAAACTTCCATTTATTTTCCTATTTGTTCTTCGAACATCCGATTTACTAGGCGTTGATAGGTGGCACTGACGTTCTTTAATCCAAAGAGTATTACATTATAACAGTAGGCGCAAAATTTAGTGATGAAATAAGTCTTTTCTTAATCGTCTAGGTCCATCCGAATTTGGTTGTACCCGGAATAGGCATCGAGAAAGTCAAGTACCTCATGCCCGGCTGCCGTGTTGATCATCCGATCGATGTTAGACAAAGAAAACGAATCCTTAGGGCACGCTTTGTTTAAGTCTATGTACTCTACACACATTCTTAGCTTAATCCCTTTTTAGGCACTACCACTACCTTTGCTAACATGTCCGGGTATTTAACTTCCCGGATGGACCCTATTTTAAGGAGTTTGGATACCTCATCTTCTGCTTAACATGATGAAATTTCGGGTCCAAACTCAGCTTATGAGTGGTTACCTCCGGTGGGATCCCTGTCATGTCAAGATGGGACCAAGTGAAACAATATATGTTAGCTTTAAGAAAATTAATGATTTTTTTCTTGAGCTCAGGGGTTAACCCGTGCCCAGGTATACCTTTCGATCTGGTAGGTGTTCGATTAATATGAACTGCTCTAGTTCTTCGACTGTCGACTTGATGGCGTCGGTGTTATCAGGAGCTATGAACGATCTCGGAACTCCATAATCATCTTCCTCGTCTATTCCTCGTTCATCGGGTTCGGTCGAGACCAACATCAGTGATTGCTATTTAATTTCTTCCTTTCTGATATGCTCAGCGTTCCTTGATGTCGAAATCGGGGGCACGGGGATTACCTCATCGACTGCGAGCATCTCTTTTACGGCCGACTACTCTCCAATAAGGGTGTTCATCAAATCCAAAAACCCGAACCAAACCGAAAACCAAACCAAACCGACCAAAAAAACCGATACTTTTTGATTTGGTTTAGTTTTGGTTTTGAAATTTAAAAACTAATCAAATTTGGTTTGATTTTGATTTTAATAAACAAAAATGAACCAAACCAAATATAGGAGTAGCTATTTTAAATTTATTATTACACCTATATATATATATATGTATACTTTTATACAAAATTTCAAAACTTTTATAGTAAATGTTAATCGTTTGCACTTTTAGTACAAGTCTTTACCTTTACATTCTAGTTTGATTGGTAGTTTTCTTTTGTTAAGTGCAAGAATCTATTTCATGTTAAAAATAATATATTTTTAATTGAGTCCTTAAATTATTCATCACTATTTGATTCAATTATCGTCAATATATCTTGGTAAATAATAGATTTCTCAAAGGGTAATTGATTTGTTAGTGTTACGTTGAAAATGTGGTCGCCGAAATATGTGTTTGGTAGTGTATGTCTTATATTTAAGAAAAAAAACGACAAATAACCGAAAAAACCGAAAAACCGACATAAACTGAATCAAGGAAAAACCGGCTTAATTTGTTTGGTTTGGTTCTAATATTTGAAAAACCGACTTACTTGGTTTAGTTTCTTTTTAGGGAAAAACCGATCCAAATCGAACCATGAACACCCCTACTCCTAGTGTAGGGAATTTCAATGCCTGGTGCAAAGGTCGAGGGTACCACCCTCATGTTGTGAATCCACGACCTTCCGAATAAAGCGTTATACCTTATGTCCCCTTTGATCACATAGAACTTTGTCTCTTGGATCGTCCTGACGGTGTTCATCGGCAAGATATCTCCCCTTTAGTGGTTTCGCATGCCATGTTAAATTCGTTCAACACCCAAACTGCTGGCATTATTTGGTCCTGTAACCCCAATTACTCTACGACCCTTGATCTGATGATGTTGGCCGAGCTACCCGAATCAATCAACATACGTTTAACTAGAGATTTATTTATAAGTACAGTTATCACTAGCGCATCATTGTGAGGATGCACGATTCCCTCAGCATCCTTGTCACTGAACAAAATAGTTCCCTTTGGGACATAATTTTAGGTGCGTTTTTCCCTTGTGATAGACACTATAGTGCGATTTATCATTGGTCCTTGGGGGATATCAACCCCTCCGATGATTATGTGATGATGTGTTGAGGCTCCTCTTGTTTGATCTGTTTGTTGGCATCCCTGTTCCTGAAGTGGTTTTTGGCTCGATCACTCAAAAACTCTCAGAGGCGTCCGTTGTTGAATAACCAGGCAGCTTCTTCTCTTAGCTGTCACCAATCCTCGGTCCTGTGACCATGAGTACCATGATACTTACATAATAAGTTAGGATCTCTTTGGGTAGGGTCGGACTGTAATGGTTGCACTCACTTGGTCTCTTTAATGCGCCCAATAGCTAATACGATGCTGGGAGCATGAACGTTGAAGTTATACTCTAATAATCCTAGTGCTTCCCTCCCCCCGAGCAGCATGTCAAAACGATTTTTGCTCATCAGACCTTGGCTACTAGGACCTCGATCACCTCTTTTTTTGTTCCTTGTAGGGTGACGCTCGGACCCATTTTCCCTTTCGTCCGTACTGTATGGTTGGTACTAATCCTGGACTGGCCTTGGCTCATGATCAATGGCTCTCTTAGACCTGTCACCGACCCTGATGGGATAAATAGACCCAGAAGGAGCTTTGAGTTGGTCATCCTCAACCCTGATCTTTCGACTAGTATCTGTTGTGGAAATCAGCCCAAGTCACCATCGGGCACTCTACAAAATTTTATTTTAGCTGCTGAGAAGCCAAGGAGCTTCAGGGGTTAATCCCCTGAGTGAATGCCTGAATGGCCCAATCATCTGCAACCGGAGGCACATCTATCCATTCCATTTGGAACCTTGACATGAACTCCCTGAGCATCTCGTTGTCTCTTCATTTAACCTTGAAAAGGTCCGACTTTCTAGTCTCAATCTTGATGGCCCCGGCATGGGCCTTCATGAAAGCTTGTGCAAGCATAGCAAATGAGTCAATGGAATTTAGGGGTAAGTTATGATACCATATCATTGCTCCTTTAGACAAAATCTCCCCAAACTTCTTCAGTAATACCGACTCGATTTTATCATCTTCCAAGTCGTTCCTTTGATTGCGAATGTATAGGAGATCACATGCTCGTTCGGATCCGTGGTTCTGTTATATTTGGGGATATCGGGAATATGAAACCTCTTTAAGATTGGCTTCGGTGTCGCACTTGGAGGAAAGGGTTTCTGGATAAATTTCTTGGAATTCGGCCCTTTTCAAATTTTGGGGTGCTCCCAGGATTTGATGGACCCTGGAATTGTATGTTTTCACCTTCTTGTCATTGGCCTCAATTTTCTTTTCGCCTGACTCTACCCGCTTTGTTAATGCTTCAAGCATTTTCATTATCTCGGGATTGACCTCGGTCTCGGCTTCACCCGATCTCTTGGTGATTTGTTCGTTTCTTTGGGTGCTTTCCCCAGATTATTCAGGCTCAATCTGCTGGGGGCATGGCTTTGATTGTGTAGCTGCACTATCGCCACCTGTTGAGCCTACAACATTTCAAGATTAACCTTAAGCTTACCCCATCACCTTCACCTTCGAGCGCTTCTCGAGCCGTTGGTCGGGGTCCCCCGTGAACGCTATTTTGGGATCAATTGGCAAATTAACGTCGATGGCCACCTGTGAATTAGCAGTGACCAGATCGACAACTAGGACACCATTGGGATCAGTAGGAGGTACCTCGTTGCTAGACACCAAATTATTATTTTCATCATGATAGCCAGACTCACGTCAATGTTCTAGTGGGAAGACTGAGAAATTGACATTTTTAAGCTGACCTGAAATTAAGGCTTTAAAGAACAAGCGTAAAATAGGGGTCTTATGGAGATTTGTATCAAATCACCAGTATTATTCTTACCCCTATGGTGGGTGCCAAACTGTTTACCCTAAAATCGGATAACAATTAAATTTGTATTCAATTTTAAGGAAACATGGATTGATTCAACACAAATAATCAAGAATATTAGATAAACAAGTTAAAGACAAAATAAACGATCAAATCAGTTGTTATGTTATGGCCTAACCCGAGCCTAGGTTAAACAGTAATTTTGCCCTCGATTGGACCTTTGGTTCGAGCCTAGTTGTGAATGAAGAACATGATAATTAAATAAGAACTTTTGAAGTATCAAAAGCAGAAATGAATTTGTAGTGCTTTGATTCACATGTTACAATGTATGTTATAAAAGAAAAACTTCCCCTTTATATAGTAGGAGAGTTTCATCCTTAGTACAAGTCTAAAAAAAAGTAAAAATCTTCCTTTTTCGTTAATTACTAATCTATAATCGACATCGAGCGAGATCTATGCCATGGTATCCGGTTAGGTACGAATATCACGGTCATGTATCCGTTGTGTGTAACCGTTTACCATATTTTCTGAGGTTTTAGAACTCGTTCTAGGTCCGGGGAGCGTCGCTTTATTATCCCCGATGATGAAGACATCGTTCACCTTCCATGAGTCTCGATACGAAGGACTCCAAGCCTAGATTTCCATCTCGTGCGTCCATGCCCTTCTTCCGTTTTCTTCACCGAAAATTGGGGTATACATTACCCCCGATTTTACCCGTATACACAATTGTTTGACCTATAATTAAATTTTAGGTTAAGCAAGTGTAAGAAAGAACAAATTTTTTTAAAAGCTAGTGATCTAAAATAAGTAATAGATATTTGTGTGGTATAAATAATTGTCTCATTAAAGATAAAGACAAATTTAAAATTAAATTATTTCTCAATATAAAAAATATAATTTTTGTATACAAGCTAAAAAGAATAGTACAACACATCATGAATTGGAATAAAAGTAGTATAATTATCATGTGTTTGGATCAGTACACGTAAATAAAGAGTAGTATCTTTAAAATGAAAAGAAAAACTGTACAAAAAAAGGATATGTGTTATGAAATAAAATCAATTTAGTAAAACATGAATAAGAAATAAAGACAATTTAGTAAAACATGAACAAGAAATAGAAATAGACAGAAATGAAGAGATTTTCTTCTTCAATTGTGTGTATTTTCTATCTATTACAAGGCTTTTATATAGGCATGAAAAGTGAAGAAAATATGTCATGGAATATGTCATTGAACTTAGAAAATATGTCATTGAATATGTCATTAAGCATTTGACATGAAGATCATGGAGGAAGAGTAGACATCCACCATAATATGATATTTATCATAACACTCCCCTTTGGATGTCCATAAATAATGTGCCTCGTTAAAACCTTATTAGGAAAAAACCCTATGGGAAAAAAATCCTAATGAAGGAAATCAACCATATTAACTCTCCCTAATGAGAGCCTCAGTTCACATCCTTTAGCCTTCGCATCCCAATCTTGTACACCAATTTCTTGAAGGTTGACGTCAGTAGAGATTTGATGAACAAATCAACCATATTATCACTTGAACGAATCTGTTGCACATTGATATCACCATTCTTTTGAAGATCATGTGTGAAAAATAACTTTGGTGAAATGTGCTTTGTCTTATCTCCTTTTATGAATCATCCCTTCAATTGGGCTATGCATGCTGCATTGTGTTCATACAAAATTATGGGTAGTTTGTCACACTTCAAACCACATTTGTCTCAGATAAGATATATTATAAACCTCAACCAAATACATTCTCGACTTGCTTCATGAATAGCAATTATCTCAGCATGATTAGAAGAAGTAGCCACGATTGGTTGCTTAGTCGATCGCCATGATATGACAGTGCCTCCACATATAAACACATAGCATGTTTGAGATCAAGCCTTGTGTGTGTCAGATAAATACTCTATATCGGCAAAACCAACAAGATCGGGATTGCAATCATTGCCATAAAATAAGGCCACATCGGTAGTCTCTTTTAGATAACGCAATATATATTTGATTTCATTCCAATGTCTCCTTGTAGGAGCATAGCTATATCTTACTAAGACATTAACTGAAAAAGTTATGTCACGCCTTGTAGTGTTAGCAAGATACATTTGTACATCAATTGCACTAAGATGTGGTACTTCAGGACCAAGAAGTTCTTCAGTATTTTCATGAGATCTGAATAGATTTTTATTTATATCGAGTGATCTCACAACCATCAGGGTACTTAATGGATGTGCTTTATCCATTTAGAATCACTTTAAAATCTTTTCAGTGTATGCTGATTGATGGACAAAAAATTCATCTTTCATATACTCAATTTGTAGACCAAGACAAAATTTTATTTTTGTCTTTACAAGATTTTTCATTTCAAATTCTTTCTTTAAACAGTCTACTGCTTCAGGAAGCTCCCCGAGAGTTCTAATGATATTTGAATCATCAACATACACGGCGATTATAACAAATTCAAATCCAGATCCTTTTATAAAGAGACAAGGACAAATTGAATTATTCTTGTACCCTTCTTTCAATTAGTACTCTCTTGGGCGATTATACCACATGCGCCCTGATTGTTTCAATCCGTATAAGGATTATTGAAGCTTTATTTAATAAATTTCTTGGAAACCATAATATGCTTCAGAACAATTTAATCCTTCAATAATTTCCATTATACACATATCAAGTTTTTCATATATTGCCAGATTAAAACCTGAAATGCCAGGATATTTACAAATCTTCTTGTGACACAAGTCGTCTTTATTTCTATCGACTTGTCTTTCTTCGCACAAGAATACATTTATACCTCCACTGGCTTTATACTTTCAGGTGTTTGGACTATCCGTCCAATTTCACATTTTTCATGTGAAATCAATCTTGATTGCGTATTTTTTTTTATTTTGGCCAATCATTTATCTGTCCAAATTTCATGACAGATTTGAGCTCAAGATCCTCGTCGATATTAATAATATTGAGCGCTACATTATATTAAAAATATCGTCGATGATCACTTTACGTCGGTTCCATTATTACCTAATAAAGACATAACTTATTGAGATCTCTTTATCTCATTATTTTCAGGTACCTGAGCCTCTCCCATGAGGTCTTATGAAGTGTTATGTCGTGGTGCTCTTCTAGGGCACTTACCTCCTTATTATGACCATTTTAAATATTTGCCCCTCTCCTCCTTCAAGGAGTTTTATATTTGGAACCGATTGGTCTATTACGCTTCATGCGTGCCATAAACTCTGCCCTCATGGACTTTATTCTATTTGGAGCATTAGCAGCTGAAATATGACATTTAGTTTTAGGTCAGCAAATGCGTCTGGCAATAATTTATAAATGAATTATCATTTGAACTTCAAGTTCATATTTTCTTGTACGAGGATCTATATGTATTCATAATAATTCATTTCACGTATCACTTTCTCAGCCGCCCATTTTCTCCCCCTAATGTTGGGATCACCAATACATTTCCCAAGCTTCTTTGGGAACTCATCTCTATGCATTTTGGTGTCATAATTAAATCATATAGCATATCCATATTTCTATATAGAAATTATTTGGTTCCTGACCCTGAACCGATTGTTATAGGGAGAAAATTTTTATAACTTGGCTAGATGCGTACAAGTGTTGTTATATATTAAATAATACATCTCATACCAAATTTCATTTTTGGGAGTTTTGTTCTCATAACCAATGATTTAGCTATAATTGGAGGCATACAATTTCTGCTAAACCAACTTGGATTTAAACCAGTATTATCAAGATAAATCATCATAATTTATATTCTGGAACTATGCTCTAATAATTTGAGCAAGCAATCTTGCAAAAGTCAAACTGCAAGTTGATAACAAATGCACATGTGACTATAGAATATATGCATTTATTAAAATGGTAAACAGTCCACATGGCAGGTGAATGGGCCCATATATTTGTCACCTTTTATTTGTTTCAGAAATCAAGGGATACAATCCCAACCTTAACTGGTATATCATGAGAATAAGCAGCACAAGAGAATTCTTGAAGAATCTTCTGTTCTTCAATATATGCCAATGTAATTCTTAATTAATTTTTTCGCATCATAATTGAACCGAGATGGTAACCGGTTATGCCAGCTATTATTTGGTTTAATAAACATGTAGTTTACTTGTGGCATATTATTCAAGCATCATGCTTATATTTGTGTAGTACAAATAGAAACAAAATCGGGTAACCTTTCATATTTACCCGGTATGATTATATAGAAGATATTCAATCTTCCTATTATTTAATGTCGCAATATGACAACCACTTTGACTTATACATTTGAAACTCAAAAAGTTTTGAGACTTTATAATATCAATATCATGAATAATTATATTCATCCGGATAGTAACAAATTAGTTTTTTCGGAGCTCTTAACAACTTTTGTACTACAAGATCTTTTAGCATACTATTCATATGGTAAATGTCTCCTTCACTGAGAAAATTATATCATAATAAATTGTCATGGTCAAAATTATCATAAGCAAAATCATTTCTTGCTTTAATTTTGCCTTTAATAATTTTTATAAGGCATGCCAAAATAGTTTGGTGTATCACATGTACGAGACCAATGACATATTCATGTAACCACACAATAATATTTATTCCCTTTATTCCACTCAAATCTCCCTCAAAAGTGAGTTGCGTGCTATTCATCCAATCATGCCTTGCATGTCTTTATTCATTACTTTTATCACATATGTTACAACCCATATCCACATGCGTTAGTTCATGCCATATATTAGTTAACATAAATCTAAGAAGGAATTATCTTTGAGATGATAAGAAGTCAATCCTATTGGTCTTAAGTGATACAAGAGTGTATAAGGGTGATTAACAAGTATTAGAAGTTAAATGAATCAAGGATATTGTAACTCGTATTTTCAAGTAATCTAGCGGTGCTTAATACACTCAAGAGTTCATTTATTAAGGTATTTTAATCATATAATATCCGTATCATAAGTCTTGAAGTCAAACGAGTTATGAAACAAAAGTCGACAAAAGTTGTCACAACTTAGGTTCATAATTTTACTTAAACATTAGGTCAAATGTTTCTAATCTTTTCTGCTAATTTACAAGGAATTACGGGGTGATATACCAACCAAATTTAAGATCTATGAGTCTAGTTTCCAAAGCATTAAACCGTTCATCGATACAATCTTGGAGTAGAGAGATATTCGCGTTTTCGCGAGATTGCGCCAAGCACCTCTCTATGGGGCCCACTAAGGCGGTTTAAGATATTTGGACCTATATAGGATGCCTCCAACCCGTTTTAAGTCATTTCTTCTCACTATTTTCAGACCTTAGAACCCTAGGAACATCCTCTCAAGGTTCTCTCAAGATTCAAAACCCAAAAAAGGGGCAAACAACACAAATCAAGTGTCGAGAATTCCGTGGTGCTAGTAAGTCTCTTGTTCTTCTTGTTGTCGCTCATTTTTGTGTCGTTGCAGCTCGTGTGGGAGGTTGTTTTAAAGGGTTTATGTTATGTAAATACTCCCTCATGTTATTAATATCAATCCTAGGTGATTTCAAGCCTTCTAAAGTGATTCTAGTGCCGAAAAACACTAATTGATCGCTAGTTTCGCTTTTTTGTTGTTGTGGCAGCATTGGAGGGATATTTCATGGAAATTTAAGGTCAAATTGGAGTTGTTATTTCTGTATAAAGGTAAGGAACCTCTTACTCTATATGTATTTAAGATTATTCAAGTTGCGGCTAAGCCATTGAAGCTAGAACTTGTGAAATATATATCGAAAGGCTTGGTAGTAATGTTATTGTTTTGTGGACTGTTTTGCGTTGCTGTTGGGCTGCATATTTTCTTGTGGAGTTTTGGAGGAGGAAGGGTGTGGAGAAACACCATATATATGTAGGGTTATGGGCTGATAGTTATTCGTAACATTTCCAGGTTGTTTGACACGACTACGGTGGTCGTCGTATGTATGGAGTGATTAGGCTATGTGTGGACTATTTTGGGAGGCTCAATATGTTTATTATTTGTGTTGTTTGGGCTATTTGGCGACTGTTTTGAATGGTTTGAGGTCATATATATAGGGGAGGTGCTGTCCGTTTCATCGTAAAATAGGTTGTGGTCGATACATAATAGTTATGACGCTTAAATGATAACGATAGTATCGTTTCTCTTATTGTAGACTAAGGAGTTTTGACAATTGCATAGCTTGAGATTGGGGCAGTATATACAAGGTATGTGAGGCTATCCCTTTCCTTCTTTTGCACGACTCCGATTGTACATAATGTAATGAACGAGCTTCCAAGATACGCTACTCTTAGAAGCTAGCAGTACTTACATTGTTTTCCCTCTTATGGAACGATTGATGTTAATGTTGCTTCTCTTATAACGTGTACAGAGGATACCGACCTTACGTCACTTCGAAAGGTTTAGAATGTGATTTCATGAGTCGAGCATGCATTATATATATGTATCTATTTTACTCTACCGAGCCACGCTATAGTTGGCCGGGTACGACATCTATTGTGCAACCACTGATTAGTTGGGTTTTACCGAGCTCCACGTGACCGGGTACGATTCTACCGAGCCTTATGATGGTCGGGTATGTTTTTTTACCGAGCCTATTATGGCCAGGTACGATATGATGATGATGATGCCCACAGAGGCGAATGTTTTAAGGGTTTATGTATTTATACATATGTATCATGCATTTCATGTAAGTAGCCCTCAGAGGTATTAAGATGTTACAGGTTGTATATTCTCTATCCTTGCTTACATTACTGATCGTATTTATGGTTCCCTACCTTACATACTCAGTACTTTATTCGTACTGACGTCCTTTTATTTGTGGACGCTGCATGTCGTGCTGCAGGTCCTGATAGACAGGCAGGTGCAGCTCCCCCACCACAGTAGGCTATCCAGTTCAGCGGTGATTGGCGAGATCCCTTCTCCGGACTTGCCTTGGTCTTGGTATGCATTTTTGTTATAGATATTATGGGTATGTCGGGGCCCTGTTCCGGCTATGTTGCAGCACTTATGTTCCTTTAGAGGCTCATAGACAGGTGTCGATTCATGTATAGTTTGGTATGCCTTGTCGGCTAGTTTTTGTTGTATAGTCTTTCATAGTAGTGTGGTAGCTCATACCTTATATGTAGTTTCTTGATTATCTGGTCATCCCCTGCTCTGTATGTTCATGCCGTCATATTTTATTGCTGGTTGTCCATGATCCAGGTCTACCATTTATATTGATCTCGTCAGCCCTAAAAGATAACAATGAAGGTTAGATGAAATGTACGTTGGTGCTCGGCAAGTGTGGTCGGGTGCTAGTCATGGCCCTCCAATTTGGGTCGGACAAACTTGGTATCAGAGCAAGTCTGTCCTAGGGGTTGTCTATGAGCCGTGTCTAGTAGATTATTGATTATGGATGTGTAGCGCGCCACATTTATAATCAGGAGGCTACATGGCATCTAGGTTTGTTACCTTCTTCCTGAATCTAGATCTTGCGTAGAGTTGAGTCGTAAGTGTTCGTCTCTAATATTCACCTTGTTTTTTCAGTGATGCCTTCGACTAGGAAGCAAACGATTAGCAGACGGCTTGATACAGCAGCGAGAGAGGGTACCAGTCAGGTGCCCCAAGTCAGAGCAGGACAAAGTGAGGCTCAGAGTGAGATGCCCTCTCATACCTCATCTACTCCATCTCCTCCAGAGGATATTAGAAGGCACCCAGCGCCTCCAGTTCCTCCGTCTGGCACTCCAGACCAGGATATGCGGAGTGCTTTGCAGTTATTGACTAGCTTGGTAGCTGCTCAGGCTCAGAGGCAGAATACAGGTGCTGCTGATGATAGTTCGGAGAGATCCAGGGGTTTGAACCCTCCTCCAGCTGTGTGGAAGGAATTTTCTAAGGCCTTTCTTCGTCACTACTTGCCAGTTGAGATACGACGAGCTAGAGCTGATAAGTTCTTGAACCTTAGACAAGGTAATATGAGTGTACGAGAGTACAGTATGCAGTTTGATTCTTTGGCAAGGTATGCTCCCCATATGGTGGCCGAGATGAGTGATAGGGTACATATGTTCATGAATGGGTTGGGACCACATCTGATAAATGAGTGTACGGTAGCCTCCTTGGTGGAGGGCATGGATATTTCCCGTATTCAAGCTTATGCCCAGACCCTAGAGGATCGTAAGCGCCAGCAGAGGGCAGTTAGGGAGCAGGATAGGGGCCAGCATAAGAGGGCGAGATTTGCAGGGTATTCTGATGACTTCAGAGGCAGCATCAGGCCATACTTTTCGAGGAGTTCGGCGCCACCTGTAGCTAGTGCTCCTCCACAGTTTCAGAGGCCTTGATATGATCGATCCTATTCTGGTCCAGGTCAGAGTTCGCGGGCATCTGGTTCGCAACATCACAGAGATACTAGTCAGATGAGACCCCCAACACCACATTGTGATCAGTGCGACAAGGCCCACTTTGGACTGTGTCGTCGAGGTTCTGATGCATGCTATTCGTGCGGATAGCCTGGCCATATGATGCGGGATTGTCCTAATAGAGGAGGTGATGGTATGGCTCAGCCGACTGGATCTGTGTCTGGTTCTTCCTCATCAGTTCGACCTCCAGCACGGGGTTTTCAGCAGTCGACAGGTCGTGGTAGGGGTAGAGGTGCAGTGCTGAGTTCGAGTGGTGCTCAAAATCGAACCTATGCTCTAGTAGGTCGACAGGATCTCGAGTCGTCTCCAGATGTTGTTACAGGTATTATTTGTGTTTTCTTATGATGTATATGCGCTGATTGATCCGGGATCTACATTATCATATGTTACACCCTTTGTGGCTAATAAGTTTGGCATTGAACCTGAATTGATAAGTAAACCCCTTGCGGTATCTACTCCGATAAGAGATTCTGTGATTGCTAGAAGGGTATATAGAGGTTGCACTGTGATGATTTGTAGTCGTCAAACCTCGGCAAATTTATTTGAGTTAGAAATGGTTGATTTTGATGTGATAATGGGAATGGACTGGTTGGCCTCATGCTATGCAAATGTTGACTGTCGTACGAAGATGGTTAGGTTCCAATTTCTGGGTGAACCCGTCATTGAATGGAAAGGGAACGTTGCTACACTGAAAGGTAGGTTTATTTCCTATCTTAAGGCAAGGAAAATGATCTCAAAAGGTTACATTTATCATCTCGTTCGCGTTAGGGATGCGGAGGCGAAACCGCCTACTTTACAATCAATCCCTGTGGTCAACGAATTCCCAGATGTTTTCCCAGATGAACTCCCAGGCCTTCCTCCTAAAAGGGAGATTGAGTATAGCATTGATGTATTGCCCGACACTCAACCGATCTCTATTCCTCCATACAGAATGGCCCCGACAGAGTTTCGAGAGTTGAGGTGTAGTTGAAGGACTTGCTGGATAAGGGCTTTATTAGGCCTAGCACTTCACCTTGGGGTGCACCAGTCCTATTCGTGCGGAAGAAAGACGGGTCGTTACGGATGTGTATCGACTATCGACAATTGAATAAGTCTACTATAAAGAACAAGTATCCACTTCCAAGAATTGATGACCTGTTTGACCATCTCCATGGTGCAAAGTATTTCTCCAAGATTGATTTACGTTCAGGGTATCATCAGGTAAGGGTTAGGGAGAAGGATATTCCACAGACGGCCTTCCGGACAAGATATGGGCACTTTGAGTTCTTGGTGATGTCGTTCGGGCTAACAAATGCCCCAGCAGCTTTTATGGATCTCATGAATACTATATTCAGGCCCTATCTTGATGTGTTCGTGATTGTATTCATTGATGACATTCTAGTGTATTCTCGTTCGGAGGCGGAACATGCGGGCCAATTGCGGATAGTATTACAGACGCTTCAGGATCGTAAGTTATATGCTAAGATCTCCAAATGTGAATTCTGGCTGAACTCAGTAACATTCCTTGGCCATGTGATATCTAATGAGGGTATTAGTGTCGACACTCAGAAGATCGATGCAGTAAAGAATTGGCCGAGACCTACAACACCATCAGAAGTCCGCAGCTTCCTAGGGCTAGCAGGATATTATAGGCGGTTTGTAGAAGGATTTTCCTCTATATCATCACCATTGACTAAGTTAACACAGAAAGCTACCAAATTCTAGTGGTCTGACACTTGTGAACATAGTTTTCAGGAGCTGAAGAATCGATTGACATCCGCACCAGTGCTCACTCTTCCTGAAGGAACAGAAGGTTATGTGGTATATTGTGATGCCTCAGGTATAGGTTTGGGGTGCATATTGATGCAGCGTGGGAATGTGATTGCTTATGCATCAAGACAATTGAAGAAGCATGAAAAGAATTATCCAACCCATGATTTGGAATTGGCTGCAGTAATATATGCTTTGAAGATATGGCGGCACTACTTATACGGCGTCCATGTTGACATCTACACAGATCACAAGAGTTTACAATACATCTTCAAGCAGAAAGAGTTGAATTTGAGGCAGCGTAGGTGGCTTGAATTATTGAAAGACTACGACGTCGAGATATTGTATCATCCCGGTAAAGCCAATGTTGTGGCAGACGCTCTCAGCCGTAAATCAATGGGAAGCTTAGTACATATTGAGGCAGGTAGATGGGGGTTGATTAAAGAGCTTCATCAGCTAGCCAATATGAGAATCAGATTGTTAGACTCTGATGACAGAGGTGTTACTATACAGAATACATCAGAATCATCTTTGGTAGCCGAGGTAAAAGCACGACAATATGAAGATCCTATCTTAGTACGATTAAGAGAAAGCATTCAACAGTGTAAAAGTATGGCTTTTGGGATCGGAAAAGATGGGGCATTGAGATACCAGAGCCGATTGTGTGTGCCTAATGTGGCAGGGTTGCGAGAGAAGATTATGAATGAGATTCATCAATCCCGATATTCCATCCATCCCGGCTCTACAAAGATGTATCATGATGTCAAGGAGCAGTATTGGTGGGATAATATGAAGAAGTCTATTGCAGAATTTGTAGCCCAGTGTCCCAATTGTCAACAAGTAAAGATAGAACATCAGAAACCTGGTGGATTGCTTCAAAATATAGAGATTCCGACCTGGAAGTGGGAGGTGATTAATATGGACTTCATTATTGGATTACCTCGCTCTTATCATAAGTTTGACTCCATCTGGGTGATAATTGATCGACTTACAAAATGTGCCCATTTTCTGCCAGTGAAGACAACTTACACGGCTGAAGATTATGCGAAGTTGTATATCAAGGAGATTGTTAGGCTTTATGGTGTGCCCGTATCTATTATATCAGACCGAGGAGCTCAATTTACGGCTAACTTTTGGAGGTCTTTCCAGAAGGGTTTAGGCACACAAGTAAATCGTAGCACTACATTTCATCCGCAGACAGACAGATAGGCTGAACGTACCATTCAGACACTGGAAGATATGCTACGAGCATGTGTTCTAGATTTTAAGGGGAATTGGGATGATCATCTTCCACTCATAGAATTCGCCTAAAATAATAGCTACCATTCCAGTATTAAAATGGCCCCATATGAGGCACTATACGGGAGGAGATGTAGATCACCAGTTGGATGGTTCGAAGTCGGTGAAACAGAATTATATGGGCCAGATTTGATTCACCAAGATATTGAGAAGGTGAAAGTGATATAGGAGCGATTGAGGACGGCACAAAGCAGGCAAAAATCTTATTCTGATGTCCGACGTCGTGATCTAGAGTTTGAGGTTGGTGATTTGGTTTTCCTGAGGATCTCACCAATGAAGGGTATTATGCGTTTTGGGAAGAAAGGTAAGCTGAGTCAAGGTATATCGTGCCGTATAAAATTCTTCAACGAATTGGACAGGTTGCTTATGAGTTAGAATTGCCATCCGAATTGGAATTTGTCCACCCGGTATTCCATGTATCTATGTTGAGAAAATGTATTGGAGACCCTTCTCGATTCGTCCCTATCAAAGATGTACAAGTTACATAGGACCTATCATATGAAGAAGTGCCAGTGGCGATATTAGATCGGCAAGTCCGCAAGCTGAGAACAAAAGATGTAGCTTCCGTCAAAGTATTGTGGAGGAACAAAAATATGGAAGAAATGACATGGGAAGCAGAAGAGGAGATGAAGTCTAAATACCCTTACTTATTCCCGAATGAAGATAACAAGGATGCTGGTGGAAGACATGATACATTGGAAGGTGGAACGGCTCTATGAGGTAAGCAATAATTTGAGAATACTCCTCCTTAATACAAAATGGTGATCTGTAGATAATGTAAATACGTATAATGCTTTGTGTAGCCTTGTGAAGCCATATGTTGGGCTTAATTACTTGCAAGTTTTGCTAGTGACCATTTTATAGGGGAAAATTGATCGGAAATTTCCATTGGAATCCACGATGATTTAAACTCCCCATAAACCCTTACATTCGAGGACGAATGTTCCTAGGGGGAGGGTGTTACAACCCATATCCACATGTGTTAGTTCATGCCATATATTAGTTAACATAAATCCAAGAAGGAATTATCTTTGAGATGATAAGAAGTCAATCCTATTGGTCTTAAGTGATACAAGAGTGTATAAGGGTGATTAACAAGTATTAGAAGTTAAATGAATCAAGGATGTTGTAAATCGTATTTTCAAGTAATCTAGCGGTGCTTAATACACTCAAGAGTTCATTTAATAAGATATTTTAATCATATAATATCCGTATCATAAGTCTTGAAGTAAAAAGAGTTATGAAACAAAAGTCGACAAAAGTTGTCGCAACTTAGGTTCATAATTTTACTTAAACATTAGGTCAAATGTTTCTAATCTTTTCTCCTAATTTACAAGGAGTTACGGGGTGATATACCAACCAAATTTAATATCTATGAGTCTAGTTTCCAAAGCATTAAACCGTTCATCGATATGATCTCGGAGTAGAGAGATATTCGCGTTTTCGCGAGACTGCGCCAAGCACCTCTCTATGGGGCCCACTAAGGCGGTTTAAGATATTTGGACCTATATAGGATGCCTCCAACCCGTTTTAAGTCATTTCATCTCACTATTTTCAGACCTTAGAACCCTAGGAACATCCTCTCAAGGTTCTCTCAAGATTCAAGACCCAAAAAACGGGCAAACAACACAAATCAAGTGTCGAGAATTCCGTGGTGCTAGTAAGTCTCTTGTTCTTCTTGTTGTCGCTCATTTTTGTGTCGTTCCAGCTCGTGTGGGAGGTTTTTTTAAAGGGTTTATGTTATGTAAATACTCCCTCATGTTCTTAATATCAATCCTAGGTGATTTCAAGCCTTCTAAAGTGATTCTAGTGTCGAAAAACACTAATTGATCGCTAGTTTCGCTTTTTTGTTGTTGTGGCAGCATTGGAGGGATATTTCATGGAAATTTAAGGTCAAATTGGAATTGTTATTTCTGTATAAAGGTAAGTAACCTCTTACTCTATATGTATTTAATATTATTCAAGTTGCGGCTAAGCCATTGAAGCTAGAACTTGTGAAATATATATCGAAAGACTTGGTAGTAATGTTATTGTTTTGTGGACTGTTTTGCGTTGCTGTTGGGCTGCGTATTTTACTACTATTTTGTGGAGTTTTGGAGGAGGAATGGTGTGGAGAAACACCATATATATGTAGGGTTATGGGCTGATAGTTATTCGTAACATTTCCAGGTTGTTTGACACGACTACGGTGGTCGTCGTATGTATGGAGTGATTAGGCTGTGTGTGGACTATTTTGGGAGGCTCAATATGTTTATTATTGATGTTGTTTGGGCTATTTGGTGACTGTTTTGAATGGTGTGAGGTCATATATATAGGGGAGGTGTTGTCCGTTTCATCGTAAAATAGGTTGTGGTCGATACATAATAGTTATGACGCTTAAATGATAACAATAGTATCGTTTCTCTTATTGTAGACTAAGGAGTTTTGACAATTGCATAGCTTGAGATTGGGGCAGTATATACAAGGTATGTGAGGCTATCCCTTTCCTTCTTTTGCAAGACTCCGATTGTACATAATGTAATGAACGAGCTTCCAAAATACTCTACTCTTAGAAGCTAGCAGTACTTACAATGTTTTCCCTCTTATGGAACGATTGATGTTAATGTTTCTTCTCTTATTCTTATGTTATCAATGTTGTTGGTACTTCCTGATTCTTATAAGGTTCATAGTGAAGAGTGAGTCATAATAACGTGTACAGAGGATACCGACCTTACGTCACTCTGAAAGGTTTATTATGTAATTCCATGAGTCGAGCATGCATTATATATATGTATCTATTTTACTCTACCGAGCCACGCTATAGTTGGCCGGGTACGACACCTATTGTACAACCACTGATCAATTGGGTTTTACCGAGCTCCACGTGGCCGGGTATGATTCTACCGAGCCTTATGATGGCCGGGTACGTTTTTTTTACTGAGCCTATTATGGTCGGGTACGATATGATGATGATGATGCCCACAGAGGCGAATGTTTTAAGGGTTTATGTATTTATACATATGTATCATGCATTTCATGTAAGTAGCCCTCAGAAGTACTAAGATGTTACAGGTTGTATATTCTCTATCCTTGCTTACATTACTGATCGTATTTATGGTTCCCTGCCTTACATACTCAGTACTTTACTCGTACTGACGTCCTTTTGTTTGTGGACGCTGCATGTCGTGCTGCAGGTCCTAATAGACAGGCAGGTGCAGCTCCCCCACCACAGTAGGCTGTCCAGTTCAGCGGTGATTGGCGAGATCCCTTCTCCGGACTTGCCTTGGTCTTGGTATGCATTTTTGTTATAGACATTATGGGTATGTCGGGGCCCTGTTCCGGCTATGTTGCAGCACTTATGTTCCTTTAGAGGCTCATAGACAGGTGTCGACTCATGTATAGTTTGGTATGCCTTGTCGGCTAGTTTTTGTTGTATAGTCTTTCATAGTAGTGTGGTAGCTCATACCTTATATGTAGTTTCTTGATTGTCTGGTCATCCCCTGCTATGTATGTTCATGTCATCATATTTTATTGTTGGTTGTCCATGATCCAGATCTACCATTTATATTGATCTCGTCAGCCCTAAAAGATAATAATGAAGGTTAGATGAAATGTACGTTGGTGCTCGGCAAGTGTGGTCGGGTGCTAGTCATGGCCCTCCAGTTTGGGTCGTGACAAACTTGGTATCAGAGCAAGTCTGTCCTAGGGGTTGTCTATGAGCCGTGTCTAGTAGATTCTTGATTATGGATGTGTAGCGCGCCACATTTATAATCAGGAGGCTACATGACATCTAGGGTTGTTACCTTCTTCCTGAATCTAGATCTTGCGTAGAGTTGAGTCGTAAGTGTTCGTCTCTAATATTCACCTTGTTTTTTCAGTGATGCCTTCAACTAGGAAGCAAACGATTAGTAGACGGCTTGATACAACAGCGGGAGAGGGTACCAGTCAGGTGCCCCAAGTCAGAGCAGGACAAAGTGAGGCTCAGAGTGAGATGCCCTCTCATACCTCATCTACTCCATCTCCTCCAGAGGATATTAGAAGGCACCCAGCGCCTCCAGTTCCTCCGTCTGGCACTCCAGACCAGGATATGCGGAGTGCTTTGCAGTTATTGACTAGCTTGGTAGCTGCTCAGGCTCAGAGGCAGAATACAGGTGCTGCTGAGAAACCAGTTAGTACAAGAGTTCATGATTTTATTAATTTAGACCCTCCAGTGTTTACCGGATCAGACCCCAAGGAGGACCCACAGACTTTTATTGACCAGGTTCATCGTACACTTCGGGTTATACATGTTAGTGATACAGAGGCAGTAGAGTTGGCTTCTTATCGGCTACGGGATTTAGCGGTTCTCTGGTATGATAGTTGGGAGAGATCCAGGGGTCTGAACCCTCCTCCAGCTGTGTGGAAGGAATTTTTTGAGGCCTTTCTTCGTCACTACTTGCCAGTTGAGATACGACGAGCTAGAGCTGATAAGTTCTTGAACCTTAGACAAGGTAATATAAGTATGCGAGAGTACAGTATGCAGTTTGATTCTTTGGCAAGGTATGCTCCCCATATGGTGGCCGAGATGAGTGATAGGGTGCATATGTTCGTGAATGGGTTGGGACCACATCTGATAAATGAGTGTACGACAGCCTCCTTGGTGGAGGGCATGGATATTTCCCGTATTCAATCTTATGCCCAGACCCTAGAGGATCGTAAGTGCCAGCAGAGGGCAGTTAGGGAGCAGGATAGGGGCCAGCATAAGGGGGCGAGATTTGCAGGGTATTCTGATGACTTCAGAGGTAGCATCAGGCCATAGTTTTCGAGGAGTTCGGCGCCACCTGTAGCTAGTGCTCCTCTACAGTTTCAGAGGCCTCGATATGATCGATCCTATTCTGGTCCAGGTCAGAGTTCGCGGGCATCTGGCTCGCACATCACAGGGATACTAGTCAGATGAGACCCCCAACACCACATTGTGATCAGTGCGGCAAGGCCCACTTTGGACTGTGTCGTCGAGGTTCAGATGTATGCTATTCGTGCGGATAGCCTGGCCATATGATGCAGGATTGTCCTAATAGAGGAGGTGATGGTATGGCTCAGCCGACTGGATTTGTGTCTGGTTCTTCCTCATCAGTTCGACCTCCAGCACGGGGTTTTCAGCAGTCGACAGGTCGTGGTAGGGGTAGAGGTGCAGTGCCGAGTTCGAGTGGTGCTCAAAATCGAACCTATGCTCTAGTAGGTCGACAGGATCTCGAGTCGTCTCCAGATGTTGTTACAGATATTATATTTGTGTTTTCTTATGATGTATATGCGCTGATTGATCCGGGATCTACATTATCATATGTTACACCCTTTGTGGCTAATAAGTTTGGCATTGAACCTGAATTGATAAGTAAACCCCTTGTGATATCTACTCCAATAGGAGATTCTGTGATTGCTAGAAGGGTATATAGAGGTTGCACTGTGATGATTTGTAGTCGTCAAACCTCGGCAAATTTATTTGAGTTAGAAATGGTTGATTTTGATGTGATAATGGGAATGGACTGGTTGGCCTCATGCTATGCAAATGTTGACTGTCGTACGAAGATGGTTAGGTTCCAATTTCCGGGTGAACCCGTCATTGAATGGAAAGGGAACATTGCTACACCGAAAGGTAGGTTTATTTCCTATCTTAAGGCAAGGAAAATGATCTCAAAAGGTTACATTTATCATCTCGTTCGCGTTAGGGATGCGGAGGCGAAACCGCCTACTTTACAATCAATCCCTGTGGTCAACGAATTCCCAGATGTTTTCCCAGATGAACTCCCAGGCCTTCCTCCTGAAAGGGAGATTGAGTTTAGCATTGATGTATTGCCCGACACTCAACCGATCTCTATTCCTCCATACAGAATGGCCCCGGCAGAGTTGCGAGAGTTGAAGGTGCAGTTGAAGGACTTGCTGGATAAGGGCTTTATTAGGCCTAGCACTTCACCTTGGGGTGCACCAGTCCTATTCGTGCGGAAGAAAGACGGGTCGTTACGGATGTGTATCGACTATCGACAGTTGAATAAGTCTACTATAAAGAACAAGTATCCACATCCAAGAATTGATGACCTGTTTGACCAACTCCATGGTGCAAAGTATTTCTCCAAGATTGATTTACGTTCAGGGTATCATCAGGTAAGGGTTAGGGAGAAGCATATTCCACAGACGGCCTTCCGGACAAGATATGGGCACTTTGAGTTCTTGGTGATGTCGTTCAGGCTAACAAATGCCCCAGCAACTTTTATGGATCTCATGAATACTATATTCAGGCCCTATCTTGATGTGTTCGTGATTGTATTCATTGATGACATTCTAGTGTATTCTCGTTCGGAGGCGGAACATGCGGGCCACTTGCGGATAGTATTACAGACGCTTCAGGATCGTAAGTTATATGCTAAGATCTCCAAATGTGAATTCTGGCTGAACTCAGTAGCATTCCTTGTCCATGTGATATCTGATGAGGGTATTAGTGTCGACACTCAGAAGATCGATGCAGTAAAGAATTGGCCGAGACCTACAACACCATCAGAAGTCCGCAGCTTCCTAGGGCTAGCAGTATATTATAGGCGGTTTGTAGAAGGATTTTCCTCTATATCATTACCATTGACTAAGTTAACACAGAAAGCTACCAAATTCCAGTGGTCTGACACTTGTGAACGTAGTTTTCAGGAGCTGAAGAATCGATTGACATCCGCACCAGTGCTCACTCTTCCTGAAGGAACAGAAGGTTATGTGGTATATTGTGATGCCTCAGGTATAGGTTTGGGGTGCATATTGATGCAGCGTGGGAATGTGATTGCTTATGCATCAAGACAATTGAAGAAGTATGAAAAGAATTATCCAACCCATGATTTGGAATTGGCTGCAGTAATATATGCTTTGAAGATATGGCGGCACTACTTATACGACGTCCATGTTGACATCTACACAGATCACAAGAGTTTACAATACATCTTCAAGCAGAAAGAGTTGAATTTGAGGCAGCGTAGGTGGCTTGAATTATTGAAAGACTACGACGTCGAGATATTGTATCATCCCGGTAAAGCCAATGGTGTGGCAGACGCTCTCAGCCGTAAATCAATGGGAAGCTTAGTACATATTGAGGCAGGTAGATGGGGGTTGATTAAAGAGCTTCATCAGCTAGCCAATATGAGAATCAGATTGTTAGACTCTGATGACAGAGGTGTTACTATACAGAATACATCAGAATCATCTTTGGTAGCCGAGGTAAACCCACGACAATATGAAGATCCTATCTTAGTACGTTTAAGAGAAAGCATTCAACAGTGTAAAAGTATGGCTTTTGGGATTGGAAAAGACGTGGCACTGAGATACCAGAGCCGATTGTGTGTGCCTAATGTGGCAGGGTTGCGAGAGAAGATTATGAATGAGATTCATCAATCCCGATATTCCATCCATCCCAGCTCGACAAAGATGTATCATGATGTCAAGGAGCAGTATTGGTGGGATAATATGAAGAAGTCTATTGCAGAATTTGTAGCCCAGTGTCCCAATTGTCAACAAGTAAAGATAGAACATCAGAAACCCGGTGGATTGCTTCAAAATATAGAGATTCCGACATGGAAGTAGGAGGTGATTAATATGGACTTCATTATTGGATTACCTCGCTCTTATCATAAGTTTGACTCCATCTGGGTGATAATTGATCAACTTACAAAATGTGCCCATTTTCTGCCAGTGAAGACAACTTGCACGGCTGAAGATTATGCGAAGTTGTATATCAAGGAGATTGTTAGGCTTCATGGTGTGCCCGTATCTATTATATCAGACCCAGGAGCTCAATTTACGGCTAAATTTTGGAGGTCTTTCCAGAAGGGTTTAGGCATACAAGTAAATCTCAGCACTGCATTTCATCCGCAGACTGACGGACAGGCTGAACGTACCATTCAGACACTGGAAGATATGCTACGAGCATGTGTTCTAGATTTTAAGGGGAATTGGGATGATCATCTTCCACTCATAGAATTCGCCTACAATAATAGCTACCATTCCAGTATTAAAATGGCCCGATACGAGGCACTATACGGGAGGAGATGTAGATCACCAGTTGGATGGTTCGAAGTCGGTGAAACAGAATTATATGGGCCAGATTTGATTCACCAAGCTATTGAGAAGGTGAAAGTGGTACAGGAGCGATTGAGGACGACACAAAGCTGGCAAAAATCTTATTCTGATGTCCGACGTCGTGATCTAGAGTTTGAGGTTGGTGATTGGGTTTTCCTGAGGATCTCACCAATGAAGGGTATTATGCATTTTGGGAAGAAAGGTAAGCTGAGTCCAAGGTATATCGGGCCGTATAAAATTCTTCGACGAATTGGACAGGTTGCTTATGAGTTAGAATTGCCATCCGAATTGGAATTTGTCCACCCGGTATTCCATGTATCTATGTTGAGAAAATGTATTGGAGACCCTTCTCGAGTCGTCCCTATCAAAGATGTACAAGTTACAGAGGACCTATCATATGAAGAAGTGCCAGTGGCGATATTAGATCGGCAAGTCCGCAAGCTGAGAACAAAAGATGTAGCTTCCGTCAAAGTATTGTGGAGGAACAAAAATATAGAAGAAATGACATGGGAAGCAGAAGAGGAGATGAAGTCTAAATACCCTTACTTATTCCAGAATGAAGATAACAAGGATGCTGGTGGAAGACAGGATACATTGGAAGGTGAAACGGCTCTATGAGGTAAGCAATAATTTGAGAATACTCCTCCTTAATACAAAATGGTGATATGTAGATAATGTAAATACGTATAATGCTTTGTGTAGCCTTGTGAAGCCATATGTTGGGCTTAATTACTTGCAAGTTTTGCTAGTGACCATTTTATAGGGGAAAATTGATCGGAAATTTCCATTGGAATCCACGATGATTTAAACTCCCCATAAACCCTTACATTCGAGGACGAATGTTCCTAAGGGGGAGGATGTTACAACCCATATCCACATGTGTTAGTTCATGCCATATATTAGTTAACATAAATCCAAGAAGGAATTATCTTTGAGATGATAAGAAGTCAATCCTATTGGTCTTAAGTGATACAAGAGTGTATAAGGTTGATTAACAAGTATTAGAAGTTAAATGAATCAAGGATGTTGTAACTCGTATTTTCAAGTAATCTAGCGGTTCTTAATACACTCAAGAGTTCATTTATTAAGGTATTTTAATCATATAATATCCGTATCATTAGTCTTGAAGTCGAACGAGTTATGAAACAAAAGTCGACAAAAGTTGTCGCAACTTAGGTTCATAATTTTACTTAAACATTAGGTCAAATGTTTCTAATCTTTTCTCCTAATTTAAAAGGAATTACGGAGTGATATACCAACCAAATTAAAGATCTATGATTCTATTTTCCAAAGCATTAAACCGTTCATCGATACGATCTCGGAGTAGAGAGATATTTGTGTTTTCGCGAGACTGCGCCAAGCACCTCTCTATGGGGCCCACTAAGGCGGTTTAAGATATTTGGACCTATATAGGATGCCTCCAACCCGTTTTAAGTCATTTCTTCTCACTATTTTCAGACATTAGAACCCTAGGAACATCCTCTCAAGGTTCTCTCAAGATTCAAGACCCAAAAAAGGGGCAAACAACACAAATCAAGTGTCGAGAATTCCGTGGTGCTAGTAAGTCTCTTGTTCTTCTTGTTGTCGCTCATTTTTGTGTCGTTCCAGCTCGTGTGGGAGGTTGTTTTAAAGGGTTTATGTTATGTAAATACTCCCTCATGTTCTTAATATCAATCCTAGGTGATTTCAAGTCTTCTAAAGTGATTCTAGTGCCGAAAAACACTAATTGATCGCTAGTTTCGCTTTTTAGTTGTTGTGGCAGCATTGGAGGGATACTTCATGGAAATTTAAGGTCAAATTGGAGTTGTTATTTCTGTATAAAGGTAAGGAACCTCTTACTCTATATGTATTTAAGATTGTCCAAGTTTCGGCTAAGCCATTGAAGCTAGAACTTGTGAAATATATATCGAAAGGCTTGGTAGTAATGTTATTGTTTTGTGGACTGTTTTGCGTTGCTGTTGGGCTGCGTATTTTACTACTATCTTGTGGAGTTTTGGAGGAGGAAGGGTGTGGAGAAACACCATATATATGTAGGGTTATGGGCTGATAGTTATTCGTAACATTTCCAGGTTGTTTGACACGACTACGGTGGTCGTCGTATGTATGGAGTGATTAGGCTATGTGTGGACTATTTTGGGAGGCTCAATATGTTTATTATTGATGTTGTTTGGGCTATTTGGTGACTGTTTTGAATGGTGTGAGGTCATATATATAGGGGAGGTGCTGTCCGTTTCATCGTAAAATAGGTTGTGGTCGATACATAATAGTTATGACGCTTAAATGATAACGATAGTATCGTTTCTCTTATTGTAGACTAAGAAGTTTTTACAATTGCATAGCTTGAGAATGGGGCAGTATATACAAGGTATGTGAGGCTATCCCTTTCCTTCTTTTGCATGACTCCGATTGTACATAATGTAATGAACGAGCTTCCAAAATACTCTACTCTTAGAAGCTAGCAGTACTTACATTGTTTTCCCTCTTATGGAACTATTGATGTTAATGTTGCTTCTCTTATTCTTATGTTATCAATGTTGTTGGTACTTCTTGATTCTTATAAGGTTCATAGTGAAGAGTGAGTCCTAATAACGTGTACAGAGGATACCGACCTTACGTCACTCTGAAAGGTTTATAATGTAATTCCATGAGTCGAGCATGCATTATATATATGTATCTATTTTACTCTACCGAGCCACGCTATAGTTGGCCGGGTACAACACCTATTGTGCAACCACTGATCAGTTGGGTTTTACCGAGCTCCACGTGGCCAGGTACGATTCTACCGAGCCTTATGATGGCCGGGTACGTTTTTTTTACCGAGCCTATTATGGTCGGGTACGATATGATGATGATGATGCCCACAGAGGCAAATGTTTTAAGGGTTTATGTATTTATACATATGTATCATGCATTTCATGTAAGTAGCCCTCAGAGGTACTAAGATGTTACAGGTTGTATATTCTCTATCCTTGCTTACATTACTGATCGTATTTATGGTTCCCTGCCTTACATACTCAGTACTTTATTCGTACTGACGTCCTTTTATTTGTGGACGCTGCATGTCGTGCTGTAGGTCCTGATAGACAGGCAGGTGCAACTCCCCCACCACAGTAGGCTGTCTAGTTCAGCGGTGATTGACGAGATTCCTTCTCCGGACTTGCCTTGGTCTTGGTATGCATTTTTGTTATAGACATTATGGGTATGTCGGGGCCCTGTTCCGGCTAAGTTGCAGCACTTATGTTCCTTTAGAGGCTCATAGACAGGTGTCGACTCATGTATAGTTTGGTATGCCTTGTCGGCTAGTTTTTGTTGTATAGTCTTTCATAGTAGTGTGGTAGCTCATACCTTATATGTAGTTTCTTGATTGTCTGGTCATCCCCTGCTATGTATGTTCATGCCGTCATATTTTGTTGCTGGTTGTCCATGATCCAGGTCTACCATTTATATTGATCTCGTCAGCCCTAAAAGATAATAATGAAGGTTAGATGAAATGTACGTTGGTGCTCCGCAAGTGTGGTCGGGTGCTAGTCATGGCCCTCCAATTTGGGTCGTGACAACATATTACCACATTCACCTTTAGGAATGGGTCTGCATTCTCAATGCTTATCACAAGTCACATTCTCTTCAAGGAATGGATTATAATCAGTGATGTGCTTCATACCAATTTGATGGTAAACATTGCCTTCACATTTTGAAGGACTATTTTGAGAACCCTTGTTGTTCTCCTTTTATAATCATTGTGATGATTATTATTATTTGGAATGTTCACGTTCATTGTTCAACCACTTGTCTTCATTTAGACTTATTATGCATTGCTACAACATTCACTTCAAGAATGGAGCTATAAGTGGGACAATCTTCATGCCTTTTCATGAAAAATATAGTATTTTTCTTTAGTCATTATTATATCATCAATATGGTACATTGGGATTCAAACCCAATGTCTTACCAATATAAAGGCATGTTAAGCCATAATAAATTGGGACTCAAACCCAACTCTTATCATTATGGAGCATCAGGATTTGATCCCTATATCTTACCCTCAATCAATGGCATAATAGGCTAAACAACATTGAGATTCATTCTCAAGCCTTAATTTCAATCACATGCCAATAAAGTTGTACACAACTAATTTGCAACTTAATAAATCAAATTTGTTTTCTTAAATAAGTGTACAAATCTCAAATCAGCGTAAAGCTTTATCAATTATTTGTAGCATCTATATGAAATACAATCGTTTGTAGTCAGAATATTTCTTCTAAATTCTATTAGAATTTAAATGGATCATAAAATCATTGTCATAATATTTATTGAGCCTCTTTCAAAAATATTGTTGTTTTCGGGGTATGCCCTACCTATTGAATTTGATTTAACGCCATGACTTTCCTTCATTCAATTCAACCAAGCAATTAGTGAATAAATTTATCAAAAGTACAACATATAGGTAACAACACATATATAGTACTAATACATAAATTCAGCATTTATATTACCTGAAAAGTGACATTATAGGTAACAACTTACCAGTTGTAGCTTATGCATCATTTATATAAAATACTTGAAAATGGTAAGTCAGTAGCAAGCATCAAGTAGATCATGGATACTCGAAAATACCTTTTCTAGTAGTCATACTAATCATTGTTTGCTTTCAAATGATACGACCATAAATTATGAAGTATACTTTCTCAGTAGCTGATTTGTTTTTCAAATTTCAAAGAAGTAATTAATCAACCTAGATAAAGATGTGAAGTATTTCTTGTTTTCTTCAAGATGATTTATGCTTCTAATCAGTATGACCCATTTTTTTTTATTCTTTTTTTTAACTATATGCAAGTGTAAAAACCCAAAATAGAAAAATATTCATCAAAGTAAAAGAAAATGTTAAAAGCGGCAAGACATATTGAAAATAGTTAACACACAAATATACATAAGACAACTTATATAACATATCCTTGGTTACCATGCATGCATCATATTAACAATTAACTGGTACTATGATTTTTCACTTATAGAACTTCAAAAATGTCATTCCATTCATGTGATATAAAAAATGTAATATTAATATGTGCTTATGCAATACAGGTGTAGTACGAAGTTGTGTGCATATGAGATATTAAAGAAATAACAAGTATAAGATAATTATACCTTCGTACGTTTCATTACTTACTATATGTAGTTTCTTTTTACATCTAACCATGAGATGATATGTATGGCTTCTAATTGCAATCTTTTCGGATATAGGAAATTTTTTATAGATATATATACAATTGGTTAGAGACTCGTGCTGATAACGTGTTATGAAATAAAAACAATTTAGTAAAACATGAATAAGAAATAAAGACAGTTTAGTAAAACATGAACAAGAAATAGAGATAGAGAGAAAGGAAGAGATTTTCTTCTTCAATTGTGTGTATTTCCTATCTGTTACAAGACTTTTATATAGGCATGAAAAGTGAAGAAATATGTCATGGAATATGTCATTGAACATAGAAAATATGTCATTGAATATGTCATTAAGCATTTGACATGAAGATCATGGAGGAAGAGTAGACATCCACCATAATATGATATTTATCATAACACTCCCCCTTGGATGTCCATAAATAATGTGCCTCGTTAAAACCTTATTAGGAAAAAACCCTATCCCATCCCCCCCCCCCCCCCAACCCTCAGCCCTTCATTTCTCTTTCGTTCACTAATTCTTGTTTTTCTCTTTCCTCCACCAATTCTGACCCAAACAATCTCCATAACCAAAAACTTCCACATTTCATTCTTTCTTTTTCTTCTCCTCCTTTTCATAATGATGACTACTCTAAAATCTGATCAACTCAAACAGCTAAAAGACATATTCATGCGCTTCGACCTCGACGGCGACGGCAGCCTAACACAACTAGAACTCGCCGCCCTCCTCCGCTCTCTTGGTCTCAAACCCGGCGGCGATCAACTCCACGCATTACTCGCCAAAATAGACCACAATGGCAATGGATCCATCGAATTCGACGAACTCGTAAATGCCATAATGCCTGATATGAATGACGATATTTTAATGAATCAAGATCAGCTCATGGAGCTTTTTCGGTCGTTCGATCGCGACGGTAACGGATACATTACCGCCGCTGAACTCGCCGGACAAATGGCCAAAATGGGCCATCCTTTAACGTACCGAGAATTATCGAATCTCATGCAAGAAGCTGATACGAATGGAGATGGTGTAATAAGTTTCAATGAGTTTGCTAATATTCTTGGAAAATCTGCTACTGATTTTCTTGGCCTAACTGTCTCTTAACAACGGTATAATTAATTTTCGGTATGTTTTATAAGGTGGTCTTTCGTGTCATTTTCATCCAACATGGCATCATTAACGTTAAAAAAAATGAATCTTTTGTTAATAGATTATTGTCAGATTTGGATGACATTGACTCGATATAATAGACCTTTGCTGTAACGTATTTTTATGTTTACGATTTTATAATTTTAGCTTATGTGTTTTTTAAGGTTAGATTGTAGGAGTCTGTATGTCCTCTTATATCCAAATGAAATATACTGACAAGTTTAAGGGACTGTCGATATTTGTTGTATTGAGGTTACGCGAGCCTCTATGTATTTGAATTAAGGAGGAGAAGGACAATTGATGAAGTATGTAATGACTTTTTAACTCTTGTAGTAACTATTATATTGGTATGTCATGTCTTCGCATTGTTGTCATCTATGGAAGGGACTTCTTTAATTGGGAATTGAATGGTTAGTACTATATATGCATGGAAAGTACAAGACACTTATTTCTTGGTTCATTGACTATGGAATTAGGATTTTTTGTGTCAGTTTTGTACCGGGCGAGATATTTTGGATTCTCGATGATGCAAAAAGTAGCTTAAAACTTTAGATGTTAACGACATGAAGTTAAAAAGGTTCCTTTTTTTGGTACTTGAAATATTTCGAACCATTGTTCGATTTCAAACATAATATTGTATTTCAACTTTGCTTCGAACGGAGGTATAGTTATATTATTATTCAATCCATAACATTGTAACCCTGAGGGGTAGCTCGGCTGGTAAAGGTTTGAGGACAAAGTCCTTCAGGTCGCCAGTTCGAGCTCCAGTAGGGCCATTAGAGGCATTACAAATCGGCCGCGTCTCCAGGGCCCCGTAGAACTAATCGTGGTGCACCCGCCTTGAAACAGCGGGACCCGGTGGGTACAGCTAGTCAGGCTCGCAAAGAGACACCCGGAAACCATGACAAAAAAAAAAAAAAAACCATAACATTGTCCTCGGAAACTTGTTTTTCCTTGGGTGTGCATTGTGCAATTTTGGAAGAAGCCAGGCTATAACTTCACTTAGCTTTTATTAAAATGAGTCTTGAGTCGGAAGTATATGCAACTTGCAAATAGAAAGGTAGGGGTAATGTCTGCGTACACATCATCCTCCCCAGACCCCACGGTGTAAGATATTACTAGGTATGTTATTGTTTGTTGTTGCTAAGATCCATAACATTGTCCTCGGAAACTTGTTTTTCCTTGGGTGTGCTGTGTGCAATTTTGGAAGAAGTCGGCTATAACTTCACTTAGCTTTTATTAAAATCAGTCTTGAGTTGGAAGTATATGCAATTTGCAAATAAAAAGGTAGGAGTAAGATCTGCGTACACACCATCCTCCCCAGACCGCACGGTGTGAGATATTATTAGGTATGTTGTTGTTTGTTGTTGCTAAGACAAAAATAAAAAATTTCGGATTTCTCTGCAATTTGGTTGAAATTTACTTGACATTTCATCTGCAGTCTGCAGTTTTACCTTTTCATTTCTTTTTCAAAAAGCTGATTGAAGCAAAACAACTTGCTGGAATTTTTGCAGCTTTGATTGCTATGAATGTACAACTCCCAGAGAATGCATATAGGCAAATTTCTTTATTGAAGTGTACAAATACATGATTCCAAATAGAAAATTTGATCATTCTGTACTGCTTGCTATAAAAATGTACACAAGATTATTTCTTAAAAGAGAATCCTAATCTGATCTTTCCTGTAAAAACTTACTTCATCTGCCACGTGTCTTCCAGTATTCAACAAAGATGATCTTATAATTCTACCAAGATATAAAAGAATTATATACACATGTAACCTGTGGGAGAAATTTACAAACTTCTGGAGCAAATTCCAGTTCAAAACTGTCTTTTGTAGGTCTAGACTCTTATCTTCCTGAGAGTACTCTAATCAGATGGTATCTGTGATTACTCTTTTTGTCTTTTAGACTTGAATTAGTACTTGCTATGGAACGAGCAGTGACGCCCACAGTTGTTAGTCTTATCGACCTCTGCCTCACATCATTGCAATATTCCGGGTCATTTGAGTTCCCCTCATACCTTATCCATTGAATCATCCCATGGTACATTGGAAAGAACCGAAACTGAATTGCATTGTATGCAAAGTAGGGGACTAAAGCTGAAATAACCACTAACACTGTGACTAACCAGTATAATGGGGAGGGAACAAGAGCTTCCGCAAAGACTTGGTACGCGTTGGTGGAAAATGTTGTAGGCATGGATCCATATATTAGAAGGAAAATATACCAGAGAGCAATTCCACCCCAGATGAGGATGTGTTGGATTAAGGTGAAATAACTAACAGCAAGTGCCATTTGACAGTTGACGACCCAAACCACACATGTGTACATTGTTGCTCCCACAATTGCATGGTCACTGGTTTTACCATCCTTATTGAAAGCTTGAGGATCTAGTACTCTTATGCAGATGAAGAAGATAATAACTGCACTGCAGATCCCATTTAACATCCATCCAATTATACGACGCCAACTGAAAAGGACATTCTGTATACCTTCTTGATAGAGTATAGGAAACTGCCATAAAATACCCGAAAATAATTAGGATCAACATGAAAGCAACCTAAAGTTGTTTTTCGTGCCGTCATTGACACAGCTATATTACAGCCATGTACAATAGCTACAAGAGTTAATGCTACGGTCAAACCTCTCTATAACAGCATCATTCGTTCCGGATGTTATTGGATGTTATAGCGAATTGTTGTTATAGAGAACATATATTATAACAAAACATGACATTTGGTTCCGAAAAAACTTGGTTTTTATAGTGAAGTGCTGTTATAGAGAGGTCTGACTATACAAGAGTTAAATAAAGTATCAGCACAGCGTGAAGTCGGAATTACCTTAAGACAATATCGAGCAGATACATCTTGATCAAAAACTCCCAAAGCAATCACTGGTAGTGATGTGAAGAAGACGTTGTAACATGCCAGAAACCAATCATTATATGCAAGTTGCCCAGAAAATGATGCATACGACTCGTATAAGAAGAGTGTAAAACCAAATGCAACATTTTTGTAGAAGAAGTAGCATATCTGCAAAGAAAAGAAAAGCCAGTTACAGGACCACTCCATAAAGACTAGAAATAGTTTCTTTACGCTTGAAACAATTCCACAGAAGGAAACAAGTTAGTTTTCGAGCAATATATATAAGGAAGAAAAGAAGTAGCAAATAGATTACCATCGAAGAGATCCTTCTATAACACCAATGGCCATGTACTAAAAGCAAGCGCTCCAAAAATTGGAACTGAGCAATTGCAATATCACTTGACATAACAGCCTAACAAGTTTGAAAACGCCAGAAACAAGATTAAGAAACAAAATATTAGGACCGATGCAAGAAGTAGAAATGTGTGTCGCTGCAAAATGGAAAGAGAAATGTATAAGCTCTCACCTGCATTCCTTCAACACCACTGATTCCAATTCCAATATCAGCTTCTTGAAGCATTCCTACATCATTAGCTCCGTCTCCGATGGCCAAAGTTGTCTTTTTAGTCTCAAGTTTAACAAGTCTTGTTACCTGTATATTCCAAAGATAGGTATGATTAGGGAAGATCAAACTAAGGTCAGGGAAAATGAGACATTAAATTGCAGAAAAGATACAAGAGAGAAGGCCAAATGCCTCAAAATTTATACTAGCAATTTGTTTTGGTTGTGAAGACAAGTTGTACTCACCAATGCCTTCTGTTTAGGTGATGATCGACAGCATATAACAGCAGCACATCTAATTGCAAGATCTAAAAACAATCTTTTTGTGTCATCTTCTAGAGCATATGTAATAGATTTTCCATCAATGATCAAAGCAAATGCCTCTGTGCTTGAAGACGTAAGTAGAGCCTTCCCTTCTATAATTTGTCGCAGCACACTTTCCTTAGATGCCTATTAGAATTTGCGTAGCAAAAAGCATGTATTATTAGAGATGGCAAGGTAAGGTTTAAATCGGTTAACTTCTAGTAAGGAATGTGGCTAAAACCATTTGTTTTTACCCTGGAAAAATTACTCAATCTTTCTAATAAAGATATATATATATATGGTGGCAGCGGAAGAATAGAATAGGTATTTACACTGGCAATAGCATCCTTTTCTCCTGCTTTCTCTATTGCTATAATATCAGGGCTTTCCAAGTTTACGATAATTTGCTTCATTCCTTGTCTAAGCAAACTACAGGCATAGCTGCAGAAGATATTATGGATAAAAAAAGATTAGACAAGCAATGCTTGAATCAATTAAGAAATTGAAAACTAATCATAACCAAATACTTTACCCAATATTAATGGCTGTTTCCATCTTATCCCCAGTCAAAACCCATATCTTGATACCTGCTTGAGCAAGTTTGTCGATGCATTCAGGAACCTACCAGTGAATGACAGGAAAAAAGTCAGTAACACGTCCAAATGGTGATAGTTGGGAAGCGAACTATGACTTAATAAAACTTACCCCTTGTTGTAGTTTGTCCTCAACAGCAGTGGCGCCTAAAAGAATCAACTCCTTTTCAATCTTTTCAGTTGCTTCATCGATCAACGCATCACGGTCTGTAGTGACTGAATTCTTGGCATCTGAAAATTGCTCATTGAATACTTGGTATTCTTCTTTACTAATTTCGCGATAGGCCAGTATTAAGGTCCTCAAGCCTGCATCAGCATACTCATGTACATGTTCCCTTGTTGCCTCTTCAAATTCCCTTCCACTTTTGGCGAGCCTTTCAAATATGACACTGCATAAAGACCATAACCAGAAAGAGAAGATTAGAAGGGAAACGTAAACAAAATCAGCAACTAATGTAAGAATTCAAGGAATTTATGGTGCTTATGAAGTTGCAATTGACCTTACCTATCAGCACCTTTGCAAAGTAACAATATCTTCCCCGCCTCATCCTTTACTATTACAGACATCCTTTTTCTTGTACTATTAAACTCCAAAACATTCAAAATTCTATATGACCTGCAAAGAAAGAAATCTACGATTACTCTTGATATCCAAAATCTTGTGCTGCTTATAGCAAAAATTCAATATCAGGACAGTTTTATTTGCATTAAGATCTCAAAACGGCTTCACTCTGTGATCATGCAAAGCTTTCATATAGGTAAAATATCATTTTAGTAGATCTCAAAACCACAAAGACATATTTGACGTTAACTAACCTCTCAACTTTCTTGCCAGATGCTAGATCCAACTCATGCACTGAAACACTTGTTTGTGTCCTTTTAAATAATTCAAAGCCAATTTCTCTAGCTGCAATTACAAATGCCGCCTCATCTGGAGATTCAGCTTCATATGAAATCTCCCTTGTACCTTCATCCACTTCTGGTATGACCGTATGACAGACTGCTAATAAACGGAAGAATTTCTGTATGACATCTAAATGAGGTTCATGCACCCAACTCCCATTCATTATTCGCTCGTCAACAAAATTGAAGCCTTTAATAGTAGACTTCCTTGTACTAACAGCAGAATCCTCAACCAACTTCTGATCATTTACCATCAATGGAGAACCATTTCTTTTAGCCAAAGCCCTCTCGACTTCTGTAATACCACGTCCATAAGCAGTTCCAGCCACTGAGCACTTGACAAACTCCATTGAATTACAAGTCAATGTGCCGGTTTTGTCTGAAAGTATTGTGTCAACCTGGCCAAGTTCCTCATTTAAATTTGAGGTGCGTGCATGTGCTGGTTTATCAGTTTCTTCATGATACATATGAATGTCCTGATTAATGAAGATAGTCTGAAGAACTTTAACAAGTTCTATGGACACATATAAAGATATCGGAATCAAGTAGCTATACAACATCACGGCTGTCAGAAAATGGTAAATGGCAGCAGCAGTAGCTCCATTGGGATCAAAATATATGTCAGATTCATCAGGTCGTAGATACCACCTTTTACGTCCACCATTTAAGTCCTCTTTAGTCAGAATTCCAAAGCAAACTGATCCGACAAAGGACATAGTGAACAAAACTCCAAATAAGAAGTAAACGATTTTATCCATTTTCCTCTCAACTCTGCTTCTTTTTGAAGGAGGATCTGTCGCATTCTGCATTACCTTTGTGTCATGACCAGTGAAGATAACAGCCCCATATATGTAATCTGTGTTCCGCAATTTAGAGCCTCTGAGTAGTAATTGCTGGGGAGAAAGAGGATAATGTTTTTCTTCATATTCCATAGTTCCAACAAAAGTATATAAATTAGCATTAGGATCTTCACACTTAACAAAAGCCTTAAAATCTTCGAAGTGGGAATCTTCGTGCAATGATGAAGTCCCCACCAATGCTTGTTTCAGCTTCAAATTAGTCTCCCCGTCAAGATTCATAGTTTCAACATAACAAACTGCATCTTCATAACTAGATGAAAGCAACAGTAAGTCTGCTGGAAAGAACTCATCCTTCTCCACCTTAACAATATCGCCAACTCTCAAATTTTTCCATTCTGTATGATCAAAAACTCTATTTTCTTGATGTACTTTAACCTTCCTATTATTTACCTCAACATCCTGAAAGGGAGAAAATGGAAAGGCAAATGATAATCATACAAACTACCCGTGTATCTATATACAAAAATGGAGACTCCAGATGTATATATATCATATTTGGCAGCACCAGATGAAATGCCAAAGCCTGAAACTAGACTTAATAATTATTCTAAGACATAACAGTGATATTGCAAAAACGTACTTTTGCAATATTTGAACTGCTAAACAATTACCTAATTAACTGTAAATACCCTAGAATGGACAGATTTATAAAGAGCAGAACTCAACAACAACAATCCACTATAATCACACAAGTGGAGTCTGGTGATGGTAGTGTACGAAGAACTTACCCCCACCCTCCGCTGTTTCTGAAGGACCCTCGCTCATGAAGACGAAACGAAACAATAGAACAGTAGCAAAAACAAAGGCCAGAAAGATAGTACCAGGACTAAAAAAATAAATGGAAAGAGCAATAGCTGAAGAGCAGAACACTCTAAATACCTGTTGCTTTCGGCGTCCATCTTCGACGCCTTCTTTAACCATGGTGGCTCCAATGACAATAACAAGAGGAATAACAACAGCACTGGCAGCAGAATAAGGAGTCAATGGTGTGAAGGACAATATGGCAATGACAAGAAAATAAAAGTTGGCCACCCTCCTAAACTGCTCAAACAAGGACTTTGGCAAGAATGTTGCAGCTGTATACTTCGTAGTTCTTACATAATTTCCTGCATAATCTCTAATTCCAGCCTCAAAACTATTTGGTTCATTGCAATACACCACTCTTGAATATCCTGGCCCTCCAATCTGTGAATGATCATCACCTAAAAAAGATGCTTCCCCACATTTAAATGTGTAAATCTTGCTAAACTGTATCCTTTTCCTTCTACCTGTCTTCATTTTTATCCTTGTCTTTGTCTATCACCCAAATTCCAATTAGAATAAAGTACCAAATTAAGGTGGAAAAAAAAGAAGAAATTATTTAGTTTTTCCAGCAAGGCAAGGGAGTTTTTCAAGAAGAACCCTTTTTCAATTGCCCAGAAACAGAACTCCTCCTGGAAAATCAAAACTTTCTCACACCCACCAAAGAATAAAATGAATAATATATCCAAAGAACAGAACCCCAGATAAATGCTTCCAAAAAAATAACTTTAAAACCCAACCACTATAACTTTCACAAACAATGGGAAGAGAAAAATTAATCCTACCCTCAAAAAGCTTTAATCTTTATAATGACCAAGAAACACAAACATACACTTCTGAATTCAAAAGGTGAAATGAAGAAAGAAAAGGAGAGTGTTGACTTTAAAATTATGGTACAAAGTGAAGAAAGACAACGTGAGAAGAAATGTTAGCTTATAATTTGGTCTTAAAGACTTTGAACAATGACTTGGATCTTCTCTCTCTCTCTAATGGAGTAAGTTGACTTTACTTAAATTTTGATTAACTTTAAAATCCCAAATTAATTATTCCTTAAAAGAATACAAATTGACATCACATAATGTCCTATAAAAACTTGCAAATTGCTCTCCTCATATATAGTTGCAAATCCATAGAAGAAAAAGATACAATAAGAAGATTGATGGAAAAAGAAGCTTTTCGCGGGAAAATTTCTAAAGAATATAACGGGTGGATTCTTCCATTTATGGGTGTTGCTCTACTCTCTGTACTTGTCAGGAAGTTTCATAGAAAGTAAAGACAAAAAAATGTAGTGTATATTTTATTTAAATCTTTATATAATTAAACACCGCCAAATATTATGGTCGGTCAATAAGTACTCCTGTAATATTAATCAAAGAACTCGAGTTCGAGTCCCGAAACCGAAATCTAATATCGGGTGAGAAACAAAGTAACACTTGCAGCTGTAAGTTTTACAGAGGTGAAGACAATGTTAGAATATGATTAATGTTAATCTGTATATGAAGACATAAGTATAGTTTAATTAATCTAATTTGTATGTAAACATATATCATTGTACCAGTATTATTTTAGAAAAGATATTCCATATAGGTGATGACAAAAAATATAATATAGTTTGTATTAGGTAACACGTCGCACTTGTAACAGTATACTTAAGCTTCACGAAGGTGAAGACAAAATAATTACATACTCCCTCCGTCTCAAATTATTTATCGTGTTTCTCTTTCACACGCCCCTTAAGAAACATTAATTAGGAGGAGTTTTAGACTATTTTACCCTTATTTATATCTTAAAATATGATCTTTTTTCATTGAATTTTTACTCTATTTATGTGTTATCTCCATTTTCAAGAATAATTATTGTTAGCAGTAAAATAGAAAAAATATAATTAATTTTATCTTGTACTTCTAAAATGACAAATAATTTGAGATAACTATTTTTAGAAATTACGGCAGATAATTTGATACGTATGGAATACTATCTTAGGCCAGATAATTGTAGCAGTATATATTAATACTGCAGATTTATTTAAATTTAAAATATAAAATCATAGAGGTGAAGACAAAACTACAACATATATAATTTCTCTTACTTTCAATACAAAAACAGATTATTGCAACAGTATATTTAAAAACAGAATCTTCATGGATGCAAGTGAAGACAAAATGTAGTAAAATAATTAAAATATAAATTACCCAAAAAAATAATTAAAATATATGCTAGCGCGCAGTACATAAATACGGATCTTTATAGCAACATAATGTAGAAATTAAATTTCATAAATCACATGAGTTAAAATGTACTATAATTTATTTTAATCTGTATATAAACATATATATATATATATATATATATATATATATATATACCTAAAAAGGAAGTTTCGCATAGGTGAATAAAAAAATACAGTACAGTTTATATGTACAAACACAGATCAAGAATAAGGCAAAAAAGTTGCTTATAATTTATGTTAACCTCTATAAAAACAACCATGAATCTTGGTCTGAGATAAGCACAATAAGTCACTATTGTAGAATCTCAATACCAAAAACATATACTAGTATATTTTACATTTGTCCGCATACAAACATACGGCTTGAAAGAAGACACAGAGGTGAAGACAACAAAGGAGAAGTATAATTTAAGTCATAAATATATATATATGTTCTATTTATTTTAAATTTTTTTAACTTAAATTTGGGTAATCAAAATTTATTTTGACACGGCGGATTTTTGTATTTTTAATATATTTATAGAGTAGTAAAGTGCGGGGCAAATGACATTTTACAGTCCTCTCCGAAAATTTAACATTTCAACCATTTGTATTTTTAGAGCAATTGACATAAATTAAATTTAATTATAGATTTATAACTTTACTCTTATAGTTGTGAGTAATGTTCAATTACTTTGAAATTAATAAACATAAATAATAATATAACATATTAAAATCTCTGTTTTAAAAGGAAAAATTGGGATTCGTCCGGGGCTCGCTCCAGGGCGGAGCACTCGTAAAACGCCCCTGGGCTTATGTGCGGGGCTTCGTTCCGTGAGACTTACGCCTCGGCCGTTGGGGCTTACGCCTCGGACACACCCAACGCTCAGTGTACTGGGCTCGTCTAATAGAGTTTTATGCAATTGTACGTAACTAACCTTGTAAATCCTCAAATTTTTTTAATAAATCGTTGACTATTCGAAATTACTTTTTTTTAATCATAAATCGTTAAGTTGAGAGTATTTTATATCATAATTAAAATAAAAATTATTACATGTTATCCACTAGGACTGCTATGATAGTAAATTTTAAATAAATCTTTTATTTAAAAAGTATTTATTTATTAACTTTTATTCTTTATTACTCGTATATAATAGTCCATAATTGTTTTATAATTATTTTTCTAAATATTTTTTTACATTTACAAGATACAATACTTATTAATTTAATAGCTTAGTATTAGTTAGTAACTATTAAAAAATAATTAGTTATCATGTTATTGTATGATGAATTATGTATCACTTTATTAAGTTGTTGAAATTTAAAAAATAAATGATGCTAGAGAATCATATTTAAATTATAAATTATGTTTTTATATAAATTATCTTTTAAATAAAAAACATATTAAATAAAAGGAGTATTTTTTTAAAAAACAAAATCAAATTATAATATCAAAATTCTTTCAAGATTCAATACTCCTTAAGAGATACGTATAAGATTTCATATCGAATACATTATTTTTTATGTTTGAGTTGTAACGACGTTGCAGCTAATTTGCATATTATGATATATGTCATACTTTTCGTATTATTCATAGTTGAATTATTGTGAGTTTAATGTAATATTTATATTTATTTTTTAGTTTATACTACCTTAAAATCCTTAAAATTTATAAAATTTGAAGATCCGTGGGACTTACGCATCATATCTTAGGGCTTACGCCTTGCCTCGTCAGAGGTAAAATGTCTCGCCTCACACCCCACCTTTTAAAATATTGATTAAAATAGAGCAGTTCCACATGGGCCAAGATATAAATACAATATAATTTATCTTAGTCCATACCTATACATTATATATTTGTATCTATATATGTAAAAAAATAAAAAAATAATCGTATTAAAGGCTAAAAGATGCGCAAACATGGCGACGAGGGCGCGACGTGTTAATGAAGAGTCAAAACTCCTTTACCACTATTCACTACTATATTAGCATTACATTAAATTCCACGTACCTCACATGCATGATTAAATATTGTTTTACGTGTCTTTTTCCGTTTAGTTGTTCGGATATACGTTTGTATGCAAGAGAAAATTAAAAATATATATATCTTTTTAATTTAAGAGTACACATCGCATTTATGTTAATTGTGTAAATATTAGTACAACATCATGGCTTCATCAAATTACTGAATACCATTCCTTTAAGTCTCAATTTATGTGATGATAATGCTTTATTATGCACTGAGTTTAATAATAAAAGAAAGTTTTAAATTTATGACCTAAAATAAATAATACATATGTATGGCTATAAGCTAAGTCATCTTATTAATAGTAAAAAAAAAGTTTAAAGTTTAATATTTACTAAATATAAGGAGATGTTATTTTTCTTTTGAGACCGTCCAAAAAAAAAGTATCACATAAATTGAACAGATAAAGTATTACTACTACTTGCATTTTTTTTTTTACTACATATGTCCTATTTTATGTGTTATAGCTCGAATTTGAGAGCCAAGATTCTTAATTTTGATTGTGATTCAAATATAAAAGCTTTAAAAATTTTAAAATAAAATTTACTTGTTTAGTAAAATTATGTAAAAAGTATTATAAGTTACAATGATTATAAATATTTAAAAGTCGGAGAAAAATATGTTTGACTCTTAGAGGCTGAACACCGGCATATAAATTAAGACGAAGGAGTAATTAGTTACATATATGTCACGAAGAGTATTTTGTAGACTAAAATCTACTTGACCCAAGTCAGTCATTTACTTAGAACGTCACTCGTTTTCCTGCCATATTCCTTAATCATCTTTCCCAAAAGTTTCCTTTATAATTTATTCCTTTTTAGTTTCTTGTGCTTCCCGCACCCTCCCTTGATTGGTCATAAAAACTGAATCTTAATTTTGCAAGTAACAACTCATAGCAATATATACTCTTCTGTCTACAATAATTGACCAATTTATCTTGGACATATCCATTAAGAAAATATTAAATTTTAGAAAAAAATAGTTTGTGTAACTAAACTACCCTTAATTAAATATTGCAGCATAATTTAATGTGAGGAGTAAAAGACTTTTTAGGAATACGTACATAAGGGTAATTTTGGACAAACAAATTATATTTTTTCTTGATTATATAATGGACACTTATTTTGGACCAAAATAAAAAAGCAAATTGATCGCTTATTGTGGACCGGATGGAGTAATGATCAAGTGGATTTTAATTACCAACTGATTCTACAATGGTGAAAGTTTATGGCATGATTAGAAATTTAATTACATCTCTCTAATAATGGTGAAGATTTACGCTATATATCTTTCACTTAGTTGTATGACTGATCACTAGACTTACATTTAATTTCTATTCACAACGGCGTTATTGAATTAGAACCGATCGAACAGTCAAAGTTAGTATTGATTTATTTTATTTGTCATGTAAAATGTATTGCAATTAATTAATCTCGAGCCTGCTCCAAATAATTAGGATACAGGCATGATTAACGTTTCATCGTGGAAAGCAATATGAATATCTAAACTTGAATTTTCAACCAAGTGATGCTAATTCTATGTTTCCCGTTTGTGTGTGAATATATATAATATGAATACTTTATAGGTGTACTGAATTAATTGTGAAGTATGAATGCTTTAAAATATATGCGCCAACATTGGCGAGGAGGGTGCGACGTTAGTCAAAACTCCATTATTAATTAATACTTACTCCGTTAGCATCAAACTCCACGTGGTTCACATTTTTGATTAAATACTATTTTACGTGTGTTTTTTCCATTTAGTCGTTCGCCCGATACGCGTTTGTTTGGACAAGTGAAAATTAAAACTTATATTTTTCTTAATTTATATTAAGCGTACACATAGACAGGGTAAATATATCCGCGAGAATAAATTACGTTAACAGTATAAATTTAAATTTAAATTTTTATTACTCCCTATGTTTATTTTATATGTGTTATGATAAAAATCAAAATATGGTGGATGTCTGCTCTTCCTCCATGATCTTTCTCTCAAATGGTTAATGACATATTCCATGACATATTTTCTATGTTCAATGACATATTCCATGACATATTTTCTTTATTTTTCATGCTTATATAAAAGCCTTGTAATAGATAGGAAAATACACACAATTTAAGAAGAAAATCTCTTCCTTTCTCTCTATCTCTATTTCTTGTTCATGTTTTACTAAATTGTCTTTATTTCTTGTTCATGTTTTAATAAATTGCTTTTATTTCATAACACGTTATCAGCACGAGTCTCTAACCAATTGTATATATATATATCTATAAAAATTTTCCTACATCCAGAAAGATTACAATTAGAAGCCATACATATCATCACATGATTAAATGTAAAGAGAAACTACATATGGTAAGTAATGAAATGTAAGAAGGTATGATTATCTTATACTTGTCATTCCTTTAAAATCTCATATGCACACAACTTTGTACTACACCTGTATTGCATAAGCACATATTAATATTACATCTTTTATATCACATGAATGGAATAAAATTTTCGAAGTTCTATATGTTAAAATCATAGTAGCAGTTAATTGTTGATATGATGCATGTCATGGTAACCAAGGATATTTTATATAAATTGTCTTATGCATATTTATGTGTTAACTATCTTCAATCTGTCCTGCCGCTTTTAACATTTTCTTTTACTTGGATGAATATTTTTTTTTCTTTTGGATTTTTACACTTGCATATAGTACAAAAAAAAGGAATAAAAAATAAAATAAAATTGGTCATACTGAGTAAAAGCATAAATCATCTTGAAGAAAACAAGAAATACTTCACATCTTTATCTAGGTTGATTAATTACTTCTTTGAAGTTTGGGAAACAAACCAGCTATTGAGAAAATATACTTCATAATTTATGGTCGTATCATTTGAAAGCAAACAATGATTAGTATGACTACTAGAAGAGGTATTTTTGAGTATCCATAACCTACTTGATGTCTGCTACTAACTTACCATTTTTAAATATTTTATATGAATGATGCACAAGCTACAATTGGTAAGTTGTTACCTATAATGTCACTTTTCAGGTAATATAAATGTTGAATTTATGTATTAATACTATATATGTGTTGTTACCTATATGGTGTACTTTTGATAAATTTATTCACTAATTGCTTGGTTGAATTGAGTGAAGGAAAGTCATGGCGTTAAATCAAATCCAATAGGTAGGGTATACCCCGAAAACAACAATATTTTTGAGAGAGACTCAATAAATATTATGACAATGATTTTATGATCCTTTTAAACTCTAATAGAATTTAGAAAAAATATTCTGACTACAAACGATTGTATTTCATATAGATGCTACAAATAATTAATAAAGCTTTACGCTGATTTGAGATTTGTACACTTATTTAAGAAAGCAAATTTGATTTGCTAAGTTGCAAATTAGTTGTGTATAACTTTTTTGGCATGTGATTGAAATTAAAGCTTGCGAATAAATCTCAATATTGTTTAGCCTATTATGTCATTAATTGAGGAATAGACATCGGGATCAAGTCCTTATGCTCCATAATGATAAGAGTTGGGTTTGTGTCCCAATTTATTATGGCCTACCATGCCTTTATATTGGTAAGACATTGGGTTTGAGTCCCAATGTACCATATTGATGATATAATGATGACTAAAGAAAAATAATATATTTTTCATGAAAAGGCATGAAAATTGTCCCACTTGATTTGCTTCATTCTTGAAGTGAATGTGATAACAATGCATAATAAGTTTCAATGAAGACAAGTGGTTGAACAATGAACGTGGGCGTTCCAAATATCAAAATAATAATAATCATCACTATGATTATAAAAGGAGAACAATAAGGGTTCTCAAAATAGTCCTTCAAAATGTGAAGGCAATGCTTACCATCAAATTGGTATGAAAATACGTCGCTGATTATGATCCATTCCTTGAAGTGAATGTGACTTATGATAAGCATTGAGAATGCAAACCCATTCCTAAAGTTGAATGTGGCAATATGTGATAAAAGCAATGAATAAAGACATGCAATTCATGATTATATGAATACCACACAACTCACCTCTAAGGGAGGTTTGAGTAAAATAAAAAGAATAAATATTATTGTGTGGTTACATGAATATGTCATTGGTCGCGTACATGTGATATGCCAAATATTATTTTGTCATGCCTTATAAAAGTTATTAAAAGTCAAAATTAAAGCAAGAAATGATTTTGCTTATGATGATTTTGACCATGACAATTTATTATGATATAATTTTCTCCGTGAAGGAGACATTTAGCATAGGAATGGTATGATAAAAGATCTTGTTGTACAAAAATTGTTAAGAACTCCGAAAAAACTAATTTGTTACTACCCGGATGAATAAACTTATTCATGACATTGATATTGTAAAGTCTCAAAAGAAACTTTTTGAGTTTCAAATATATAAGTCAAAGTGATTGGCATATTGAGACTATAAATGAAAGGATGATTGAATATCTTCATATTTCTATAATCATACCGGGTAAATATGAAAGGTTACTCGATCTTCTTTCTATTTGTACTACACAAATATAAACATGATGCTGAAATCATATGCCACAAGTAAACTAGAGATTTACTAAAATAAATATTAATTGGCATGACCGGTTGACCATATCGGTTCAATTATGATGCGAAAAATTAATTAAGAATTACATTGACACATATTGAAGAATAGAAGATTCTTCAAGAATTCTCTTGTGCTGCTTATTCTCATGATATACCAGTTAAAGGTTGGGATTGAATCCTTTGATTTCTGGAAGGAATAAAAGGTGATATATATATGTGGGCCCAGTCACCTGCCATGTGGACCGTTTACTATTATGGTCACATGTGCATTTGTTATCAACTTGCAGTTTGGTTTTTGCAAGATTGTTTGCTCAAATTATTAGAGCACAATTCCAGAATATAAATTATGATGATTTATCTTAATAATACTGGTTTAAATCCAAGTTGGTTTAGCAGAAATTGTATGCCTCCAATTATAGCTAAATCATTGGTTATGAGAACAAAACTCCCAAAAACGAAATTTGGTATGAGATTTATTATTTAATATACAGCAGCACTTGTACGCATCTAGCCAAGTTATAAAAATTTCTCCCTATCACAATCGGTTCAGGGTCAGGAACCAAATAATTTCTATATAGAAATATGGATGTGCTATATGATTTAATTATGCCACCAAAATGCACAAAGATGAGTTCCCAAAGATGGTTGGGAAATGTGTTGGTGATCCCAACATTAGGGGGAGAAAATGGGCAGCTGAGAAAGTGATACGTGAAATGAATTATTATGAATACATATAGATCCTCGTACAAGAAAATATAAACTTGAAGTTCAAGTGATAATTCATTTACAAATTATTGCCAGAAGCATTTGCTGACCCAAAGCTAAATGTCATATTTCAGCTGCTAATGCTCCAAATAGAATAAAGTCCATGAGGGACAGAGTCTATGGCACGCATGAAGTGTAACAGACCAATCGGTTCCAAAGATAAAACTCCTTGAAGAAGGAGAGGGGCAAATATTCAAAATGGTCATAATAAGGAGGCAAGTTCCCTAGAAGAGCACCACGACATAACACTTCATAAGACCTCATGGGAGAGGCTCAGGTACCTGAAAATAATGAAATAAAGAGATCTCAATAAGTTATGTCTTTATTGGGTAATAATGGAACCGACATAAAATGATTGTCGACGATATTGTTAATATAATGTAGCGCTCAATATGATTAATATTGACGAGGATCTTGAGATCAAATCTGTCATGAAATTTGGACGGATAAAAGATTGGCCAAATAAAAATTGACTTTACTTGAAAAATGTGAAGTTGGACGGATAGTCCAACACCTGAAAGTATAAAGTCAATTGAGGTATAAATGTGTTCTTGTGCGAAAGGTTCAAGTCGATAGACATAAAGATGACTTGTGGCACAAGAAAATTAGTAAATATCCTCACATTGATTATACGGAGACATGTTCTCTTATAGTGGATATAGTCACTTCAGGTTTTAATCTGGCAATATATGAAAAACTTGATATGCGTATAGTGGATATCATTGAAAGATTTAAATTGTCTTGGAGCATATTAAGGTTTCCAAGAAATTTATTAAATAAAGCTTCAAAAATCCTTATACGGATTGAAACAATCAGGGCCCCTGTGGTATAATCGCCCGAGAGAATACTTGTTGAAAGAAGAGTATAAGAATAATTCAATTTGTCCTTGTGTCCTATAAAAGGATATGAATTTGAATTTGTTATAATCGCCATGTATGTTGATGATTCAAATATCATTAGAACTCCCGGAGAGCTTCCTAAAGCAGAAGACTGTTTAAAGAAAGAATTTAAAATGAAAGATCTTGGAAAGACAAAATTTTGTCTTGGTCTACAAATTGAATATATGAAAGATGGAATTTTTGTCCTTCAATCAGCATATACTAAAAAGATTTTAAAGAGCTTCTATGCGGATAAAGCACATCCATTAAGTACCCCGATGGTTGTGAGATTACTCGATATAAATAAAGATCCACTCTGACCTCATGAAAATAATGAAGAGCTTCTTTGTCCTAAAGTACCATATCTTAATGCAATTGGTGCGCTAATATATCTTGCTAACACTACAAGGCATGACATAACTTTTTCAGTTAATGTCTTAGCAAGATATAGCTCCGCTCAAGGAGAAATTGGAATGAAATCAAGCACATATTGCGTTATCTAAGGGGGATTACCGGTGTGGGCTTATTTTATGGCAATGATTGCAATACCGATCTTATTGGTTATGTCGATGTGGGGTATTTATCTGACACACACAAGGCTTGATCTCAAACATGTTATGTGTTTACATGTGTGGCACTGTCATATCTTGGCGATCGACTAAGCAATCAATCGTGGCTACTTCTTTTAATCATGCTGAGATAATTGCTATTCATGAAGCAAATCGAGAATGTGTATGGTTGAGGTCTACTATACATCTTATTCGAGACAAATGTGGTTTGAAGTGTGATAAACTACCCAAAGTTTTGTATGAAGAAAATACAACATGCATAGCCCAATTAAAGGGAGGACTCATAAAGGAGTTAGGACAAAGCACATTTCACCTAAATTATTGTTCACACATGATCTTCAAAAGAATGGTGATATTAATGTGCATTGGATCCGTTCAAGTGATAATATGGCTGATTTGTTCACCAAATATCTATCGGCGACAACCTTCAAGAAACTAGTGTACAAGATTGGGATACGAAGGCTTAACGATGTGAACTAATGATCTCATCAGGGGGAGTTAATACGCGTTGTACTCTTTTTTCCTTACAAGGTTTTGTCCCATTGGGTTTTCCCTGCAAGTTTTTTAACGAAGTAACCAAAAGGCATATTTCTAAATATGTGTACTCTTTTTCCTTCATTAGGATTTTTTCCCATAGGGTTTTTTCCTAATAAGGTTTTAACGAGGCACATTATTTATCGACATCCAAGGGGGAGTGTTATGATAAAAATCAAAATATGGTGGATGTCTACTCTTCCTCCATGATCTTTCTCTCAAATGGTTAATGACATATTCAATGATATATTTTCTATGTTCAATGACATATTCCATGACATATTTTCTTCACTTTTCATGCCTATATAAAAGGCCTTGTAATAGATAGAAAAATACACACAATTTAAGAAGAAAATCTCTTCCTTTCTCTCTATCTCTATTTCTTGTTCATGTTTTACTAAATTGTCTTTATTTCTTGTTCATGTTTTACTAAATTGTCTTTATTTCTTGTTCATGTTTTACTAAATTGCTTTTATTTCATAACACGTTATCAGCACGAGTCTCTATTTTTTGAAAACTATTTATAGTATCTTTATTTAATTTTAACCATGACCCATAGGGATCAACTTGATATAAACTTTCATTCTTTTATATATATTAGGAGAGTGCATATTATTTAGGAAAAATATATAAGTTGCATTCACTAGTTGTCCGAAAAAGTGATTACACGCTTAACCTGACCTATTAACCTTATATTCTTAATTTTAGTGAAACTAATATGTCACGACCCGGAATTTTCACCGTCGAGATCGTGATGGCGCCTAATATTTCACTTGCTAGGTAAGACAACGTTAGAACAATTTATCCATTTTCAATAATTTAAATTAAATAATGAGAAAGAGCTAAAATAACTGCAATAATCCAAAGTAAAGTGCGGAAGCTACAACAACAAAAATATATACAACCCTGGAACCGATGTCACAAGTGCACGAGCTACTTGAATAGTACAAATAATGATCTGAATCAAACATAAAGCTGTCTGAAAGACAGTACACATCTAAATGATAAGAAATGGGACTCTGGGAGCTGCGGACGCTAAGCAGTTGTACCTCGAGTCTCCGCAAAGCTGATCAATCCAAGCACGCTAATATCCGCCGCTGGGACCAACTCCAATATCTGCACAAGAAGTGCAGAGTGTAGTATGAGTACAACCGACCCCATGTACTCTGTAACTGCCGAACCTAACCTCAAAGAAATAGTGACGAGGCTAAGGCGGGTCACCTACACTATAACCTGTATGCAGTATATAATAAAGACATGAAAAGAAAAATAGGGAACGAAATAAGGCAATTAACTATAGAAAATAGCTAAATCCTCAAAGAAAACCAGTGTCAATCAGAATTATCAATCCTTAAAGTTCCGTAAGTAAATACCAAAAACCAACACAGCTCCAGGAAATAGAAACATAAAGCTTATTGCGGCGCGCAATCTGATCCCACCGTACAAACACAGAATCCTCCCTTATTTTACCGTAACAACATCATATATATATATATATATATATATATATATATATATATATATATATATATATATATATATATATATATATATATAGTGTGTGTGTGTGTGTGTGTGTGTGTGTGTGTGGAGCCTACACCTGATTCCACCATATAACAATATCAGTATCATAATTCACCCTTATTTCAATGTATCAATCCACTCTTATTTCACCTGTTGCGGCATGCAACCTGATCCCACTGTATCAGCACAAATTCACCCTTATTCCACTATATCAATCTACCCTTATTTTACATGTTACGGTGTGCAACCGATCCCACTGTATCAGTACAAATTCACTCGTATTCCACCATATCAATCCACTCTTATTTCACATGTTGCGGCGTGCAACTCGATCCCACTATATCAGTACCAAATGCTCAATGACCACGGTCAAATCAACAATTCAAATAACAAGAACTGCTACGTTTAATGAATACAAAGCTGAACAGGAAAGGAAACCTTGTACAACATGGGAATTCACATAAGTAATACTATACAGTAAGACAAGTCCAGTAAATAACAATTAAAAGGCGTAAGTAAGTCAATTAAGGCAAGTAGCAGCAAATCATAAAAATATGAAAAGATCTAACATTGTTAACAGGAGTAAACAATGATTAATAGGTAGCAGATAAGCATGGAAGGAATGTAGAGCATATAACATTTAAGACAGGGAAGGTTATAATTAAGGAAATGTGAAAAATCAAGGAAAACAAGTAATTTGGCGGCATATAAGGACTCATCACCTCGCATATACGCCGCAACACATGAAATTCATATAGCACATAGTCCGAGAGTTCCTAATTCCCTCAAATCAAGGTCAAACTCAACACTTACCTCACTCTGCAATCAACTCAGAGCTCTATCGGGTCTTTTCCCTAGAATCCGGCTCCAAATCACTCGTATCTAACCACAATTGACTCAATAATATCAAATATTGCTAAAAGAATCAATTACAATGCATAAATTTAGAATTTGCAAACTTTCTCCCAAAAATCCAAAAATCGACCCAGGGCTCGCTTGGTCGAAACCCGAAATTTGGACCAAAACCCAATTACCCATTCATTCCCGAGCCTGATTATATAATTTATTTCGAAATATGACCTCAATTTGAGGTCTAAATTTCAATTTTATGAAAATTCCTAATTCTACCCAAACCCCCAATTTCTACCATAAAAAATCCTAGATTTTAGATGGAAGTATTATGAAATGTAATGGGTAATTAAAAAAAAGTAGGTTAGAATCACTTACAATAAAAATTGGGGAAGAAAAACTCTTGGGAAAATCGCCTCTAGGGTTCTCTAGTTTTGAAATTTTGAAAGAATGAGTAAAATACTATTTCTTGTCTGTTTTTAATCATTAGGCGTCAGGTGTTCTTCACAATAGCGTGAAACCTGACGCGTTCGCGAAGAGCAATGTCACGCTACAAACCTAGGGAGGCATGGTTGGCACCCGGTGTCGTACTGGCCTAAGCAAACCACTCTGTAACTCTTTTTTTTTTCTTTGTAACTATTATGGGCCAACATGGCCACAACTCGTAATATATAACTATAAGTGGGAAAATATTGTATCAATGAATCATTGCTCTTAAAACACGACTACATATGGGCCGTTAAGGCCTTTGACATACTGTACAAAATGAACCTCTGCCTACAAAGTCTCTAAGATTATTCGACATCAAATGGGATAGGGTACTGGCCTACCGAATTTGGTGGAGTCTTACCGATCCTTCGATGAATACTGATCTCATCTACTATGAGGGCTTGTCAAACTAATTATCTATACCTGCAGGCATGAATTCAGCGTCTCCAACAAAAGGACATCAGTACGAATAATGTACCGAATATATAAGGTGAAGTTGAAACATAACTATAAGTCAATATTAATTAAAGAGATATAAGAATCAACTTAAATCTCTGAAGTGTCACCGTATATGCATACATATTATATATATATATATATATATATATATATATATATATATATATATATATATATATATATATATATATATATCTTTATTTGTTATGATGTATGGATGCCCAACTGATCAGTGGTAACTTCCCGACCGGCCGTAACACGGTGGTAAATGCATGGTTACCCGACCGACCACAGCTCGATGGTAAATGTATAACTGCCCAACAGGCCGTAGCTCAGTAGTAAATGCATGACTATCTGACCGGCCGTAGCTTGGTGGTAAATGAATATGTATGACTTCCCAAACGATGGTAAATAATGATACATAACTGCACAACCAGTGGTAACTGCCCGAACGGCCGTAGCACGATGGTAAATGCATGAAGATGCATGTATCACTATATTATAAACATTAACATCTCTATCATAAACCTTAATATGGACTTAGGGACATATTTAGACATGCTTGATATAATTTTACAGGAATGAATAACGTAGACATCCTTAACTACTAAGAGTAGAAACACTTATAGAACAACATTACATTTATGTTTCATTACTTGAATCATGCCAAAACAAGGAAGGATTAGCCTTAACATACCTGAGCCAATTTTCTTGACAATCCCTCTAACATACGTCAATTGCAATAAAACATGTAACGGCGGATCAGAGCAGGAAAAACTCTGTATCATATTCTTGAGCAAGATTGCACCGTACTCCCTTAAAATTGCAATATCTCACGTTGCTAAGATGCTAAGAGGTCTTGCTTGAATTTTGTTTTAAAAAAATCACATTACTTAAGATACTAAGATGCAAATTATTGTTTGAGTTAGGCTGAAGCCTTCCTTTCTCGTATATCTCTTAAAGTGAATTAGAGATGTTTTAAAGCTTGCTAGGTGTAGGCCCCACATACTAGATGACAAAGTCACATATGTGCCACCTATATATGGACGTAATGAGTCAAAATCTTTGGCTCTCTTGGCTGCCACATTAAGGCATTTTAGGCTTTATCCAAGAACCTAATTAATCATCCACTAATTATTAATTAACTATATAAAATTATATTTTTTAAACTTTTTTACAAAAATGTTCCACTCAAAATACCATATCAAATGTATATAACGGTATCAAGGTTGTTAAACTTACGGGGTTTTACAATAATATAGTCACCAATCCTCTATAATCTCATAAATGGTCTTAATCCCTTCAAGCTCATATGGATTACTACGACACATCCTAATATTAAAGTACGGGATGTTACATCCTTCCTTACCCCACTTTAAAACATTCGTCCTCGAATGTTAATTCTTAGAGATTTACAAAAAATTTCACTTAGGTCTTCTCTATAAACTAAATTGAAACCTAAACTATATCTGAAGTCTCGGCTATTTACAACCTTTTGCACTTGAGTATCTCGTATCTTCTTCACCTTTACCTTACTTACTTTTTAATCTCGCATCGTATCTTCTGTTTCTTTCATAACCTCCCTTCCACATAGGTGGAAATTACACCTTAAAGCTCTACTGTGATACCTGCACCTCTAGTGCATATAAAATTTGGCAAATGCTTCATACTGACTTCTTACGACTCAGCTCTATGACACGATGTGGAAACAAAAGAAGCGTAATATTTCCTAAATTCCCTATAGCTTCTTAGTTATAAGTGTGGCGCACATACACATCCATAAGTGAAACTCTACTAGGCACGACTTTGTAGACTTCCTAGGACATAACCCGCTCTGATACCACTTTGTCACGCTCCAAACCTGAGGAGGCGTGGCTGGCACCTGGTGGCGTACTAGCCCGAGCGAACTACTATGTAACTCTTTTTTTTCTTTGTAACTATTATGGGCCAACATGACTACAACTCGTAATATATAACAATAAATGGGCAAACATTGTATCAATGAACCATCATTCTTAAAACATGAATACATATGGACCGTCAAGGCCTCTGACATACTATACAAAATGAACCTGTGTCTACAAAGCCTCTAAGATTTTTTGACATCAAATAGGATATCGTACCGGCATTCCCATAAGTCTGTAGCAAATCCCTGACACGATGACTTATAGACTCGGCTGCACTCCAAATGAGTTGGAGTCTTACTGATCCTTCGCTAAATGCTGACCTCGTCTACTATGAGGGCTTGTCAAACTCATTATCTATAACTGCAGGCATGAATGCAGCGTCCCCAAGAAAAGGACGTCAGTATGAATAATGTACCGAGTATGTAAGGCGGAACTTAAACCTAACCATAAGTCAACATTAATTAAAGACATATAAGAATCAACCTGAATCTCTAAAGTGCCACCGTATATGCATACTTATTATACTCATATATATACAATGCTTCTCTTTAAGACTATTATCCATATCTTATGATGCATGACTGCCCAACTGATCAGTGGTAACTGCCCGACCGGCCGTAGCTCAGTGGTAAATATGTAACTGCCCAACCGGCCGTAGCTCGGTGGTAAATGTATAACTGCCCAACCGATCATAACTCGGTGGTAAATGCATGACTGCCCGACCGATGGTATCTCGGTGGTAAATGAATATTCATGTCTGCCCAACCGGCAGTACGTTTCATTACTTGAATCATGCCAAAATAAGGAAGGATTAGCCTTAATATACCTGAGCCGATTTTCTTAACAATCCCTCTAACATATGTCAATTGCGACAAAACATGTAACGACAGATCGGAGTAGGAAAAAATTTGTATGATATTCTTGAGCAAGATTGCACCGTACTCCCTTAAAATTACAACATCTCACGTTGCTAAGATGCTAAAAGGTCTTGCTTGAATTTTGTTTTAAAAAAATCACGTTACTTATGATACTAAGATGCAAATTATTGTTTGAGTTGGCTGAAGCCTTCCTTTCTTGTATATCTCTTAAAGTGAATTAGAGATGTTTTAAATCTTGGTGGGTGTGCGTCCCACATACTAGATGACTAAGCCACATATGTGCCACAAATATATGGACTTAACGTGTCAAAATCTTTGGCTCTCTTGGCTGCCACATTAAGGCCTTTTAGGCTTTATCCAAGATCCTAATTAATTATCTACTAATTATTAATTAACTATATAGAATTATATTTTTCAAACTTTTTTACAAAAATGTTTCACTTAAAATACCATATCAAATGTATATAACGGTATCAAGGTTGTTAAACTTACGGGGTCTTACAATAACATAGTCACCAATCCTCTATAATCTCATGAATGGTCTTAATCCCTTCAAGCTCATATGTATTACTACGACTCATCCTGAGATTAAAGTACGGGATGTAACATCCTTCCTTCCCCCCTTTAAAACATTCATCCTCAAATGTTAAGTCTTAGAGATTTACAAAACATTTCACTAGGGACTTCTTTGTAAACTAAACTAAAACCCAAACTATATCAGAAGACTTGACTATTTACAACCTTTTGCACTTGAGTATCTTGTATCTTCTCCTCCTTTACCTTACTTACTTTTAAATCTCGCATCATATCTTCTGTTTCTTTCATAACCTCCCTTTCACATAGGTAGAAATTACACCTTAAAACTCTATTGTGATACCTGCACCTCTGGTACATACAAAATTTGGCGAAAGCTTCATACTTACTTCTTACGACTCAGCTCTATGGCACGATCTGGAAACAAAATAAGCATAATATTTCGTAAATTCCCTATAGCCTCTCAGTTATAAGTGCGGCGCACATACACACCCATAACTGAAACTCTACTAGGAACGACTTTGTAGACTTCCTAGGACACGACCTGCTCTAATACCACTTTATCACGCTCCAAACCCGAGGAGGCGTGGCTGACACCCGGTACCGTACTAGTCCGAGCGAACCACCCTATACCACTTTTTTACTTTGTAACTATTATGAGCCAATATGACCACAACTCGTAATATATAACTATAAGTGGGCAAACATTGTATCAATGAACCATCGTTCTTAAAACACGAATACATATGGACTGTCAAGGCCTCTGACATAATATACAAAATGGACTACACATGAGTCTGTAGCAAAACTCTAACACGATGACTTATAGACTCGGCTACACTTCGAATGAGGTGGAGTCTTACCGATCCTTTACTCAATGCTGACCTCGTCTACTATGAGGGCTTGTCAAACTGATTATCTATAACTACAGCCATGAATGCAGCATCCCAAAGAAATGGATGTCAGTATGAATAATGTACCGAGTATGTAAGGCAGAACTAAAACATAACGATAAGTCAACATTAATTAAAGAGATATAAGAATTAACCTGAATATCTTAAGTGCCACTATATATGAATACTTATTATATATATATATATATATATATATATATATATATATATATATATATATATATATATATATATATATATATATATATATATATATTATGTTTTTCTTTGAGACTATTATCCATATCTTATGATGCATGACTGCCCAACTGATCAGTAGTAACTGCCCGATCGGCCGTAGCGCGATGTTAAATCCATGGTTGCGTGACCGACCGTTGCTCGATGGTAAGTGTGTAACTGCCCAACCAACCATAGCTCGGTGGTAAATGCATGACTTCCCGATTGGCTATAGCTCGGTGGTAAATGAATATGCATGACTGCCCAACCGATTTACATTTCATTACTTGAATCATGCCAAAACAAGGAAGGATTAGCCTTAACATGCCTACGTGAAAAAATCCACCTATTACAAGCCACTTTAGAATAGGTACAATGCAGTACCTGGTCTTCTATGAGATGATACGTACAATGCAGTAAAGACTGAATGTAAAGAAGGCAAGAGATTTTCTACATGGAAAAATTCCACATAAGGGGATCAAAAAACCATGACCTACTCTTGTAGGCCTTTAACTCTACTAATTTGTAATTTACCTATTACAAGCCACTTTGCAAACACCCTATTGCAAAGACTTCAAACTAACTTGTGATGCAACCACCACAAGCCACTCTATAACTCTCCTAGTTACTCAACTATGGATGTACATAAACTCATTTAGAAACTGATCCTTAATGGAGTTGTCTTCTTGTTCTTGACACACCAGTGACTTCAATGCCGGATGAATACTTTTGCTTCTTGAGAGAATATCACTGAATGCACAAAGAATAGTGTGTCTTGCATCAGGTTGTTTTATCATAAAAGATAGCATAATGGATAGTGATGTCAACTCTTGGTGTACACTTCTTCCCAATGAGAAGTGACCGTTGTACTGTCTGCACAACCACTTCTGGGCAGTTGCGTTCCAGCTGGAGAGTGGACTTTATACTTCTGTCAGGACACACCAACGGACCAGGTCCTAGTTGTGTTCCTCTTCTGTGATAGTTGTTAGATGGTCACTTTCTTCTGCTACGTTCCAGCTGTGTACTTGACTCGTACTTCTGTCAGAGAACCCTAAGGGAGCAGGTCCCTGTTGTGTTCCTCTTTATATTGATTGCCTACAGTCACTGACTTGTTTGTATTAGAAAACCCTAAGGGACCAGGTCACCAGGTCCCTGTTGTGTTCCTTCCTGTGGTCGTTCATCCATTTGCTAATTTTCAGACTTCGACCAGTTCACATGAAATGTATATCCTGTGGGCCAGGTTCTCTATCTGGTTCTTCACGACAAGTTTGTTAGATCATCAAAACATAAGAAGCATAAGGCTGAGTCATTGAAAACCCATCAATTTCTCTTTTTTGATGATGACAAACTTAGGCATGGATAGTATTTGTTTAGAGCAGAAATAACCAGATAAGATGCCAGAACTACACAAAGTTCCCCCCTAATCGCAGAGTTTATAGTTCCCCCGTAATATCAGACTTGATAGTTTCCCCTCATGCATATTACCCCTTACTCTCACCTACTCTCACCTACACACCACTTCATACTGTTTTCCCCCTTTTGGCATCATAAGATTAGTATAAGGAAATACCCCGCTCGCGAATCATACGTGCGACGTGGTCAAATATAATTTACGAAATTTTTCCGCTCGCGAATCATACATGCGACGCGGCCAAATGTAATTTATTAATAAATCAAAATATTTTTTCTTGATTTCCTTTCAAAATAAGGACAATTCAACGTGAAGCTTTTAAAGAGATTTTTCCCGTTCGTGAAATGCACATACGACGCGGTTACACATAGATTTCTTAAGTTATTATAATATTTCTCAATTCTTTCGAAAATATGAAGTCTCATGGAAACCCTTAAAAATCTTAGATTTTCTCAATTCAAATTTCTTTCATCACAATTAATACGCAACCCTAATCTTGTTTCTTCTCAAGACAACAATAACATAAGTTAACAATGATATCAATCAAGGCATGATATAAGCCTAAAACTACCCGAACATAGGTATAATAGTAGCTACACATGGACTCTCGTCACCTCGTGCGTACGTAGCCCCCACAAATAGAAGCACATAACCAATTAATTTACCTATGGGGACAATTCCCTCTTACAAGGTTAGAAAGGAGATTCACCTCACTCCAAAGTTCCATACCCGACTTCCAAGCCCTTCCGACGACTCAAACCGATGCCTAACACTCCAAAAGAAGTCAATAATTGTGCAAACCCATAAATATATACTCAAACACTCATAACAATTCAATTTATATCAATTCCCAACTCCACTCAAAAAGTTAACAAAATTTCCCTTGAACCCAAATGCCCGGGTTCCAAATTTTTTAGAAAATACCGTTTACCTATAACCTCACAAACACAAATATATAATTTTCTCTCAATTTCATGCCCAAAATCATGGTATAAATCCAAGAATACCAATTTCTAGGTTTTCCTCAAAATTCCCAAATTTCTACAAATTTCCTTGTCTAAATCCATATATAAACCTTGTATTTACTCAAAACTAGTAGAAATCACTTATCTCATGCTTGGTGATGAAAATGACATTCTAAAGTTGCTCCAAAATCAGCTCCCATGGAAGAAATAAAGTGAAAATGAGCCAAAACTCCAATTTTAAAAGAACACTGCCCAGGCCACCCTCCATCGCGAATGCGAGACATCCCTCGCGTTCGCTAAGCTCAGAAATCTCATGCCCAGAAAGTCCTTCGCGTTCGCAAAAGCCAGCTGCCCAGTGTTGATACCCAATTTTTCCTTATATATTTTAAATATGCATAAATACCTTCAAAATAGTACATATATGCATATATAAGCATGCAGAAGGTTTTTATAATTTTTCCTATAATTGTAAGGATTTAAATTGATTTATTTTCTCCCCTTTTATTCATAAAATCCCCAATAATCATTTCCCAAATAATTTTTATGATGATTTATTCATTTAATTTTTATACTTATTCCAAAATATGGCTAATATATTTTTTATGCATTTTTATAATTACATTTAGTATTTTTTAAGCTAAATTGCATATAATTACAATGTTAGCCCATTTTAATGTATAATTATATTTTATATGCGTGAAATTGGTCCATATATTTTTAAAATGATAATTATATATTTTAAATCATTTTGGAACATTAAATTATTTTCCAAAAGCTACTTAATATTTATTATAATTTAAAATAGAGAAAATTGGCTATTTAATTTATAGCCAGATTTGGCTTTCAATTTTAGCCAAATTGAACCCACTCCCCAGCCCAATTTCCTATTAAATAACCTGACCCAGATCCCAAACACTTCCTACCCGACCAAGAACCCATCAGATCTTGGCCGTTGATCTTTTAGATCAACGGCCCACATTTGTTCTTTCCTTTTTAATTCCAAACGACCCCCTAACCTTAATCATTTCCAAACCCCCACCGCCTTCAGATGCTCTCGTCTCTTCTCTTCTATCAACCTGACCCTAGCCTTCTTCAACCACCGCCTCTCTCTCCGGTCATCTCCGGCGACCACCTTTCAACCCCAAGCCTCCAATGGTTCCTCTATCGCTTTGCTCATCATCTCTGAGGCCTTCAAGGGGCCTGGGCCATGCCGATTTGTGTCTAGGGTTTTAGTTTTGGTTGTTCATGGCTTCTCCGGTGTAATTTTGAGCAAAATCACGCTACATCTATTACGATCTTTGACGTTTATAGCAGATTCTCCCGTTTCTATTTGGGTTTCCTTTGAAACCCTAACTTTCGTTTGTATCTCTGAGATCTGTGCTCTTTTTAACGATTTAAGTCTGTTTCTTTCTATGTTTTATACTATTCTCAAACTTCTTTTGAAAAATCATCAACTTTAAACCGTTTTAACTTTCTTTAAAATTAGGGTTTCTTAGAGTTTCTTCTACACTTGTTTAAACTGAATTTTCTTTATATTTAAACCTCTTTCCTTGCATATCTTGATTGATTCTATGTTCTTACTGCTTTTTCAACTCGCCTCTGTTAAAAGCCCTAATTTTTAGGTCTTCTTTGTTTTGGTTCTGTGGGTTAGCATGACTACTCGATTCTTGTTAAGTTTCTATGGATACCATGCTTCGAATGGGTTTTTACTGAGTCTTTAGCCTACTTGTATCACCTCTGTGTGATTGTATTCATCTTAGTTTGTTCATCTCTTGCCTCTTTCGGTCAATATTGCTAACCTTGCCTATTTGCTACGTCTGTTTGTTCTTCTCTATTTATATGTTGAAATATAGATTCATGATTCCCTCTTGATTGATTCTGATTTCCTTATTTGATGGTTTGATTGGATGATTTTCTTTTGAAACCCTAAAATTTTACCTCATCTGTTTAAATTGACTGATATCATTTCCTTATTTGCTGTGGTACTTCATTCTTATTGAATCTTTTCATTAATTGGAGTTTTCTGAACATAGTCCTAATTGACTACTCTATGCTTACTGAACTTTGATTATTTCCTTATTAATCATGTACTGATCTTTCTTGCCTTATATACTGGTTCTTACCGTTTGAAGTAATTCCCTTAACTTAAGGGAGTACTTGCCTTGATTTTCTGGCTGACTAATTATGAGTTTCTTAATTACCATGCTACTATTTACCTTATTTTACTACCTGTTTTCAAATTATAAATACTCCAGTCTTTCATTAACACAAGACACACGAACACTTGGGTTCAAAAACTGTCTCTCATACTAAAATATCTCTGCTCTCTCTCTTGTGCTATTTGCTATTGTTAGCCGGCTGCAAGCCAAAGCTAACCATTTGTGTTCTCTTGTTCTTTTCATTCTGCTTAATCTCCTCTTCACTGGTATGTCCTAGTTTCAATTCAAAGTTTGAACAACAACATGTTTCTCCTATTTTTTCAGTTTCTCTTGTTTCTGGTTTGCTTCTATTTGTGGTTCTATTGTGAAATTTGTAGTTAAGAGTACATTATCAGAATGTTATTATGTCTTTCCCTTCCTTTAGATTAGTATATTCCCCTTTATGTGTGTTTCTGAGCATGCCTTACCAATTGTCTCTTACGTATTGTATACTTACCATCCTATGTCCCATGAATCCCCAAATCCCTATCACCCCTCTATGTGGTTGTGTTCTTCATGTATAGTTTGTGACTATGTCAGTGTCAGTTATTTCTGAGCATGTCTAAACCAGTCCTAGACCCTTGCTGGGTTATGTGTTTGCAGTAGGGCTGTATTTTGTCCCGGGCCCGGGCCTTAGTGGGCCTAACGGGCCGGGCCTCGCGGTCCCGGGCTTCGTGGTCCCGGGCTCTGGCGGTCCCGGGCCTGGCGGTCCCGGTCTTCGTGGGCCTAATGGGTGGAACCGGCCCGTGACGGGCCTAAGCCCACATGGTCCTGTGCTTAACGGGCCGGGCTCGTGGGCTTCGCGGGCCTAGCGGGTTTTTTTTTTTTTTTTTAAAGACAATTTCTTGTAGTATCATGGCTATATTAATATGTAGTATATATGTATATCTAATTATTAAAGTGCTTGACGAAAAAGAAAATAACAAAACAATAGTAAAACACTAAATTGTCATGCATAAATATCACTTCTTGATATTATATTGTATCTTATGTATATATATTCTCTTATATATTTTCTTTTAGTATATATATTGTATCTTATGTATATATTGTAGCTTATAAATATATTTTCTTGTAGTATATATATTGTATATTATGTATATATTGTAGCATAATATATTTTCTTGTAGTATATTATATTGTATCTTATGTATATATATTCTCTTATATATTTTCTTGTAGTATATATATTGTATATTATGTATATATTGTAGCATAATATATTTTCTTGTAGTATATATATTGTATCTTATGTATATATATTCTCTTATATATTTTCTTGTAGTATATATATTGTATATTATGTATATATTGTAGCTTATAAATATATTTTCTTGTAGTATATATATTGTATATTATGTATATATTGTAGCATAATATATTTGCTTGTAGTATATTATATTGTATCTTATGTATATATATTCTCTTATATATTTGCTTGTAGTATATTATATTGTATCTTATGTATATATATTCTCTTATATATTTTCTTGTAGTATATATATTGTATCTTATGTATATATTGTAGCTTATAAATATATTTTCTTGTAGTATATATATTGTATATTATGTATATATTGTAGCATAATATATTTTCTTGTAGTATATTATATTGTATCTTATGTATATATATTCTCTTATATATTTTCTTGTAGTATATATATTGTATATTATGTATATATTGTAGCATAATATATTTTCTTGTAGTATATTATATTGTATCTTATGTATATATATTCTCTTATATATTTTCTTGTAGTATATATATTGTATCTTATGTATATATTGTATCTTATAAATATATTTTCTTGTAGTATATATATTGTATATTATGTATATATTGTAGCATATAAATAATTCTAAGTATAGACAAAGAAATATTGCGAAAAGAAGCTCATGGGTAGAAGCAATAAATTTTATTACCAAAAAATGACATATCTTTCTTAGTCATCCTTCCCCCAATGGAATGAGCACAACAAGGTACTAATACCACCATTAGAAGGAAAAAAACTAAGGAAGATGTGCCAAAATACAAGTTACATATTATTCTATGTATTATCTCTAACAAATCTCATAAATCCTTCAAGGTTCGGAGGAGGTTGCGTTGGTGGTGGTGGAAAAGAAGCTTGTTCATCACCACTTCCGGGCGAAGCCGAATCCTCCGTAAGTTCCGCTATCATTTCTTCATAAGCTTCATCTATCGCCGGTTGTGCTTCTGCAATTCCAAAGTTTCTTCTTTCCGAGCGGATCCAATCTCTAAACAATACTGATTTTTCCAAGCTATCCCTCATAGACGCTCTATGATCACCTATTTGCAGTCTTGCTTGACTGAAAGCGCTCTCTGATGCAACAGTTGAAGCTTGAATTGATAAAATATCCCGAGCCATCCTTGCAAGAACAGGAAAATGTTTTTCCCTTGCCTTCCACCATTCCAAAAGATCAAAAGAGCCGTCTGGATTCTCCTTTTCAAGTCCCTGAGACAAATAAACTTGAAGCTCATTTAGATGTGAAGTTTCATCATAATTTTCACCTTGAGACCCCCTGAACTCCGTCCAAGATTTAAGAGCTTTTAAGCCCGCAACTCTTTTAGAGGATTGTGAGCTAGACGAAGTAGGGGTTGGAATAGTTGGCCTAGCATGCTCTAAGGCAAGTTGATAAGCATTATAAACTGTTTGAGCGTTAATCTTAATTGAAGCTTTTGCATCTGCAAGTGTCGCAATTTCCTCATTTGAAAGATCTAAAGCCTTATAAATATTTGAATACCAAAAATGAGGACCTCCCAATTTCATTGTAGGATTTAGCATTGCAGCAAGACCATAAATAGGAGGGATAGGAAAAAAATATTTTTTAAACTTTTGTTTCATTTCATTTATAGCAAGTTCATAAATATCCCCACCCTCACTAAATTCAACAAACAAATCAGATAGTGCTGCAATATAAACTAAACAGTTTGAAATAGTAGGATAATATTGCCCAGAAAATGCATTTGTTGCAATTTGAAAATGTTCTAAAAAATCTAAAAGAATTTTAACATTAGTCCAATCTTGAGTGGTAAGCATTTCATCATCATCTTCACCACCTACCCGAGAATTAAACGTTGCATTAATTGGGTTTCTATATTCATATGCTACTACTAAACTTTCGTACATACAATTCCATCTAGTCGGGCAAGGTTTAGGAACCTTTCTTTCTCTAAGGCCATATTCATCACATTTTTTAAAATACTCTCTAAGTCTACTTCTACGGTTTGAATAAAAAAGCCAATTAAGAGCCATTCTAACCTTTTCAATTTCTATGTTTAATATTCGCATACCATCACCGACAATTAAATGATAAATATGACAAATACATCTAACATGGAAAATATTAGTAAATGCAGGATTTAGTGTTGTTGTAAGCATGCCTATAGCACTGGTGTTACTAGAAGCATTATCCATTGAAATTGCCATTATTTTATCGCTAAAGCAAAAATATCTACAAATATCTGCAACAGTGTTAGCTATAAATTTACCTGTGTGACGCGAATTAATTATTCTATATGCAATTATGCGTTTTTGCATTATCCATTCTTCATCTATCCAATGACTTGTAACAGTTAGGTAATCACAATCATTACCACTTCTACCAATATCAGTAGTAATAGAAATCCGATTAGGTATATGAGTAAATAAATAACGCAAATATTGTTCATATTCATGTTTGAATTTATAAATATCACTCTTAACTGTTGCGCGAGGCCAACCTTTATAAGTAGGATTAAACACTCTTCTAATATAATGAACCCAATTAGGATTAGAAGCAAAAGTATAAGGTAAGCACATAACAGTAATCATCTTTGCTAATTCTTCACGATCTCTATTTGGATCGTAATATAAAATACCTCCAGTGACAGTGTTAATTCCTGGTTGAACTAGATTTGAACCTGTACTAGGGTTAATCGCAGAATCTACACTTGTCCCCTCTAGATGCGCTTTCATTTGAAAAAATCTAGCCTTATCTCTAGGGTGTGTTTTTATGTGCCTAGTCAAACTACCTGTGCCGCTACGGTCTCCTACATATTTATGCGACATTAATTTCCCACAAGTTTTACACTTAGCCTTATTTTTTTCTCTTACTTGAGTAAAAAAATTCCAAACTAATGATGTTTCTAAGCGTTTAGCAGGTTCTCTATTAAAAGTAGGAGTTTCTACAGGTGGGTCGACCGGTGCATCACTTGGGTTATTAAGAGGACTAGTAGGTGTATCATCTAAATCCGGTGCTTGAGTTTCATCATCATCCTCATTTTCCTCATTATTTTCTAAGATGGTTTCATTAGGATAAAGAGCATTCATAATTTCATCATCTAATCTATCACCTGGTGCAACATTATGATAAAATTCACTATCGGTAAATTGAAAACAAGGGTGATCACTATCAAGAATTACGGAAGGAGGAGGACGTCTAGGTTGGCGACTACTTTCAACTTGCTTATCTTTTCTAGGTCGGGGAGCCGGGGGAAGGGTAGTTGGTTGGCCACTACTTTCACCGGTTTTATCTTTTCCTTTACCAAACATTTTTTTCAAAGTAAATGCCATATTAATTATAATTATGCAAACTAAACCACACAAAAATATATTATAAAAACGTAAGAGTTGAAACGAGTTTACCGGATTGCCGAACAACTTCTTGAAAATTGAAAATCGTTGAACACTTGAAAACTTCAATTCAACAACTTCACAATTTTTCACGAAATTTCAACAATAAATTAAGTAATTGTAGTAGAGAGATTGAGAGAGATTGAGAGATATTGAGAGATATTGATGAATTGGTGAATAAAAATGAAAGAATGAGGGGGTATTTATAGTTGAGAAATGGGGAAAAGTGTAATTATATAAAGTTTGGGGTTAAAATAAAGTTTGGGGGCCAAATGGCCATTTTTTTAACTTAAAAAACGGTCATATTTTCAGCCCAAACGGCTAGATTTTAAATATGGCCGTTTGATTTTTTTTTTTTTTTTTTTTTTTTTAAAATAGCCGTTGGGCCCGCCAGGCCCGCCAGGACCGGCCCAGGCCCGCCTGCCGGTCCCGGGCCAAACGGTCCCGGGCTCGTGGGCTCAACCATGGAGACCAGCCCGTGACGGGCTCAGAGGCCCACCAAGACCGGCCCACCCAGGACCGGCCCACCAGGCCCACCAGGCCCGTTAGGACCGCGGGCCCGGTCCGGTCCGGTTCAGGCCCGGCCCACCGAGCAGCATTAGTTTGCAGGCAAATGTTATATGTGTCCCAAACCCCCTGACCCCTGTGTATGACTACTGAATTTACTTGGTTCTGTGAACTAGCTGTGTATGAACCTATCCTAAGGTGATTGGACTTTGTTAGCTACTCCAATCTCTTTTTCAAACAATCTCTACTAAATTGCTTTCAAGAAAGGCATTTGTTAAACACATTTTATTACTAAAACCTTTTCAACTTGTGTCTATCACTTCTCACTCTACTCTTAGTCAATAAGTTCAGCTCCCTCTAGTATGTGTACTGCATTGGGATCCTTTAAAAACCCTCTAAACTTTGGCATACTGAGGATGGCCTTTCCATACTGCACTTGTTCAATCTTTGGTTACTAAGTCTAGGTGTAAGCAACTGCCCGGGATCCTTGATATCCTTAGGGAACTTTGATGCACCTAGACTCTGATTTGTCTATGGAACTAAAATGTATGATGTCATTGAAGGCTTTGGCAAATCTGGGCCTAATTGAAGGCTCCCTATAGAATAGCTTCTTGATTTTCTATTTTACTTATGTAATTTATTCACTGGCCTGTAATAATTTGTAAATGGATATTGGGGTATTTAGTAAAAAGTGTGGGTAGATGCATACTTCATGGGGTAATACGGGTAGAAATCCTGTTCTTAGGACCTTAATTTTGATCTGATTGCTTTTCCCAAATAGAAAACATGCTCATAGGACTTTACTCTTTTGAATCTGATTGCTTTGCCTAATAGAAATCATGTCCATAGGGCTTTACTTTTAAGTTTGTTTGCTCATCGAGTAGAAATTATGTATATAAGGTTTTACATTCTGTCACGTTTAGAAACCATGCTTATAGGTCCCAAGCAATCGTGTCTTAAATCAGTTCAATAATAGACACCATGCCTATAGGACTTAATACAGATGTAGTTATGACAAGCATTTCTGTATGTTTCCAAGCCTGCAAATCGATTAAAATCAACAATATACCTAGATATCATGCCTATAGGGAGCTCTACTCGCAATTTTGTCTATCAATCCAATTTAGTCTAATAAATCAACTCGATCACGCCTAGTTCATTTCTGATCTGGTCTTATTAAGTATTAAGAATTTTCTGAAACAAGTTCTTTAAACTTCCTGCCTCATTAGATATCATGTATATAGGTATTAAAGGAGCCTATCTCAAAATCTGTTTGTTTCTGCATTAATATAGACACTAGTATTCTGCATATAGGCAAGCCTTTAGGGCATTTTCAAAAATTGCATTTCTCTGAAACTGTCTATGTCGCTTAACGTTTCTGATCCTAACAGGTTTTTAAAAGAGTCCCTAGGCAACTGCTAGGGTATAATTTCTGAGTCTAAAAAAGGGTTGTCTGTTTCTGCATATTCACTTAGATATCCTGCTTTAGGACATTGTTTAATAAAAGACCTTAACTGTGCTTGAGTCGTGCTGCTTATGTGTTTATTTGAGGAGGAAACTCTGAGCCTCTTAATTGCTCCCATTATGTGTGAAAGTCCTAAATGCTTTTGACTGTCACCTTAGAATTTTTGCCTTTTAAAACCTTAGGGGTACGTCTAGAACCACCTATATGTAGAGGTTCTAACTCCCTCCAGGACCATTAAGAAGGGATGGGTAGCAGCATGTAATAGGAATCGTTGACCAAACACTCACTTTTCATGACCACTAAGGGGATGTAAAGGGTAGACATGGGATATGATGACTACGCATTAATGTCACGTGTAGCCCCTCATTGAGGAGTGTTTACCGGACATTGCGTGGGGTGACCCTATAGGATAACCAACATAAGACCCCTCTTTACTAAATCCTTTCTTTATTTAAATCTTTGTTTTACAACTTGTTCAAACCTTTATCTTACTACTTGAGTTATCCCACGTGCTTTACTTGCAACTTGTTTGATTCAATTGTTTATATGGACTAATTTGTGAATCTAAGTTCGGCCGGGACCCACAGTTTTGGGCCAAGAGGGGTGCCTAACACCTTTCCCTCGAGGTTACTTCAAGCCCTTACCCTAATCTCTGGTAATACAAACCAACCCAAGAGTTAATCGCTCTAGGTGCCCTAATGCACCATAATCCGTTAGGTGGCGACTCTTCAAATACCCAATTCCCAAAAGGAAATGAGTCATTACACTCCGTGAATGTTGAAACCTGGACTTCTTCCCCATCTCAAAAGGGGAGGGAAAAAGGGGGCGCGACAGCATGGAGACTCTGCTGGGGATATTTTTTAGGCTCTTACCATAACGAACTTGTCTTTTATAAAATTAGTCCAAGCATGCTTATCCCGTACCCTGCTCCCTTATTTGAATTTAACTATCTATTTTTCAAGCATTTATGATATCTTATTGCCCTGAAATTTACTTATCTCTTTATTTCCTTTTTCGTGTAACTGTCTTTCAATTATTTAAATACTGTATTTATTTTTTCCTACGTGAAAATACTTGATTACATGTTATTAATTGCTGCATGAATCATGCTCCGCATCATATTCCACTCGTGCGTATCAAATCCTATAGCAACACTATAATGAGTGGTTGTGCTCTTCCTATTTACTACCCTTAAATTCGGAAAGGCTTATTTGCGTTAAAACCAGTCGATCAGTGGTGCAGTCGATGGTTCCATGCCTTCCCCCTCGAGTTGTCCGCTTGAGGGTATCAGTCTAACACCCATATAAACCTTACTCTGTTTAACTTGTGCATGCATCATGGTTAAACCTAGTTGGATCAATTATGTTGTCCACATAATGATACTTTAAGATAAGCCTTATCCAAAGTCCATCGGGTTTTCCATAATCCTAACGGATGCAACCACGTTTTGTGCATTAATTTGGAGAACGAAATGTCGATATGTTGATCATAAATGTATAAATAGTTGAGTTCGGTGGGGGTAAGGTCTAACCTTTTTGTTTTGTAGAAAATGAGGCACGAGGTCCCCAGATTCGGTATGGTTAGCAACATCCCTCCATTATTGCTGGATTGGTGGGAGGATCTTCCCTCAAGTGACAAGAAGCATGTGAAAAAGTACCTGGGTAACTTGCCTTCCTTGCTAGATATTGAACCAAACAACAAATTGATCGAGGCTTCCACCCTTTTTTGGGATAGTGAAAGAGCCGTGTTCCGTTTCGGTGACATAGAGATGACACCGCTTCTAGAGGAAATAGGAGGACTTGCAGGGTTGGCTTGGGATAGTCCTGGGCTTTTGGTGCCAGAAAACCATACAAGCAGAGGATTTTTGAAGATGATGAGGCTGAAAAAGAATGTCGACCTAGTGTACTTAAAGGACTCCTACATACCTTTCGAATATCTGTACGAGAGGTATGGCCATAACAAGTCTTTCTGCACTTACCATGATGAGACCGCCCTCACTTCAATGGGCCACATCCTGTCACGCCCCCTTTTTCCCTCTTCGCATCGGAAAATCGGGTTTATGACATTTTGGGTATGTGACAACTCATTCCTTTTGAGAACTGGGTTTTGCATTTGAAGAGTCGCCACCTAATGATTTAAGGTGCATTAGGACACCTATAGGGTTCATTTCTAAGTTTGTTTGATAACCAGAGATAGGGTAAGGGCTTGAAATTATCCTAAGGGGAAGGTGTTAGGCACCCCTCAGGATCCACTAGTGTGGTTCCCGACCAAATAGTTCTTGTGAATTTTGTACAATTAGAAGATAAACAAATATGGGCTCAAGTAATAGGGGATTTAAGTTTGAACACACAAGAGTTTGAAAACAATTAAAAGGTGAATTTTGAAAATGAGTTATAGTTCTACAAATACTTGAGAATATAAAAGGAGGGGGGTCCTAGGTTTATTTATAATATGGATCACATCAATGTAACACCCGGTATGACACTCCTCAGAAGAGGGGATACACGTGGTATTAACGCACCGGTTATCATATCCATATCTACCATTCCCACCTCGTTAAGGTATTAAAGCGCGGATTGGTCTAGACCTCAATTGCATGCTATTACCCGTCCCATTCCTATCAGTCCCGGAGGAATTTAGGACTACTATTCCTATAAGAGGGAGGATTTTAGGCTGACTCTTGAGTTTTTAAAGGTAAAAGACTAAGGCGACATTCAAAACACATAGGACTGCCTATTATGGGAAATATATAAACACATAAGAGGCTCATATATACCTCCTCAATTAAAACATATAAATAGCATGACTTAAACACATTTAGGGTCTGAATTTAAAGTACTAAGACAGGGGAGTTTTAGTTGTTGAAGCAGACCAATTTATTACATAACTCAGATAAGAAGTCCGAATCAGGCCTGCCTGCTGGTTGTAGCAGTATCTAATTAAACAAAGACGGATTCAGTTTTATCAAGCAATTACCTAAGGCTTGCCTAAGTATGTATTGGTGATGTCCTATAAGCATGATGTTTATTACTGATTAGGAATACAGTAAAGCAATTAATTTTAAACATGCTATTTGGATCCAATAGGCATGATATCTAAACTGTATTAACAAAAAGAGTAGGTTGTTTAAACTGATTCAGAACAATACGAGTCAAACTGATTTTAATTTATAGACATGATGTCTGATTATAGCCATTTAGATCCTATAGACATGCTCTCTATTATTGCTGATTTTAATTCCTATAAATATGGTATCTACATATTAAAAGCTGATTTTGGTCCTATAGGCATGGTATCTAATTGAGCATGCGGAATTTATTAAACAGATCCTATAGGCATGTTATCTAAGTGTGGAAGTTAAACATGCAGAATTTATTAAACAGATCCTATAGGCATGTTATCTAAGTGTAGAATTAAAGCATGCAGAATTTAAAAAAGATCATATAGGCATGGTATCTACACTCCTAATAGCTAAAACATGCATAATTACCCCATCCCTTTTCACTAGCCAACCCCAATATTTGTTACAAATCATTACAAACCAAAAATGAATGAATTACACCAGAAAAACAAAATAAGAAGTTACAACCATAGGAAGCATGATTCTGACTTCCTCTTTGAGTTATGGAATAAACAACCTCAAATGTCATTTGTTCAAAGCCTTTCTCAGACCTGAGTGTGTCAAAGTTCCCTAAGGATCTCAAGGGACCCCGGGCAGTGCTTACACCCAAGTTTGCACAACCAGATAGGAATGAGTGTAGTGTGGAATGGCCAAACCTTATGTGTCCAATTTCAAAGGGAGCTCAAGGGTCCCAAGGCAAGGCTAACACAAGAGGGGCAGAACCTAGGTTCTAAGAGTATAGTGGAAGTGAAAAAATAGAGATTTATTTAAAACTAGGTTGAGGATAGTAAGGGTAAAGGTAATTTGAAAATAGTAGTAGTAAAACTTAAACTACACAAAATCAGTAGTTGCACAAAGGGGTCAAGGGTTTTGGGAATACATTGCATGAAGCATATGACCCCAGAAAGTGTCAGGTTTGGTCATGCACAGCAATAGATGATGTTGGCATGCCCACAAACCAGTCAGTAACACAAACACAAAGAGGGTATGTGGGTTTTGGGATTCATACACATAGGATAGCATAATTTAAAAGGGAAAGGGAACACATTTCAACATGCTAGTAATGTAACTTGATTACAGAAACATAAGCAGAAGTAGACAAACATGAGAGAAAATGGAACAATTATAGAAAACATGTTGTTGTTGATGCTTGAAAATTAACTAGGATATACCACTAAGAAGCAAAGTGCAGAAAGGAAAGGTAAGCAAATTTCCACAGCCTAGCCTTGGCTTTCAGCCGGCTAGACAAAGCAGTAACACAAGTAGTAGTAGAGAAAAGAGAGAGTTTTGAGTGAAGTGTGTGTTATGAACTCAGATGGTTCGTGTCTTTGAAAGAGGAGAGGGTGGGTATTTATAGTTTTGAAAACAGGTGAAGAATAAGGTAATAAGTAAAGTCTTAACACAAACATAGAAAAAATCACAAGTCAGAATCAATTACCCCAAGTGATTCCCTTTAATTAAAGAATCATTGTTTAACGGGTAGCAACATGTCTAATTAAGGAAAGAAAATTAGTTTGAGGGCAGATTGATTATTGTCATAAAAGGGGCAGTAAAAGCATGAAGTAACCAATCAAGTCTAAGTACAAAGATATGCTTATTTTGGAAAAGATTCAGCAAGGTAAAACATCACAGTAAAGGGAAAGGAATCTATTAATTTTAAACAGGCGAGTGAAACTAGGGGTCACAAAAGAAAAGCTTTTGCAATCAGTCACCAAATCAAGATCAATCAAGGAAGAAATACGATTCTGTACTTCAGTATAAATAGAGTGAACAAAAGCATCAGACATGCGAGGCCAAGCACATTGGCAAAAGAAACAACATACAATAGTAGCAAAAATAAGCTAGGATTCAGTAGTAAGAAACATATTCGAAGCACAGTAGTCAAGTAATCACATAGAATCAACAGTGACGAAAATGCAGCAACAAGTAAAGAGAATCAGAAACCAAATAAATGTCTCTCAATATCAAGTGAGGAAAACCTTTTAAGAAATTAGGGTTTCACCAATAGTTGAGTTAAAAAGATAGTGAAACTCAGAATCAGATAAGTCACATAAAAGAAAAGAGAGTCTGAAATAAGGAACCTTTAATCGAGTCAAGTATACATTCAAACAAGCAGTCTCAAACCAAAAGACCTAGGGTTTTCCACAATAATCGAGTTTAAAAGATGGTAAAACTCAGAATCAAATAAGTCAAGCAAGAATGAAGAACTTAATCAAACAAGTACCCATTTAAACATGCAGTTTCAGAACTCGGATGAGACAAAAAGGGAACTAGGGTTTTAACATGCTGACTCAAGTAGAAAGAAAGCATAACAAGTAGTTTGAACATAGTAAAATCATAAAACAACATCAAGAATCAGAGAAGAGATTTTTAAAAGAAAGGTTAAGAGAAACCCTAATCGGACAAAATGAAGAGTCATTTTGAAAGAAAAGTTGAAGAACCTTCGAGAAAACACTTAAGAAACTCATAGCAAATATAGATCTAAAGTAGATATGAAAGAAAGCTTAAAGATCTTAAAGATTAGGTTTCAGAAAACTCAAAAAAGATGAGAAGGACTTTGAAAGTTTCCGATCTAACCAGGAAAGTCAAGGATCTGCCTTGAAAGGCCATAAATGGCCGGATAAAGGTCATGGATGGCCGGAGAATGGCCATGAACTGAAGTCGAGCAAGGACTGGACCTGATCCCTTCGAGTCCTGGCCATGAAACCACAGAAACAAACACCCAGGAGCCATATGAGGCTGATACATGTCTCGAATGACCATGGGAGGCCATGGATTAGGCAACGTTTAGGGTGGATTATTGTGGGATTGGATGACGGCGACTAGGGTTCATGAGGGTTTTAGAGAGAATTGAGAGGGAAAAGGAATTCAAGGATGGCGTTTGGTTAAGAATGAGGTAGGGTAAGGGGTCGTTTGGGTTTAATTATGGAAGGGTGGATAGTGGCCGTTGATCTAAATGATCAACGACTAGGATTAAAGGGGTTAGGTGGGGAATCCGGGTTGGGTCGTTTAAATTGGGTTAGGGGTCGGGTTTGAGTTGCAATTGGGCTGGGAAGTTGGGTCTAATTTGGGGCTCAATTTAGGCTGAAATTGAAAGCTAATCTGGCTAGATTTTAAATAGCCATTTTCCCTATTCATTTTATAAAAAATAGTAAATTAATTTTTGAAAACAAATTAAAAGCACTAAAAATATTTATAACATATAATTAACAATTTAAAAAAAATACTTTATTTTATGAATATAAATGCGATTAAATCTTAAAAGAGGCTAATATTGTAATTAATTGCAATTTAGCTTAACAAATACTAAATAAATTTTTAAAAACATGAAAAAATTACCATAGCTATATTTTAGCATAAATATAAAATTCCAACACATGAATTACCAAAATAATGACGTTGAAAATAATTATTGGAATTTTTATGGATAAAAAGGGGAAATAAATTGATTTAAAAACCTTTGAAAATTATGAAGAAATAATAAAACATTTGGACATGCTTATATATGCATATATATGCTATTTTGAAGGTATTTTACATATTGAAAAATATATAGGGAAAAATTGGGTATCAATAGTTGCCCCTGTTTACCCGGGAAGGATGAAAGAGTTGTCGGGTAAAGATATAATGGCCAATTTTGACCAAGCGAAATGGTTTGAAGAAGATAGGCCGCACCCTGGCTTTTGAGCTGCCTACATATCCTTGGTTTTACAGGAATCATGCCGTATGTAGTTCAAGATCTGTCGGCGGAGTAGGCCGACAGAGACTTTCAAGAACGGACGCAATATCTAGGGTCAGGTGAGTGAAAGGTTACGGGAATGGTCAGGTTTTATGTGGCTGCGGGAACTGGAGAGGGATCGCTCCTGCCGGGACGGCCATTGCTCGCCGGTTTACCTGCAATTAGAAACAATATAAGCGTATATCGCGCGTAAATTTAAACATGATGTAAATTCCCGTCGGACCATGAATGTTGTCTTCGGACGGTTAAAATGGCGTCTTTAGACCATGACGTACTGGGCCCACGTACAATAAAGGATTCGTAGGACATGAAATGATGCTCTCGGGCTATGAGGATAGTGCCTCTGAACTATGATGCCTTTGAATAATGATATGCAAAAGATTAAAAGGGGTCCTCAAGCGATGACATGGTGTTCTCGGGCAATGTAGATGATGCCTCCAAACGATGATGCCTTCGGATAATTTGGTGATCTTTCATCCCATGAGATGCAATATGAGGCGATCTTTCAGCCATGCAAATGTAGTATGTGGCGATCTTTCAGCCCATGCGATGTAGTATGTGGCGATCTTTCAGCCATGCAGATGCAATATGTGGCGATCTTTCAGCCCATGAGATGCAGTAGCATGATGCGGACAAGACAGAGCTTAGTCTTGCGAATTGAGGGGCAAAGCTTAGCCCATAAGAGAAACAAAATAAATGATGCTTGAGATAGTGATTCGTTTTGAAAAAGAAGTGGGAGGTAGATAGACTTATGTAAAGATGTGAATGCAGATAGAGGTAGAGCTTAACCTCGGAAGGCATAACAGTAGCCTTATGCAATGCAAATGGAGACAACATTTTAGTCTCGGAAGGCAGAATGATAGCCTTATGCAGGAATGCAGATGGAGGTAGAGCTTAACCTCAGAAGGCAGAATGGTAGCCTTATGCAAATTGTAAGGCGGAATAGTAGCCTTATGCAATGCAAATGCAGGTGGAGGTAGAGCTTAACCTCGGAAGGCAGAATGGTAGCCTTATGCAAGTTGGAAGGCATAACAATAGCCTTATGCAATGCATAAAATGTAGATGGAGACAATGTTTTAGTCTCTGAAGGCAGAATGGTAGCATTTATGCAATGCAAAGGCAGATGGAGACAACATTTAGTCTCGGAAGGCAGAATGGTAGCCTTATGCAATGCAAATGCAGATGGAGGTAGAGCTTAACCTTGGAAGGAAGAATGGTAGCCTTATGCAATGCGAAATGTAGATGGAGGTAGAGCTTAACCTCGGAAGGCAGAATGGTAGCCTTATACAATGCAAAAAATGCAGATGGAGACATCGTTTAGTCTTGGAAGGCAGAATGGTAGCCTTATGCAATGCAAATGCGGATGGAGGTAAAGCTTAACCTTGGAGGGCAAAATGGTAGCATTATGCAATGCAAAATGCAGATGGAGACAACATTTAGTCTCGGAAGGCAGAATGGTAGCTTTATGCAAGAAATAAAATGGCAAATGGTAGTAGAGCTTTCTTAGGTGATAGCAGATTGCAACATTGTGATTGCTGGGGACATTGTGACATACAGAATATCACTGGTGTGTGTGGATAGCAAATGCTGGTAAGTGCAACGATTCTGAGAGTTGTATTCCCGAATAATGTTTGTCCCATGGGTGTATAGTATGTTTGATGATTTCGTAGTCCAAGTGCCTGCATCCAAAGAAAAATCGTGAATTTTGTAAAGGGAGAGGTTAGTTCGTATCCCCGTTGGCTTTGCTTGATCTACTTGGTTTTGATCTGATGATATTCTATGTATCATTGGGGTGGCGTTGCTAAACAAAGCAATTTCAGTAATATGCATGATTTTGTAAAAATACGACATAAATTAAAAACAACTTTTAGATGAACTGACGACTGTGACGTGTTTTGGGACGTTGCAATCTCTCTTGCTACAGAATTTTGAGGGTCCTCCTCAAAATTTTGCCCTAGTTTGATGGGTTGACGCTTTTGACTGTTGCTCGTGCGATGATTGGGTGAAATCACTTTAGAATTTTGAGGGTCCTCCTCAAAATTCTGCCCTAGTTTCCAATTGCGGGGGGAGGTGAAATTTTTATTGAATTGTGACCGAACCCATAGGGCTGCCTACGTATCCCCTCTTAAACGGGAATCAGGTCAGGTGTAGTTCAATTTACATCATATAAAGAAAGCATAAAGATTACACATAGTAACGCTTGACTGCATCTGAGTTAATTGGCTTTGCCCAGACTTCTCCATCCATCTCTGCAAGTATGAGGGCTCCTCCTGTCAGAACCCGATGAACCATGTATGGACCCTGCTAGTTGGGAGAGAATTTCCCCTTGGCTTCATCTTGATGCGGAAAATTTTCTTTAACACCAACTGTCGCGGTGTGAACTATCTTGGCTTGACTTTTTTATTGAAGGCTCTAGACGTTCTATTCAGATAGAGTTGACCATGGCAAACTGCATTCATTCTCTTTCCCTCTATAAGGGCTAGTTGTTCATAACGACTTTTTACCCAATATGCGTCGTCGAGCTCAGCTTCTTGTATGATCCTTAGGGAAGAAATTTCTATCTCAGTAGGCATGACAGCCTCTGTACCATAAACCAGCATATATGGGGTCGCCCTAATTGATGTGCGGATTGTGGTGCGATACCCCAATAGAGCAAATGATAACTTCTCGTTCCACTATTTATGCATTTCTATCATTTTCCTTAATATCTTCTTGATATTCTTGTTGGTGGCTTCTACAACTCCATTTATTTGAGGCATGTAGGTTGTGGAATTCCTGTGTCTGATCTTGAAAGTTTCACACATAACTTTCATCAAGTCACTATTGAGGTTGGAGCCATTATCAGTAATGATCGACTCTGGAATCTCGAATCGACAAACAATGCGGTCGCGGACAAAATCTGCCACGACTTTCTTAGTTACTTCTCTATAAGATGCTGCTTCGACCCATTTGGTGAAATAGTCGACTGCTACTAGGATAAACCTGTGCCCGTTTGAAGAGGCAAGCTCGATTGGTCCGATAACATCCATTCCCCAGGCAGCGAACGGCCATGGCGAGTGTTGCATTGAGCTCATTTGGAGGTACCTTTATCATGTCTGCATGTATCTGACAACGGTGGCATTTCCAAAAATACTGGATGCAGTCCATCTCCATAGTCATCCAAAAGTAACCGGCTCGGAGTATCTTCTTTGTTAAGACAAAACTGTTCATATTTGGACCGCAGGTCCCAGCATGAATTTCCTCTAGTAGCCTGGATACTTCCTTTGCATTGACACACCTTAATAGTCCCAAATTAGGAGTCCTCCTATACAGGATTCCTCTTCTATGAAAGAAGTTGTTGGACAATATCCGAAGTGTGCGTTTTTGAGTAGGATTTGCAAGCTATGGGTACTCTCCTTTTTCCGAATATTCCTTGATATCATGAAACCAAGGCTTTCCGTCTGCTTCTTCTTCAACATGGGCACAGTAAGATGGCTGATCATGGATCTTTACTGGAATTGGATCAATGAAATTTTTGTCTGGATGTTGTATCATAGATGACAGGGTAACCAATGCATCGACGAACTCATTCTGGACTTTGGGAATATGTTGGAACTCCGTCTTCGTGAACCTTTTCCTCAGTTCTTATACGTGATGCAGATACGAGAGTATCTTGGAGTTCTTGGTTGTCTATTCTTCATGCACCTGATGTATGAGTAGGTCTGAATCTCCAATCACTAGCAATTCCTGAATGTTCATGTCAATGGCCATCTTGGCCCTAAGATGTAGGCTTCGTACTCGGCCATATTGTTGGTGCACGGGAACTTGAGTTTGGTAGACACCAGATAATGCTAACTAGTTTCTGATACTAGGACTGCTCTTATTCCAACTCCTTTGAAATTTGCTGCTCTATCGAAAAACATTCTCCAACCGTCATAGGATTCTTCAATGTATTCTCCCATGAATGATACCTCTTCATCAGGAAAATATATTTTTAGGGGTTCGTATTCTCCATCCACAGGATTCTCAGCAAGGTGGTCTGCCAGTGCTTGTCCCTTGACCGCTTTCTGAGTTACGTAAACAATGTCGAACTCACTCAACAGGATTTGCCACTTGGCTAGCTTGCCAGTGGGCATGGGCTTCTGAAAGATGTACTTCAAAGGATCTATCCTTGATATGAGATATGTAGTATAAGCACAGAAATAATGCCTCAGTTTCTGAGCTACCCAAGTTAAAACACAACAGGTGCACTCTAATAGAGAATACCAGGCCTCGTACGGGGTGAAATTCTTACTGAGATAATAGATGGCCTGCTCCTTCCTCCTCGTTTCATCATGCTGAACCAGAATGCAACCAAAATCTCCATCCAATACTGCAAGGTAGAGTAATAAGGGCCTACCTGGCTCAGGCGGGACCAAGACCGGTGGTGTTGACAGGTACTCCTTGATACTGTCGAAGGCCCTTTGGCAGTCATCAGTCCATTTGGTAGTGGCGTCCATCTTCAACATCTTAAAGATTGGCTCACAGATAACTATAGATTGTGCTATGAACCGGCTGATATAGTTAAGTCTTCCCAAGAAACTCATCACATCCTTCTTGTTCTTTGGCGGTGGAAATTCTTGAATAGCTTTGACTTTTGATGGATCCAGTTCTATTCCTAGGCGACTCACAATAAACCCAAGCAATTTTCTAGCAAGAACCCCAAATGCGTACTTCGCGGGATTCAGTTTCAGGTTGTACCTTTGCAATCTATTGAAGAACTTCCTCAAATGTTTCATGTGATCAGTAGCCTTCTTGGATTTGATGATGACATCATCTACATATACCTCAATCTCCTTGTGTATTATATCATGGAAAATGGTAGTCATGTCCCTCATGTAGGTGGACCCTGCATTCTTCCGACCGAATGACATCATCTTGTAATAGTACATTCCCCACGACGTAATGAAAGCCATTTTTTCAGTATCATCTTCATCCATCAAGATCTGATGATAACCCGCAAAACAATCTACAAATAACTGTAGCTCATGCTTGGCGCAATTGTCAATTAGGATGTGTATGTTCGGCAAAGGAAAGTCGTCTTTCGGACTAGCCCAGTTGAGATTCTGGTAGTCGACGCAGACTCTGACCTTCCCATCCTTCATTGGCACTGGCACAATGTTGGCTAACCATGTCGGGTATTCTGCTACCCTAAGAACCTTTGCTTTGACCTGCTTGGTGACTTCTTCCTTGATTTTCAGACTCATATCAGGCTTGAACCTTCTGAGCTTTTGCTTTACCAGCGGACATGTCGGATCAGTTGGCTGCTTGTGAGCCACAATAGATATACTCAGACCAGTCATGTCATCATACGAATTATGAACGCTGATTCGTGTATCCCTTCTTTTCTAATGGCAATAAGAAATTCCGTGTATCCCTTCTTTTCTAATGGCGATAAGTGAAAGCTGATTCGTGTTTCCTTGACGTTTTCCGCATCTCCCAAGTTAACAATTTTTGTCTCGTCCAGGTTGGACTTAGGTCTGTTCTCAAAGTTCTCAACTTCTTTGACAATCTAATCTGGTATGTCATCTTCCTCTGAATCAATGTCTATTTGTTGCGTTGTCTCATTGCATGTCACAGTCATTGGTTCATCAAGATAAGTAATAGTAATGCCCATGCTTGTCGAGCTCTGGTTGTCCTGATGGTCCAGTTATTGAGGCGTGCCCCTTTGCTCACAGCCTGTATGGAAGGGCCTTCCTCCCCCTCCTCCTCGAAAACAACACAACAGTTCATATCATTGTCTTCTAGGAACAAATTCTTCACCGCTGCAAGTGCTTCTTGTTCGTCCTACCCATAAATGATGTCAGCCTGTTGGAAAGTTTGCTCCAAACGTGGTATTGGCTACTCAAGTGGATCGTAAGGACTGCGCCATGGTGGCGACCAGTTGTTGAATTTTTCCCAGGTGTAATCATACCCTAGACCGAAAGTAGTGCCATGTTTCTTGAGTATTATGGGCTTAGAGATTCCCTGGAGGTTCTTGCCGAGTCCTTTGCCGGGTTCATACCCGCTCCAATTCAGTATGCTCTCGATTTTGTTATCCCTCCACTTGTCTTTACCGATAGTATTGACACGCTCAATGTGTTGGTAAGTCTCTCCACCCAGCTTCCTTCTTCCCTCGATTTCCGAAATGGTCTGGCGACTATATATAGGGTTGCTATCGTCGCCATGAATGATCACCTCTTGGTAATTCCATTCGAATTTTACTACCTGATGCAGTGTTGATGCTACGGCCCCAGCAATATGAATCCATAGCCATTCCAACAGCAGGTTGTAAGATGCTGGCACATCTATCACCTGGAAATCGATATTGAACCATGTTGGTCCCATCTGCAGGTATAGACTAATCTCACCAATGGTGGACCTCTAAGAACCATCGAAGGCTTTCACATTGATTGCTCCATCCTTTATCTCGTGCAATCCTTTACCCAACTTCTTGAGTGTTACCAGTGGACAAATGTTGAGACTTGAACCTCCATCGATCAGGATTCTGGTGATGAAATAGTCTTCATATTGCACGGTAATGTGCAGTGCCTTGTTGTGCCCCAACCCTTCAGGTGGCAACTCGTCCTCATGAAAGGTGATCTTATGGCTCTCCAAAACTTGTCCTACCATGTTAGCCATTCCCCCGCCAGTAATGTTAATTGACACGTATGCTTCACTCAACACCTTTAACAGAGCGTTCTTATGTGCCTCAGAATTTTGTAGCAAAGTAAGAATGGAGATTTGCGCCGGTGTTTTATTCAACTGGTCGAAGACCGACTATTCCTTGGCCTGTATCTTTATCCAAAGATCATCTGGACCTATCTTAATGATGGGTGGCCGATTGGAGGCCTGCTTGCTTGACTCAGCAAGATGTTCCGAGGTATAGACTCTACCAGTTCTTGTCATACCCTATTGTGCAACAGTCTCTTCGAACCTGACCTTGCCTTTCCTCCTTGCCTAGGCTGTATAGTCCTGGGGCACAACCTTTGTATGGAATGGTGTCATGGTCAACATCGCCACTGGTATTGGCATGGCTATCCTTACTCCGAACGGAGCATGTGCCTTAGGTGGTAATACTACGACTTCAAATGGTGTGGGTGCATTTGCTGGAGACACGAATTCAACCTCAATTGGTGTTGGTGTCTTTGCAGATGATTTCGCTTCAAATTCAAGTGGCACAGACATATTTACCTCAGTGTCTCTAGATGGTTGAATCTGGACTATGATTGGATTAAGAGTAACTATTGGCTTCTTTGGGTCATCACCTTCTGTGATCAACCTAATTGATCCCTCGGGATCCCAATCATCCTCTATTTCAATCATGTGGATACCTCCACCCTTATGGTCTGGTAGAGGGTTGTTGCGGACATTTGGAGCGAGTTCCTTTGACACGATAATCTTGTTATCAATTAAAGTTTGGATCTTGTCATTTAGGGAACGACACTCATCGATGGTGTGCCCTTTCATGACGAAGTGGTATGCACAGGATTTGTTTGGGTTAACCCACTGAGAAGGGTTCTCAGGGGTTGTAGCAGGGATATGGTTGACATAACCAGTAACTTTGAGTCTCTTGTACAATTGGTCAATAGGTTCGGTGATGGCTGTATATTGTTTTGGAGGTCTACGATTAAAATTAGGTCGGGGTCTAGGGAAGTTTTGACATGCAGGAGGTGACTGATAGTGGGATGGCTGAGCATTATAGGTTTGGTAGACATGAGCGGGTTGGGAATATCTAGGCGAATTAGGTTGATATATGGGAGGTGAAGGTGATTGATAAGTGGGTGGTGGAGCTTGGTATGAGGGTGAAGGTGCTTGGTAATTTGGGGTTGGTTGATATATGAGTGGAGGTGTTGGGTAAGTTTGGTATTTGAGGGGAGATTTGGTCCTTTGTGCAACCATCACGGCCCCTGCATCCCTTTTCTTGGACATACCACCGAACTGTAAAGCCTTATTTGTAGCTTGCAAGGCTTCGAAGTTCATAACCATACCGCTTTTGATACCCTCTTCAATCCTTTCACCCAGTTTGATAATGTCGGAGAATTTGTGGCTCTCGATCATTATTAGTCGTTCATAATACTGCGGGTCCTAAGCTCGAACAAAAAGTTTGTTCATCTGTTCCTCCTTTAAGGCAGGTTTGACCTTAGCAACTTCAGACCTCCAGCAAGTAGCATACTCGCAAAACGTTTCTGTAGGCTTATTCTTTAGATTCTGAATATAGAATACATCCGGCGCATTCTCTGTGTTAAATCTGAACCTGTCCATAAAGTTGGATGACATGCTTACCCAGCTTGACCACTTCTTTGGATCTTCGCTGATGTACCAGGACAACGCATCTCCTTTCAAACTCCTCATAAACAGCTTTATGCAGATTCTCTTATCTTTCCCTACCCTAACCAGCTTATCACAGTACGTCCTCAAATGGACCGTTGGATCCCATGTACCATCAAACATTTCAAACTTCGGAGGTTTGTACCCCTCGAGAAGTTCGACATCAGGCTGTATGCAAAGATCTTCATAGTTCAGCCCCTCGATTCCTTTACTTCCTTCAACGCCCTGAATCCGGCTAGTCAAATTCTTAAGTTCCTCAGCCAGGTTTATGATGAACAGGTATTTTTCATCAGACTCGGGTGTGCCTGAGATAGGTTGGGTGGACTGTGGCATGGTTTCCATGTCAATAGGGGTGATATGGTGGGTGTGAAAGTGTTTATTTGTGGAGTTTTGGGGTTCTGGCATGAGTAGTGGTATATTGGTTGGGGTATGGCAGGTGTTGCATTGGGTCTTTGGTGGAACAGTGTGATGGTGAGGAGCAGGATGATTCTGTTATTTTAGGATGTTCGGAGGTGTAGAGTTCTGAGTGTTGGGAAATTTGATATCTGTTGTGCTGATGGAAAATGACAGGCTTGCCAAATTCCGAACCCGATCGAGCTCTTCTTGGACTTTTAGCAATTTCTGTTCAAGTTGGGATACATTTTCCTTAGGAACCTGAGTACCATGGCCATTGGTGTCCTCTACCCGTTCAGTTGGATTCTCCTTTCTAACATTGTTCAAATCTTCCATCTTGCCTTTGTTCTTGTTTTTGACAGGACTAAGAGGAGGAGTGGGTGGAGGGCCCCTGGATCTCGTGGAATAGGATGATGTTGCCAAAGTGCACAAACTAACCTTTGGGGAGGGAATAATAAAAACAAAAAATAAAACAAAAGGTAATCAAGTTAGTGAGGAATATGAAAGTGTTGCAGTATTTAAACACACATAGTGCCGAATGTAAAACGTGTCCTAATTTGGGGGACCTCTTTATGCCTGAGGTGGGCCTAGTGACAAATTGATTTGGAGAACTTAGGATGCTAAATACCTCATTTTATTGATAAAAAGTAGACGAATCCCAAATTTAGACTAAATAATCAGGAAACAAAAGGTCATTAATGACCCTTGGCCTTATTAAAATTTATAAAGCGGAAAGATAAAACTCCTATCTATTTGGTCCCAGAAGGACCTTCCCCAGATTTGTCATCCTTGGCTCCATCGAAGAACTTTCCCAACTCGCGAAGTCCTAGCAACAGGTAGGCTCTGGCTAGATGTCCTCCTTCACTTCCTTCAGCATTTTGGCAATCTTCGACCCTTTTGAGAAACTTTCTCTCCAATTCCACTATACCTTGCTCCAAGTATCCTAGTCGTTTGTTGGCACTGACAGTCATGTCTTTCCATTCCTCAATCAACTTCTGGTTGGACTCTTGTATCTCGTGGTGTTCGCTTTCGTACTCCCGGATCCTTTTGCGTAGTTGGTTGTATTTGACATGTGCCTCGACCCTTTCATCTATAATCCTGTGACCTCGAGCAAACCCTGGCTGGCCCAGACCATCATGATTGTCTTCCAACCAACCGGAGTAGAAAGGAGCGCAACCAGCATGATACCTATCTGGCTTGATGGTATATCTCCCCATTATGATCTTGCAGTGCCACATATGCTGAGCTTGGCACTTGTAAGGACTATCATCATTCTGGAAGTCAGCCCAAAAATGACTCATCTTGTTGACCCTGGGTATAACCTGCTTCCTACCAGCTTGCCTCATAACTCGGAGAGGGACGTAAGGGTATGTTCCTCTCAGACCGATTAGTACCAGGAAAGGTGCATCTCTGGATCGATCGATGAACTCCTCGGTCGGAAACCACTCGAACATCCATTGGACTCGTTCCTCAATCAGATTATCAAATAGCTCAACCCATCCTTTGGCATTCTCCGGCTGAGCGAACATATTGGGGATGTAATCCATTCGCTTTGGATGATGCAAAGCGATGTGATCCTCCCAGTCCCTTCGCTAAATCTCTTGTTGGTATTCGCCCCTTTGGAGATGTTCCATGAGGCAAAGTTGAAGTAATAAATTGCAGCCTTTGAAGTGTTTTGCTTCTCGTTAACACTTCTCGAAGGCTCGATATATGTCTGCAATGATCATAGGCATGATGCTGAATGTCTGCCTACCAATTCCTTCTATTAGGGTCTTAGTTACCATAGCCAGCCTGGTGTGGATTCTTGCTTTCTTCATCGGAAACACGATCAGCCCCATGAAACAAAACATGAAGACGAAAACCCTTTGGTGAATGTTCCCCAAGGATGTGATGGCACACTCGTTAGGATAGGTATGGTAGGATTTGCTATGACCGTACCTTTCATACAAATAGTCAAAAGGGATGTCAAACATGTCAATTTTGGATTTTTCTTCAAACCTATCATTTTTGAGGAAACCCCTGCCTTTGCGGTTCTCAAGCATTAGTAGACCCGGAGTTTCCCACAATAGACTGGCCAATCCTCTTATCTCCTCCAGCAAGGGTGTCATTTCAATGTCCCCAAAGCAGAATACAACCCTTTCACAATCCCAAAACAGTGTGACAGCTTCTATGATCTTGTTGTTGGGTTGGATCTCCAGAAGGGATGGTAGATTTCCCAGATATTTTTGGACAAGAGTTTGATCACTAGAGTGAATATCTTTCCACCAGCTTAGAAGTCTTGGGTGGATGTTGGTGACCATCCCAAATCTAGGGACTTCGTGCCTCATATTTTTGCAAGACAAATAAGGTTAGGCCCTTACCCCCACCAGACTCGATAATTTAATACCAATAATTAGCATGAAGCATTTAGTTTTTCCAAATAAATGCACAGAACGTGGTGATGTCCATTTGGGTTTAAGGAAACCTAGTGGACTTTGGACAAGGCTATCTTAAAGGATCATTATGTGGACAATATAACTGACCCGACTAGGTTTGACCATGATGCATGCACAATTTGAATAGAGTAAGGTTTCTATGAGGTTTCAGACTGGTACCCTTAAGCGGAAAACTCAAGGGGAAAGGCACGGACCGTCGACTGCACCGCTGATCGACTGGTTTTACCACAAATATGCCTTTCCAAATTTAGGGGGTAATGATATAGGAATAATGCAACCACTCATTATAAGCATTACTATGGTATATGTTTGGCACGAGTGGAGTATGATGTTGAGCATGATTATGCAATAACTAAAACATGTTGGCACATATTTTCACGTTAAGAAAGCGATAAATATAACAGTTTCATAATTTAAAGTAGCAATGAAAGGAAGAAACAAGAAGACATGTCAGTTCTGTAGTTGAAAAGGATATTAAATGCTTAAAGGAATTAAACAAGTAATTGCACATAAAGAGGTACAAATTCACAAGAGCAATTTGAAGTGGTAAAAGCCTAAGATCCCCGGCAGAGTCGCCATGCTATCGCGCCCCCTTTTTCCCTCTTCACATCGGAAAATCGGGTTTATGACATTTTGGGTATAGGACAACTCATTCCTTTTGGGAACTGGGTTTTGCATTTGAAGAGTCGCCACCTAATGATTTAAGGTGCATTAGGACACCTATAGGGTTCATTTCTAAGTTTGCTTGATAACCTGAGATAGGGTAAGGGCTTGAAATTATCCTAAAGGGAAGGTGTTAGGCACCCCCCAGGATCCACTAGTGTGGTTCCCGGCCAAACAGTTCTTGTGAATTTGTACAATTAGAAGATAGACAAGTATGGGCTCAAGTAGTAGGGGATTTAAGTTTGAACACACAAGAGTTTGAAAATAATTAAAAGGCGAATTTTGAAAATGAGTTATAGTTCTACAAATACTTGAGAATATAAAAGGAGGGAGGGGGGTCTGAGGTTTATTTATAATATGGATCACATCAATGCGATACTCGGTATGACACTCCTCAGAAGAAGAGATACATGTGATATTAGCGCACCGGTCATCATATCCATATCTACCTTACCCACCCTGTTAAGGTGTTAAAACGCGGATTGGTCTCGACCTCTATTGCATGCTATTACCTGTCCCATTGCTATCAATCCCGAAGGAATTTAGGACTACTATTCCTATAAGAGGGAGGATTTTAGGCTGACTCTTGAGTTATTAAAGGTAAAAGGCTAAGGCGACATTCAAAACACATAGGACTGCCTATTAGGGGAAACATATAAACAACTAAGAGGCTCATATATACCTCATCAAGTAAAGCATATAAATTGCATGACTTAAACACATTTAGGGTCAGAATTTAAAGTACTAAGACAGGGGAGTTTTAGTTGTTGAAGAAGACCAATTTATTACATAACTCAGATAAGAAGTCCGAATCAGGCCTGCCTGCTGGTTGTGGCAGTTACCAATTAAACAAAGACGGATTCAGTTTTATCAAGCAATTACCTAAGGCTTGCCTAAATGTTTATTGGTGATGTCCTAAAGCATGATGCCTATTACTGATTAGGAATACAGTAAAGCAGTTTATTTTAAACAGGCAATTTGGATCTTATAGGTATGATATCTAAACCGTATTAACAAAAGGAGTAGGTTGTTTAAACTGATTCAGAACAGTACATGTCAAACTGATTTTAATTTTATAGACATGATGTCTGATTATAGCCATTTGGATCCAATAGACATACTCTCTATTATTGTTGATTTTAATTCCTATAGACATGATATCTACGTATTAAAAGCTGATTTTGGTCCTACAGGCACGGTATCTAATTGGGCATGCAGAATTTATTAAACAGATCCTATAGGCATGTTATCTAAGTGTGGAAGTAAAACATGCAGAATTTCTTAAACAGATCCAATAGGCATGTTATCTAACTGTAGAATTAAAGCATGCAGAATTTAAAAATAGATCCTATAGGCATGATATCTACCCTCCTAATAGCTAAAACATGCATAATTACCCCATCCCTTTTCACTAGCCAACCCCAATATTTGTTACAAATCATTACAGACCAAAAATGAATGAATTACACTAGAAAAGCAAAATAAGAAGCTACAACCATAGGAAGCCCGATTCTGACTTCCTCTCCGAGTTATGGAATAAACCACCTCAAATGCCATTTGTTCAAAGCCTTTCTCAAACCTGAGTGTGTCAAAGTTCCCTAAGGGTCTCAAGGAATCCCGAGTAATGCTTACACCCAGGTTGCATAACCAGATAGGAATGAGTGCAGTGTGGAAGGGCCAACCCTTATGTGTCCAAGTTCAAAGGGAGCTCAAGGGTCCCAAGGCAAGGCTCACACAAGAGGGGAAGAACCTAGGTTCTAAGAGTATATTGGAAGTGCAAAAATAGAGATTTATTTAAAACTAGGTTGAGGATAGTAAGGGGTAAGGGTAATTTGAAAACAGTAGTAGTAAAACTTAAACTACACAGAATCGGTAGTTGCACAAAGGGGTCAGGGGTTTTGGGAATACATTGCATGAAGCATATGACCCCGGAAAGGGTCAGGTTTGGTCATGCACAGCAATAGATAATGTTGGCATGCCCACAAACCAGCCAGAGAACACAAACACAAAGAGGGGATGTGGGTTTTGGGATTTATACACATAGGAGAGCATTAATTTAAAAGGGAAAGGGAACGCATTTCAACATTGTAGTAATGTAACTTGATTACAGAAACGTAAGCAGAAGTAGACAAACATGAGAGAAGTTGGAACAATTACAGAAAACATGTTGTTGTTGATGCTTGAAAATTAACTAGGACATACCAGTAAGAAGCAAAGTGCAGAAAGGAAAGGTAAGGAAATTTCCATAGCCTAGCCTTGGCTTTCAGCCGGCTAGACAAAGCAGTAGCACAAGTATAGTATAGAAAAGAGAGAGTTTTGAGTGAAGTGTGTGTTATGAACTTAGATGGTTCGTGTCTTTGAAAGAGAAGAGGGTGGGTATTTATAGTTTTGAAAATAGGTGAAGAATAAGGTAATAAGTAAAGTCTTAACACAAACATGGAAACAATCACAAGTCAGAATCAATTACCCCAAGTGATTCCCTTTAATTAAGGAATCACTGTTTAACATGTAGCAGTAGGTCTAATTAAGGAAAGAAAATCAGTTTGGGAGCAGATTGATTATTGTCATAAATGGGGCAGTAAAAGCATAAAGTAAACAATCAAGTCCAAGTACAAGGATATGCTTTTACAATCAAGTTCAAGTACAAGGAAAAAACACGATTCTGCACTTTAGTATATAAATAGAGTGAACAGAAGCATCAGACATACGAGGCCAAGCACGTTGGCAAAAGAAACAACATATAATAGTAGCAGAAATAAGCTAGGATTCAGTAGTACGAAAGATATTCGAAGCACAATAGTCAAGTAATCACATAGAATCAACAGTGAAGAAAATGCAGAAACAAGTAAAGAGAATTAGAAACCAAATAAAGGTCTCATAGTATCAAGTGAGGAAAACCTTTTAAGAAATTAGGGTTTCACCAATAGTCGAGTTAAAAAGATAGTGAAACTCAGAATCAGATAAGTCATATAAAAGAAAAGAGAGTCTGAAACAAGGAACCTTTAATCGAGTCAAGTATACATTAAAACAAGCAGTCTCAAACCAAAAGACCTAGGATTTTCCACAATAATCAAGTTTAAAAGATGGTAAAACTCATAATCAAATAAGTCAAGAAAGAACGAAGAACTTAATCGAACAAGTACCCATTTAAACATGCTGTTTCAAAACTCGGATGAGACAAAAAGGAAACTAGGGTTTTAACATGCCAACTATGGTAGAAAGAAAGCATAACAAGTAGTTTGAACATAATAAAATCATAAAACAACATCAAGAATCAGAGAAGAGATTTTTAAAAGAGAGGTTAAGAGAAACCCTAATCGGAGAAAATGAAGAGTCATTTTGAAACAAAAGTTGAAGAACCTTCGAGAAAACACTTAAGAAACTCATAGCAAGTACAAATCTAAAGTAGATCTGAAAGAAAACTGAAAGATCTTAAAGATTAGGATTTCGGAAAACCCAGAAAAGGTGAGAAGGACTTTGAATGTTTCCGATCTAACCAAGAATGTCAAGGATCTGCCTTGAAAGGCCATGAATGGCCGGAGAAAGGCCCTGAACTGAAGTCGAGCAAGGATCGGACCTGATCCCTTCGAGGCCTGGCCATGAAACCACAAACCAACACCCAGGAGCCATAGAAGGCTGATACATGTCTCAAATGACCATGGGAGGCCATGGATTAGGCAGGGTTTAGGGTGGATTAGGGTAGGATTAGATGGCGGCGGCTAGGGTTCATGAGGGTTTTAGAGAGAATTGATAGGGAAAGGGAATTCAAAGGCGGCGTTTGGTGAAGAATGACGTAGGGTAAGGGGTCGTTTGGGTTTAATTATAGAAGGGCGGATAGTGGCTATTGATCTAAATGATCAATGGCTAGGATTAAACGGGTTAGGTGGGGAATCTGGGTTGGGTCATTTAAATTGGTTTAGGTGTCGGGTTTGAGTTGCAATTGGGTTGGGAAGTTGGGTCTGATTTGGGGCTCAATTTAGGCTGAAATTGAAAGCCAATCTGGCTAGATTTTAAATAGCCATTTTCCCTATTCATTTTATAAAAAATAGGGAATTAATTTATGAAAACAAATTAAAAGCACTAAAAAGATATATAACATATAATTAACAATTTAAAAAAAAATAGGACTTGATTTTATGAATATAAACACGGTTAAATCTTAAAAGAGGCTAATATTGCAATTACGTGCAATTTAGCTTAAAAAAATACTAAATAAATTTGTACAAATATGTAAAAATTACCTTAGCTATATTTTAGCATAAATATAAAAGTCCAACAAATGAATTACCAAAATAATGATTTTGGAAATAATTATTGGGGTTTTTATAGATAAAAAGGGGAATAAATTGATTTAAAAACCATTGAAAATTATGAAGAAATAATAAAACATTTGTACATGCTTATATATGCATATATATATATATATATATATATGCTATTTTGAAGGTATTTTGCATATTGAAAAAGATATAGGGAAAAATTGGGTATAAACACATCCCCCGCAGAGTGTTCGTGTTCATTATGTGCTTTCTAGGGCTGATAGTGTTCCCAATGAAAAAGGGAAGAATCCACACTAGGTTGGCCATGATCGCTAGAACTCTGATGTAAGGGATTAATGGATAGACATATACCATAGTCCCCATGATCATAGCTGACATCTATAGGGCCTTGGAGCGTTGTCAAAGAGGGGTCAAGCATTTCAAGGGTTGTAATTTATTACTACAGTTATGGTTGTTGGAGCATCTCCAAAAGGTCGATACCGTCAATAATTTTTGCGAAGGGCTTGGAACGACCACATTGCCTTCCATCACCCTAAGCAAATGACATGCATTACGGACATATTTGCTTAGCTGGAGAGTGCTAGTGAATGGGTACAGTTCTTCGACAATCTGATTGAGGGACAAGTGCAGTGGATGGTTAAATTCTTCCCAAAAGACGAGTTCATTATCAGGGACGCTCCGCACTTGGTGTTGATCGGGTTGCGAGGGATATATCCATATGTCCCTATGTGAGTTATGAGGCAAGCAGGCAGAAAACAGGTTGTACCAAGGGTCGTCAAGATGAGTCATTTCAGGGCGGATTTCCAAGACGACGACGTACCTCACAAGTGCCAAGCTCAGCACATGTGGCACTGCAAAATCATTGTGGAGAAAAGCACTGTTGAGCCAGATGGATATCATGCGGGGTGCGAGCCTCTCTACCCAACATGGTTGGAGGACAATCTGAAAGGAACAGTGACACAAGGGACTGGTCGAGGGAAAAAAATCATAGACGAGGAAGCTGAAGCCCAAGTCAAATACAACAAGCTGTGCAAGAGGGTCCACGACTCCGAGAATGAGCATCAGGAAATACATGAGAGGAACGTGAGATTGATGGAGGAATAGAAAGAGATGACAGTCACTTCTAACCGGAAACTGGAATATCTGGAGCGAGGAATAGTGGAACTGGAGGGCAAAGTCATAAAGAGGATCGAAAACTGCCAGAATGTTGAGGGAGCTGAGGGAGGACATCTGGCCCGAGCCTGCTTGCTGTTGGGACTGCGCGAGCTGGGAAATCTATTTGATGGAGTCCGAAAGATCGAATCCGGGGAAGGTCCTTCTGGGACCAAATAGATTAGGTTTACTTGCTTTTCTTAAAATGTAATAAGGCCAAGTGCCAGTAGCAACTTGTTTTATTATTATGTTGGTGTCGTTTTTGGATTCGCCTACTTTTATATTATGAAATGAAGCATTTATTGGAATTTGAAGTTCTCTAAATTTATTTGTTGCTAAGCCTACCTCGGGCACAATGAGGCTCCCACATTAGGATACAAGTTTATATTTCGCAATATATGTTTAAAACTGCAAACATTTCAGAATCCTCAATAACTTGTTACCTTTTTTATTTTTGTTTATTTTTATTATTATTCCCATCCCCTTAGGTTGGTTCATCCATACTGGCCTCATCAGCATATCATACTAGATCTAGAGGCCCTCGACCTCCTCCTCCCCCAAGCAACACAAAAAGTAGAGGGAAAGCAAAGATGGACGACTTAAGTGAAATACGAAAGGAAAACGGTAAGAACGCAGAGACTTCCGACGGTTGTAGTTCTCCGGCCCCGAATGACCTGGTTTTGGGACTGGAACAAAAGATACTAGAATTGTAAGGAGAATTTGAGCAGGCCTGCAATTTGGAAAATTTGTCACTCACCCTCAATATCTCTGATATCCACCAACAGAACACAAAGAACCCAATACCTCCTCAGAACACACAAGACCAACAACCACAAAATCCTACCATACCAAATCAATACACAACTCCACCCCAAAACATCAATCCGTTTCCAATACCAAGTCCACCACAACATCATCATCAACCAATCCCGTACCCACCAACCACGACTTACCACACTCCCCAAAATACACCACCACTCATTCCCAATCCACAAAACTCCATCAATGACCATCACTATACCCAAGTCCCTGGCACCCATCAGAGCAACCCCGTATACGTGGAAACTATACCACATTCTACCCAACCCATCTCATGTGCAACGGAACCCTCTGAAAAGGACTTTTTCATTAAGAACATGGCCGAAGAACTCAAGAAGTTAACAAACCGAGTTCAAGGTGTTGAAGGCGATAGAGGAATAGAAGGTTTGAACTATGAAGATCTGTGCATACAACCCGATGTGGAATTGCCAGAAGGGTAAAAACCTCCCAAGTTAGAAATGTTCGATGGTACAGGTGATCCTAGGGTTCACCTAAGGACCTATTATGACAAGCTTGTCGGGGTTGGAAAAAATGAAAAGATTCGAATGAAGCTCTTTATTAGGAGCCTTACTGGGGATGCTTTGTCTTGGTATATCAGCCAGAATCCCAAGAAATGGTCCAATTGGGTAAGCATGGCGTCAGATTTCATGGACCGATTTAGGTTCAACACAGAGAATGCACCGGATGTCTTCTACATTCAGAATCTCAAGAAGAAACCTGCTGAGACTTTTCGCGAATATGCTACTCATTGGATGTCGGAAGCCGCCAAGGTCAGGCCCGCTCTGGACGAAGAACAGATGAATAAGTTCTTCGTCAGGGCACAAGATCCACAATATTATGAGAGACTGATGGTTATAGAAAATCACAAATTCTATGATATCATCAAGCTCGGGGAAAAGATCGAGGAAACAATCAAGAGCGGGATGGCAACAAATTTCGAGACATTGCAGGACACAAATAAGGCACTGCAATCAGGTGGCATATCGAAGAAGAGATATGTTGGGACGGTAATGGTGGCCCAGGGCCCAAAAACTCCACTCACATATCAAACACCTCCACCCACCTATCAAACACCTCCACCCACATATCAAACACCTCCACCCACATACCAAGTATCACCACCTCCAGATCAACTTTCATCTCCCAGATACTCCCAACCAGCCACTATCCATCACACCTATAATTCCCAACCATCCCACTTCCAATCACCGCCAACTTGCCAAAATTATCCAAGACCAAGACCCAACTTCGACCGCAAGCCACCTAGACAATACATCGCCATTGCTGAGCCTATCAGCCAATTGTATGAAAGGCTAAAGGCTGCAGGTTATGTCACTCCTATTCCCACTGTGGCACTAGAAAATCCATCTCAATGGGTCAATCCAAACAAAACCTGTGCATACCACTCCGGTATGAAAGGGCACACCACTGCTGAGTGCCGAACATTGAAGGACAAGATCCAGACACTCATTGACAACAAGGTCATACAAGCGAAGGAAGCCGCACCTAATGTCCGCAACAATCCCCTCCCTAATCATAGAGGTGACAATGTACATGTTATAGAAACAAATGAGGAATGGGACCCTGAGGGGTCAATCAGGCTTATCCGAGAAGGCAATGACTTTAAGGTTTTAGTTACACTTACTCCTATTATGGTTCAGACTCAGGAACCTATTGACGTTGAGGTAACTGCATCAGTTTCATTCGAGGTGGAAGTAGCTCCGCCCGCAGCCACTTCTGTTCCATTTGAAGTAGAAGTGATCACACCTTTTACTGTGATGGTGTCAACCACACCCCAATTCAACTCAAAAGCGATACACTGGGATTATGTCGCCAAGTCTCGGCGAAAAGGGAAGACTAAGATAGAGGAATCTGACGCCGCACAAGGGATGACTAGAACTGGAAGAGTCTACACACCTGAACACCTTGGAGGTTCAAGTAAGGATGCCACTACTAGGCAACCTGTCATTGAGACCGGGCCAGATGACCCGTGGAGGAAAGTACAGGCGAAAGAGTATTATGTTGTTGATCACCTGAACAAAGTCCCTGCTCAGATATCTATCCTGTCACTATTACAGAATTCGGAGGCACACAAGAACGCCTTGATGAAAGTACTAAGCGAAGCTTATATACCCAATAATATCACTGGTGGTGAAATGGCCAACATGGTCAGTCAGGTGCTGGAGAGCCATAAGATTATCTTCCACGAAGATGAGCTGCCACCCGAAGGTCTGAACCACAATCAAGCACTGCATATTACGGTACAATTTGAAGACAAGTTCACTGCCAGGGTCCTGGTTGATGGAGGTTCGAGTCTAAATATTTGTCCACTGGATACCCTGAAAAGGTTGGACAAAGGTTTCAATGAAATACGGACCGAAAGCATGAATGTGAAGGCTTTCGATGGGTCCTAGAGGGACACGATCAGAGAAATCAACCTTTGCTTGCAGATGGGACCAACTTGGTTCTACGTTGAATTCTAAGTGCTTGACATACCAACCTCATATAATTTTTTGTTGGCCGCCCATGGATCCATGCTGCTGTTGATACCCAATTTTTCCCTATATATTTTCAATATGCAAAATAACTTCAAAATAGCATATATATGCATATATAAGCATGTCCAAATGTTTTATTATTTTCCATAATTTTTAAGGGTTTAATTGATTTATTTTTTTATCCATAAAATCTCAATAATTATTTTCAAAATTATTATTTTGATAGCTCATCTATTGGTTTTTGATATTTTATGCCAAAATATGGCCAAAGTACAATTTTATTTAGTATTTTTAAAGCTAAATTGCACATAATTGTAATATTGGTCATTTTAAGGTTTAATTATATTTTGTACGCATAAAATTGGGTCCTATATTTTTAAATTGTTATTTATGTGTTATAAATTATTTTAGTACTTTCAATTTATTTTCAAAAAACAATTTGCCATTTTTTATAAATTAAAAAGAGAAAAGTGGCTATTTAACTCGTAGCCACATTTGGCTTTCAATTATAACCAAATTAAACCCCAATTTCCCAACCCAATTCCAACTAAAACCCTCCCCTAACCCAATCAAGTCCTACCCGACCCAGACCCCCTCTCATCCTGGCCGTTGATCTCTGAGATCAACGGCCCTTATTCACTCTTACCTTTTTTAACCCAAACGAACACCTTAACCTAAATCATTTCTACCAACCCCTCGCCCTTGAATCCCTTCTCCTCTCAAACTCTCTCTAAATACCTAAGGCTAATCCTAAATCCACCCTAATCCCCTTTGATTCTCACCTAATCCATGGACTCCCAGGGTTGTTTGAGACGTGTACTCGTCTCCTACGTCCCCTGGTGGCCCGCTTGTGTGATTTCATGGATAGATCTCAAATAAATCTTGTCCAGTTCTTGCTCAACTCCTATCCATGGCCTCTTTCCGGCCATCCATGGCTGTTCGAGTCAGATCCTTGGCTTTTCCGGCTAGATCGGTAACTTTTCGAAGTTTTTCTCACTTTTCTAGGTTCTCTGAAACCCTAACCTTTAAAATCTTTCAATCTTCTTTCAGATATATCTTAGATCTGTGTATGTTATGAATCTCTTAAGTGTTTTCCTCAAAGCTTTTCCGATTTTTTTCAAAGCGACTTTCCATCTTAAAAAATTAGGGTTTCTTAAACTCTTTTTAAAAGATCTCTTCTCCGATTTTCAGTGTTGTTTTAGGATTTCACTATGTTTAAACGGTTTGTTTACGTTCTTCTTCTACCTGGTTCATCGTGTTTAAAACCCTAAGTATTTTGGTTTCATCCGAGTTTTGGAAACTAGCTTTGTTTGTCTTGTATGTATACTGGTTTCGACTGAGTTCTTTGTGTTTAGATCCTTTTCTTTGTTTAACTTGACTGATTCTAAAGTTCTTACCTTTTTAACTCAGCTCTGTTAAAACCCTAATTTCCTGAAAATTCTTCTCACTTGTTACTGAGAGTTTTTAAAAAGATCTCTTTTACATGTGGCTATGTGTTAGATTGTTTCCTTAATTTTTGGTTCTATGTGACTACTTGACTATGTTGACTACTATGCTTCGAGTAGGTTCATTTACTACTGAGCCCTAGCCTACTACTGTACGTTTGTGTTGCTTCATTTGTCAATATGGTTGGCCTTGCATGACTGATACTCTTGTTCATTCTTCTCTATTTATAAGCGAAGTGCAGAATCATGATTTCTTCTTGATTGATTGCGAATGTTTTCTTATAAACCCCTAATTCCACCCGTTTGTTTGAATTGATTGATTCCTTTCCTTTATTTGTTGTGATATTGTACCCCTACTGAATCCTTTCCCCAATTAAGTATATTTTGTACTTAGACTCAATTTATTTACTCTATACTTTTAATATCCCCTATATGGTCAGAAATCAATCTTTCTCAAATTGGTTTTCTTTCCTTAATTATTCCTGTCAGTATCCATTTGAATAGTAATTCCTTGATTAAAGGAAAGTACTTGTATTAATTGATTCTGATTGTGATTATTTCCATGTTTTTGTTAAAACTTTACTTATTACCTTATTTTCTACTCATTTTCAAAGCTATAAATACCCTACCCTCTCTCCTCTAAAGACACGAACAATTTAGTTCAGAGCACAAACTTATACACTCAAAACTCTCTTTCTCTACGATTGATTGTGCTACTGCTTTGTCTAGCTAGCTGAAAGCCAAGGCTAGACTGTGGAATTCTACTTGCTTTACCTTTCTGCACTTTGCTTTCTCAACTGATATGTCTTAGTTAATTTTAAAGCTTCAACAAAAACATGCTTCTTTAATTATTTCAGTTTCTCTCATTCTTGCCTACTTCTGCTTGTGATTCTGTCGTGAAACCTGCAGTCAAGTTACATTACCAGCATGCTATAATGTCTCCCATTTCCCTTTAGATTAATACACTCCCCTCTGTGTGTTTCAAGGCATACTTTGTCAATCACTTATTGTGTACTTGCCATCCCAAGTCCCTATCCTTCAATGTGCTTATGTTCTTTCTGACTAGCCTCTGATCATGCTAGTATCAGCTATTGCTGTGCATGTCCAACTAGTCCTAAGACCCTTGATGGGGTTATGTATTTACAGTCAAATGTCTATGTGTCCCAAATCCCTTGACCCATGTATGACTACTGATTCTGTGTGTGAACCCATCTTGGGAGTTTTGAGTTTTGTTTACTACTACAACTGATTTTAATCACCCCTACTACTGATTGCTTTCAAAATGGACTATCAGTCCAGTTTTTAAACAAATCCCTTTCAACCCGTGTTCTCCACTTCCACTATACTCTTTGAATCTAGGTTCTGCCCCTTTTGTGTGAGCCTTGCCTTGGGACCCTTGAGTTCCCTCTGAACTTAGAATCTAGGTGTGAGTACTGCCCGGGAACCTTTGAGGTCCTTAGGGAACTCTGACACACCCAGATATGAGCAAGGCTTTGGAACAATATTGGCATTGAAGTGGTTTATTACATAACTCAGAGAGGAAGTTATGATCAGGCTTCCTATGGTTGTAACTTCTTATTTTTGCACCGGTATTGTAATTCAATCATTTGGTCTGTAATGATTTGTAAACAACTCTAGGGGTGGATAGTGGAATGGGAAGGAGTGACTATGCATGCTTTAGCTATCAAAAGGGTAGAAATATGTTATTAGGTTTACATTCCGACTTGCGTAATAGAAACATACTTATGACTCATTTCATGCATTAGAGATCATGTTCCCTAGGACTTACACTTATTGTTTTCAGCATGTCCATTTTACTATCACATCACTTAGGAAATCCTACATTAAATGTGTTAATAACTGGTATATCTGTGATCATGTTGTTACTGCCATGCACACTTTAAGATCTTGTTTTAGGCTTAAACAATACTAACAAGCATATCATCTCTGCATATTCTAGTTAGCATGTCTAAGCGCTATAATATTTGTGCATATAGAAATCCTGCTTAGGATTGTGCATATACATCATTTTGCATCTCTGCATTAGATACCATGTCTTTAGGATTTCATTTATATTCGCTTAAGCATGCTTAGGCTAACTACGAATGCTTTAAAGGAATAAAAACATTTTTACTCAGTTTTTTATAAGCAACTGACCATAATTGTATGTGCTGAACACCTAAAACAACATGTTTTAGGTAATATAAATAATCCCCAAACCGTTTTAATAATTACTGAATTTTGCTTACGCCTAGGCAAGCCTTAGGTAATTACTTAAATAAAACTAGAGCTGCCTTTGTTTAAATATCAACTGCTACAACCAGCATGCATGCCTGATTCAGACTTCTTTTATGAGTTATATAATGTATCTGTTTCTGACTTAAACACCCTGCTTTAGGATTTTTAAATTCAGACCTTAACTGTATATGAGTCATGCTATCTATGTGCATTCTTTGTGGAGGTATAACTGAGCCTTCTACTTGCTTATATGTCCCCCCCCCAATCGTAGTCTTATATGTTTTTGTATGTCGCCTTAGTATTTTGCCTTTAAACATGAGGGTCTGCCTAGAACCCCCATCCTTATAGGAATAGTAGTTTTAAATTCCTCCGGGACTGATAGGAAGGGATGGGTAATAGCATGCAATAGAGATCAAGATCAATCATCACTTTAATTACCCTCATGGAGTGGGAAAGGGTAGATATGGATATGATGACCAGTGCACTAATACCACGTGTATCCCCTCTTCTGAGGAGTGTCATACCGGGTATTACATTGATATGATCCATATTACAAACAAACCTTGGACATCCCTTTATTTTTTATAAGTATGCTTAGACTATAACTCTTTTCAAAACCTTGCTTTTATTGTATTTCAAACACTTGTGTGTTTAAACTCAAAATCCCTTATTATTTGAGCCTTTATTTGTTTATTTGCCAATTGCACAAATTCACAAAAAACTGTCTGGCCGGGAACCACACTAGTGGATCCTGAGGGGTGCCTAACACCTTCCCCTTAGGATAATTTCAAGCCCTTACCCTATCTCTGGTTATTAAACATAGTTGTAGTTGGACCTTATAGGTGACCTAACGCACCTTAAAATCTCTAGGTGGCGACTCTTCAAATACCCAATTCCCTAAAAGGAAATGAGTCATTACACCCCATGAATGTCGAAACCCTAACTCCTCTCCACGGAGGGAAAAAGGGGGCGCGACAGCATGGCGACTCTGCCGGGGATTTTTAGGCTTTTACCATTTCAGATTGTTCTCGTGAATTTGTACCTCCCTATGTGCAATTACTTGTTTAATTTCTTTAAGCATTTAATTTCTTCTTCAAAAGCAGAATTGACATATCTTTCTTGTTACCTTCCTTTATAATTGCTTTAAATTATAAAACTGTTGTATTTATCACTTTCTTAATGTGCAAATACATGATTTTAATTATTGCATAATCATGCTCAACATCATACTCCACTCGTGACAAACAAATACTATAGCAATGCTTTAATGAGTGGTTGCGCGCTTCCTATATCATTACCCCCTAAATTCAGAAAGGCATATTTGCAGTAAAACTAGTCGATCAGCGGTGCAGTCGACAGTTCTGTGCCTTCCCACTTGAGTTATCCGCTCAAGGGTACCAGTCTAAAACCCCATAAAAACCTTGCTCTATTTAAATTGTGCGTGCATCATGGTCAAACCTAGTCGGGTCAGTTATGTTGTCAACATAATGATCCTTTAAGATAGCCTTGTCCAGAGTCCACTGGGTTTCCCTAAACCCAAATGGACGTCATCACGTTCTGTGCATTTATTTGGAGAACTAAATGTTTTATGCTAATTATTGATGATAAATAGTCGAGTCTAGTGGGGGTAGGGTCTAACCCTTTTGTTTTGCAGAAAATGAGGCACGAGGTCCCCAGTGTCGGTATGGTTAGCATGCCCTCACTCTTGCTAGAGGAGTCTTCCATCAAATGATCAAATCAATGAGTGGAAAGAGAGGGCCGCCAAAGCTAGCGAAAAGTTGGAATATCTGTAATACAGTCTGTTGGAATTGGAAGGAAAAGTGAGGAAGAGAGTCATTGACTGCCAAAACACTGAGGGAAACGAAGGGGAACACCTGGCAAAGGCATTTTTACTGCTGAACCTACGCGAACTAGAGGATATGATCAACGAGAGCATGTCGAGTCTAGGGAAGGTCCTTCTGGGACCAAATAGATAGGAATTTACTTTTTCGCTTTATGAATGTAATAAGGCCAATGGCCATTTTTGATTTTTATTTCTTGCTTATTTAGTGTCGTTTTGGGATTTGCCTATCTTTATCAATAAAATGAGGCATTTAGCATTAAAAGTTCTCCAAGTCTATTTCGGGCGCAAAGAGGTCACCAAATTAGGACACGCTTTACATTCTCGCACTATGTGTTTAAATATTGCAATACTTTTTATAATTCTCACTGACTTGATTGCTTTTTTTGTTTTTATTTTTTGTTTTGTTTTATTATTCCCCTCCCCAAAGGTTACTTCGTGTATTCTATCATCATCATCGTATTTCACAAGATCCAGGGGCCCTCCACCCACTCCTCCTCTCAGTCCCATTAAAGGAAAGAACAAAGGCAAAATGGAAGACTTGAACAATATCAGGAAGGAGAACACTGTTAAACGGGTTGAGGCCACTAATAGCCAGGGTGTTCGGGTTCCAAATAAGAATGTGTCACAACTTGAACAGAAACTGATGAAATTTTAGGAAGAGCTTGATCAGGTTCGAAATCTAGCAAACCTCTCATTTTCCCTCAGCACCCCAGATGTCAACTTCCCCAACACTCAAAACCCTACACCTCCTCAAAATATCCCAAAATAACAGAATCATCCTGCACCTCACCATCACACAGCTCCATCAAAGAGCCAATGTGACACCTGCCATACCCCAAACAACACTCCACTACTCATCCCAGAACCTCAGAACTCCATAAATGAGCATTTCCACACCCATACACTAGGCCACCATAACACTCCTATCTACGTGGAGACCATGCCACACTCCACCCAACCTATCTCATGCACACCTGAGTTTGATGAAAAGGATTTGCTTATCAGAAACTTGGCCGAGTAGCTTAAGAAGCTGACCAGACGGATTCAGGGCGTTGAGGGAAGCAAATGAATCGAAGGGGTGAACTATGAGGATCTTTGCATACAGCCTGATGTCGAACTGCCTGAGGGGGTACAAACCTCCTATGTTCGAAATGTTTGATGTTACGGGTGATCCAAGGGTCCATCTGAGGACATACTACGATAAATTGGTTGGAGTGGGAAAGGATGAAAGGATCCGCATAAAGCTAATCTTGAGGAGTTTGAAAGGAGATGCATTATCTTGGTTCATTAGCCAAGATCCCAAGAAGTGGTCAAGCTGGGTAGCCATGGCATCTAATTTTATGGATAGGTTCAAGTTTAATATAGAGAACACACCAAATGTGTTCTATATACAGAATCTAAAGAAGAAGCCCATAGAGAAATTTCGCGAGTATGATACTCGCTGGAGGTCCGAAGCTGCTAAGGTCAGACCTGCCTTAGAAGAGGAACATATGAACAAGTTCTTTGTCCGGGCTCAGGACCCACAATATTATGAACGGCTGATGATGATTGAGAATCACAAATTCTCCGACATTATCAAATTGGGTGAAAGAATTGAAGAAGGTATCAAAAGCGGTATGGTCACAAACTTCGAGGCCTTGCAAGCTATAAATAAGGCCTTATAATCTGGTGGTGTGTCCAAGAAAAGGGAAGTAAGGGTCGTGATGGTTGTGCAAAGAACCAAGTCTCCCCTCAAATACCAAACTTACCCAATACCTCTACTCATATATCAGCCAACCCCAAATTACCAAGCACCCTCACCCTCATACCAAGCTCCACCACCAACGTATCAACCATCTCCACCTCCTACATATCAAACTATTTCACCCAAATACTCCCAACCCACTCATGCCTACCAAACATATAATGTGCAACCATACCATTATCAATCACCCCCTACACGCCAAAACTTCCCTTGACCTCAACCTAATTTTGATTGCAGACCTCCAAAACAATATACATCCATCGTTGAACCCATCAACCAGTTGAATGAGAAACTCAATGTTGTTGGTTATGTCACCCTCATCCCTGCTGCAACCCCTGAGAATCCTTTTCAGTGGGTTAACCCAAACAAATCCTGTGCATACCACTCCGGCATAAAAGGGCACACTATCGATGAATGTCGTTCCTTGAAAGACAAGATCCAGTCTTTGATTGACAACAAGATCATGGTGGCAAAAGTACGCGCTCCAAATGTTCGCAACAACCCTCTACTAGACCATAAAGATGAAGGTATCCACATGATTGAAATAGAAGATGACTAGGATCCCGATGGATCAATTAGGTTCATCGCAAAAGGTGATAACCCAAAGAAGCCAACAATTACTCTCAATCCAATCATAGTCCAGATTTAACCGTCTGAAGACGCTGAGGTGAATATGTCTGTACCACTTGAGTTTGAAGCAACATTATCTGCAAAGACACCGGCACCAATTAAGGTTAAATTCGTGTCTCCGACAAATGCACCTGCACCATTTGGGGTTGCAGTCTTGCCACCCAAGGTATGTGTTCCGTTCGGAGTAAGGATAGCCACACCGATCCTAGTAGAGATGTCAACCATGATACCATTCCATACAAATGTTGTAACCTGGGACTACACAGTCGAGGCAAGAAGGAAAGGCAAGGTCAGGTTCGAAGAAACTGTCACTGCACAGGGTATAACAAGAACTGGTAGAGTCTATACCCCTGAACACCTAGCTGAATCAAGAAAACAGGCTTCCAATCGGCTGCCCCTCATTGAGACAGGTCCGGATGACCTTTGGAGGAAGATACATGCCAAGTAATATTCGATCATCGACCAGTTAAACAAGACACCAACACAAATATCCATTCTCTCTTTACTGCAAAATTCTGAGGCACACAAGAATGCTCTGTTAAAAGTGCTAAGTGAAGCATACGTACCAAGTAACATCACTAGCGGGAAAATGGCTGACATGGTAGGACAAGTGCTGGAAAGCCATAAGATCACCTTTCATGAGGATGAGCTAGCACCTAAAGGACTGGGGCACAACAAGGCACTGCACATCACCGTGCAATGCGAAGATTATTTCATCACCAGAATCCTGATCGATGGAGGTTCCAGTCTCAATATTTGTCTAATGGTAACACTCAAGAAGTTGGGTAAAGGGCTGCATGAGATAAAAGTCGGAGCAATCAATATGAAAGCCTTCGATGGTTCTCAGAGGTCCACCATTGGTGAGATTATCCTATGCTTGCAGATGGGACCAACATGGTTCGAGGTCGATTTTTAGGTGATAGATGTACCAACATCTTACAACTTGCTGCTGGGACGGCCATGGATTCATGTTGTTGGGGCCGTAGCATCAACGCTGCCTCAGGTAGTAAAATTTGAATGGAATAACCAGGAAGTGATCATTCACGGTGATAGTAGAAACCCTATATAAAGTCGCCAGACCATTCTGGCGATCAAAGGAAGAAGAAAACTAGGTGGAAAAACTTACCACCACATTGAACGGGTCAATGCTATCAACAAAGACAAATGATGGGATAACAAAATCGAGAGCATACTGAATTGGAGTGGGTACGAACCTGGCAAAGGGCTCGGCAAGAACCTCCAAGGAATTACTAAGCCCATAAATCTCAAGAAATATGGCACTACCTTCGGTTTGGGATATGATTACACCTGGGAAGAATTCAACAACTGGTCTCCACCATGGCGCGGTCCTTACTATCCACTAGAGCAGCCAATACCGCATTTGGAGTAGACTTTCCAATAGGACGACATTATTTATGGGTCAGATAAAGAAGAAGCACTTGCAGTGTAAAAAACTTGTTTCTGGAAGACAATGATATGGACTGTTGTGTTGTTCTTGAGGAGGAGGGGGAGGAAGGCCCTTCCATAAAAGCTGTGAGCAGAGGGGCATATCTCAAGAATTGGACCATTAGGACAACCAAAGCCCGACGTGCCTCGGGGTAGCAAGGCTAAAACAAGCATTATTCATTGTTTTTACTAAATGATTTTCTTTTCACATTTTCAATTCCCGCAATAAGATCTTCAATGTTCAAAATAGTTATTCAACTTATCAAAAGCATTTTGATTTTTCTTATGAATTAATATTTATTGCTATAATTTTCTTTCCTTACTTTACCAATACATCATTACTATTACTTATCTTGATGAACCAATGACTGTGCATGCGATGAGACGACACAACAAACGGACATTGATTTAGAGGAATATGAGATACCTGACGAGATTGTCAAAGAAGTTGAGAACTTTGAGAACAGGCCTAAGTCCAACCTGGACGAGACTGAAATTGTCAACCTGGGAGATGCAGAAAACGTCAAGGAAACACAAATCAGTGTTCACCTATCGCCATCAGAAAAGGAAGAATACACAGAATTTCTAAAGGAGTATGAGGACATATTCGCCTGGTCATATAATGACATGACTGGTCTGAGTACGTCTATTGTGGCTCACAAACTGCCAACTGATCCAATGTGTCCACCGATAAAGCAAAAGCTCAGAAAGTTCAAGCCTGATATTAGTTTGAAAATCAAAGAAGAATTCAACAAACAGATCAAAGCTAAGGTTCTCAGGGTAGTAGACTACCCGACATGGTTATCCAACATTGTGCCAGTGCCAAAGAAGGATAGGAAGGTCAGAGTCTGCGTTGACTATCAGGATCTCAACCGGGCCGGTCTGAAAGATGACTTCCCTTTGCCGAACATACATATCCTGATTGACAATTGCACCAAGCATGAGTTGTAGTCATTTGTAGATTGTTTCGCTGGTTATCATCAGATCTGGATGGATGAAGAAGATGCTGAGAAGACGGCTTTCATTACGCTGTGAGGAATGTACTATTACAAGATGATGTTGTTCGGCCGAAAGAATGCAGGGGCCACCTACATGAGGGCCATGACTACCATTTTCCATGATATGATACACAAGGAGATAGAGGTATATGTGGACGATGTTATTATCAAATCCAAGAAGGCCACTAACCACATGGGATATTTGAGGAAGTTCTTCAATAGATTGCGAAGGTACAACCTGAAACTAAACCCCGCGAATTGCGCATTTGGGGTTCCTGCTGGGAAATTGCTTGGGTTTATTGTGAGTCGCCAAGGAATAGAACTGGATCCATCAAAAGTCAAAGTTATTCAAGAGCTACCACCGCCAAAGAACAAGAAGGATGTAATGAGTTTCTTAGGAAGACTTAATTACATCAGCCGGTTCATAGCATAGTCTACAGTTATCTGTAAGCCACTCTTTAAGATGTTGAAGAAGGACACCGCTACCAAATGGACCGATGACTGCCAAAAGGCCTTCGATAGAATCAAGGAATACCTGTCAACACCGCCAATATTAGTCCCGCCCGAGCCAGGTAGACCCTTACTACTCTACTTTGCAGTGTTAGATGGAGCTTTCGGCTGCGTTCTGGAGCAGCATGATGAAACGGGAAGGAAGGAACAAGCCATTTATAATCTCAATAAGAAGTTCACTTCGTACGAGGCCCGATATTCTCTATTGGAACGCATCTACTGTGCTTCGACTTGGGTAGCTCAAAAGCTGAGACATTACTTCTCTACCTATACTACATATCTCATATCAAGGGTAGACCCTTTGAAGTACATCTTTCAAAAGCCCATGCCCACCGACAAGCTGGCCAAGTGGCAAATCTTGTTGAGTGAGTTCGACATTGTTTACGTCACTCAAAAAGTGGTCAAGGGACAGGCACTGGCAGACCATCAGACCATCTCGCTCAAACCCTGTGGATGGAGGATACAAACCCCTGAAAACATATTTTCCTAATGAAAAGGTATAATTCATAGGAGAAGACATTGCAGAATCCTATGACGGGTGGAGGATGTTCTTCGATGGAGCAACAAACTTCAAAGGAGTTGGCATAGGAGTAGTCCTAGTATCAGAGACCGGTCAGTATTATCCGGTACTTGCCAAACTCAGGTTCTCGTGCACCAACAATATGGCCAAGTATGAAGCCTGCATCCTAGGGCTCAAAATGGCCATTGACATGAACGTTCAAGAGCTGTTAGTAATTGGAGATTCAGACTTACTTATACATCAGGTACGGAAAAAATGGGCAACCAAGAACTCCAAGATACTCTCGTATCTACATCATGTACAGGAATTGAGAAAGAGGTTCATGAAGACGGAATTCCAACATGTTCCTAGAGTCCGAAATGAGTTCTCCGATGCATTGGCTACCCAGTCATCTATGATACAACATCTAGACAAGAATTTCATTGATCCCATTCTAGTGAAGATCCATGATCAACCAGCTTACTGTGCCCATGTTGAAGAAGAAGCGGACTTCCATGACATCAAGGAATATTTGGCAAAGGGAGAGTACCCGGAGCTTGCTAATCCAAATCAGAAACGCACACTTCGGAGATTGTCCAACAACTTCTTTCATAGCAGAGGAATCCTGTATATGAGGACTCCCGATTTGGGACTATAAAGATGTGTTGACGTGAAGGAAGCATCCAGGCTACTAGAGGAGATTCACTCTGGGACCTGTGGTCCACATATGAACGGTTTTGTCTTAGCAAAAAAGATACTCCAGGCTAGTTACTTTTGGATGACTATGGAAACGGACTGCATCTAGTATGTCCGGAAATGCCACCGCTGTCAGATACATGCAGACATGATAAAGGTACCTCCAAGCGAGCTTCACACAACAAGATCACCATGGCCATTCGCCGCCTGGGGAATGGATGTTATTGGACCAATCAAGCCCGATGCTTCTAATGGACATAGGTTTATCCTGGTAGCCATTTACTATTTCACCAAATGGGTCGAAGCAGCATCTTACAAAGCAGTGACTAAGAAAGTCATGGCAGACTTTGTCCGCGACCGCATTATTTGTCGATTCGGAATTCCAGAGTCAATCATTACTGACAATGGCTCCAACGTCAATAGCGACTTGATGAAAGCTATGCGTGAAACTTTCAAGACCAGACACAAGAATTCCACAGCCTATAGGCCTCAAATGAATGGAGCTGTAGAGGCCGCCAATAAGAATATCAAGAAGATATTGAGGAAAATTATAGAGAAGCATAAGCAGTGGCATGAGAAGTTATCATTTGCTCTACTATGGTATCGCACCACAGTCCGTACATCAACCGGGGCAACCCCCCTATATGATGGTTTACGATACAGAGGCCGTCATTCCCGTTGAGGTAGAAATTCCTTCCCTAAGGATTATAGAACAAGCTAAGCTCGATGACGGAGAGTGGGTAAAAAGTCGTTATGAGAAACTAGCCTTTATAGACGGAAAGAGAATGAACGTAGTGTGCCATGGTCAACTCTACCAGATGAGAATGTCCAGAGCCTTCAACAAAAGAATAAAGCCAAGACAGTTCACACCGGGACAGCTAGTGTTAAAGAAAATTTTCCCGCATCAAGATGAAGCCACAGGGAAGTTCTCTCCCAACTAGCAGGGTCCATACATTGTTCCCAGGGTATTGACAGGAGGAGCCCTCATACTTGCAGAAATGGATGGAGAAGTCTGGCCAAAGCTGATCAATTCAGATGCAGTCAAACGCTGCTATGTGTAATCTTTATGCTTTCCTTATATGATGTAAATTGAACTACGCCTGACCTGATTCCCGTATAAGAGGGGATACGTAGGCAGCCCTATGGGTTCGGTCACAATTCAATAAATTTTCATTTTCCCCGCAAATTGGAAATTGGGGCAGAATTTTGAAGAGGACCCTCAAAATTCCAAAGTTATTTCAGTCGATCGTCGCACGAGCAATAGCCAGAAATGTCAACCCATCAAATGGGGACAGAATTTTGAGGAGGACCCTCAAAATTCCGTAGCAGGATAGGTTGCAATGTCCCGAGCTATATCACAGTCATCGGTTCATCTAAAAAATTATTTTTAATTATACATTCATGTCATACTTTTACAAAATCATGCATGACTATTATTGAAACTGTTTTGTTTAGCAATGGTACCCCAATGATACAGATGACATCACCAAATCAAAATCGAACGAGTCCAGCAAAGCCATTTGGGGATGCGAACTAACCTTCCCCCTTACAAAACTCACGATTTTTCTGTAGATGCAGGCACTAGGATTGCAAAATCATCAAACACATTGTACGCCCATGGAACAAACATTGTTCAAGAAAATGACTCTTAGAACCATTGCGCTTGCAAACATTTGCTATCAACATACACCAGCGATGTCCTGTATGTCACAACGGCTCGGTAATCACAACGCCGCAATCCGCTATCAGCTAAGAAAACTCTATTGCCATCTATTATTTTATTTCTTGCATAAGGCTACCATTTTATCTTCCGAGACTAAATGTTGTCGCTATCTGTATCTGCATTGCATAAGGCTACCATTCGACCTTCCGAGACTAAACGTTGTCTCCATCTGTATCTGCATTGCATGAGGCTACCATTCTTCCTTCTGAGGTTAAGCTGTACCTCCATCTGCATTCACATCTCTACATAAGGCTACTACTCTACCTTTCAATTTGCATAAGGCTACCATTCTGCCTTCCGAGGTTAAGCTCTACCTCCGTCTGCATTCACATCTGCATTGCATAAGGCTACTATTCTGCCTTCCAACTTGCATAAGGCTACCATTCTGCCTTCTGAGACTAAATGTTGTCTCCATCTACATTAAGCGCCATCTCAAGCACTATTTATTTTGTTTTTCTTACGGGCCACGCTTTGCCCTTCAATTCGCAAGACTAAGCTCTATATTGTCCGCATCATAGTACTGCATCTTTCATGGGATGAAATATCGCCAATTCATCCAAAGGCATCATCGTTCGGAGGCACCATCTTCATAGCCCGAGAACACAATGTCATAGCCTGAGGATATCTTTCAATCTTTTGCATATCATTATTCAAAGGCATCATGGTTCGGAGGCACCATCCTCATAGTCCGAGAGCATCATTTCATGGCCTACGAATCTTTTATCATACGCTTCATGGCCCAGGACATCATGGTCTAAATACGTCATCCTAACCGTCCAAAGACAACATTCATGGTCCGACGGGAATTTGCATCATGTTTAAATTTATGCACAATCTACGCTTGTATTATTTCCAATTTCAGGTAAACCGGCGAGCAACGGCCATCCCGACAGGAGTGGTCCCGCTCCAGTTCCCCCAAGCCGTATCAAACCTAACTATTCCTGTAAACCATTCACTCACCCAGCCCTAGATGTTACGTCCGTTCTTAAAATCGCTTCATCGGTATACTCCGCCGATGGATCCCGAACTACATACGGCCTGATTCCTATAAAACCAGGGATATGTAGGCAACTTAGAAGCCAGGGTGCGGCCTAAATCTTCTTCAAACCATTCTACTCGGTCAAAATTGGCCATCATATCTTTACCTGACAACTCTTTTAGCCTTCCCGGGTACAGAGGAGCAGCTGTTGATACCCAATTTTTCCGTATATACTTTTAATATCCAAAATAACTTCAAATTAGCATATATATATGCATATATAATCATGTCCAAATGTTTTATTATTTTTCCATAATTTTAAAGGGTTTAAATTATTATTTTTTTATCCATAAAATCTCAATAATTATTTCCAAAATTATTATTTTGATAACTCATCTATTGGATTTTTATATTTTATGCCAAAATATGGCCAAAGTGATTTTTACATATCTTTACAATTTTATTTAGTATTTTTAAAGCTAAATTGCACATAATTGCAATATTGACCCTTTTAAGGTTTAATTATGCTTTGTACGCATAAAATTGGGTCCTATATTTTTAAATTGTTATTTCTGTGTTATAAATCATTTTAGTACTTTCAATTTATTTTCAGAAAACTATTTGCTATTTTTTACAAATTAAAAAGCGAAACTGGCTATTTAACTCGTAGCCACATTTGGCTTTCAATTATAACCAAATTGAACCCCAATTTACCAACCCAATTCCAATTAAAACCCGCCGCTAAACCAATCAAGTACTACCCGACCCAGTACCCCTCTCATCCTGGCCGTTGATCTCTAAGATCAACGACCCCAATTCATTCTTACCTTTTTTAACCCAAACGACCACCCTAACCTAAATCATTTCTACCAACCCGCCGCCCTTGAATTCCTTCTCCTCTCAGACTCTCTATGAAAATCTAAGGCTAACCCTAGCCGCCGCCACCCAAATCCACCCTAATCCCCTTTGATTCTCACCTAATTCATGGACTCCTAGGGCTGTTTGAGATGTGTACTCCTCTCCTACGTCCCCTAGTGGCCCGCTTGTGTTATTTCATGTACAGATCTCGAAGAAATTTTGTCCAGTCCTTGCTCAACTCCTATCCATGGCCTCTTTCTGGTCATCCATGGCTGTTCGAGTCAGATCCTTGGCTTTTCCGGCAAGATCAGTAAGTTTTTGAAGTTTTTCTCACTTTTCTAGGTTCTCTAAAACCCTAACCTTTAAGATCTTTCAATTTTCTTTCAGATCTATCTTAGATTTGTGTATGTTATGAACTTCTTAAGTGTTTTCCTCAAAGATTTTCCGATTCTTTTCAAAGCGACTCTCCATCTTCAAAAATTAGGGTTTCTTAAACTCTTTTTAAAAGATCTCTTCTCCGATTTTCAGTGTTATTTTAAGGTTTCACTATGTTTAAACGGTTTTTTTTACGTTCTTCTTCTTCTTGGTTCATCGTGTTTAAAACCCTCAGTATTTTGGTTTCATCCGAGTTTTAGAAACCGTCTTTGTTTGTCTTGTATGTATACTGGTTTCGACTAAGTTCTCTATGTTTAGATCCCTTTCTTTGTTTAACTTGACTGATTCTAAAGTTCTTACCTTTTTAACTGAGCTATTTTATAACCCTAATTTCCTGAAAATTCTTCTCACTTGTTACTGAGGGTTTTTAAAAAGATCTCATTTACCTGTGGCTATGTGTTAGACTGTTTCCTTCATTTTTGGTTCTATGTGACTACTTGACTATGTTAACTACTATGCTTCGAGTAGGTTCATTTACTACTGATCCCTAGCGTACTCCTGTTACTACTGTACGTTTGTGTTGCTTCATTTGTCAATATGGTTGGCCTTGCATGAATGATACTCTTGTTCATTCTTCTCTATTTATATGGCGAAGTGCAGAATCATGATTCTTTCTTGATTGATCTTGATTGATTGCGAAGGCTTTCTTATAAACCCCTAATTCCACCCATTTGTTTGAATTGATTGATTCTTTTCCTTTATTTGCTGTGATATTGTACCCCTGCTGAATCCTTTCCCCAATTAAGTATATTTTGTACTTAGACTCAATTTATTTACTCTATACTTTTAATATCCCCTATATGGTCAGAAATCAATCTTTCTTAAATTGGTTTTCTTTCCTAAATTATTCCTGTTAGTATCTGTTTGAACAGTAATTCCTTGATTAAAGGAAAGTACTTGTATTAATTGATTCTAATTGTGATTATTTCCATACTTGTGTTAAAATTTTTCTTATTACCTTATTTTATACTCGTTTTCAAAGCTATAAATACCCTACTCTCTCTACTATAAAGACACAAACAATTTAGTTCAGAACACACAATTATACACTCAAAACTCTCTTTTCTACTACTACTTGTGCTACTGCTTTGTCTAGCCGGCTGAAAGCCAATGCTAGACTATGGAATTCTACTTGCGTTACCATTCTGCACTTTACTTTCTCAACTGGTATGTCCTAGTTAATTTTAAAGCTTCAACAACAACATTCTTCTTTAATTATTTCAGTTTCTCTCATTCTTGCCTACTTCTGCATGTGATTCTGTCGTGAAACCTGTAGTCAAGTTACATTACCAGCATGTTATAATGTATCCCATTTCCCTTTAGATTAATGCACTCCCCTATGTGTGTTTCAAGGCATACTTTGTCAGTCACTTATTGTGTACTTGCCATCCCAAGTCCCTATCCCTTCAATGTGCTTATGTTCTTTCTGACTAGCCTATGATCATGCCAATATCAGCTATTATTGTGTATGTCCAACTAGTCCTAAGACCCTTGATGGGGTTATGTGTTTACAGTCAAATGTGTATGTGTCCCAAATCCCTTGACCCCTGTATGACTACTGATTCTGTGTGTGATCTCATCTTGGGAGTTTTCAATTTTGTTTACTACTACAACTGATTTTAATCACTTCTGCTACTGATTGCTTTCAAAATGGACTATTAGTCTAGTTTTTAAACAAATCCCTTTCAAACCATGTTCTGCACTTCCACTATACTCTTAGAATCTAGGTTCTGCCCCTTTTGTGTGAGCCTTGCCTTGGGACCCTTGAGTTCCTTCTGAACTTGGACACATAAGAGTTGGCCCTTCCACACTACACTCACTCTCTTGGTTATGCAATCTAGGTGTGAGCACTGCCCGGGATCCTTTGAGGTCCTTAAAGAACTCTAACATACCCAGATATGAGTAAGGCTTTGGAACAATATTGGCATTGAAGTGGTTTATTACATAACTCAGAGAGGAAGTTAGGATCAGGTTTCCTATGGTTGTAACTTCCTATTTTTGCACTACTTTTGTAATTCAATAATTTGGTCTGTAATGATTTGTAAACAACTCTGGGGTGGATAGTGGAAAAGGGGTGACTATGCATGCTTTAGCTATCAAAAGGGTAGAAACATGTTATTAGGTTTACATTCCGACTTGCGTAATAGAAACCATGCTTAGGACTCATTTCATGCATTAGAGATCATGTTCCCTAGGACTTACACTTATTGTTTTCAGCATATCCATTTCACTATCACATCATTTAGGAAATCCTGCATTAAATGTATTAATAACCGGTGTTTCTGTGATTATGTTCTTACTGCCATGCACACTTAGAGATCCTGTTTTAGGCTTAAACAACAATAAGCATATCATCTCTACATATTCTGGTAAGCATGTTTAAACACTGTAATATTTGTGCATATAGAAATCCTGCTTAGGATTCTGCATATACATCATTCTGCATCTCTGCATTAGATACCATGTCTTTTGGATTTCATTTATATTCGCTTAAGCACGCTTAGGCTAACTACGAATGCATAAAAGGAATAAAAACATTTTTACTCAATTTTTTACAAGCAACTGGCCATAATTCTATGTGCTGAACACCTAGAACAACATGTTTTAGGTAATTTAATTAATCTCCAAACCGTTTTAATAATTACTGAATATTGCTTACGCCTAGGTAAGCCTTAGGTAATTACTTAAATAAAATTGGAGTTGCCTTTGTTTAAATATCAACTGCTACAACCAGCAGGCGGGCCTGATTCAGACTTCTTTTCTAAGTTATGTAATAAATCTATTTCTGACTTAAATACCCTGCTTTAGGATTTTTAAATTCAAACCTTAATTGTGTATGAGTCATGCTATCTATGTGCATTCTTTGTGGAGGTATAACTGAGCCTTCTACTTGCTTATATGTTCCCCCCCTAATTGCAGTCTTATATGTTTTTGTATGTTGCCTTAATATTTTGCCTTTAAACCTGAGGGTCTGCCTAGAATGCCCCTCCTTATAGGAACAGTAGTCCTAAATTCCTCCGGGACTAATATGAAGGGATGGGTAATAACATGCAATAGAGGTCGAAACCAATCAGCACTCTAATTACCTTCATGGGGTGAGAAAGGGTAGATATGGATATGATGACCGGTGCGCTAATACCAGGTGTATCCCCTCTTCTGAGGAGTGTCATACCGGGTATTGCATTGATGTGATTCATATTACAAACAAACCTAGGACACCCCTTTATTTTTTATAAGTATGCTTACACTATAACTCTTTTCAAAACCTTGCTTTTATTGTTTTTCAAACACTTGTGTATTTAAACTCAAAATCCCCTATTATTTGAGCCTTTATTTGTTTATTTTCTAATTGCACAAATTCACAAAAAATTGTCTGGCCGGGAACCACACTTGTGGATCCTGAGGGGTGCCTAACACCTTCTCTTTCGGATAATTTCAAGCCCTTACCCTATCTCTGGTTATCAAACATAGTTGTAGTTGGACCTTATAGGTGCCCTAACGTACCTTAAAATCGTTAGGTGGCGACTCTTCACATATCCAATTCCCTAAAAGGAAATGAGTCATTACACCCCAAGAACGTCGAAACCCGGACTCCTCTCCGTGGAGGGAAAAAGGGGGCGCGACAGCTGCTGGAGCTGTGTCCTCCACACTACATCAAGTCGTAAAGTTTGAATGGAACTATCAGGAGGTAATCATTTATGGAGATGGGAGTAACCCCATCTACACTAGTCAAACCATTCCAGCCATTGGACATAGAAGGAGGCTAGGAGGGGAAACTTATCATCACATTGAACGGGTCAATGCCGTCAAGAAGGATAAATGGTGAAGTAACAAAATAGAAAGCATACTAGAATGGTCCGGATATGAACCCGGCAAAGGGTTGAGAAAGAACCACCAAGGTATCACTAAGCCAATACAGCTGAAAAATCATGGTACCACCTTTGGGCTCGGATACCAGTATACATGGAAAGAGTACAGGGAATGGTCGCCTCCACGGCATGGACTGTATTACACTCTTGAGCAATCGGTACCACGTTTGGAACAAGCTTTTCATCAGGTAGACACAATATGCGGAACTGCAGAAGAAGAAGCACTAGCTAGACTAAAGGATTTGTTCTTAGAAGATGAGGATATGGACTGCAGTGCCATAATTGAGGAGGAGGAGGAAGAAGGCCTCACCATTCAGACTGCGGCAGAGGGAGCTGTTCTTAGAAACTAGACCGCCACACCATCCCGAGCCCGTCGAGTCCCTGGGTAGCTTGGCAGAATTTATAGGCGTTCTAGGCATTTTAAATTTCCATCAATTTTGTTTTAAGATTTCTTAAATTCAAATTAAATGCTCGATCCACCGAGCCAAGCATTGTTTGAACAATTTTCTCAGTTTTAATCAAATGCATTTATCCTTTACCATTATTTATTACTATTTTATACTTTTCCCTTTTACAGTGTTATTATTACTTTTCCTGATGAACCAGTGGTTGTGACATGTAATGAAGCAATGCAACATGAGAATAGTGACTTAAAGGAAGAAGATGAGATACCCGAGGAAATTGTCAGAGAAGTTGAGAATTTTGAGAACAAGCCTAAATCCAACTTAGACGAAACAGAAGCAGTAAATTTAGGAGACGCCGAAACCGTCAAGGAGACCCACATAAGCATTCACTTATCGCCAATAGAGAAGGAAGAATACATCCATTTTCTAAAGTAATATGAGGATATCTTTGCATGGTCGTATGATGATATGACCGGTTTGAGCACATCTAGCACATCTATAGTAGCTCACAAGTTGCCTACCAATCCCATGTGCCCGCCAGTCAAGCAGAAACTCAGAAAATTCAAACCAGACACGAGTTTGAAAATCAAGGAGGAAGTTACCAAGAAGATCAAAGCCAAAGTTCTTAGGGTAGTTGAGCACCCAACCTGGTTAGCTAACATTGTGCCAGTTCCGAAGAAATACAGGAAGGTCCGAGTATGTGTTGATTATCGGGATTTAAATAGGGCAAGTCCCAAAGATGACTTCCCACTGCCAAATATACATATCCTGATCGATAATGCGCCAAGCATGAACTCCAATCCTTTGTAGATTGCTTCACAGGTTAGCACCATATCTGGATGGATGAAGAAGATGCAGAGAAGATGGCTTTCATTATGCCTTGGGGTGTATACTATTACAAGATGATGCCATTTGGTCTGAAGAATGTTGGGGCCACTTACATGAGAGCCATGACAACTATTTTTCATGATATGATACACAAAGAAATAGAGGTGTATGTGAACGACATCATTATCAAATCCAAGAGGGCCACAAATCACATAGCAGACTTGAGGAAATTCTTCGACAGGCTCAGGAGGTACAATTTGTAGTTGAACCCCGCAAAGTGTGCATTCGGGGTTCCTACAGGAAATTTATTGGGATTCATTGTTAGTCGCCGAGGAATCGACATAGATCAGACTAAAGTCAAAGCTATTTAGGAGTTACCACCACCTAAAAGCAAAAAGGACGTGATGAGCTTCCTGGGACGGCTCAACTATATCAGCCGATTCATAGCATAGTCCACAGTAATATGTGAACCCATCTTCAAGATGCTAAGAAAGGATGCCGATACGAGTTGGACCGAAGATTGCTAGAAAGCTTTTGACAAGATCAAGGAATATCTATCCACACCACCAGTTCTGGTCCCACCAGAACCAGGACAACCTTTGCTACTTTATCTATCCGTGTTAGATGGAGCCTTTGGATGTGTTTTAGGACAACATGATGAGACAGGAAGAAAGGAGCAAGCCATATATTACCTGAGTAATAAATTCACACCTTTTGAAGCACGGTATTCTCTGCTTGAACGCACTTGCTGTGCTTTGACCTGGACAGCCTAGAAATTGAGGCATTATTTTTGTGCCTACACTACATACCTCATATCCAGGATGGATCCCTTGAAGTACATATTTTAGAAGCCCATGCCTACTAGGAAGCTGGCTAAATGGCAGATACTACTGAGTGAGTTCGACATCATCTATGTAACTCAAAAGGCTATCAAAGGACAAGCATTGGCAGATCACCTCACTGAAAATCCGGTTGGAGGAGACTACAAACCCTTGAAAATGTATTTTCCTGATAAAGAAGTATCATTCGTAGGAGAAGACATTACTGAAGCATATGAAGGTTGGAGAATGTTCTTTGATGGAGCCGCGAATTTCAAAGGAGTAGGCATTGGAGCACTTTTGGTGTTAGAAATGGGTCAGCATTATCCCGTATCTGCTAAACTCAAATTTCTCTGCACTAACAATATAGCGGAATACGAAGCCTATATACTAGGGCTCAACATGGCAGTCGACATAAACATTCAGGAGTTGTTGGTGATCGATGATTCATATTTGCTTGTGCACCAGGTACAAGGAGAGTGGGCCACCAAGAATTCCAAGATATTGCCATATTTGCACCATGTGCAGGAATTGAAAAGGAGGTTCACAAGGATAGAATTCCGACATGTGCCCAGGATCCAGAATGAGTTTGCCGATGCATTAGCTACTTTTTCATCCATGATACAACATCCAGATAAGAACTATATTGATCCCATCCCGGTGAGGATCCATAATCAGCCGGCATATTGCGCTCATGTGAAGGAAGAAACAGATGGAAAGCCTTGGTTCCATGACATCAAGGAGTACTTATCAAAAAGAGAATACTCGAAGCATGCAAATCACATTCAGAAACGCACAATTGAAGATTGTCAAATCACTTCGTCCACATCGGAGGAAACTTATACAAAAGAACCCTGAATTTGGGTTTACTAAGGTGTGTCGACGCAAAGGATGCTTCTAAGCTACTTGAGGATATGCATGCTGGGACCTGTGGTCCGCACATGAATGGTTTCATCTTGGCCAAGAAGATACTCAAGGCAAGTTACTTTTGGATGACCATGGAGATGGATTGCATTCAGTATGTCCGCAAATGCTTTCAATGTCAAGTGCATGCCGATATGATAAAAGTGTCCCCCAAACGAGCCCAATGCAACAACCTCACCTTAGCCATTCACCGCTTGAGGAATGGATGTTATTGGTCTGATTGAGCCCACCGCTTCGAACGGACACCGGTTTATTCTGGTAGCTATTGATTACTTCACAAAATAAGTAGAAGCTGCATCTTACAAAGTTGTAACCAAGAAAGTCATCGCAGATTTTGTCAAGGATTGTATTGTCTACCGATTCGGAGTTCCTGAGTCCATTATTACTGACCATGCCGCCAACCTCAACAGTGATCTGATGAAAGCTATATGTGAAAATTTCAAAATCAAGCACAAGAATTCCACCGCCTACATACCTCAGATGAATGGAGCCGTAGAAGCCGCCAACAAAAACATTAAGAAGATACTAAGAAAAACGGTAGAAAATCACAAGCAGTGGCATGAGAAGTTACCCTTTTCTCTGTTAGGTACCGCGCCACAGTTCGCACATCAATCGGGGCAACCCCCTACATACTGGTTCATGGTACCGAGGTTGTCATCCCAGCCGAGGTAGAGATTCCTTCTTTCAGAGTCATACAGGAAGCTGAACTCAGCGATGTGGAATGGATAAGGAGCCGCTGGGAACAATTGGCCCTTATCGATGGAAATAGGATGAATGCAGTTTGTCATGGTCAACTTTATCAGAACAGAATGTCCAGAGCTTTCAACAAAAGGGTCAAACCAAGAAAGTTCGCACCAGGGCAGTTGGTATTGAAGAAAATCTTCCCGCATCAAGATGAAGCCAAAAGGAAATTCTCTCCCAACTGGCAAGGTTTGTACATGGTTAACAGGGCCCTGATAGGAGGAGCACTCATACTTGCAGAGATGGATGGAGAAATATGGCCAAAACCAATCAATTCAGACGCAATCAAGAGATATTATGCCTAGATTATCTCATGTTTCTTTTCTGATGTAATTGAACTACGTTTGACCTGATTCCCGTTTAAGAGGGGATACGTAGGCAGCCTTATGGGTTTGGTCATATCATAATAAAATTTTTATTTTTCCCAAAATAAAAAATTGGGGTAGAATTTTGAGGAGGGTCCTCAAAATTCCAGAACAAGTCCAGCCAGCACCATCACATGCCAGGAAGTCAGTAATCAGTCAAGGACTGGGGCAGAATTTTGAGAAGGATTCTCAAAATTCCGAAGAAGATTCAGCAGGAGTACGCCATCCATAAACAGTTAAAAATCATCTACCAAATTGGGGCAGAATTTTGAGGAGCACCCTCAAAATTCCAACATAAGAGAGCTGCAATGCCTTTGAAATATGTCACAGTTGCTAGTTCATCAAAATTACTTGATATATCAATACGCTTCCAAAATGATTCTTTATATCAATGAATGCATATTTTTCGAAAATTCTATTTTTTTTACAACGGTCAGGTACTATCTAGGGGAACTCGAAGAGGGGCTTCCAGAGCGAAGTAGAGCAAGGCCGGCAGAAGGAGCAAGAACCAACCTCCCCTTATAAAAACTACGATTTTTCTTTGAATGCAGGCACATTTGACGTAACAGTAGCATTCGCACACAAAGCAAACTCACCATCCATCCGGTCGTCAGACACTAAATATACCTCTAGCTAAGACATACTCTACTCTTATCTGCTATTCCCTCTTTGCATGAGTCTAATCCTTGACTCCACATTTGTATGAGTCTAACCTCTGACTCCAGATTTGCATGAGTCTAACCTCTGACTCCATATTTGCATGAGTCTAATCCTTGACTCTATATTTGCATGAGTCTAATCCTTGACTCCACATTTGCATGAGTCTAATCCTTGACTCCACATTTGTATGAGTCTAATTCTTGACTCCATCTTTGCATGAGTCTAATCCTTGACTCCATATTTGCGTGAGTCTAACCTTTGACTCCACATTTGCGTGAGTCTAATCCTTGACTCCATATTTGCATGAGTATAACCTCTGACTCCACATTTGCATGAGTCTAATCATTGAATCCATACTTGGATGAGTCAAATCCCAGACTCCATACTTGCATGAGGCTAACCCCTGCCTCCCATTTGCATGAGGCTAATTACTGCCTCCATATTTGCATGAGCCTAGTCCTTGGCTCCATTTTTGAATAAGTCTAATCCTTAACTCCACATTTACATGAGTCTAACCTCTGACTCCATATTTGCATGAGTCTAATCCTTGACTCCATCTTTGCATGAGTCTAATCCTTGACTCCATATTTGCATGAATCTAACCTCTGACTTCACATTTGCATGAGTCTAATCCTTGACTCCATATTTGCATGTGTCTAACCTCTGACTCCACACTTGCATGAGTCTAATCCTTGACTCCATACTTGCATGAGTCTAATCCCGGACTCCATACTTGCATGAGGCTAACCCCTGCCTCCCATTTGCATGAGGCTAATCCTTGCCTCCATATATGCATGAGCCTAGTCCTTGGCTCCATGTTTGCACAAGGCTAAACCTTGCCTCTCCACTTGCATAAGGCTAATCCTTGCCTCCCCACTTGCACAGGACTAAGCACTGTCCCTCCTTTGCACAGATATTGCTCTATTTCTACTACTACCTATTTGCTTTTCAATCGGGCTAAGCTCTACCCTCAATTTCACAAGAGTAAGCCCTATCTTGTTACAACATATTATTGCATCTCATGGGCTGAAATATCGCCAATTTGTCGAAAGGCGTCATAGTCTAAAGGCACCATCCTCATAGCCGAAAGACACCATGCCATGGCCTGAGAATCTCTCGAACTTGCATATCATTATTCAAAGGTGTCATGGTTCGGAGGCACCATTTTCATGGCCCGAGAATACCCTTTCATGGCCTGTGAATCCCTCACTAAAAATTCATGGCCCAGGACATCATGGCCCAAGGACTTCATCTTTAACCGTCCGAAGACAACCTTCATGGTCTAAAGGGAATGTGCATCATGTTTAAATTTTCACAAATACGTTTATAGCATCTTTTATCTGCAGGTAACCAGTAAGCAACCACCATCCTAGTAGGAGCGATCTCGCTCCAGTTCCCTCCAACCGTCCCAAGCCTTAACCGCTCATTGTAGCCGCTTCCACATCTCGTGTCCGTTCTTACAGTAATTTCATCGGCATACTCCGCAGGTGAATCCAGAACTACACATGGCCTAATTCTTGTAAAACCAGGGATATGTAGGCAACTCAAAAACCGGAGTTCGGCCTCTATTTTTCAAAACATCCCCATCCGGTCAAAATTGGCCATCATTTCTTTATCCGAAAACCCTTTTATCCTTCCCGAGTAAAGATGGGCAACTGTTGATACCCAATTTTTCCCTATATGTTTTAAATATGCATAAATTCCTTCAAAATAGCACATATATGTATATATAAGCATGCACAAGGTATTTATATTTTCCCCATAATTTTAAGTATTTAAATTGATTTATTTTCTCCCCTTTTATTCATAAAATCCCTAATATTCATCTCCTAAATTATTGTTATGATGATTTATTCATTTAATTTCTATACTTATGCCAAAATATAGCTAATAAATTTTTCATGCATTTTTATAATTACATTTAGTATTTTTTTTAAGCTAAATTGCATATAATTGCAATGTTAGCCCATTTTAATGTATAATTATATTTTATATGCGTGAAATTGGTACCTATATTTTTAAAATGATAATTATATATTTTAAATTATTTTGGCACATTAAATTATTTTCCAAAAATTACTTACTATTTATTATAATTTAAAATAGCGAAAATTGGCTATTTAATTTATAGCCAGATTTGGCTTTCAATTTTAGCTAAATTGAACCCACTCCCCAACCCAATTTCATATTAAATAACCTGACCCAGGCCCCAAAATTTTGCTACCCGACCCAGAACCCATCAGATCTTGGTCGTTGTTCTAAAAGATCAACTGCCCACATTTGTTCTTTCCTTTTTAATTCCAAACGACCCCCTAACCCTAATCATTTAGAAACCCCACCACCTTCAGATGCTCTTGTCTCTTCTCTTCTCTCAACCTAACCTTAGCCTTCTTCAACCACCGCCTCCCTCTCCGGTCATCTCCGGCGATCACCTTTCAACCCCAAGCCTCCAACGGTTCCTCCATCGCTTTTCTCATCATCTCTGAGACCTTCAAGGGCCCTGGGCCATGCCGATTTGTGTCTAGGTTTTCTATTTTGGTTGTTCATGGCTTCTCCGGTGTAATTTTGAGCAAAATCATGCTACATCCGTTATGATCTTTGAAGGTTATAGCAGGTTCTCCCGTTTCTATTTGGGTTTCCTTTGAAACCCTAACTTTCGTTTGTATTTCTCAGATCTGTGCTCTTTTTAATGATTTCAGTTTGTTTCTTTCTGTGTTTTACACTATTCTCAAACTTATTTTGAAAAATCATCAACTTTAAGCTGTTTTTACTTTCTTTAAAGTTGGGGTTTCTCAGAGTTTCTTCTACACTTGTTTAAACTGATTTTTCTTTATGTTTAAACCTCTTTCCTTGCATATCTTGATTGATTCTATGTTCTTACTACTTTTTCAACTCGCCTTTGTTAAAAGCCCTAATTGTTTAGGTCTTTTTGTTTTGGTTCTGTGGGTTAACATGACTACTCGACTCTTGTTAAGTTTCTGTGGTTAACATGCTTCGAATGGGTTTTTTACTGAGGCTTTAGCCTACTTGTATCACCTCTATATGATTGTATTCATCTTGATTTGTTCATCTCTTGCCTCTTTCTGTCAATATTGCTGACCTTGGCTATTTTCTACGTCTGTTTGTTCTTCTCTATTTAAATGTTGAAATATAGAATCATGACTCCCTCTTGATTGATTCTGATTTCCTTATTTGATGGTTTGATTGAAAGATTTTCTTTTGAAACCCTAAAATTTTACCTCGTCTGTTTAAATTGACTGATTCCATTTCCTTATTTGCTGTGGTACTTCATTCTTACTGAATCCTTTCCTTAATTGGAGTTTTCTGAACATAGTCTTAATTGACTACTCTATGCTTACTGAACTTTGATTATTTCTTTACTAATCATGTACTGATCTTTCTTGCCTTATATGCTAGTTCTTATCTTTTGAAGTAATTCCCTTAACTTAAGGGAGTACTTGCCTTGATTTTCTAGCTGACTGATTCTGAGTTTCTTAATTACCATGATACTATGATGCTTACCTTATTTTACTACCTATTTTCAAACTATAAATACTCCAGTGTTTCATTAACACAAGACACACGAACACTTAGGTTCAAAAATTGTCTCTCATACTAAAAACTCTTTTCTCTCTCTCTTGTGCTATTTGCTACTGTTAGCTGGCTGCAAGCCAAGGCTAACCATTTGTGTTCTCTTGTTCTTTTCATTCTGCTTACTCTACTCCTCACTGGTATGTCCTAGTTTCAATTCAAAGTTCCAACAACAACATGCTTCTCCTATTGTTTCAGTTTCTCTTATTTCTGGTTTGATTCAATTTGTGGTTCTGTTGTGAAATTTGTAGTTAAGAGTACATTATCAGAATGTTATTGTCTTCCCCTTCCTTTAGATTAGTATATTCCCCTTTATATGTGTTTCTAGGCATGCCTTACCAATTGTCTCTTACTTATTGTATACTTACCATCCTATGTCCCATGAATCCCCAAATCCCTATCACCCCTCTATGAGGTTGAGTTCTTCATGTCTGGTTTGTGACTATGCCAATGTCAATTATTTCTGAGCATGTCTAAACCAGTCCTAAACCCTTGCTGGGTTATGTGTTTGCAGGCATGTGTTATATGTGTCCCAAACCCCTGACCCCTGTGTATGACTACTGAATTTACTTGGTTCTGTGAACTAGCTCTGTATGAACCTATCCTAAGGTGTTTGGACTTTGTTAGCTACTCCAATCTCTTTTTCAAACAATCTCTACTGAATTACTTTCAAGAAAGGCTTTTGTTAAACACATTTTCTTACTAAAACCTTTTCAACTTGTGTCTATCACTTCTCACTCTACTCTTAGTCAATAATTTCAGCTCCCTCTAGTATGTGTATTGCCTTGGGATGCTTTGAGAACCCTCTGAACTTTGGCGTACTAAGGCTGGCCTTTCCATACTGCACTTGTTCAATTTTTGGTTAATAAGTCTAGGTGTAAGCACTGCCCGGAATCCTTGAGATCCTTAGGGAACTTTGATGACTTTGAATTGTCTATGGAACTGAGGTGTATGAGGCCATTGGAGGTTTTGGGAAATCTGGGCCTAATTGAAGGCTCCCTATATAATAGCTTCTTGATTTTCTATTTTACTTATGTAATTAATTCACTGGCTTGTAATAATTTATAAACGGATATTGGGGTATTTAGTAAAAAAGGTGGGTAGATGCATATTTCATGGGGTGATACGGGTAGAAATCCTGTTCTTATGACCTTACTTTTGATCTAATTGCTTTGCCTAAATAGAAAACATGCTCATATGACTTTACTCTTTTGAATCTGATTGCTTTGCCTAATAGAAATCATGTCCATAGGGCTTTAATTTTAACTTTGTTTGCTCATTGAGTAGAAACTATGTCTATAAGGTTTTACATTCTATCACGTTTAGAAACCATGCTTATAGGTCCCAAACAATCGTGTCTTAAATCAGTTCAATAATAGATACCATGCCTATAGGACTTAATATAGATCTAGTTATAACAAGCATTTCTGTATTTTTCCAGGCCTACAAATTGATTAAAACCAGTAATACGCCTAGATATCATGCCTATAGGGAGCTCTACTCGCAATTCTTTCTATCAATCCAATTTAGTCTAATAAATCAACTCGATCACGCCTAGTTTATTTCTGATCTTGTCTTATTAAGTATTAAACATTTTCTGAAACAAGTTCTTTAAACTACCTGTCTCATTAGATATCATGCCTACAGGTATTAAAGGAGCCTATCTCAAAATCTGTTTGTTTCTGCATTAATATAGACACCAGTATTCTGCATATAGGCAAGCCTTTAGGGCGTTTTCAACAATTGCATTTCTCTGAAACTATCTATGTCGCTTAACGTTTCTGATCCTAACAGGTTTTTAAAAGAGTCGCTAGGCAACTGCTAGGGTATAATTTTTTAGTCTAAAAGAAAAGGGTTGTCTATTTCTGTATATTCACTTAGATATCCTGCTTTAGGACATTGTTTAATGAAAGACCTTAACTGTGCTTGAGTCATGCTGCTTATGTGTTTATTTGAGGAGGAAACTCTGAGCCTCTTAATTGCTCTCATTATGTGTGAAAGTCCTAAATGCTTTTGACTATCGCCTTAGAATTTTTACCTTTTAAAACCTTAGGGGTACATCTAGAACCACCTATAGGTAGAGGTCCGAACTCCCTCCAGGACCATTAATAAGGGACGGGTAGTAGCACGTAATAGGAATCGTTGATCAAACACTCACTTTGCATGACCAATAAGGGGATGGGAAGGGTAAACATGGGATATGATGACTACGCGTTAATGCCACGTGTAGCCCCTCATTGAGGAGTGTTTACCGGACATTGCGTGGGGTGACCCTATAGGATAACCAACCTAGGACCCCTCTTTACTAAATCCTTTCTTTATTTAAATCTTTGTTTTACAACTTGTTCAAACCTTTATCTTACTACTTGAGCTATCCCACGTGCTTTACTTGCAACTTATTTGATTCAATTGTTTAATGGATTAATTTGTGAATATAAGTTCACCCGGGACCCACAGTTGTGGACCAAGAGGGGTGCCTAACACCTTCCCCTCGAGGTTACTTTGAGCCCTTACCCTAATCTCTGGTAATGCAAACCAACCCAAGAGTTAATCGCTCTAGGTGCCCTAACGCACCATAATCCGTTAGGTGGCGACTCTTCAAATACCCAATTCCCAAAAGGAAATGAGTCATTATACCCTGTGAATGTCGAAACCCGGACTTCCCCGTCAAAAGGGAGAAAAAAGTGGGTGCGACAAAATATAAGATTAAACACTCGTTATCCTCTATACGTTCGCGTAGGCCAAATGGCCTTGGGCCCAACTCTCCCTTACCTTCTCCGCTTTCGCGTAGCCTTGGCCGTGTTCGCGAAGGCTTAACCAATATTGCCTCACGTTCGCGAAGGCTAAACTCAGCAGCCCCATTAACTCCTCTTAGCGAACACGGCACTTCCTTCGCGTTCGCGAAGAAGGAAACCAGACACCAGCAAACATCAGTTCCAAAACAACCCGAAATGATCCGAAACCACCCCGAAACACACCTGAGGCCCTGGGACCCCATCTAATCACGCCAACCAGTCCTATAATATAACACGGACCTACTCAAAGCCTCAAATCACATCAAACAAGGATGAAATCATGAATCACAACTCAATTCAAGCTTTATGAACTTTAGAACTTCAAACTTATACATTCGATGCCGAAACCTATCAAATCTCGTCCGATTGACCTCAAATTTTGCACACAAGTCATATTTGACATTACGGATCCATTCCAACTTCCAGAATCAGATTCCAACCCCAATATCAAAATGTTTACTTCCATTCAAACTCCTCAAAAACCTTCAAATTTTTATCTTTAGCCAAATGACTACAAAACGACCCACAGACCTCCGAATTCATTTTCGATCGCGCTCCCAATACCAAAATCACCATACAGAGCTATTCTCAGACTCAGAATACCAAACGGATATTGATAGTATTGAAATGCACTTCAATCCAAACTTGTGAAATTTTTCCAAAAATGCTAACTTCCACAATAGGTGCCAAAACGTTCCCGGGTCTTCCAAAACCCGATTCGGACATAAGCACAAGTCCGAAGTCATTATACGAACCTGCTGGAACCTTCGAATCTCAATTCCGAGGTCGTTTACTCAAAAATCAAATCTCAGTCAATTCTTTCAATTTAAAGCTTCCGAAATGAGAATTCTTTTTCCAAATCAACTCCGAACTTCCCGGAATTCAATTCCGACTATGCGTACAAGTCATAATACCTTAATAAAGCTGCTCATGGCCTCAAACTGCTGGATGACACGCTAGAGCTCAAAACGACCAGTTGGGTCGTTATAGGATTACTACGACTCATCCTAATATTAAAGTACGGGATTTAACATCCTTCCTTCCCCCCTTTAAAACATTCTTCCTCGAATGTTTACTCTTAGAGATTTACAAAAAATTTCACTAGGGTCTTCTCTGTAAACTAAACTAAAACCCAAACTATATCTGAAGTCTCGACTATTTACAACCTTTTATACTTGAGTATCTCAAATCTTCTTCACCTTTACCTTACGTACTTTTTGATCTCGTATCGTATCTTTTGTTTTTTTCATAACCTCCCTTCCACATAGGTGGAAATTACACCTTAAAGCTCTACTGTGATACCTGCACCTCTGGTGCATACAATATTTAGTGAAAGCTTCATACTGACTTCTTATGACTCAGCTCTATGGCACGATCTAGAAACAAAAGAAGCATAATATTTCCTAAATGCCCTATAGCTCTCAATTATAAGTGTGGCGCACATACACTCCCATAAGTGAGACTCTATTAGACACGACTTTGTAGACTTCCTAGGATACGACCCGCTCTGATACCACTTTATCACGCTCCAAACCTAAGGAAGTGTGGCTGGCACCCGGTGCCGTACTGGTACGAGTGAACCACTATGTTACTTTTTTTTCCTTTATAAGAATTAACCATATATATATATATATGTATATGTGAATCTCTGTATATGCATACTTATTATACTTATATATATAATGCTTCTCTTTGAGACTATTATCCATATCGTATGATGCATGACTTCCCAACTGATCAGTGGTAACTGCCCGACCGGCCGTAGCTCGATGGTAAATGTGTAACTGCCCAACCAGCCGTAGCTCGGTGGTAAATGGATGACTACTCGACCGGCGGTAGCTCGGTGGTAAATGTATAACCATGACTACCCAACCTATTTACGTTTCGTTACTTGTATCATGACAAAACAAGGAAGGATTAGCCTTAACATACCTGAGCCGATTTTCTAGACAATCCCTCTAACATATGTCAATTGCGACAAAACACGTAACGGCGGATCGGAGTAGGAAAAAATTCGTATGATATTTTTGAGCAAGATTGCACCGTACTCCCTAAAAATTGCAACATCTCACGTTGCTAAGATGATAAGAGGTCTTGCTTGAATTTTGTTTTAAAAAAAATCACGTTATTTAAGATGCTAAGATGCAAATTGTTATTTGATTTGGCTGAAGCCTTCCTTTCTCATATGATAGAGATATCAACATCTCTTAAAGTGAATTAGAGATGTTTTAAAGCTTGGTGGGTATGGTCCCCACATACTATATGACTAAGCCACATATGTGCTACCTATATATGGACTTAGAGTCAAAATCTTTGGCTCAGGCTGCCACATTAAGGCCTTTTAGGCTTTATCCAATATCCTAATTAATCATTCATTAATTATTAATTAACTATATAAAATTATATTTTTCAAACATTTTTACAAAAAATTTCCACTCAAAATAACATATCAAATGTAAATAACGGTATCAAGGTTGTTAAACTTACGGAGTCTTACAATAACATAGTTCACAAATCCTCTATAATCTCATGAATGGTCTTAATCCCTTCAAGCTCATATGGATTACTACGACTTATCCTAATATTAAAGTACGGGATGTAACACCTTCCCCCTTTTCCCCCTTTAAAACATTCGTCCTCGAATGTTAACTCTTAGAGATTTACAAAAAAATTCACTAGGGTCTTCTCTGTAAACTAAACTAAAACCCAAACTATATCTGAAGTCTCGACTATTTACAACCTTTTGTACTTGAGTATCTCGTATCTTCTTTACCTTTACCTTACTTTTTAATCTCGCATCATATCTTCTGTTTCTTTCATAACCTCTCTTCCACATAGATGGAAATTACACCTTAAAGCTCTACTGTGATACTTGCACCTCTGGTGCATACAAAATTTGGCGAAAGCTTTATACTGACTTCTTATGACTCAGCTCTATGGCACAATATGGAAACAAAAGAAGCGTAATATTTCCTAAATGCCCTATAGCCTCTCAGTTATAAGTGTGGCACACATACACACCCATAAGTGAGACTCTACTAGGAATGACTTTGTAGACTTCCTAGAACACGACCCGCTCTGATACCACTTTGTCACGCTCCAAACCTGAGGAGGCGTGGCTGGCACCCCGTGCCGTACTAGCCCGAGCGAACCACTCTGTAACTTTTTTTTTTCTTTATAACCATTATTCGACACCATGACCACAACTCATAATATATAACTATAAGTGGGCAAACATTGTATCAATGAACCATCATTCTTAAAACACGAATACATATGGACCGTCAAGGCCTCTGACATACGATACAAAATGAACCTGTGTCTACAAAGCCTCTAAGATTATTCGACATCAAATAGGATATAGTACCGGCCTACCCATAAGTCTGTAGCAAAACTCTGACACGATGACTTATAGACTCGGTTGCACTCCGAATGAGGTGGAGTCTTACCGATCCTTCGCTGAATGCTAACCTCGTCAACTATGAGGGCTTGTCAAACTGATTATCTATAACAGCAAGTATGAATGCAGCGTCCCCAAGAAAAGGATGTTAGTATAAATAATGTATTGAGTATGTAAGGCGGAACTAAAACATAACGATAAGTCAACATTAATTAAAGAGATATAAGAATTAACCTGAATATCTTAAGTGCCACTATATATGAATACTTATTATATATATACTTATATTTATAATGCTTCTATTTGAGACTATTATCCATATCTTATGATGCATGACTGCCCAACTGATTAGTGGTAACTGTCCGACCGGCCGTAGCGCGATTGTAAATACATGGTTGCCCGATCGGTCGTAGCTCGATGGTAAAGGTGTAACTGCCCATCCAGCCGTAGCTCGGTGGTAAATGAATATGCATGACTACCCAATCGGTTTACGTTTCGTTACTTAGATCATGCCAAAACAATGAAAGATTAACCTTAACATACCTGAGCCGATTTTCTTGACAATTCCTCTAACATACATCAATTGCGACAAAACACGTAATGGCGGATCGGAGTAGGAAACAATTCGTATGATATTCTTGAGAAAAATTGCATTGTACTCCCTTAAAATTATAACATCTCATGTTGCTAAGATGCTAAGAGGTCTTGGTTGAATTTTGTTTAAAAAATTCACGTTACTTAAGATACTAATATGCAAATTGTTTGTTGAGTTGGCTGAAGCCTTCCTTTCTCATATGATAGAGATATCAACTTCTCTTAAAGTGAATTAGAGATGTTTTAAAGATTGATGGGTGTGGGTCCCACATATTAGATACCTAGGTCACATATGTGCCACTTATATATGGACTTAATGAGGCAAAAACTTTGGCTCTCTTGGCTGCCACATTAAGGCCTTTTAGGCTTTATCCAAGATTCTAATTAATCATCCACTAATTATTAATTAACTATATAAAATAATATTTTTCAAACTTTTTTACAAAAATGTTCCACTCAAAATACCATATCAAATGTATATAACGGTATCAAGATTGTTAAACTTGCGGGGTCTTACAATAACATAATCACCAATCCTCTATAATCTCATGAATGGTATTAATCCCATCAAGTTCATATGGATTACTACGACTCATCCTAATATTAAAGTACGGGATGTAACAAGCAAAGCCTCCTAACCTCTGATGTTCGCGAGACTGGGCTCGCGTTCGTGTGGAGCAGGCCCCCCAATGCTCCGCGTTCACGATCAAGGTCTCGCATTCGCATAGAATAAAATCCTCCCCTAGCCTAGATCCTTTTCGCGGTCGCGAGAATGGTTTCGCGATTGCGAAGCACAACACACAAGATGACAGTTGAAGCTCAAAAAAAAAGATTTTCTAAGTTTCAAATCATTTGTAGCCTAACCGAAATTCACCCGAGCCCTCGGGGCTCTAAACCAAATATGTACATAAATCCAAAAGCCTCATACGAACTCGCTTGCGCGATCAAACTACCAAAATAACACCTAGAATAATGAATTAGACACCAAATCAAAAGAATTTTTGAATAAAACTTTAGAACTTCTATTTTAACAACCGGACGTCCGAATCATGTCAAACCAACTCTGTTTCTCATCAAATTTGACAGACAAGTCAATATAGTAATGGACTTATACCGAGTTTCGAAACTAAAATACAGACCTTATATCAATAAAGTCAAATATTGGTCAATTATTTAAAATCATAAAACCTTTTAGCTTTCAAATTTTGACAAAAAGCGATAACTCGAGTTAGGGACCTCCAAATTCGACTCCGGGCAAACATCCAGGTCCCAAATTACGATGCAGACCCACCGAGGCTATCAAAATACGAAGCCGGGTATATTTGCTCAAAACGTTGACCCAAGTCAACTCAAATAGATTTTTAGGACAAAATTTCATATTTTATCAGTCTTTAACATAAAAACCTTCCAGAAAAATACTCAGTTTGTGCACGCAAATCGAGGAAGGCTTAAAGAAATTATTGAAGGCTTCGAAACACAAAATTGGATTCTAAAACTCTAGATGACCTTTCGGGTCATCACATAATACCATCCCAAAAGATAATGAGGGGAAAAATCAAATATAAAAGAAAATGAGGCGCGTTTGAAGCCTAAAAGATAAAATAAATCTGACTCATCTTTTTCATTTTTACTACTTCATTATTTGTCACGATCCAAAATTTCAACCACGGGACCGTGATGGCGCCCAATATCCGCTTGCTAGGTAAGCCAACATTAGCTAAACAGTTATTCAATTTAACAGTATAAAAGTAAATGATTAAGAATATATGTCTGAAATACTTTGTAATATAATAATCTAAAACCAACGCAGTCTAGTCTAAATCTAGAGGTTGGTGCAAGTGCATGATCTACTAAAAGTACTACAAATAGGGTTTAAATAAAAATACATGTGTTTAAAACGAAAGAAACAATGAATATATAGAAATGGGACTTCTGAGTTTGCGAACACTGTGCAACTCTACCTCAAGTTTCCTAAAATGATTGTCCGAGCAATCTCCACTAAGCCCTGCTAGGATCCGCACGGGAATATGTATGAAAAGTGTAAAAGAGTAGTATAAGTACAATCGACACCATGTACTCTATAAGTGTCAAGCGTAACCTCGACGATGTAGTGACGAAGCTGTATCAGGTACTCACTAAAACCATGTATGTATAAATAAAAAATAATAACGGAATAGAGAAACATCAATTAACATGAAAATTGGAATAAGAAATACATAACAGAGAGCCCCAGAATATAATCAATATTCAGTTTCACAACATAATACAGTAACAGAATCAACAGTCAAGAATAACCATAATACAACTTCTTCGTTGCGGCGCGCAACCCGATCCACACACAATAACAATATTGTTGCAGTGTGCAACTCAATCCTATATATAACATCAATACCATTACGTCGTATAGCCGATTCCATATATATAATCTCAATACTGTTGCAGCGTGCAACCCGATCCCAATATAAACTCAATACTGTTGTAGCGTGTAACCCGATCCCAATACCTATCAATACCGATGTGGCGTGAATATCAACATTCAATATATATATATATATACACACACACACACACACACACACACACACACACACACACACATATATATATATATATATATGTGTGTGTGTGTGTGTGTGTGTGTGTGTGTGTATATACATATAATATATACATACATATATATATACACACACACACACACACACACACACATATATATATATATATATATATATATATATATATATATAATACTATAACCAACTACCCGATTATCCATTCATCCTCGAGCTCGATTATGTAATTTTTTTCGAAATTCGACCTCAATTTGAGGTCTAAATCTCAATTTTATTAAATTTTTAATTTCTACCCAAATCCCTAATTTCTACCATGGAAATCCTAGATTTGATGTTGAAATCTCGTGAAAAGTAATGGGGAATTGAAAGAAAGTGGATTAGAGTTGCTTACCAATAATTTTAGGAAGAAAAGTCTCTTGAAAATCGCTTCTAGAGTGTTTAGGGTTGATAAATAGTGTAAAAATAAGATAAGTCCGGGGTTTTCCCTCTTTTGCCCAGCTGCAGATGTCGCATTTGCGAACAATTATTCACAATTGAGATAGCTGCAAATGCGAGACACTGATCGCAAATGCGAATAGTGTATTAGGTGTACAATTGTTACAAATGCGACAAAACCTTCACAATTGCGATGGCCCCCTGACCGCAATTGCAAAGCTGCCTGCCTCCAGTCCCAGGTCGCGAAAACGACCCAAAAGTTCGCAAATACGAACTCCCAAAGTTCGCAAATGCGACCAAAAATTCGCAAATGCGAAATGTCAACCCACCAGCCCTTTGTCGCAAATGTCGTCATCATTTAACAGCAAAAGTGAGTTTGCAAATAGTCAGATGTCGCAATTGCGAGATCTGACATACTGGAGACACCAGCAGTTAGCACCAGTAATCCCCAACTCGTATGAAATGCATCTGAAACTCATGCGCATCCCTCGGGCTCCAAATCAAATATGTACACAAGTATAATAACATCATATGAACTCGCTTGTGTGATCAAATTACCCAAATAACATCTAAAACTACAAATTGAATATCAAAACGAATGAAATTTAAAAGGGAACTCAAGAACAACTAGAATCACATCTAAGCATCCGAATCATATCAAACCAACTCCGAATTGCATAAAATTTTGCAGACAAATTTTAAATAATCAAATGGACCTATACCAAGTCCCAAAATCAAAATATGAACCCACGAACTAAAAGGTCAACCTACGGTCAAACCTAGCAAGTTTTCAAACCTTCATATTACTAGATTTCGTAATAATGAGTCAAATCAACTTAGGGACCTCCAATTTCAATTCCGGACATATGCTCAAGTTCAAAATTACAATACGAATCTATCAGAATCATCAAATATCAATCCGAGGTCATTTACATAAAATGTTGACCGTGATCAACTCAAGTTATTTTTTAAAGTCAAATATCATATTTTCTTTAAATTTTTACTTAAAACTGTTTTTAAAAAAAACACAGGCCACGCACGCAAACCAAGAATCATTAAACGAAGCTTATTGAGGCCTCGAAACATAAAAATAAAGGCTACTACTTAAAACCACCAATCGAATCATCACATAGTTCCACTAAAAATAAGAATATGGGATAATGTATTGCACGTAATAATTAAATGTGTAAGTAATTTTTCAGACAATTTGCCACTTATGTATTTTTCCTATTATTTAGCCATCATTAAGTAACATATCATAAAAGGTTATGTAGAAACACATTTTATACATTTTTCGTTTGTGTAAACACTGGTTTGTGAATCTGTGTAAAAGTATATGATTTCTTCAACATATGTGTATATACGAAGGGGGAAGAGACGATGTAGGAATTAAACCAGGAATAAGAAATTATATTATTTAAAATTTGATATTTCTAATTTACGAGTATGAAGACGAAAGAGTGATAATGTGGGGCTCAATATACTATCTTTACCATGCCAAAGGTAGCGTAGAGATGCTAGAAGCTAGCTCTAGTAATCAAGGGAGAGATGGTTGAATGAGCAAACAAAGTCTTCCGTTGGTAGTAATCGAGGGGAGATTATTGAGTATACAAATAAAGTTTCTGGCTGATAGTTGAAAAGAAAAAACTATATATGAGGTGTAGAATACTCTTAATGATACGAGGGTCTTCTAGGAAAAAATTATGGAGCAATTTGTAAAAAATGAATAATATCATATCATATTAAGTGTATCTTTGTACTAATTAGTTGAGTCCAATAACAAAAAAACGCTTGATAAAACGTTTTTAAAGCAAACTAATAACAATAATTGAATATTCGAGTTAAAATAGCACGCTCTAGCCAGTTTTCGGACTGGTCATTCAAAAATAGCCAGCACTTGCCAAGTCATTGAAAAATAGCCACTACTTTGCTGCAACAGAGACCGGTTCAACATAATATACTGGAGTTCGGTGCACCTGTGTATGAACTTCCAGCATATTATGCTGGACCGGTATACTTTGCTGGTTCCAGTATAATATACTGGAGACTGGAACACTGGTACTCCAAACTCCAGTATATTATGTTGGATTAGTATATTATACTGGAACTCCAGTATATTATGTTGGAGTATTTTTCCGGATTTTGAACAGTATTTTCGTTCAAATTTATTTTTACATAAAAATGGCTAAATTTCAATTACTTTTGGAACTGTGGCTATTTTTAAATGACCACTTGTAAATCTGGCTATTTTTTAGTTTCTCCCAATATTCGATCCATGTTTGGCATGGAGCGCTATGTAAAACTTTCCGACACAAAGACGAATTAGTCTAATCCCAACTATTACGGAAGACCGAGTGAAAAATCAAACAGAAGAATTCTATTGCATCTTTTTGGTTTATGTTTGATCTACATCATGGCTTGATGAAATTGTACTACTGTGAGCGTAACTGTGTTAAAACAAAAATCAGAAAACTGTTAGAAGAATAAAGAAATGTATAAAATAGTAAAGAATCAGAAATATTTCGAGTCCACAATTTTTCTTGTGCGTCCTTAAGGAATTTTAATCCCCTCACACGTTGCCAATGTAATAGATTAAATCCTCCCAGGATAAAACGGAATAAACCTTCCTGCAACAGTGGCAATACAAACTGCAAGATACCAACGAACTCAAAGAACAGAGCAAAATCACACTTACGAATTTGAGAGAGAGAGACTGCGAATTAGGATGCAGTATATTCAGAAAGAAAGAAGTTCTGGAGTGTTTTTCGTGTCTAGAAGATGCAGCCTTGCCTCAAAATTTATAGGCAAATATCAGAAGAGGTGTCTGGAAAGGTGCCTTTTCAGAAAATACGCGGCCTGCCGCGGTTCTACCGTGATCGCGGCAGAACCGCGGCCAGAGAGGCTCTCTGAATCTGACTGCCGCGATTCTACCGCGGTCGCGGCAGAACCGTGGCCGGTGAGACCCTTTGAACTTTCAGCAGGGTTCTGGCGTAGTTTCAGCAGTGATTTGGCATTTAATTAATTATTAAATAATTAAATAAATTTTGTCCAAAAAATAATCTTATCGATCGATCATTTGACAAATCCGAATCTGAATCGCGAGCGACGACGACGGCGCGAGGATTCGTTCTCTTCAATTCCTTTTAAGAGCTTTAAGAAGTGAATCTATATATAAGCACACAAATGTGATTGTCCCTCACCAATGAGGGACAAAGTGCAAGACAAAAGTTCACTTCTTCAAATTTTCATTTTCCCTCCATTTTATTTCCCTCCATTTCCAATTCACACTTCTTCTACTTTAAAGCCCAATGGCTTAAAGTCCAACAATCCCCCACATGAATGGGAATGGCTGTATCAAGAAAGATCATAGATGAAAGCTATGTGATTTTGCAAGTAAGGATTAATTGCATCTGGATAAGTAGGTTTCCCTTTGAACTTTCCGTAGTGAACATATGTCGGATATACTCGATCAATCGGTAGATTTGATATCTTTGAACCATCGATCTTTAGTGTATACCTAGACAGCCATATGCCACACAACCATCCCTTAACCGTCTTTTGGTTCTCATTGTTGTGTTCGTTTTAGCCATGAACACCGCCTGGTCTCATAAGTGCGTAGAGAATTGGCCTTACAGAATTCTCCTTGAAGCGGCTTACACTTCACACTTACGTAGGTGATTCCTAAACGTGTAATCCTTTAGATTGACACTATTTGATAGATACCTCATCAAACTTTGGTAATCATTAAAGAACGTGTAAAGTTCTATCCTTGTTACTGAACATTGTCTTCATGACGAGAATGGACCAAAGATTTTGTTTTGACAATGTTGAACCGGTCAATCACAACTTTGTTTGAGCTCCTTGAACCTAGATCTCGGAACATCCAAAATTCTAGGTAGAGTTACCGCCATGTTAACTTGTCCTCGGCCATAGTCCCATTCCCTTAGATGATTTCTCAACTCCCTCTCTAGTTAAGCCTTTTGTAAGTGGATCCGCAACATTATCCTTTGATCTTACATAATCAATAGTGATAATTCCACTAGAAAGTAGTTGTCTAATGGTATTATGTCTTCGTCGTATATGACGAGACTTTCCGTTATACATAACGCTCCCTGCCCGTCCTATTGCAGCCTCACTATCGCAATGTATGCAAATAGGAGCCAAAGGTTTTGGCTAGAACAGAATGTCTTCTAAAAAATTCCAAAGCCATTCAGCTTCTTCACCGGCTTTATCCAATGCTATAAACTCTGATTCCATTGTAGAGCGAGCGATACATGTCTGTTTGGAAGACTTCCAAGATACTGCTCCTCCACCAACAGTAAACACATATCCACTTGTGGACTTTGTTTCTGATGAGCCGGTTATCCAATTAGCATCACTATATCCTTCAATAACTGCATGATATTTATTGTAGTGCAAAGCGTAGTCTTGGGTATACTCCAAATATCCCAGAACTCGTTTCATAGCCACCCAGTGATGCTTGCTGGGATTACTTGTGAATCGACTGAGTTTACTTATTGCACAAGCTATATCGGGTCGTGTACAGTTCATGATGTACATTAGACTTCCCAACACACGAGCATACTCTAATTGAGACGTACTTTCGCCTTTATTCTTCATAAGATGATGGTTTAAGTCAATTGGAGTCCTTGCACTTCTAAATTCCAAGTGTTTGAATTTTTCAAGTACCATTTTCACGTAATGTGATTGAGACAAAGCTAGACCTTGAGGAGTCCTCTGGATTTTAATTCCTAGAATTACATCGGCAACTCCTAAGTCTTTCATATCAAACTTACTAGCAAGCATACGCTTAGTAGCTTGAATGTCGGCAATGTCTTTGCTCATTATTAGCATATAATCAACATATAAGCAAACAATGACTACATGATTTTGAACGTTCTTAATGTAAACACACTTATCACATTCATTAATCTTAAAACCATTTGACAACATTGTTTGGTTAAATTTCGCATGTCATTGTTTGGGTGCTTGTTTTAGTCCATAAAGAGACTTAACAAGTCTACACACCTTCTTTTCTTTTCCCGGAACCACAAACCCTTCATGTTTGTTCATGTAAATTTCTTCCTCAAGATCACCATTTAAGGAGGCTGTTTTTACATCCATTTGATGGATTTGAAGACCATACAAGGCGGCTAACGCTATTAGCATCCGAATAGATGTAATCTTGTTACCGGCGAGTATGTGTCAAAATAGTCAAGACCTTCTCGTTATCTAAATCCTTTGACAACAAGTCTTGCCTTGTATTTGTCAATAGCACCATCGTCTTTCATTTTCTTCTTGAAAATCCATTTAGAACCCAACATTTTGTCACCCGGAGGAAGATCAACCAATTCCCAAGTATGGTTGCTCAATATGGATTCTATTTCACTATTGACAACTTCTTTCCAATATTGTGCTTCTAAGGAAGACATTGCTTCATTGAAGGTACGAGGATCATTTTCTAACAGAAAAGTCAGAAAATCTGGACCGAATGAAGTAGATATCCTTTGACGTTTACTTCTTCTTGGATTTTCTTCATTAAGGCATACCATCTGTTATTTCCTCTCGAGGTCGTTTTGACTTTTGGCAGGTCACTTCACTTTCCTTTTTATACGGATAAATAGTTTCAAAGAATTCAGCATTATCTGATTCTATTATCGTATTAATGTGAATCTCAGGATTTTCTGATTTATGAACCAGAAAACGATATGCCTTGCTATTGGTTACATATCCAATAAACACACAATCAACCGTTTTTGGACCTATCTTAACCCTTTTAGGTTTAGGAACTTGTACCTTAGCTAAACACCCCCACACTTTGAAGTATTTCAAGCTAGGCTTCCTTCCTTTCCACTTTTCATAAGGAATGGACTATGTTTTACTATGAGGTACACGGTTGATTATCCGGTTAGCTGTAAGTATAGCTTCCCCCCACAAGTTCTGTGGTAAGCCAGAACTTATTAGCAATACATTCATCATCTCCTTCAATGTTCGATTCTTCCTCTCCGCAATTCCGTTAGATTGTGGAGAGTAAGGGGCAGTTGTTTGGTAAATAATGTCATTTTCCAAACAAATTTCTTCAAAAGGAGATTCATATTCGCCACCCCTATCACTTCTTATCATTTTGATCTTTTTGTTTAGTTGTGTTTCAACTTCATTCTTGTATTGCTTGAAAGCATCAATTGCCTCATCTTTACTATTAAATAAATGAACATAGCAGTATCTCGTGCTATCGTCAATAAAAGTAATAAAATACTTTTTCCCACCGCGAGATGGTGTTGACTTCATGTCGCAAATATCTGTGTGAATTAAGTCTAAAGGACTTGAGTTCCTTTCAACGGACTTATAAGGATGCTTAGCATACTTTGATTCCACATATATTTGACATTTGGAATTAACGCAATCAAATTTTTGCAATACTTCTAGATTTATCATCTTCCGCAATGTTTTGAAGTTTACGTGACCTAAACGCGAATGCCATAAAGTGTTTGACTCAAGTAAGTAAGAAGAAACATTCACTTTATTGATAGGAACTGCTATTACATTTAGCTTAAAAGGCCCTCATTTAGGTAACCTTTTCCTACATATACATCGTTCTTACTAAGTACAATACTATTAGAAACAAAAATACATTTGAATCCATTCTTGACAAGAAGTGAGGTAGACACAAGATTCTTGCGAATTTCTGGAACATGGAGGACTTGATTTAGAGTAACTATTTTTCCCGACCTCATTTATGACCATACCTTCAATAACAATCTCATAATTAGTAATAAGATAAATCTTATTAATAAAATTATTGACTCGGGTCATACCTTCAACAAGGAGGTCATGCACAATGACTTGTAATTCTTGGACTTGGGTTATGACTGACCTAGTGTCAATCATCTTGAAATCCAAAAACCTTGCAGCCACGAACTTCTTAAGTCTGGCATCCTCAGTCTTGTACTTCTTCTCAAGTGCATTCCATAATGCTTTTGAAGTTTCCATGACACTATAGACACTGTACAAGCCATCTTCCAAACAACTCAATATGTAGTTTTTGCACAAGAAATCAGAATGTTTCCATGCTTCAGTTACAACAAGTCGTTCATCATCCGGAGTATTCTCAGCCATAACCGGAGGATCCTCCTTGATGAAACGTTGCAAACTCAACGTAGTAAGATAGAAGAGCATCTTCATTTGCCAGCGTTTGAAGTCAATACCGGAAAACTTTTCGGGTTTTTCTGCCGGTGCCATAGCATGAGCAGGAGTAGAACGGCTTGACGAGGCAGCAACACTCGTAACAGTAGCACCCGTTCCCACAACACTTCCATTAGTTTGGTTTTCATTCGTCATATTTCTGTAAAGTTGAAAACAATACAGAACTTGTTAAATCAGTGAAGTTTTAATATCTTCAAACTGAATACCAAACCAAAATAGAACACGTAACAATGGTGAAGTTTTTATATACTTCAAATCCGTACGTTTATTATTCCGGCAAAGTTTTTATGTACTTTAAACCGAACAGAAACAATTATAGGAGTAGAAAGCAACAAGGCTTTAGTCTCCAACAAAGTATATAGAAAACAGTTTAATAATCAACACAGAAATGTTAGTAAAATAAAATTCCTTAAGCTTGTGAGCGTAACTGTGTTAAAACAAAAATCAGAAAACTGTTAGAAGAATAAAGAAATGTATAAAATAGTAAAAAATCAGAAATATTTCGAGTCCACAATTTTTCTTGTGCGTCCTTAAGGAATTTTAATCCCCTCACACGTTGCCAAGGTAATGGATTAAATCCTCCCAGGATAAAACGGAATAAACCTTCCTGCAACAGTGGCAATACAAATTGCAGGATACCAACGAACTCAAAGAACGGAGCAAAATCACACTTACGAATTTGAGAGAGAGAGACTGCGAATTAGGATGCAGTATATTCAGAAAGAAAGAAGTTCTGGAGTGTTTTTCGTGTCTAGAAGATGCAGCCTTGTCTCAGAATTTATAGGCAAATATCAGAAGAGGTGTCTGGAAAGGTGCCTTTTCAGAAAATACGCGGCCAGCGAGGCCCTCTGAACTTTCAGCAGGGTTCTGGCGTAGTTTTAGCAGTGATTTGACATTTGCGAGGGTTCATTCTCTTCAACTCCTTTTAAGAGCTTTAAGAAGTGAATATATATATAAGCACACAAATGTGATTGTCCCTCACCAATGAGGGACAAAGTGCAAGACAAAAGTTCACTTCTTCAAATTTTCATTTTCCCTCCATTTTATTTCCCTCCATTTCCAATTCACACTTCTTTTACTTTAAAGCCCAATGACTTAAAGTCCAAAAACTACTACATTCTATTAATAGTTGCTTGTCATGACCGAGTATCTTGTTTTTGGTGACCAAGTCTTCCTGACCCAAGTCAGTCATTTACTTTAAATGTTAGTCGGTCTCCTGTCATAATTTGCTTCAATTTGTTGCCTTCATGTTTCTTGTGCTTCATCCCTTAATTGGTCGTAAAAATTGAATCTTAATAATGCAATTAACAATGAAATTTTGCAAGTATTATCAACATTTGAAGGAAATAATCAAATTACTTAAATGGACATCATAATTACGAGTTTAGCTCACGCATATGGCCTTGTCTCATTTTATTTTTATATAATTTTATCAATTTATGCTTGAAGAAGAGGTCAAGATTTTAATTCTGTTCAACCTCTATTATGTAACCAAAGAAGATCGGCGTAGTTTAGAGGCTCGAACCTCCAATCTCCGTAAGCTAACGTGAGCGCTTAACCAACGAACCAAAAAGCTTTCTTAATTAAAGTAAAAATGATACCACTTAATTAAGAAAGCTTTTTGGTTCGTTGGTTAAGCGCTCACGTTAGCTTACGGAGATTATATGTATTTAGTAAAATATTTTGACATGACACCACTTAGTCCTATGTGCATTTGCCCCTGTTACGTTAATGGTGAAAGATTTACGCGACCGAGCACGTACTAGTCAGTTAAAGATAAAAAAACTCCAGTAGTGATCCTGACCTTTTTCGTGAGGGCTACTATAGATTTCTTTTACTTGTCATGTGAAATGAATTACACTTAATTAGTTTCGAGCCTGCTCCAACTATTTATGCGATTATAGGAGCCTAATTACCACTATTAGTAATATAATAGCAATATTTTACCAATTATAGCAATTTAAGCAAAAAAGAAAATCCCTTAAATTTTTACCAAACACATACAATGTTTAGGCAAAAATGATTGGCTTCGACCAAACCCGCACAGAGGCGGATCCAGGACTTTAGCAGGATGAGTGTTCTATTAAGAAGGGGTGGATCCAAAATAGAAATTTTACATGTTCAACCTTTAGTTCTTACTATTGCGCACTCGTTACCCTTTTGAAATATAAGTTCAAATTAAAATTAAAAAAAATCTTGCATCTATATCTATTATCTGTTTACCTCGAAAATACGAGTAACAATTAAATTTGATTAGTGGTTTTAAAGATATGTGATTTAGTTCAATACCAATTAATAATCAAGAAATATAAAGTAGAAATGAAAGATAGAAGTGAATCAAATCAATGTTACTTAGCAGCAGTGACCTCGAGCTTAGTGACCTCGAGGTGGCTTAGGGCAGTAAGAACAATTAAGTAATAAAAATAAAGTAAGAATAATGGAGCTAAAGAACAATGCTAATGAACAGTGGGTAAAAAGGTAGAAAGTATATTCTTTTCTCAGTGATTAGATGGTATTACAAATGATTGGGGTCCCCTTTATATAATAGGGGAACCCTAAATAAGGAATATTCTTGGTACAACTGTCTAACCGCCTAGTATGGAATAGTACAATCATATTCCGGGATTTGCGCCATGACTTTGGGGACGTGACAGGAATCTAACTCGTTCTCGTACAAATCCATAATGGTACTATTTCGGGGTCGAACACACTCGACCTCGATATGCATCGTGCTTCACCTTCGAACTCGGGTCTGGTTCCTCGAGCTCGAATTTGACCTTGCCATGACTCGTACTCATGACGGGCCCTCGAGCCTATAAGTCGGAGGCATACGATTTTGACCGAATACATTATCCATGTTGAAAATGTTGGGATCAGTTGAACCCATTGATTATATGCTACACCATACACTGCTACTAGTATTAACATACATATTTTGTTTAATCATATAAGATTTTATGGGACAAAAGAAGAATATGAATTTTAATGTGTGAAAAATTGAAAGAATAAATCAAACAAAAAAAAAAGAAATAAAACAAAAAATGCTTAATTAATACACTAAAAGTGACACCAGACATGCTCATCTCCCTTGGGCGTCTAGTTCTAGGGGAAAAAAAAGAAGAAGAAAAAACAACAAGATTGATATAAGATTTGATCTTGCAACCTCACTTAGAGAGGTAGACCAAGTAACTATCACATCATATAATAATTTGAGCATGAGTGCACACACATATATCTAAATATTTTTTTAAAAAAATATAACATTACTATACATGATTTAGGGAGGAGAGCATGGGGTCACGTGCCCCATGGAACCCTCCCTAAATACGCTCCTGAACCCGCACCTAATAGACTAGCTCCACCTCTGATGACATCGATTTTGGCGATGGTTCCTAGTTCCAACTTACATATTATTTACAGAATATGAACTCAAATCTCGACATGCAATACATGTTGCTATAAAGAAAATCGTCTTCTATTGATTTTGGTGCGAATAGTCAAAGTTAAAGATACACGAAATTCCTCAAGTGATCCTCACCTTGTTCGTGAGAGCTAATATTGATATCTTTTATTTGTCATGTGAAATGAATTGCACTTAATTACTCTCCAGCCTGCTCAAAATTAAGGGATATGATTGTCATTCCATCGTGCAAAGCTGTCTAAACTTGAATTTTCAACCAAGATTTCTTTATGTAGGTGTTGATCATTCGAATCTTCTTTCTTTGTAGCACTTGGCAAAAACAATGTTGTCTTTGCAACCCCTTAGTAGGTTACCAACTTTTATATCCTATATTATTATTATTAGGTTTAATTTCCATAAATCAAGGAATTTGATTGAGTTCACATAATATAATTTTACGTATGAATTAATTACCTTCTAATTTGGATGTTCCCACATGTGGAAGTGGGACAATTTGGAAAAGAATTTTAACGATATAATTCAAAATTTTCCAAACAAAGCTGGAACAAAATTCAAGAGGTCATAATCTCATCAATGAATATGATTTACTTATGAAATTAATTACTTTCTAATTAATGTGTTACCTAATGGGGAAGTGCGACAATTTGAAAAAGAATATTAAGGAGACAATTCACAAATTTCTACGTACGAGCTCCTTTGAGTTATTCTTTCCAGGAAAATTTACCTAGCTATGCAATTATAAGAGCCTAATTACCATTATTAAGAATATTAGCACCTAATTATCTAACATGTCAACATTTTACCAATTATAGCAATTTAAGCAAAAAAGAGAATCCTTTAAATTTATCCACTTAAAAATTGGTAAAACAGACTACCTCAAAAATCTAGGGTACCCCCCCCCCCCCAAACCCTCAACCCCACCACACGTCTCTCATCACGTTTTGCTACTTTCTTTCCATTTTGAAAAAATCGTTTTTTTTTATTCCTATAAACTTCATTTTTTTTTGGTTTCACAGTCCGAATCTTAGAGTAACAATGTCTAAAGCATGCTTTACAGAAGAGGAACCCAAAAAATGTCTAAAGCCCGACATACAACACATGTTGCTATAGAGAGAAGAAAAAATATCAACTTCTACAAACCCCATTATTGATTTTGGACCGAATAGTCATAGTTAAAAAGATACACAAACTTCCTCTAGTGATCCCTACCTTGTTTATTGTGAGGTGATTGTCACATTACTAATTAAAAAAAATAGGTTAACCGACGGATAATATGGATATCCATATGATCCATATTATACATGACTTTTTGAATATAATCATTTTTTGGGAGAATTCTCAGTACTCCAACTTGAGGAACCTCCAATTTGAGATTTTGCAAATATAAAAGTTAAACTCGTTAGTTATCCATTAGTTACCCATTTTTTAAGTGAATAATATGATTATTATTCATATTTAACCCGTTTTAAAAAGTTCATTATTCAACACATTTTTAATGAATAATATAGATGGATAATTATTTTCTTTTATCCATTTTGCCATTACTAGTCATGTGAAATGAATTGCACTTGATTAATCTCAAGCATGTTCCAATTAAATTAACATGCAAGCATATGATTGTCGTTTCATTGATAGTTTTTGTCTTGATTTTCTGATCATATTTTATTTTCTTATTTCTTAAAGAAAGGACAATTTGTTTTTTATAATTAATTTTTTCTTTTCCTAAAAGAAAATTATATTTGACCAATCCTTTTCTGGAAGAAAAAAGTTTTAGACTCATGTAATTAATAATTCTTCCTTCTCACTTTGTAACAACCACAATGTAATCATAAGTGATTTGAGAGTTTTATTTAGGGGAATAATTTTTTAGCTAAGTATTATCATGCAACTTGTGTGTGCCTCTTTTGTCAGGTTGTCATCTTCGCCTATGGATATAAGTCAATTAATCGAAACACATTAAATATTTATGTCTCTTTTAATATATTTTTTTATTATCCGATTTATCGTCGTTAAAGATATATATTATTAACTTAAACATGACACCTAATTATTTCGATCGCAACACCTTCGTGCAAAGCAATATGGATGTCCAAACTTGAATTTTCAACCATGTGACGATGATTCTGTACTTACACATTTGTGTGTGATAATATGAATAGTTTATATATAGTCGTTGATTAGTCGAATCTTCTTTACAGTACTTGGTAAGAAACAATGTTGTCTTTGCAACCCCTTTGTAGGTTAGCACCTTTTAAATCCTATATTATAAGGTTTAATTTCCATCAATCAAAGAATTTAATTGAGTTCAAATAATATGATTTTACCTATGAATGAATCACCTTCTAATTAATTGAGGTGTTGATAACTAGGGATTATGATGCATTTTACACTCCTTCTTACTTGCGTTTTGATTAGAAATGTGTACAAAATAATCCAAAAGGCTTACATGTTGTACTTGATTGCAGGGTTTGGTCAACAAAGGGACAATTCGTCAAAACCAGTTCAAAAAGGAGTGAAACATGTATAAGTACCAAGAACAAATCCAAGCACAGTGTAACAGGCCAAATGCGGCCGCACTCCATTCTGTGCGGTGCGCAGTGAGGAAGTTCAGTGAGGTGCTCATTTCAGACACTCAAGCAATGCGGCGACAAAGCATTTTGTGCAGACCGCATTGGCTTCATCGTGGCCGCACTCAATATTGTGCGGTCCGCAAAGCTGGAGTTCAGAGAGTTTCCAATTTGAGGAATCATTGCCAATACGGTCCGTGGTCCTTTTTGTACGGACCGCAACAGAAGCCACCGCGGCCGCGGTGCATTTTGTGCGGCCCGCGGTGGCCAAGTTCAGAGAGCAGGGTCTTAAGCCAAGAAGCCTCAATGCGGCCGCACTCGATTTTGTGCGATCCGCATTAACCCCGCAGAGGTATTTTTGTCCAGAAAATTCGGCCTAGTATAAATAGTTTCTTTTCCTATTTTTAGGTCATCAGTTGTAGTTTAACGCAGAGCTGCGCTCGTGAACAGTGTTCCTTATCTATTTTGAGTAATTTTAGAGTACTTTTATTATTAAATCTTCAAGTATTAGCTTGTAATTAAATATTATGGGATTTTCTTCATCTATTTATTAGTTTTCTTCTATTATTATGAGTAACTAAACCCATTAGCTAGGGTTGTGGCTCAATCCTAGTGTGGGTATTTGATGGGTCTTGTTTTTTAAGGTTTAAATGTCTATGGGTGTTTGATATTTAGACTAATTTATGATTTTAATGTTGAATTAGTGGTTGCAAACACTAATTTGTGCCTATTTGACTTGGGTTCTTCTTGAGAAAGAGAACTTGAGTCTAGGAAAATTAGTCCAACAAGGAATTGGGGTGTACTCAAGAGATTGATAGCCCCAATTAAAGGGTTAAACCTAGAGATGTTAATACCCGACTTGAACCTAAATTGCTTGTACAAATTATCATACCCAATTGGTCTTGAGAAAGTCAATTAGGGCAAAATCACTCAAACTACCGAGAGGCGTAGAGGGAGAAGTATCGTGCAATGGTTATATCGTAATCCCCAAATATGACAACCTAGCCTTAGACTCGAGAACCCGTCAAGTATCCACCTAGGATAAAGTCACTTCCCTAGTGCCTTCTTAACTATTTAGACAACTTTCAAGTATTTCACTCTTAGCTTAATTTAGCATCTTATTAGCATTAAATTAGAAGTAATCAAAAGACCAATTATGATTAGAAGTGCAATTAGGAGCAATTACGCATCTCTAATTTAGATAGAAACTCAATTCTCATTTCTAGCTTCCTGTGGAAATCGATCCCGACCTTCTCGGGTAAAAGCTGCTTCGACCACTCTCGCTACTTTGTAGTGGTGCAGGGTTGGCTTCGATCACTTTTTAGCATCGTTGTCGGGAAGCTAACAGTTTTGGCTATCTATCTTAATAGTTTTGTGTATTGTTCTTCTTTCCTTCCTTGTTACTAATTTGTGTGTGTCACAACTTTAGGTGCAAAATGGCAGCAAACAACCCACCTCTTGGAGATCTTCCACTGGGGGAGGAGGTAGATAACAATGTTGATGATGAGGTTCCTATTGTACCTCAAGGACAAAGGAGAGGCCACCAGGCCAATAATAATATTCCAAACCCTCCCCCGCCACCTCCAAGAGTCGCTCCTCGAGTGCTTCCCAACCAAGACTGTGCAAGTGCAATTGTCCCACCCCAGATCCGGGCGGGCAATTTTTAAATTACTAATGTGATGCGGACATTGTTGGAGCAGCGTAGGTATTTCACGGGCGCTGCCAATCAAAATGCTTACAAATATCTCAAGGGTTTCGTGGATAACTGTTGGGAGAGCAAGCAAACTAATGTGTCCGAGGATGCACTTCGGTTGAGACTCTTCCTTTTCTCACTTAGAGGGAAGGCATTGGATTGGCTTGAGCGACTTCCCAACCATTTCATCACTACTTGGGATGAGTTGGTGGATAAGTTCATTGCAAAGTTTTTCTCACCGGGGCATATGGCTGCATTGATATATGAAATCTTAGCTTTCAAATAGGAGCCTACTGAACCATTACATGAGATTTGGGAGTGATATAGAACAATGGTAAATAATGCCCCAACAATGATATGACTGAGGCGATGATCCAACAGACTTTCTATCGGGGTATTAACACAACAAATCAGTGCATAGTGAACCAACTTGCTGGGGCAACTTCATGAAGTTGTCTTATGATGAGGCTTGTGACATTCTTGACAATATGGCTAACACTTCCTCCGCTTGGCAAAGTAGAGCCAATATGTCCTAGGGTGACCCCACGGTCACTCATTTGCACAAAGAGCTACATGATCATGGTCAAGATATAGCAAAACTGACAACAACAATGAACCAGCTCGCAAAGGCACAATTACAACAAGTCCAAAATTCGCGCCAAGTGAATGCTATGGAGGGTGTCAACATGCTAGTGACCAAAAGAAGACAAAGAGGTCAATAGAATCAAGGGAGTTCGGATCAATTTGACAATGATTGTGGTGGATTTAAAAATAATGGTTATGATGAGCAGAATGAAGAAGTGCAATACGTGAACAATTATCAAGGTCAAAGGGGCAATTTTTCCAACCAACAACAATGGAAACCCCAAGGCAATTGGGGCAATCAACAACAACAAGGCAATAATAATTGGGGTAACAACAACCAAAATTCGAGTTGGGGAAATCAGAACAATCAGAGTAATTGGAATGGCAACAACAACAACTGGGGTGGTAACAACAATCAGGGAGGTTGGAACAATGGCAATCAAAGAAATCAGGGGCAAGGCTTTCAAAGGCCCCCAATGTATCAACAACCGAACAATCCACCCCCATTTCCATCCCAAGGTCCAAGTTCTTCCAACAATGAAATGGGGAGAATTGAAATGATGTTTGAACAGATGATGAAAAAAGTGGACTCTGATGCTCAGTTGGCTTCCCACAATACCTCAATCAGAAACTTGGAGGTTCAATTAGGCCAAATCTCATAATCATTGAATACTTGTTCTAAGGGGGCTCTACCAAGTGATACGATAGTTAATCCGAAGGGTGGGAACAATCATGGTATGGTGGTAACTACAAGAAGTGGGAGAGGCGGTGATGTGAATGCCTCCAAGCAAAAGGCAATTTTGAGTGATGAAGTTGAGTTGCAAGAAGATGAGATTCCTTTGGTGGTTGAAAATGTGATTGATGAGAATGTGAAAGAATAAGTGAGGATTGATATTCAAGATGCCGAGGTGGAGACTAAGAATGACGTGAACCCGTCTAAAGAACACGTAATAGACATGCCGGAGCCAGTTGTGCCTAAATCCAAGGCTCCTTTGCCTTGGCCACCTCCACCTTATCCTCAAAGGCTCGCGAAGTAGAAAAATGAGAATCGGTTTAAAAAAGTTTATTGATATGATGAAGAGCTTATCCATTAATGTGCCTTTGGTGGAGTCTCTTAAATAAATGTCGGGATATGCTAAATTCATGAAAGACTTGGTGACAAATAAAAGATCCATGGATTGTGAAACTATAAAGATGACCCACCAAGTTAGTGCAATAGTGCATTCAATGGCCCCGAAGCTAGAAGTCCAGGTTCTTTCACCATTCCTTGCACCATTGAGAGTGCAGACTTTGCTAAATCTCTATATTATTTGGGGGCAAGTATCAATTTGATGCCCTACTTAGTTTTCAAGACTTTGTGTATTGGGTAACCGAGGCCGACTTCCAAGAGATTGCAAATGGAAGATAGAACTATGAAGAGACCGTTAGGTATTATTGATGATGTTCTTGTCCGGGTGGACAAATTTATCTTGCCAGCTGATTTTATCATCTTGGATTGTGAGGTATATTATGAAGTTCCAATCATATTGGAGAGACCTTTCCTTGCTACTGGGAATGCCTTAGTTGATGTGGAAGCAGGGGAACTCACCTTTCGGTTGGGTGATGAGAAAGTGGTCTTTCATGTGTGCAAGTCAATGAAGCAGCCCAAAAGTTCTGAGGTGTGCTCTTTTGTGGACCTTCTCATGGCAGTGATAGTTGATGATACAAGTGCAATGATCAGTGTGGAGGACCCTCTAGAGGCCGTATTGTTGAATCTTGATGTCAATGACGATGAAGGCCGAGTGGAGTGTGTAAATGCTTTACATGGAATGGGCTCTTACTCTTATGAGGCTAGGAAACTCTCTTTGGATCTAGAGATTAGAAAGACTCCAGCAACAAAACCTTCAATTGAGGAACCTCCGGTGTTGGAGTTGAAGTCGTTGACTCCACACCTCAGGTATGAGTTCTTAGGCCCTAGTTTAACTTTGCCAGTTATTCTTTCCTTTTGTCTTACTAACATGCAGGTTGATGCCACATTGGCGGTGCTCCAAAAGCGGAAGAAGGCAATTGGATGGACTTTAGATGATATTCGGGGGATAAGCCCCGTATTCTGTATGCACAAGATTATTTTGGAAGATGATGCAATGCCCTCCTTGGAACATAAAAGGAGGTTGAACGAGGTTATGCAAGAAGTTGTGAAAAAGGAGGTGATCAAGTGGTTGGATGCCAAGGTTGTGTACCCCATCTCTTATAGCTCTTGGACTTCGTCGGTGCAATGTGTACCAAAAAGGTGTGGCATGACAGTGGTTGCAAATTCGCAAAATGAGTTGATTCCTACCAGAACCGTCACCGGTTGGAGAGTATGCATGGACTACCGCAAGTTGAATAAAGTGACTCGCAAGGATCACTTTCCATTGCCTTTTCTTGATCAGATGTTAGATCGACTTGCTGGGCGTGCCTTCCACTATTTCTTGGATGGGTATTCTGGGTACAACCAAATCTTGATTGCTCCGGAAGATCAGGAGAAGACCGCATTCACTTGTCCATATGACACCTTTGCCTTTTATAGGATGCATTTTGGGTTGTGTAATGAACCGGCTACATTTCAGCGGTGTATGATGACCATTTTCACCGATATGGTGAAAGATATTTTGGAGGTGTTCATGGACAACTTTAGTGTTGTAGGTGATTCATTTGAGGAATGCTTGAAAAATCTTGATAGAGTATTAGCCCGTTGTGAGGAAACCAATCTTGTTCTTAATTGGGAGAAATGTCACTTCATGGTGGAAGAGGGCATAGTTCTTGGGCATAAAATTTCAAAGCATGGTATAGAGGTGGTCAAAGCAAAAATTGATACGATTTCAAGGCTCCCTCCCCCTACTTCTGTCAAGGGAGTTAGACGTTTTCTTGGGCATGCGGGGTTCTACTGAATATTTATCAAAGATTTTTCAAAGGTAGTGAATCCATTATGCAAGTTATTGAAAAAAGATGCCAAGTTCGTGTTCGATAAGAGATGTATGCAAGCTTTTGAACTACTCAAGCACAAGTTGACCACCACTCCGATTATCACCGCACCCAATTGGAGCTTGCCTTTTGAGCTCATGTGTGATGCGAGCGATGTTGCGGTTGTGGTAGTTTTGGGTCAAAGAGTGAACAAAATATTTTATCCGGTGTACTACGCGAGCAAGACAATGAATGATGCTCAAGTGAACTACACGGTGACTGAGAAAGAGCTTTTGGCTATTGTGTTCGCGATGGAGAAATTTTGGCCGTATCTTATGGGTACCAAGGTCATAGTCCATACCGATCATGTCGCACTCTTGTACTTGATGACGAAGAAGGACTTTAAAGATAGACTGATGCGATGGGTCTTGTTACTTCAAGAGTTTGTTTTGGAGATTGTGGACCGGAAGGGTAGTAAAAACCAAGTGGTGGACCACTTGTCCCACTTGGAGGAGGAGGGGAGGCCTCGTGATGGCCTAGAGATCAATGATTCATTTCCCGACGAACAACTCCTTTTGGTATCAGTGAATGGTATGCAATGGTTTGCGGACGTTACTAATTTCCTTGTGACTAGTATAATCAAGTGTGAGCTCTCTTCTAACCAAAAGAAGAAGCTCAGACGGGATAGTTTGTATTTCTATTGGGATGAGCCGTACTTGTTTAAGATTTGCACGGATGGTGTGATCCGAAGGTGTGTCCCGGAGGAGGAGCAATTGATTATCTTAGAGACTTGTCATTCCTCTCCCTATGGTGGCCATCATGGCGGGGCGAGGATGGATTCCAAAGTTCTTAGTTGTGGGTTTTATTGGCCAACTTTGTATAAAGATGCAAGTGAACTTGTGAAGAGGTGTGACGAATGTCAAAGAGCGGATGGAATTTCGAAGAAAGATGAGATGTCTCTCAATACCATTCTTGAAGTTGATATTTTTGATGTATGGGGCATTGATTTTATGGGCCCGTTTGTTAGCTCGTGTGGGAACACATACATTCTTGTGGCAGTTGACTATGTTTCAAAGTGGGTTGAAGATGTGGCTTTATCCACCAATGAGGCCCGGAGTGTTGTTGCGTTTCTCAAGAAAAGCATTTTTACAAGGTTTGGCACTACTCGTGCAATCATAAGTGATGGGGGGTCTCATTTTTGTAATAGAGCTTTTGACACTTTGCTTGTAAAGTATGGTGTCAACCACAAAGTTTCTACTCTTTATCATCCTCAAGCGAGTGGCCAAGTTGAAGTCTCAAACAGGGAAATCAAGAGTATATTGTCAAAGACGGTCAATGCAAATAGGACCGATTGGTCAAAGAAGTTGGATGATGCTCTATGGGCTTATAGGACTGCTTATAAAACTTTGATCGGTATGTCCCCGTATCGGTTGGTGTTTGGAAAAGCTTTCCATCTACCGGTTGAGTTAGATCACAAGGCCATGTGGGCTTTGAGGAAGCTGAATCTTGAATGGGATGTGGCAGCAAATCTTCGTGTAGAGTAGCTTAATGAACTTGATGAATTCCGATTACATGCCTACTCCAGTTCGTCCTTGTGAAAGGACAAGATGAAGTACCTTCATGATAAATATGCTCGTGGCAAGGAGTTCAAAGTGTCTGTTTCAGGGAAAGCTTAAGTCGAAATGGAGCGGACCTTTTGAAGTTGTGTTTGTGACTCCGTTTGGTGCACTTGACTTGAAAAACAAAAATGGGGAGGTTTTCAGAGTGAATGGACACAGGGTCAAGCACTACTTGGGCAAGATTGATGACAGCCACGTGGTGGCACTGCTCCATCTAAAGTGATTTGATGGTAACATACGTCGTACCGCGATGTTAAATTAGGCGCTTCTTGGGAGGCAACCCATGTGTCTTTCTTTTTGTTTTTCTTTGATTCTCTTTGTAGTGTAAGATTTATTTTTGGACTGACTTGTTGTCAGATTTTGTAAGATTGTATTGATGCAGTGCAGGACCAAGTTGAAAAATGATCACTCTCGGAAGTTTGCAATGTGGACCGCACTTCATTTTGTGCGACCGCAAAGGCGTTTGTGCGGGGGAAAGAATTCAATGCGGACCGCAGAGTGATTTATCAAAAGTGAGGAGTCTCTAAAGTTTTCCACCACAACCGCAATAGATTTTGTCCGGTCCGCAGTGGGCCACTACAGCCGCATTGCATTTCTTGCGGTCCGCAGTGGCTATCATCCTAGTTCTCCATGTTTCTGAGCACCGCGGACCACAGTGCCATTTTGTGAGGTCTGCGGTAGGTAGGTGGGATGGGCCCTAGGTCCTTTTTTATAAATAGGACCTGAGACCCTCATTTCAAACTTTTCGACCTTTTTACTATCAGAGCCTAAAAATTACTGTTCATCACTCTAATTGCACGAATTCAACTACTAAGTCTCGATTAATCATCAGTTCATCTCACTTCTGGTAACTTTTATTCCTTCTTAGTTGTTTAATTTTGCTATTTTCTTTTGACTTTCATTTTTTCTTAGTTTTTCTTCTTTTATTCCCATTTTTCCTTTAATTCTGTAGCATAGGTTTGTTTAATCCTATTTTAATTAGGACTAATTAGTTAAAACACTGATGCAATACCTAGGGAATCATTAATAGGTAAACATTTAGACTAAAATGTGAATAACTTGAACCCTAGGTTGGTATTGCTGATGGGCACTCAATGCGGACAGCGGTGGATTTTGTGCGGTCCGCGGTGATTCTGTGCGGTCTACAGTGCTATTTTGTGTGGACCGCGGTGGTAAGTGTTCTGAAAGCTGACAAGTAAGGATCATGGCCGCAATGGATTTTGTGTGGTCCGCGGTGCCTCAATGCGGACCGCAATGCATTTTGTGCGGTCCGCGGTGCATAGATTTAGAGAGTGGGTAGTCTGAACCCCACCTCAATGCGGACCACAGTGCATTTTGTGTGGTCCGCGGTAGCTTCTTTGCGGCCACACTTCATTTTGTGTGGTCCGCGGTGTGCAACTTCTGAATATTTGCAATTTTTCTGAAATATTTCACTGACTCTACCGATACTAACAAAGTTCAACGGTATTCTATTTGCAGATCATGGTGAAAATAACGAAGCAAAGGTGATAAACACTCAGGAAGAGGAGAGACCTCCAGAGGTAGAGGAAAGGGCATGATCAAATTGACCCCGCAAGACCGACAAAACATCAAAAATACCAAGAGGCTCATAAAGACTGTTGACAGAGCCATTGGCCAAATGGGGAGTGAGTATGAGCCTTCCCGGGAGGCATCATTAGACTCCGTGCCAGAGTATGTTCCTGACTAGCCGGAGAGAAATGGATTTATTATTGCATGACCCGTCGCCAGCAGCCCAGCCCCAGCCAGAGCAGGAGTCAGAGAGGCCACCCAAGAGGAAGAGGGTGATTCCCCGTACTGACGATGCAGTCATAGAGTTGGAGGACCCGCAGGGAGGTTTCTCCAGCCAGCCCCAGATTCCAGTACAGGCCCAGGACTCAGTCCAGGTCCAGGTCCCAGTGGAGACACAGATCACAAGGAGCCAATCATAGGTTCCCGAGCAGACGGAGTACCCAAGGACCCAGACTCAGGATCCTATGCAGACGGAGGGCCCATAGGGAGTTTCTTTTTCCTCTCTTCCTTATTTTGTGCTTATTTTGGTTAGTTGGCATTGAAGACAATGCCAACTTTCATTTGAGGGGGTATCCCTATTTGGATGACTGTATATATGACAATATTTTTTTCTTTATGCCTTCTTTTTACCTTTGGTATGTATATAATTTTATCATTTTATTACACTTTTCGTACTTTTTACTTTTGGTCTATATATAAAGTTACGTTCTTATGTATATATTCATCCCCCCTATTGTATATTTGACTAAATCCCCTCTTGTACATATTCATTTTACTTTCCGCATTTTTCCTTTCTTAGCTTCTTATTTTATGTTCGTAGCTTCTTGTTTTGAGTTTTTGCAATAAGCCTTTGGTTTTCTTAATGTCACGGTTCTTTCCAAAGGTGGAATTTATGTGAACCGGGTGGCTCTTCCCGATGATGGATGGCATGACAACCTTCTTAAGGGTTTGAGTCTATTTTTTTTTTTGCTTTTTAGTAGCTAGTTGGTAAGGGTGCCTTAAGCAAAGCTTCACTTGGGCCTAACACATTTGCCTTTGATTCTATGGTTAAAAACAAATCATTATGTATAGGATGGTGAAAGTTGTAACCTTGAGACTCTTGTGTTGGCCGATAATCATCAAGTGGTTTTTCGGGACCATTGTGTTGCTCAAATCTTAGATAAGGTTGTTATGGGCCCTCGACTCTGTTTCTTTAGCAATCCCATAGCTTGTGTGGTAAGAATTTGAATTGCAAGTCCAAGTCCCGAGCCATTGGTCTAGAACTTGCCTTAAATGTTTGTCTAGGCGAAATCCTAAGTTAATTTGACTTGAGATGTGATTATAGGCTCTCCTTGATCTGAATGATATCTTGAACACTTCCATAGCCTACCAATGATAAAATCTCTAGTCAACCCTTTTGAGTCTTAGACCTTTTTCTTTCAAAAACCACGATACAAGCCTTTACCCATTCTAAAAATACCTTCTCTTGGCACCCGATATTTCCTTAGATAAGGCAAAAACAGAAGTTTGGGGGGAGAGACGAGTAATGTAACAAAGTGATAAAAGGTACAAAATGAAGAAAAGGAAAGGCAATGAAAAAGAAAGAAAATAAAAAATACAAAAAGAATGAGCAATGTAGAAAAAAATGAAGAGATTCAATAAAAGTAAAGAGATGAAAGGTGTGAAAAGTTGAGAAAGGAGAAAAAGATTTGAAATGAAAAAGAAAGAGTTACAGTGTGTGTCTCTAACCCCTTAGAAAGAAGTTAAATGACTTAAAAAATCAAGAGAATATGTGCCAAAATGAAGCAAAAGAAGTGCTAAAGGGAAAATGGAACCTACTTAGACCAAACATTTCCTACCCTAAACCAAAAGCCTTCACTATATCTCCACAAAAGCCCTATATGATCTTGAGTTGAATGAAGCTTACATTAGTGGTGACTTACATAAGGGGCAAGCTTATGGTACTTAGAGCCGGACTTATGACCCTTCTTTGAGAGAGATGAGTGTGTTTCCACTATCCTTATTCTGAGTGCTACAATCTTAAAGGTGAGATTTGCTTAGGGAGAGTTGAAGATGTATGAGTTTGGGTTCCACAATGACCAAAGTAATAGAAAGAGTTTCTTTGATGTTCTTTGATGTGTTGAGTCAACTCTTGATGCACTTATGTCGCACTAAATCCATGGTGCTTAAAAGAGTGAATGTTATTAATGAGTCATTTGAATTGAAGGCAATTGTTAGTACTAATTAATGCTAAATGAGGTCACTTTAGGTCAACTAAATTTTCTTGGATTTACTCTAAAGGGGTGAATCTTATTTTGTTTGCTTGAGGACAAACAAAAGCTTAAGTTTGGGGAAGTTGATAACTAGGGATTATGATGTATTTTACACTCCTTCTTACTTGAGTTTTGATTAGAAATGTGTAGAAAATAGCCCCAAAGGCTTACATGTTTTACTTGATTGTAGGGTTTGGTCAACAAAGGGATAATTCGTCAAAACCAGCTCAAAAAGGAGTGAAACATGCACAAGTACCAAGAACAAGTCCAAGCACAGTGTAACAGGACCAATGCGGCCGCACTCCATTTTGTGCGGTCCGCAGTAACAAAGTTTAGAGAGGTGCTCATTTCAGACACTCAAGTAATGTGGCCGCAAAGCATTTTGTGCGGACCGCATTGGCTTCATCACGACCGTACTCGATATTGTGCGGTCCGCAAAGCTGGAGTTCAGAGAGTTGCCAATATGGGAAATCATTGCCAATGCGGTCCGCAGTCCTTTTTATGCGGACCGTAACAGAAGCCACCGCGGCCGCGGTGCATTTTGTGCGGCTCGCGGTGGCCAAGTTCAGAGAACAGGGTATTAAGCAAAAAAGCCTCAATGCGGCCGCACTCGATTTTGTGCAGTCCGCATTACCAACGGGGGGAATTTTGTCTAGAAAATTCGGCCTAGTATAAATAGTTTCTTTTGTATTTTTAGGTCATCAGTTGTAGTTTAACCCAGAGCTGCGCTCGTGAACAGTGTTCCTTATCCATTTTGAGTAATTTTAGAATACTTTTATCATTGAATCTTCAAGTATTAGCTTGTAATTAAATATTATGGGATTTTCTTCATCTATTTATCAGTTTTCTTCTATTATCATGAGTAGCTAAGCCCATTAGCTAGGGTTGTGGCTCAACCCTAGTGTGGGCATTTGGTGGTTCTTGTGTTTTAAGGATTGAATGTCTATGGGTGTTTATTTGGACTAATTTATGGTTTTAATGTTGAATTAGTGATTGCAAACACTAATTTGTGCCTATTTGACTTGGATTCTTCTTGAGAAAGAGAACTTGAGTCTACGAAAATTAATCCAACAAGGAATTTGGGTTTAGTCAAGAGATTGATAGCCCAAATTAAAGGGTTAAACCTAGAGATAGTAATACTCGACTTGAACCTAAATTGCTTGCTCAAATTATCATACACAATTGGTCTTGAGAAAGTCAATTAGGGAAAAATCACTCAAACTACCGAGAGGTATAGAGTGAGAAGTATCGTGCAATGGTTATATCATAATCCCCAAATATGATAACCTAGCCTTAGACTCGAGAACCCGTCAAGTATCCACCTAGGAGAAAGTCATTTCCCTAGTGCCTTCTTAACTATTTAGACAACTTTCAAGTATTTCACTCTTAGCTTAATTTAGTATCTTATTAGCATTAAATTAGAAGTAATCAAAAGACCAATTATGACTAGAAGTGCAATTAGGAGCAATTACGCATCTCTAATTTAGATAGAAACTCAATTCTCATTTCTAACTCCCTGTGGAAATCGATCCTGATTTTCTCGGATAAAAGCTGCTTCGACCACTCTCGCTATTTTGTAGTGGTGCAGAATTGGCTTCGATCAGGTGTTTTTAAAATAATTAATTTGGGTGTTACCTAATGTGGTGGGACAATTTGAAAAAGAATATTAAGGAGATAGTTTAAAAATTTCAGAGACAAAGCTGGAACGAGATTCACGAGGTGATAACTATATTCCTTGCAATAATTTACATTAGAGAAAAGTTAGAATACCAAGACATATTTATTTTCTACGTGCTTCTTTGAGTCATTTTTCTAACCTCCAATTTATAAGCTCGTTCCTTAATTTTTAAAGTTTATGTTTTCTGGAAAAAAAGGTTTAAAATGAGAAGAAATTTTTAGTTTTAAACATAAAATGTCACTTTTGAAGAGAAATTCTACTCCCTTATACAAACAAACATAAAAAAGTGACGAGAATTATTCAAAACCTAAATGTGTGGTGTTAGTATCGTTTATCCTAAAAATTGGATAACAATTAAAATTATAACGTGGTTTTAAGGACACGTGATTTTGCCTAATACCAATTGATAAATATGAAGATTAGTAATGAAAATTAACAATAAGATAAAGCAGAGCAATGTTAAAACGTATTTAGCCCTCGAGCTAGAATGCCCTCAAACTGGTCAGTACCAAAACAGTTAAGAGACAAGCAACCTGATGAACAAGAATATAAGCTAAAGAGAAAGTGTTATATTTCTTTTGATATATGAGAATATCAGATGCCTTACAAATAACTGGAATTCCTCTTTATATAGTAGAGGAATTCTAATTTTGGTATAACTTTAATTACAAAAGAAAATCCCATGATTAGCTAATTAACCGTCCTAGATTTGTTCCGTTCCGATATTTCCACCATGATCTTCGATCAGTCACCGATATCTCGCATTTCTGTTATTATGTCATCTTCGATCTTGCTCAAGTTCGATCTCGATCACTACTGGTCTTAATCTCTATAAATACCTCGAATCCCGAACTTGGTACCTTATCCTCGAATCTCGGCCTGACATGCTATGGGGCCGATCTTCAATCCATCTGCCTGATCTCGATTAATCAGCAAAATTAGGCCAGTCCGATTTTGACCGTATGGAGATAGTCCCCTCATTTCTTGGAGTGCAATAACAAGAAACGAATTGAGTCTTCGAATTTACCCCGGTTTATCATGACATAAACATCGTGACGCAAGTGGCTGGATTGACCAAAAAGTCCCATCGGTACAGTTTTGCAGGTGATTAATGAGTGTCAGTTGACGGTCGGCCATTAGTAACTTCGAACCCCCGCCGTGAAACCCATAATTTAGGCCTTTTATCCACTTTTTCAAACTTTACCTTGAATCTTTCCTGTGTTAATCTTCAAAAACCCTTCGCATTCTTCAAGTTCATCTACAAATCTTCAAGTTTTATTGCTAACTTCTTTTTTTAAAACACCAAATACCATCACCGTCATCCTTCTTTAATCTCAACCAAATGGAGAAAATGTCTAAAACAGTTCCACAGAAGGAAAAAGCTTCCTCCTCTAAGCCGGCCAACGAACAACCAGTGGTGGAACCACATCCACAAGAATTCTTTCCTTCGTCGTGCATCCTTGACTCCGACTTCAACATTGAAAAGACCTCCTCGGTTTCGGGCCGATGTGAGCCAATGTCGAGGTACATATGTACAATCACTAGTGGCCATTTAAACCAAGTTAAAAAGGATTGCAACTGGGTAGATAAACATATGATGGTGCCCTCTCCTAAAGAGTCGATCACTACATATGTGGAGGGTTTTTTGAGTGTTTACACCTACCCGTTCACATTAGGCCCCTTGGATCCAGTTATCGTTGACTTTTGTAAGAAGTACGAGGTCACGCTCGGCCAAATACACCCCTCATTTTGGAGGATAGTGATACTACTCCATTTTTTTGCAAGCCAAGCTGATGGGCTCCCTTTTACCCTCGATCATCTTATAGGCTTATATAGCCCCCGACTTTATCGAGGGGGATAATAAAGCTAGCTTCAACGATGGTCCTCCAAGTTGGCTTTTTCAAGCATAGATGAGGACAGGGACTAGGCTTGGATGGGCCGATTTGTCCGAGTAAAGATCTCAGACCTGATCCCGACTGAAAGCATACCATTTCCAGAGAAATGGAATATGAAACGTGAGTATAACTATAATTTTAACTTTTGTTCTTTATCTTTATTTTTTCATCCTTCCTTATCGGCATTTATTTTGTGCAGCCATTGCCTAGACGCGGGGTGCAACTCCCAATCTTGAGAACTGGGTCAGGATCCTAGTGTCGACATCGAAACACAATGAACGCGCATGGCATGAGTTGCCGAAGGGTCGATGGGAGACCCGAAACCACGGTAAGTTTCCGCTTGTCTCGCAAATTCTAATTATTATTTGGATTTTCCCTCAATTTTACTTGTCTTTCTTTTGCAGTTCTCAGGAAGGATGTGCGGATGAGGCCCCCATCAGGTGATGAAGAAAATCTTCCCCAGCGACTGATCCGAAACAGAAGAAAGAGCGGAAAAAGAAAGAGACTTCGAGATCTACGACGTTGGATGAGCATAAGCCCAAAAAGAGGCGGTCCCATAGGGGGAATTTCATCCCTTTGACTATGGACTCAATCCTCAGGCTACGAGAGGAGCCTGAAGAGGGTGAGCAAGAAGAAGATGATGAAGATAATTCCGGGTTGATAGCCCATGCATAAACTAGCATCGGGGCTCGTAAAGCTTCGAAACCAGTAGAGATTGACGCTAATCGACCTGAGCCTGATGAGGTTGGGAAGGAGACTTCGGCCCAAGTCCCCGAGCCGAAAGGTATCGAAGGAATTTTGCCTTCGGGCAAAGAGGCCATTGAAGAGGCGATGGATGCCAGCGCGGAGAATGAGCTTGAGGCTCCCCAAGATGGAGGCAGTGCTTCAAGAGATCCTCGGGGGGGGGGGAATAGAGATTAAGGATTCCCCTTGTTTCCTTCTGTCTCCGATTCTTTGATATGCGATGCTCAAGTCATGGAAACTTGTCACGGGGAAAGAGCACATGGAGAGGAGGATCTCTTCCATGGTTTATTTGTTGGGATAAAAGACATCACTGGTTCGGGCGACCTAGAGGTTCTGAGAAAAAGCTCGGGTGAGGCTTCTTCGAGTTTCAAATTGACCAATCGATTCTTGGCTCCTAGTATAGATCGTGGGAACAAACGAGCTATCGTGATCTCGGTCCTGGAAGATGCTTGTGTTCTTGGTGCCCCCAGTGTCATCTGAGGTTTGGTCATAGAGGAGGATCAAGCCCAGATGGATGTGGTAGGAGCGCCTTGTCTTTTCAACGAAACCCAACAAGCTTTAAACCGAGTAATCTCTGATTCTTCTATCTATTGTGTACTTAAGTATTTCTCCCTTAGTACAATTTTTCCCTTCTATGTTTACAGGCTTTAATGCTTCATCATGAAGCTTTCCTCCAATTTTGATGGGAATTGAGCCGTTATGAGACTGATATCCACGGGCTCACCGAGGAGAAGAATGCCTTTAAACTTTCCAGTGGGCAAAAAGAAGAAGAAATCAAGGGCCTCCAAGCTGAACTAGCTATGGCTCAGAAAGAATAGAGCGAACTGACCGAGCTGGTAAATAAAGTCTTAGAAGCTCATGGCCTCAGTTCGGGAGTGGTGGCTAACAATTCGATCTCATAGGTCCAGCAACTGCACAAAGTGATCAGGCAACTCCGTGGAGAGGTAGATATGGTGAAGGCGGAAACCATAGCATGGAAGCAAAATATGGACCGCCTTGCCTCAGAGAAAGAGACTGCTCGAGCTCAGTTATCCTTGGCTAAAAGTTAGCTCCAAGCTATGAAAGAGAAAAACTTGGTGTAAGCCAAGAAAATCAAGGAGCTCCAAGCTCGGTTGGTCACCAAACTTGCAATGGTGAAATCTGAAGCTGAAGTAATCGTGGTCGTCTACCAATCCGATACCAAAGCCGCTCAAGCTCGAGGAAAGAAAGTTTTTGATACTGCTTAGACTCGCGCATACTGGTTGCCGAGCTTGCCAAGTGCCAGTCTCGAAGGGAAACTCTCGAGGAGATCCATGCTCGTGGCTTCAATCTCGCTGCCGAGATCAAAGATGCAAAAGAACTTGAAGCTGAATCCAGAGCATTGGTCTCTTCTGACAATGATGATTCCGGGAGCATGAGTGGATCCGAGAGCGGAGAGGATCCCGAGGGTGAAGATGTTGCTCATGGAGAATATTAAGTGCCTTTTTTTTTGGATTTTTTCATGGAATTCTGATCGGGCCATGCTACCCTTGTAAATAACTTTGGAATATATAAATATCCATATTTTTGTCTCGTGCATTTTCATTTATCTCTGACTCATGGAATTTATGCTTCATTCACGCCTCATGAAATTGTTATTCACGGGCTCGAGCTTTAGGCAATTCGACCGAATTGGCATAGTTTCCGTGATCGAGTAAGCGCTTTCTCGGATCAGAGATAAGGGAATCTTTAGGCTTCATTCTAATGATGACGATCTTTCTAACTCGAGAGAAAAAATAACCCTTAGGCTTAAAACAGACCTCGAGTAAGAATTTGTTCAAACTTGAGTCGAAGCAGACCTTGGGCTTAATGATCGACTAAGGACATGCTCGAACTCAGAATTAGGTAACCTTTAGGTATTCTATCCAAGTGAGAACGATATCTCGAACTTGAAGTGAAAGTGGCCCTTAAGCTTTTTGTATTAGGCCAATGTGGCCTTTGTGGAACGATCGTTTTAATACATATAAGGCTTTCTACCCTTTTTGGCTTAAAAGGTTAATCACATAAAAATTTGTTATGCCTTAGCATGAGATAAATCTGTATTCATATTTCATTATTTTTCGAGGGCTGATGTTATCAAAACCCTTCGTTTCGTAATGCCTTAGCATGAAACAGAGAAAATGGTTCGAAAGTTTGAACAATTTGGTATCCCTTAGGGTTTTCGAGGGTTGATGTGATCGAAACCCTTTGTAATTTTGCTGAGGGTAGCCATTTTTTAACCGGTTTTATGGAAATATTCGAAGGCCAATTTTATTACGGAATTCGAACGTCTCTGAACCGTATCAATTTGGTCGTAGCCTTTTACTTGGGATTTGCCACTTGGGCTTGTTTTCCGATTATACCTCAAACTTGTTCAAAGTGTCAATCCCCGAGTCGGGTGGCCGTGGCCTATAAAAATGAGGGTTTCCATTTTAAGGTCTTATGATCTTGAGACTTTAATAATTTGATCACGTCGATTTTTCGGGCGATGGTCCTCGAGTATAGGGTAAGTTGTTTGAACTTCGGTTGTGATCGGCCCTTAAGCCTGTTTCCAAATAGACCAAAAGTATGAAATTGTAGATTAAAAATTCCTCTAAGGCATGAAATATTTGGAAAGGAAAATACTTCTCTCAATAGATTATACATGCGTACACATTTGCCTTTAGGGCTCGAGTAATCTACACGGGCACGGTTTGTTTGACCGTTTGGACCTTACAAAATTTTACCTATCGAGACCCAGTTGACATGAAGTATCTTCCTTGTAACAAAGTTCTTATCCGAGGGTGATGCCCCCAATATTCGAGGTTGATTGTACATAAGTCTCAGATACTGTTGAATTGTTCTAAGTTAGCATAAGCAATGGTTGCCTCATTAAAAACCTCTCTAGAAAAACCCATTTGGGACAAAACCGGTCTAAGGGAAAAAGGTGCAACGCACGCTTTCATAAATAAAGACTTTGTGATGAAGAATCCTTCGATGTCTTCGATTTAACACATGTAATTGGTTAGTATAAAATATAAATGAAAATAGAGAAGGTCGTATCTTAGCAGTAATATCATTTGAGGAGTGATACGTTCCAATTGTTTGGTAATTGCTCGTAGTCCATCGTGCCAAGTTTGTAGGATCCCTATCCGACGATATTGAGGGCCTGATATGGTCCCTCTCTAGTTTGGTCCAAGTTTTCCTTCTTTCGGGTCTTGATTATTGAGGGTGATCTTTCTCAAAACTATGTCCCCGATTTTAAAGTGTCGAAGATTGGCTCTTCAATTGTACTACCTTTCGATCCGCTGTTTCTGTGTGGCCATTCGAACGAGGGCGGCTTCCCGTCTTTCATCTAGCAATTTGAGGCTCGTATTCGTAGCCCCGTTATTTGACTCTTTTGCTCCATATCGAAACCTAAAGCTAGTTTCTCCGACTTCGACCGAGATCAGAGCTTCGGCAGTATAGACTAAAGAGAACGGTGTTGCCCCTGTACTGGATTTCTATGTTCTTCGATACACCCAAAGGACCTCGGGTAATATTTCTCTCCATTTTTTAATCTTTTCTTTAGATTTTTGTATGATAGTCTTGTTTGTTGATTCGGCCTGTCCATTCCCACTAAGATGATACGGCGTTGGCAGGATCCTTTTAATTTTGTGGTCTTTGAGAAACTTTGTCACTTTGCTACCGACGAATTGCTTTCCGTTGTCTCATATGATCTCGGCAGGCATCCTGAATCGGTATATAATGTGGTCCCAGATGAACTCTATGACTTCATTTTCTCTGGCTTTCTCAAAGGCCAATGCTTCAACCCACTTAGAAAAATAGTCAGTCATAAACACAATGAATTTAGCTTTACTTGGGGCCGATGGTAGAGGGATGGCGATATCCTATCGCCATTTCATGAACGGCTATGTGGATAGGACTAAGTGGATTTGGTCTCGTGGTTGGTGAATCATCGGCGCATACCTTTGGCATTTGTCGCACTTTCGAACTAACTCTTTTTTATCTTTTTCCATATCGGCCCAATAGTATCATGCTCTGATGACTTTGTGAACCAATAACTCGGCGCCGAAATGATTTCCGTAAGTGCCCTCATGAATTTCCCGTAGAACATTGTCGGTGTCTCCTGGTCCCAAACATTTCACCAACGGTCCATCGAACATTCTCCTATACAGTGTTCTATCCCCTGTCAATGTGAATCGTGCGGCCTTCGTGCGTAGAGTCCTTGATTCCTTAGGATCCGATGGAAGCTTCCCGTTCTTTATGTATTCGATGTACTTATTCCTCCAATCCCAAGTTATAATTGTGGAGTTTATTTCGGCGTGTCCTTCTTCGATTATTGACCTCAAAAGTTATACCACAGTCCCCGAGCTAAGTTTATCGTCTTCGATCGACAGCCCCAACTTTGGAATGGCATCGGGCCTCACTATTTTGTTCCCGAGTTATGTGATGTAGGATCCATTCTTTAAATCGATGTAGAGACACTTGTAGTTTGTCCAAGTACCTCTGCATTCGATCTTCTCGAACCTCGAAGGTTCTATTGACTTGATTTACCACAAGTTGGGAGTCACACTTGGTCTCAATGAGCTCCGCTCCCAATCTCTTAGCTAGCTCGAGACCTGCAATCATGTCCTCATACTCGGCCTCATTGTTAGTTAATTTTGAAGTTTTGATAGACTGTCTAATTGTATTACCTGTGCGCAACTTCAAAATGATGCCAAGCCCAGACCCCTTTACGTTCGAAACACCGTCTGTGAAGAGGGTCCACACCCCCGATGATGTACCCAATTTTAATAATAGTTCATTTTCGACCTCAGATACGAGGGCTAGTGTGAAGTCGGCCACGAAGTCTGCCAAGATTTGAGAATTGATGGTCGTTTGGGGTTGATACTCAATATCGTACCCACTGATCTCGACGACCCATTTGGCCAATCGACTCGAGAGTTCGGGATTATGCAAAATGTTGCAAAGGGGATAGGTGTTTACAACATAAATTGGGTGACACTAAAAGTACGATTTTAATTTTCTAGAGGCATTTATTAGAGCGAATGCTAAATTTTTCTAAGTGTGGGTATCGGGTTTCGGCCTCTCCTAGAGTTCGACTAACATAGTAAATAGGAAATTGCGTACCTTGCTCTTCTCGAACTAAGACCCCACTTACCGCTATCTCCGAGACCGCTAAGTATAAGTAGAGTTGCTCGTCCGCTTTCGGGGTGTGAAGCAATGGCGGGCTTGACATGTATCATTTAAGTTCCTACAAGGCTTGTTGACATTCCGAGGTCCATGCAAAATTGCTCTTTTTCTTCAGCAGTGAGAAAAAAAGGTGGCTCCTATTTGAGGACCTTGAAAAAAATCGACCAAGGGCAGCTATGCGCCATGTTAACCTCTATACAACCTTGACATTATCAACAACTATGATGTCTCCGATTGCCTTGATTTATCGGGGTTGATTTTGATCCCCTGATATGATACCATAAAGCAGAGGAACTTTCCCGAACCGACCCCGAATGCACATTTCTCTAGGTTGAGCTTCATGTTGTATTCTCAGTATGTCGAAGGTCTCCTACAAATGTTTTAAATGGTCCTCTACTCGTAGGTACTTGACTAGAATATCGTCAATATACACCTCCATTGATTTACCTATTTGTTCTTCGAACATTCGATTTACTAGGCGTTAATAAGTAGCACCAGAGTTTTTTAGTCCAAACGGCATAACATTATAACAATAAGTACCGTACTTACTAATGATCAAAGTCTTTTTCTGATCCTCCGGGTTTATTTGTATTTGATTATACCCGGAATAGGCATCGAGAAAACTAAGGATCTCGTGGCCAGTCGTGGCATCGATCATGCGATCGATATTCGACAAAGGAAAGGAATCTTTAGGGCATTTTTTGTTTAAATCGTTGTAGTCTACGTACATTCTAAGTTTATCCACTTTTTTAGGAACTACGACTACGTTTGTTAGCCATTCGGGATATTTTACCTCCCGAATGAACCCTATTTGAGAATTTGGTTACCCCGTCTTTGATGAATGCATGCTTAATCTCAGACTGGGGCCTTCTCTTTTGTTTTACCAGTCGAAACTTTAGGTCCAAGCTCAATCGATGGGTAGTAATCTCCGGTGGGATCCCTCTCATGTCAAGGTGGAACCAAGAAAAACAATCCATATTTTTTATATGGAATTAATGAGTTTTTCCCTGAGCTCGGGGGTTAACCTCTTGCCCAGGTGTATCTTTCGATCAGAAAGATTCTCGATCAATATGATCAGTTCTAGCTCTTCGATCTTTGACTTTGTTGCATCAAAATCATTGGGGATTTTGAAGGTTCGAGGTATCATATAATCAACATCATCAAAAGTTTCCTGCTCCTCTAATCGGGCTGAGGCTGGTCACTGTGGTTGCTATTTGACTTCTTACTTTCCCTTTGACTCCAATCCCTTTGTTGATAAAAGTGCCGATACCGGTACTACTTCGTCTATTGCAAACATTTCTTTGGGGCGGGTTGTTCATCGTACACCATTTTGATTCCTTCTTATGTTGGAAACATCAGGACTTGATAAAGTGTCGAGGGGACTGACCTCATATTATGGATCCAAGGCCTTCCGAGCAACGCGTTGTACCTCATGTCACCTTCGATCACATGGAACTTTGTTTCTTGGATGGTCCCGGCCACATTTACTGGCAAAATAATTTCCCTTTGGTGGTTTCACTTGCCATGTTGAAGCCATTAAGTACTCAAGTTGCGGTCACGATTTGATCTTGGAGGCCGAGATGCTCTACGACCCTTGATCGAATAATATTTGCCCAGCTACCTAGATCAATCAATACACGTTTAACTTGAATTCTATTCATAAGGACAGATATTACTAGTGAGTCATTGTGAGGTTGTTCGATCCCTTCTACATCATCGTTGTTGAAAGACAAGGTTTCTTCTAGTATGTAGTCCCGAGTTCGCTTTTCCCACATGATTATCACCTCGGTGCATTTGAATACCAGTCTTTGAGGAATATCGACCCTACTAATGATTTGCATCCCTGTCTCTGAAGTGATTTTTAGCTCGGTCACTCAAGAATTCTCGAAGGTGACCCTCGTTGAATAAACGAGCTACCTCCTCCCTCAGTTGTCCGTAGTCTTCATTTTTGTGACCATGGGTACCATGGTATTTGCATATTTGATTAGGGTTCCTTTGAGCTGGATCGGCCTGTAGGTGTCTAGGCCATCTAGTATCCTTGATCCATCCAATGGTTGACACAATACCTGATGCATCGATGCTGAAGTTGTATTCTAATAGTCGTGGTACTTCTGTGGGCTTGACATGTTTATCGAAACCACTTTTACTCATGATCCCTCGGAAGCTTTGTCCTTGATTATTTCTTCGATCATTTTTTGAACGGGATTACGTCATGGTTTGTTGTTTCTACGATCTACGCTATATGGTTGGTATCGATCTCTGTTCGATCGGGGTTCTCTATTGATGTCCTTCTGAATTCTGCCGATGGGCTTATTTGGGTAAATGGAACCGGAAGGGGTTCCCAATTGATCATCCTCAACCCTAATCTTTGACTAGTATCAATTATGTACATCAACATAGGTCACAGTTGGATATTTAATTAAATTTTGCTTTAGTTGTCGTGATGTTATCGAACTTCGTTCATTCAAACCTTGAGTAAAAGCTTGAACAACCCAATCATCTGTGACCGGGGGTAGGTCCATAGGTTCCATCTGAAATCGACATATGAATTCCCTTAACATTTCGTGGTCCTTTTGTCTCACCTTGAAGAGGTTCGACTTCCTAGTCGCAACTTTTATTGCTCTGGCGTGTGCCTTCACGAGGGAAACTGCAAGCATGGCGAAGGAATCGATGGAATTGGGCGGCAAATTATGGTACCATATCATCGCCCCTTTCGATAAAGTTTCTCCAAACTTTTTCAATAGAACGGATTAAATCTCATCGTCTTCTAAGTCATTCCCCTTTATTTCATATGTATAAGAAGTAACATGCTCATTAGGGTCAGTGGTCCCATTATTTTTGGGAATTTCTGGCATGCAAAATTTTTTCGGGATGGGCTTCGGAGCCGCACTTGGAGGGAAAGGCTTTTGCAAGAACATTTTCGAATCCAAACCCTTTAGAATCGGCGGTGCCCCCGGTATTTGGTCAATCCGGGAGCTGTATGTTTCTACATTTTTATCATTTTCTTCGATTTTCTTTCCTCCTGATTCAATCCGTTCAGTGAGCTCCTCCAGCATTTTCATAATGGCAGGGTCAGTCCCCGAGTGATTGGCGTTCGATCTCTTCGGTATAGATTCGGCCCTACAAACAGCTTTTGGTTCCGGTTCTGGTTCGATACCACTTGGTGCTCAATGCTGATTCTGTAGTTGCGCTATAGCGGCTTGTTGAGCCTGTAGCATTTTGAATATCAATTGGAGGCTGACTCTACCGTCTTCTCCGCCCTGCATACCTCGACCACCTGATCTAACTTCCCTGTGTACGCTACCTTCGAGAGAAAATGCCCAGATTTGCATTTAGGGCGACATGTGAACTGACATCGACGGGATATGCAATTGGTACTCCCTCGAGGCCAACCTGAGGCACTTCGATCCCTGTTGCGGCTATATTGTCATTTTAATTCTCCATAGAAATCGAGGACGTTGTCAGCGTGAGTGGGTACTGCTTGCGAGTTAGACATGCTGATCCTGAAATCAAAAACACTCACAAGGCAAGCGTAAAGTAGTGTGTGTTATGAGAATTAATACCAGGCAATCACTATTATGTTTAGCCCCACGGTGGGCGCCAAACTGTTTACCCTAAAAATTGGATAACAATTAAACTTATAACGTGGTTTAAGGACACGTGATTTTGCCTAATACCAATTGATAAATATGAAGATTAGTAATAAAAATTAACAATAAGATAAAGCAAACCGGTGTTGAAACTGTTACACCCCATATTTTTGTGCATGAAAATAAGCCATAAATATATTAATGAGAGACCAGAAGTGAGATGTCACGTCCCGCAGTATTAAGTTACAACGATGTTGCACCCTGAAGTATTGTACGTTAAAATTTTTGTTTTCAGTTAACCGTGTAAGACTAGGAGATGAGATCATCTTGACATTAACGTACTTACGCTATTTATAGCAAGCAATAAATAAGTGTTATGAAGAATAAGAGGGTACACGGATTAAAGAAAACGAGTTTCGTTGAAAGTAGTCAATTTGGAATAAAATACGGGTCGAGTAATAATAACCGATAATTATGAACTAGTACCATTCAAGGTACCATATAACCACGGTAGTATAATATATAAAGTATATATGAAGTATTTTAAAAATAAATAAATTTTTAAGTAATTTGTGGTCATTTTTAATGATACGGGTAATTGAGTAATAATCGGGTAACGGGATACTATCTAACTAATTGATAAAACAATAAGATAAGACTAAACCCTCCAAACGTGGCATCAAGCTACATGATAAAACTATGACTCTTAGAAAAATTTCATTAGGTGGCAGCCAAAATACTAATTAAGGTGACAAATGGATAATCTTCAAAGTCCAAATTCTAGACACATGGAAAACTTAAATAATTCTCATTGTTTCTTGCTGCCACTTCAGTTTTGAAAGCATTTGCAAAACTAATGTAACTAGTACTATCTGCACAAATACTAAAAGCAGAAACCTATTTCCTTCCAAAACCAAACACGATTCCTCCAAAAAAATCAATGAATTCAACGTTATTCTTTCAAACTTAAGAAAAACCAGAAACGTTTTCAAATGAATTCAATGTTATTCGTTCCAAAATTTTTAGGAACTAAATAAAATTTCGTCCGTGAATTTCTAAAGAAGCAGGGGCGAATTTTGCTCAATCAACGAAGGTTTTCCAATGGAGTATTATACTGAGTTTTCCCTACTCCAGGTATGTTAAGGCTATCCCTTCTTTCTTTTGGCATGATCCATACGATATGAACGAAACGTGCAAATGCACAAATTCCATAAGTGACTCTACTCATAGAAGTAATAGAAATATCCATGTTCTTTAATTCCCATGTGTCATAATATTTTATCATTTGTTCATGGGTCTTAGAAAAATACGAAAGTTGAAAAGGGTTTACTTTATGATATTACTCAGAGGCAAAATGGTCTTATGACATTCCGAATAATTTTATTGACGTACTTTTTATGACTGCATTCATGTGCACTGACCCATGACCAGATGGCGTTATATACGCGTATATATGTAAATATATGTATATGGGATATGGGAAAAGGTTATGGCGTTATATACGCACCACCACCTGGTCAGCTGGTATATGATGATGTTGTTGCCCACAGTGGCTGAAATATGATTCAAACGGCGTTATATACGCATATATGGGTATGTATTCAAATGGCGTTATATACGCATATATATATATATGTATGTATTCAAACGGCGTTATATACGCGTATATATGTATGTATATATATGTATATGGGATATGGGAAAGGTTATGGCGTTATATACGCACCACCACCTGATCAGCTGGTATACGATGATGATTTTGCCCACAGTGGCCGATATGATATGATGGGATGCCCTCAGAGGCTGATGATGTTATGAAACATATACCTATGCACGACATGACATTCATACGCATATGCATGACGCTGAAAGTAATTTATGATTTACAAAGTTATTCAGACGTACGGGTTGAGTCATGTACTCCATATGTCTTCCATGTCTCCTATGTATTTATTTATGTGCCTTACATACTCGGTACATTATTCGTACTGACGTCCCTTTTGCCTGGGGACACTGCGTTTCATGCCCGTAGGTCCTGATAGATAGGTCGAGAGCCTTCCAAGTAGGCTATCAGCTCAGCGGAAGATGTTGGTGCGCTCCATTTGCTTCGGAGCTGCGTATTTGGTTAGTATGATTTAGACGTCTATTGTTAGGTATGACGGGACTCTGTTCTGACCTTTGTGACACTTATGTACTCTTAGAGGCTTGTAGATATATGTCGTGTACGTGGAAGATTGTACGGCCCTGTCGGCCTATGTTTTAGTTTATAAATGATTATGTTAGCCTATTAGGCCCATATGTCACATGTATATAATGATTTAATAATAAAGGTACATTACGTTGGTACTCAGTCAAGTAAGGTACTGGGTGCCCGTCGCAGCCCATCGATTTGGGTCGTGACAAGAGTGGTATCAGAGCAGTTCTGTCCTAGGGAGTCTACAAGTCGTGTCTAGTAGAGTCTTGTTTATGGGTGTGTCGTGCACCACACTTATAAGCAGGAGGCTACAGGTCATTTAGGATTGTCACTCTTTCTTCTTACTCTAGATCGTGTGGTAGAGCTCACTTATAAGAATTCATGTTCCAAAATTCTATGTTATTCATAATAACAGGATGCCTACATCCGGAAAGAAGGTTGGAAAGAGAAATAGTTGTGAAAGAGTTGAGTAAGAGGAATTGGATTTTTGTATGATGCTTACGATAAGTAAATATGAGGTCTTTAGCAGATCGTGGGTGTACTGCAAGGTGTAAGCTTCATGATAAGAAGCCTCAAGTCAAGAATGCCTATCTATCTTTATGGTGAAGGATAATGAGAGATTAAGAAGATAAGTACAAGTTTCAGCAAGTAAAAGGAGCAAGGTGAAAAAGGGTACGAGGTACCCAGTTAATGAAGGTTAACAGCGGTTATAATTGAGGCAGAGGAACATAAGCTTTTTGAGTTATATTCAATAGTAACAGAGGTATATACAATTGAACGCACCCCTTCCAGATATGCCCTATAGGGGGTTAACAAAAGTAGTATAAGAAGATATGATGGATGAATTGATTGCGCCAGTTGACATTTCCGAAGGATAGTGCAAATGTGCTAATAGATCTCTTTATGAGACACCCAGATGGTGCACTCTAAAATAGTGCAGCCAGATATGAGTACTACAAAGACATGCACTATAAGCCTTGAAGGGATAAATATTACCTTAGTGTGGCTCGCATCCCTAGTAAAGCAAGAACGTTAAGCAACTTGAAGAGCCACTGGATGGAGCAAAGGAAAGTTAAAAGCGAAAAAATATCGTATTGAAGTTTTCACAAGAAAAGGGATATGCATAAATATTAGCAGAGTAATAAGAAGAGATATAAGGAAGTATTATGAATAAGTGGTGATACATGTATGAAAACGGTAGAGTGTTACAGAACCTATAGTTAAATGAAGAAAGAGACAAAAGGTAATGGGCCTTAAGACAACAAAAGAGTATAGGCCATAAGGTTATATCCTTATTTCGAGAAATAAGTTCGTGACTCCAACGCGACTACCAGAGGGGAGAGTTAATCCTCAGAGTAACAGAAATCAGTATGGACTATGGAGGTAAGTAACTAAGGATAATTACAAGTGAGCACAAACATCAAATATTCAATCGGGAATACAGGATAATAAGCTCGCATCTTTACAAGAGTCAAAGGGTCTTCCCTAAGTACTCCGACGAAAGACTAGCTGAGGAAATAAGGAAGAAGGCTTTAACCTCAGTACAATGACCTAAAGAGGAAATGGTCGTGTGACAACAGTCTCAAAACAACATTGTATGAACTCCCTAAGAAAGTGGAACCTACAGTGGCCAATGAATAGGGAGTAAAATCAGAAGTGATATTCAGATCATATGAGTTGTACGCAAACTCCGGCATGCGTGAACTAAGATAAGCTAAGTATGGACGCAACAAGGGGGCAGAAAGACTAGGAAAAGCAATGGCTTATGTTGAAAGCTAAGATGGATCGAAAGAATTATTTGATCAATGGTCCAGAATCGGTTGCATTAAGAACTCACTTAAGGGTTTGGAGTTTTATACCTGCATCTTATACAGCCGTAGAAGATTTCGGTATACGTTAAAAAAAGAATTGAGCCTAGGCCATAGATGAAGGGTTGAATTGTTAAAGGATTTTATCATGAATATACCTCAACGCCTATGAAAGGCTGAAGTAATAACTAATACCAGGAGCCACATGTCGGAAGATATCTTAAGCCTACATAGAGGCTGATCAGAGAGAAGAGGAGACTAAAGAGTTACATCGTCTAAGCAAAACAGGAGGGGCCAAGAGAATTATAGACCTCAGGATCACTCTTAATATCAGATGTTCAAGAGAAATAACATAACAACCATAATCTATAATGGCTCTACAAGAAAGTCAGTTTGAAAAAGTACCAGCCTCATAAAAAGTCAGTACGAAGCTCCCATCGGATAGTGTATGTAGCAGAGGTGTGAGTATTATCATAAAACTTCAAGTTATGGACGTGAATTATACCTATGTGGAGGGAAGGCCATGAAAGAGATAGAAGATACGATGTGAAATTTTAAGGTAATTAAGGAAAAAGTAAACAACGTACGAGATACTCAAAGGCAGAAGATCGTGACTAATCCATACTTCGGATAGAAGTCTATAAGCGCATGGATTCAATATTCAGGAATGATAGCACCAGCGTTAGTAGGATATCTTCAAGCCTATGGTCTAGGTATCGAATAACTTGATTATGAGAGTAAAGGATAGTTAGAGACGATGTGATGTCTCGCTTGATGTTCCAAAATAACATAAGGAAATCTATGGTGGAAGCAAGTTGAAGGAAGGCCGCGGATACAATAAATAGATATGTATAGGTCCCAAGCTAAAGTATAGTAGAGCAACAAAGTTTTAACGAAACATGAGTAAGGATGAGGAAAGGCAAGTGAAAGGGTGATGAGAACGGATAAGTCCTCGGGATTGAAACCCATGAAAATAAGAAAGCTAATGGTTTCTCTAAGTTATAGAAAGTTTAGTATAGCCTGAATGAACTCAAAGGAGTATAAGACTAATAACATTAAGAAGAGATGAAATGCTGCCCTATTAATAGAATGAGGGTGTAATTATTATTAGAAAAAAAAATGAATGACGTTTGGACCTTCGATTGAGTAATGATCTGACGAATAAAAGAAAGAAATTTCATGAATTGGACGGGATTAAAATACCCACGCAAGGTAAGTCACATTGGAATGCTGTGAGATACGGTTATGAAAGAAGGGTATCGACCTAGGTGGATTAATTTAATCATTTCAGATGTTCCCCAATAAAACATAAATCCTAGCAGCAATATTACATAAAAGGTTAAGTTATCAGGGGTGGATTATGGATCAAAATTGAGGTGGATCAACAATGGATGGATGAAAGTTATAAAGTATGAGAAGAGATTAGGTCGTCATTCTTAACATGAATAGTAATGTGGAAGCATTAGAGGACATAAATTTATACGTATGGGATAAACAATGAAAGTAACCTGGGATTTGGTAGCAGACCTCAGTAACGAGAAGTCGAGGTAAGAGTTATGGTATAGTATAACCTATGTAGATGCAGTACAGTCATACGAATGGATAACCATGCCTATAAAATAAGATATAGCAATATTCATAAGTTCGACAAAAAGCGAAGAACTTCAGGATTTGCTACAAACTGGAGGAAAAAGGAGAGAAGAATCGCATAAGCACACTTACAAGGTTAGTATCATAAAAGATGCATGATGGGAGGTAACAACAATAATGAGATTGGAAGGAGTTTGATCGCAAGTCATGGCGTGGGAAAGAGGCCTAAAAGGGTGAGAATACCCTGACCTTTGGACTTATTCACAGAACAGTGGCCTGGATGGCAACAGGACTACTAAAGTATTCGCAAGAGCTATGGTATATGAGAACGATAAGCGCACCAGTCAACATTCGAGGACGAATGTTCCAAAGGGGGGAATGATGTTACACCCCATATTTTTGTGCATGAAAATAATCCATAAATATATTAATGAGAGACCAGAAGTGAGATGTCACGTCCCGCAGTATTAAGTTACAATGATGTTGCACCCTGAAGTATTGTACGTTAAAATTTTCGTTTTCAGTTAACCGATGTAAGACTAGGAGATGAGATCATCTTGACGTTAACGTACTTACGCTATTTATAGCAAGCAATAAATAAGTGTTATGAAGAATAAGAGGGTACACAGATTAAAGAAAACGAGTTTCGTTGAAAGTAGTCAATTTGGAATAAAATACGGTCGAGTAATAATACCCGATAATTATGAACTAGTACCATGCAAGGTACCATATAACCACGGTAGTATAATATATAAAGTATATATGAAGTATTTTAAAAATCAATAAAATTTTAAGTAATTTGTGGTCATTTTTAATGATACGGGTAATTGATTAATTATCGGGTAACGGGATACTATCTAACTAATTGATAAAATAATAAGATAAGACTAAACCTTCCAAATGTGGCATCAAGCTACATGATAAAACTATGACTCTTAGAAAAATTTCATTAGGTGGCAACCAAAATACTAATTAAGGTGACAAATGGATAATCTTCCAAGTCCAAATTCTAGACACATGGAAAACTTAAATAATTCTCATTGTTTCTTGCTGCTACTTCAGTTTTGAAAGCATTTGCAAAACTAATGTAACTAGTACTATCTGCACAAATACTAAAAGCAGAAACCTATTTCCTTCCAAAACCAAACACGATTCCTCCAAAAAAATCAATGAATTCAACGTTATTCTTTCAAACTTAAGAAGAACCAGAAACGTTTTCAAATGAATTCAATGTTATTCGTTCCAAAATTTTTAGGAACTAAATAAAATTTCGTCCGTGAATTTCTAAAGAAGCAGGGGCGAATTTTGCTCAATCAACGAGGGTTTTCCAATGGAGTATTATACTGAGTTTTCCCTACTCCAGGTATGTTAAGGCTATCCCTTCTTTCTTTTGGCATGATCCATACGATATAAACGAAACGTGCAAATGCACAAATTTCATAAGTGACTCTACTCATAGAAGTAATAGAAATATCCATGTTCTTTAATTCCCATGTGTCATAATATTTTATCATCTGTTCATGGGTCTTAGAAAAATACGAAAGTTGAAAAGGGTTTACTTTATGATATTACTCAGAGGCAAAATGGTCTTATGACATTCCGAATAATTTTATTGACGTACTTTTTATGACTGTATTCATGTGCACTGACCCATGACCAGATGGCGTTATATACGCGTATATATGTAAATATATATATATGAGATGTGGGAAAAGGTTATGGCGTTATATACGCACCACCACCTGGTCTGCTGGTATATGATGATGTTGTTGCCCACAGTGGCTGAAATATGATTCAAACAGCGTTATATACGCATATATGGATATGTATTCAAATGGCGTTATATACGCATATATATATGTATGTATTCAAACAGCGTTATATACGCGTATTATGTATGTATATATATGTATATGGGATATGGGAAAGGTTATGGCGTTATATACGCACCACCACCTGATCAGCTGGTATACGATGATGATTTTGCCCACAGTGGCCGATATGATATGATGGGATGCCCTCAGAGGCTGATGATGTTATGAAACATATACCTATGCACGACATGACATTCATACGCATATGCATGACGCTGAAAGTAATTTATGATTTACAAAGTTATTCAGACGTACGGGTTGAGTCATGTACTCCATATGTCTTCCATGTCTCCTATGTATTTATTTATGTGCCTTACATACTCGGTACATTATTCGTACTGACGTCCCTTTTGCCTGGGGACACTGCGTTTCATGCCCATAGGTCCTGATAGATAGGTCGAGAGCCTTCCAAGTAGGCTATCAGCTCAGCGGAAGATGTTGGTGCTCTCCATTTGCTTCGGAGTTGCGTATTTGGTTAGTATAATTTAGACGTGTATTGTTAGGTATGACGGGACTCTGTTTCGACCTTTGTGACACTTATGTACTCTTAGAGGCTTGTAGACATATGTCGTGTACGTGGAAGATTGTACGGCCCTGCCGGCCTATGTTTGAGTTTAGAAATGATTATGTTAGCCTATTAGGCCCATATGTCACATGTATATAATGATGTAATAATAAAGGTACATTACGTTGGTACTCAGTCAAGTAAGGTACTGGGTGCCCGTCGCGGCCCATCGGTTTGGGTCGTGACAGAAACATAATTCAGCCCGAGTTAGAATGCCCTCGAACTGATTAGTGCCAACACAGTTAAAAGACAAGCAAGCTGATGAACAAGAATATAAGCTAAAGAGAAAGTGTTATATTTCTGTGATATGTGAGAATATCATATGCCTTACAAATGACTAGAATTCCTCTTTATGTAGTAGAGGAATTCTAATTTTGGTATACTCTAATTACAGAAGGAAATCCCATGATTAGCTAATTAACCGTCCTAGATTTGATCCGTTCCAAGATTTCTGCCATGATCTTTGACCAGTCACAGATATCTCGCATTTCTATTATTATGCCATTTTCGATCTGGCTCGAGTTCGATCTCGATCACTACTGGTCTTGATCTCTACAGGTACCTCAAATTCCGAACTCGGTACCTTATCCTCGAATCTCAATCCATTCCCCTTGATCTTGATTAATCAGCAAAATTAGGCCAGCCCCAACTTATGTCAGAAAGAAGAGATTAGTGATCAGATTTTGAGAAAATGCATTCTAATGGTTTTATTTATTTAAAAATAAATCTTCCATTATCATTTTTGTCCAACTCCAACTATTATCCAAGAAACATACCGGACATAATCTTGAATATGGTTAAAAGCGTGAATAATGGTAGAATAAGTGACACGTCCTTATTTTATATTATGGTCAAATCTGACCAATATTTTTGAATGCGTACACCTTACCGTTACTTTTTGTGTACGATCATTATACAAAACGAGTTTTTTTCAATCATGATGTTGGAATAAGATGCTGTAATTGTCGGGACCAAAAAACAAGAGTCATGCGGCAGCTAGTAAAATAAATCTTGAATGACGATAAATCAGATAATATATAAAAAAGAAATTTATCAAAAGAGATACAGATATTTAACGTGGTCCGGTCAACTGACCTACATTCACGGCAGAGATAAGCAATCCATTATATAAAAAGAGAGTACGAAATATCAAGAGAACAACCTCACGAAGAGGCAAACACAAGTGACACACTAACACTTGTCCCGTAACGTTCTTCCCGTAAACAAGACTCTCAAACCCCAGATGGCAACATTGTGAATGCTGCTGAATAAGAAAGACGGATCTTCAATTTATAGAACTCCAAACAAGAAAAGGGACTAGCCATATATGAAAGATCTATATTTTCCTTCTAGGAAAAGAAAAACTCATTTATTATAAATATGTTGTCCTTTCCTTCATGAGATAGAAAAATCAATTATGGTAAGAAAATCTGGACAAACGCCTAACAGTAATTTGTCATTTTCCAAAACATCTAAAACAAACAAAAGATGAACTAATGACTGCGACTTTCTTTCATATTTTTCTTGTTGGTTGCCGTCTTGTTTTGTTTTCTGAAATTATATGCTGAATCTTGATCAAGAAATCTTCTAGCTGATTTAGCATGGAGTTACAATTAGGGGTGTACATAAGTCAGGTTGGTTCGGATTTTTCAATTACTAAATCATATCAATTGTCTCGAATTTTTAAATTTATAAACCAAACCCAAACCAACAAAAGTCGGGTTTTTAAATCACGATTTTTCTCGGCTTTTTCGGGCTTTTTCCCGACAAAATCTTCATAGCATAAAATTTATAATTTGTTCTCTAATATTTCTTAGGTCCTAGTAGGATAAAACTATATAAGATGTTACCCAATAAAGTAATACAAAAATAATGTGCGATGAGTCATAATTATACTAAAATACTCAACAAATCGCATAAGATAAATATTTCTAATTAATAAGTCATAATAAAAATAAATAATCTAAAAGTACAAAGTCATGTTAAAAATAAGTGCGACTAATAAGTACTAAGTATTAATTACATGACTAAATAATATTAAAAGTGAATTATGCATTTTCACTATCTAAATCAATGAGACTAAAAAAATAAATATCCAATACTATTGTCATTTCTAGTATTAAATTAATTTTTTTTTTAGCAGTAGTATTGATTTGATTTTGCTTTGGCTTTATTTGAGTTACTAATTTTTATGGGCTATAAAACATATTTGACCATTCAAAAGTTTTAAGTCCAAGCTTGAAATAATACATTAAAAGGGAGAACTATTAAAGAGTTTAAATTATATTTATAAATTATATTACAATATTATTTTTATGTATAAAATATTTTTAAAACTTGTATACATGTAATGTCGGCTTGGTTTGGTTTCGGTTTGACTTTTTTTAGTTAAAACCAAACCAAACCAATAATGGTCGGGTTTTTTTTTCTAACACCAAACTAAATCAAACTAAACCATAGTCGGATTTTTTTCTCGGTTTGACTTGGATTATCGATTTGGTGCGATTTATCGGTTTTCTTTGTACACCCATGATTACAATCATGGATAATGTTAAAACAATGTATATTATCGTTATGAATCAGATTTGTTATTTCTTTTTTACTGTAGAGAACAATTTCCAAACAGTTGGACTAAGTACGACGTGGTACAATAATAAAAGTTAAATAAGGTTTAAATTCCACTCAACTTGACTCGAAAAACCAATTAAGTCTTGTCACGATCAGAATTTTCCAGACTCGAAAGTCGTGATGATGCGTGCTAGTGAAAGCTAGGCAAGTCAACCATTTGAATAATTTACCTTTTTCCATTTTTAAATCCTTTAACAATTATGAATTAACATTGCATATTCAGTGGAAATAATACGGCGGAAGAATGAAATATAGCAATTTAATATTAATACCGATACCAAAATCCATAAACCAAAAGCTACCCGGATCTGGTGTCACAATTTCACAGACTGTCTAAGAGTACTACAAATAAGGATCCGAAAGATAAATACAGTGTTGTCTCTGAAATACCTAAAAGAAACAGAAGGGAAAGATAGAAGGAGACGCTAAGGCCTGCAGACGCCTGCAGGACTACCTCGGGTCGCCTGAATGGACTGAAGGCCGCAACCTCAGTGCGGTCCAAAAGCTGCAGCACCTGGATTTGCACACAATGCAGAGTGTAGTATCCGCATAACCGACTTCATGTGCTGGTAAGTGCCTAGCCTAACCTCGGCGAAGTAGTGACGAGGCTAGGACCAGACTACCAAATAAACCTATGCAGTTAAATCATATACAACAAAAAATAAAAATAACTATTTATAGTTAAAGATGGGAGGAGAAAACATACTGCGGGAGTATCAGATAACAACATAATACCAATAGAGGAATGTAAAGAAAAACCATAATTCAATTGCCAACAAGAATAAGGAAAAACAAACACAATATTCACTTTCATTTCTTTCTTATTGCGGCGTGCAACCCGATCCCAAATCATGTAATACCGTTGTGGCGTGCAACCCGATCCTATTTTATATAATACCGTTGCGGCGTGCAACCCGATCCCATTTCATATATTACCATTGCGGCGTGCAATCCGATCCCATTTCATATATATTACCGTTGCGGCGTGCAACCCGATCCCATATACAATTCAACATCATTCATAAAAGTCCCAGCAAGGGAACAAGAGTATAATAAATACATCCCGGCAAGGGAGACAATATCATAAACAATAACATCCCGGCAAGGGAGATATCATAAACAATAACATCCCGGCAAGGGAGACAATATCATAAATAATAACATCCCGGCAAGGGAACCAACAATGATAATCAACATATTAAGCATGAACAAACCACAACGGAGTCACAACATTTACAATACGAGACTCACGGGAATGCTTGACACCGACGTATAGATACTCGTCATCATACCTATACGTCTTACTCCACAATTAACACATAGAAAACAAGACACAACCCCTAATCCCTCAAGCTAAGGTTAGACCAAACACTTACATCAATGCCACGAACACAATTCAAGCCTCAACTACCGCTTTACCTCTTCTTTCCACCACCAATTTGCTTGTATCTAGCTACAAGTTACTTAACTATATCAATAAATGCTAAATGAATCGATTTTAATGCATGAAAATAAGTTTTATAAAGATTTCCCTAAAAAGTCAAAAATTGACCCCGGGCCCACATGGTCAAAACCTGAAGTTCGAACCAAAACCTGATTACCCATTCACCCACGAACTCAAATATATGATTTGTTTTGAAATCGGACCTCAAATCGAGGTCCAAATCCCCAAAATTCAAAATCCTAAGTTCTACTCAAAACACTCAATTTCCCCCATGAAAATCTTTGATTTTGAGTTGAAATCATGTGAAAAGATGTTGTAGATTAAAGAAAACAAGTTAGAAATGACTTACAATCGATTCGGAAGAGTAGTTGACTTTGAAAAATCGCCCAAATTTTTTTAGGTTTGAGAGAGTTTGAAAAATAAAAAAAAAATCAACTAAGTTATGATTTAGCAGGTTGCAGATGTTGCAATTGCGACCAGGGTTCGCAATCAGGGCCTACTATCTTTGCAAATGCGAAGAATATGTCGCATTTGCGACCATGAAGAAATCCGGTCGCCTTCGCATTTGCGAGGGACCTGTCGCATTTGCGATGGAAGTGTCGCATTTGCGACCAAGGCGTGCCCAGCCCAGTCTTCGCAAATGTGAATGGTTACTCGCAAATGTGAGCTCGCAATTGCGTGTCAGTTTTTCCTAAGTTCAAAACACTTTGTGGCCTATCCAAAACTCACCCGAGCCCTCGGGGCTCCAACCCAAACATGCACACAAGTCCAAAAACATCATACGGACTTGCTCGTGTGATAAAATCATAAAAATAACATCAATAACTATGAATTTAACATCAAAATCAAAGAAAAATCTCATGAACTCTTAAGTTCCATTTTTAACAACCAATGGTCTGATTCACGTCATATCAAGTCCGTTTCTTACCAAATTTTACAGGCTCAACTTAAATACCATATAAGACCTGTACCGGGCTCCAAAACCAAAATACGTGCCCGATACCATCAAATTCAAACACATTTAAATTTCTAAAAACTCTTATAATTTCAGTCAAACAATTTTCTTCAAAAATTCATTTCTCGGGCTTGGGACCTCGAAATTCAATTTCGGGCATACGCCCAAGTCCCATATTTTCCTACGGACCCTCCGGGACCGTCGAATCATGGGTCCGGGTCTGTTTACCCAAAATGTTGACCGAAGTCAACTTAAATTCATTTTAAAAGTAAAATTTATCATTTTTCCCAGATTTTCACATAATAGCGTTCCGGATACATGTCCGGACTGTTCACACAAATCGAGGTATGATAAAAGGAAATTTTAAGACTTCGGAACACAGAATTTACTTTCAAACAAGGGATGACCTTTTAGATCATCAGAAAGTCTAGACCGACTCTGTCTGTAGGCATCTGCCTGCGATTGGAAAATGATATCCAGGACATGTTCCGCTATCCATTAGTAACATCAAGAAGATGAAGACAATATATATGTTCTTTAATGACAAAGGAGACTACACATCTTGGAGTTGGTCATTTAATGCGTTGATTTCATATTCGTATCCTTTTGAAATATCCTGTATGTAGTGGCGGAAACATGGTTTAACTTTTTTTATTAAGAGATTTAATAAATGACAAAAAGTATGTAAATAAAGCAAGGGAATTCAATATCTAAAATATAAATATAACATAAAATTTGACTTTATATATAAAACATAGTTATCCGCGAAGGGGGTTCGGATATTTTCCGTAGCTCCGCCCAAGCCTATATGTACTTTACAAGTGGCATCAACGTACAGCTCCACGGGATATTCTCAACTTTAGTTCGTCGTGCTTCATGTTTATATTAATGAATTGATAGAAATAACAAACTTTTTCCTGAAATTATGAAGTTTCAATAAGAGAGCGGTTTGATGTCAAGAAAATAGCTGTTAAGAATATCAGTTATTTGTGATTAACCCGCTCTGGACATGGCTGATGAACTCCGCAGGATTTCAATTATGTACTACCGAAAAGCTTCTTATGATCAAGTAAAAATTTATAGGGATCTTTACGTAAATAGCCTGTCGGGGTTATTGTTATTTTCAACCAAATGTTGATGCTTCTGTCACGTTTATGTGTGATAATATGAATACTTTATATAGTTGTTGATCATTCGAATCTTCTTTCTTTGTAGCACTTGACAAAAATTGAACAATGTTGTCTTTGCAACCGCTTAGTAAACAACCCCATAATATAATTTTAGAATTAATTATCCTCCGAGGGGTGTTACTGTGGGGTCCAGCACATATGTGAAAGAACAAAAACTTCTTCCTTCCTTTTGTCAAAGCCGGCCAATTTAGACAAGATTTGGGCGGCTGATTTTTTGCAGTAGTGTTGATGTCACTGCATACATCAACATAAGTATTCTACAACTATAAATAAGTGCTTCTACCTTCATTGTAAGACACACCAACAAAGAGAGAAAGAAAGAGTGAGGTTTCACAGACAGGGTATAAAAAAATAGTCTGTGAGAAAAATATAGAGTGAGTGATATTGTAGTGAGGTGGGAATATCAAAATAGGGTTATTTCTTTTGAGTGTTGTAGTGGTCTTTGGAGTATTTTACTCGGACCTACAAAGTGTAAAATTCCTTACTATAGTGATATCAGTTGCTCCTTTCGGGGCCGTGGTTTTTTCCCTTATCAAAAGGGTTTTCCACGTAAAAATCTTGGTGTCGTTGTTACTCTATTATTCTTGTTAATTATCATATCTCGATGCTACCTTCTTATTCCACTTTTATTACCGTGAATATTATTTTTGTAGGGGGTTTATTCCTAACAACTGGTATCAGAGCATAGGTTCTGCTCGTTCACTGAAATACTATTCACTATCGGTAGTACTATACTCGGTGAAAAATAAAAATGTCCGGAGTAAAGTACGAGGTAGCAAAATTTAACGGAGATAACGGTTTCTCAACATGGCAAAGAAGGATGAGGGATATGCTCATCCAACAAGGATTACACAAGGTACTAGATGTTGATGCCAAAAAGCCTGATACCATGAAAGCTAAGGATTGGCTGACTTGGATGAAAGAGCTGCTAGTGCAATCAGGTTGCACTTATCAGATGATGTGGTAAATAACATCATTGATGAAGATACTGCACGGGGAATTTGGACAAGGTTGGAAAGCCTATACATGTTGATGTATGCAGTGACATCAATGGGTGGTACGAATTTTTTGTCACATTTAAATGTGTTTAACGGACTAATCACACAGCTTGCCAACCTCGGAGTGAAAATCGAGGAAGAAGATAAAGCCATCTTGCTATTGAACTCGTTACCATCTTCGTATGATAATTTGGCAACAACCATCCTGCACGGTAAGACTACTATTGAGTTGAAAGATGTCACATCGACTTTTTTACTCAATGAGAAGATGAGAAAGATGCCTAAAAATCAAGGACAAACTCTCATCACAGAAGGTAGAGGCAGGAGTTATCAAAGGAGTTCGAGCAACTATGGTAGATCCGGAGCTCGTGGAAGGTCAAAGAACCGATCCAAATCAATAGCCAGACATTGCTATAACTGTGATCAACCAGGTCACTTCAAAAGAGATTGCCCAAATCCAAGGAAGGTCAAAGGTGAAACCAGTGGCCAGAAAAATGACGACAACACAGCCGCCATAATGCAAAACAATGATAATGTTGTCCTCTTTATAAATGAGGAAGAGGAATGCATGCACCTGTCAGGTCCAGAGTCGGAATGGGTGGTTGACACAGCGGCATCTTACCATGCCACACCGGTAAGAGATATTTTTTGCAGATATGTAGCAGGTGATTTCGGCACAGTGAGAATGGGTAACACAAGATACTCAAAGATTGCGGGATTGGTGACATTTGTATCAAGACAAATGTCGGATGCACATTGGTTCTAAAAGATGTGCGGCATGTACCTGATTTGCGGATGAACTTGATCTCGGGAATTGCTTTAGACCGAGATGGATACGAGAACTATTTTGCAAATCAAAAGTGGAGACTCACTAAGGGAACATTGGTGATTGCAAAGGGAGTTGCTCGTGGCACGTTGTATAGGACAAATGCAGAAATATGCCAAGGTGAATTGAACGCAGCACAAGATGAGATTTCTGCAGATTTGTGGCACAAAAGAATGGGTCATATGAGCGAAAAGAGATTGCATATTCTTGCCAAGAAATCACTCATTTCTTATGCCAAAGGTACAACGGTAAAACCTTGTGACTACTGTTTATTTGGTAAGCAGCATAGAGTCTCATTTTAGATATCGTCTGAAAGAAAATTAAATATACTTGATTTAGTATATTCTGATGTTTGTGGCCCAATGGAAATTGAATCAATGGGAGGTAACAAATATTTTGTTACTTTTATTGATGATGTTTTACGAAAATTATGGGTTTATATTTTGAAAACCAAAGATCAGGTGTTTCAAGTTTTCCAGAAGTTTCATGCTCTAGTAGAAAGGGAGACGAGTCGAAAGCTAAAGCGTCGCCGAAGTGACAATGGAGATGAGTACACTTCAAGGGAATTTGAAGAGTACTGTTCAAGTCATGGGATCAGACATGAAAAGACAGTTCCTGGAACCCCACAACACAATGGCGTAGCCGAGAGGATGAACCGTACCATTGTGGAGAAGGTGAGAAGCATGCTCAGAATGACTAAACTATCGAAGTCATTCTGGGGTGAAGCAGTTCATACAGCATGTTACCTGATCAATAGGAGTCTATCAGTTCCGTTGGCCTTTGACATTTTAGAGAGAGTTTGGACCAACAAGGAGGTGTCCTACTCGCATCTGAAGGTGTTTGGTTGCAGAGCTTTTGCACATGTACCAAAAGAGCAAAGAACAAAGCTGGATGATAAATCTGTTCCCTACATATTTATCGGATATAGAGATGAAGAGTTTGGGTACAGATTGTGAGATCCTGTAAATAAGAAGGTCATCAGAAGCAGAGATGTAGTCTTCCGAGAAAGTGAAGTTGGAACTGGTGCTGATATGTCAGAAAAGGCAAAGAATGGTATAATTCCTAACCTTGTTACTATTCCTTCTACTTCTAACAATCCCACAAGTGCAGAAAGCACGACCGACGAGGTTGCCGAGCAGGGGGAGCAACCTTGTGAGGTTATTGAGCAGGGAGAGCAACTTGATGAAGGTGTCGAGGAAGTGGAGCACCCCACTCAGGAAGAAGAACACCTCAACCTCTGAGAAGATCAGAGAGGCCAAGGGTAGAGTCATGCAGGTACCCTTCCACAGAGTATGTCCTCATCAGTGATGAGGGGAGCCAGAAAGTCTTAAGGAGGTGTTGTCCCATCCAGAAAAAAACCAGTGGATGAAAGCCATGCAAGAAGTGATGGAATCTCTACAGAAAAATGGCACGTACAAGCTAGTTGAACTTCCAAAGGGTAAAAGACCACTCAAATGCAAATGAGTCTTTAAACTCAAGAAATATGGAAATGGCAAGCTGGTCAGATACAAAGCTCGATTGGTGGTTAAAAGCTTCAAACAGAAGAAAGGTATTGATTTTGACGAAATTTTCTCACCTGTTGTCAAAATGACTTCTATTCGAATAATTTTGAGCTTAGCAGCTAGCCTAGATCTTGAAGTGGAACAGTTGGATGTGAAAACTGCATTTCTTCATGGAGATTTGGAAGAGGAGATTTATATGGAGCAGCCAGAAGGATTTGAAGTAGCTGGAAAGAAACACATGATGTGCAAATTGAATAAGAGTCTTTATGGATTGAAGCAGGCACCAAGGCAGTGGTATATGAAGTTTGACTCATTTATGAAAAGTCAAACATACCTAAAGACCTATTCTGATCCATGTGTATACTTCAAAAGATTTTCTGAGAATAACTTTATTATATTATTATTGTATGTGGATAGCATGTTAATTGTAGGAAAAGAAAAGGAGTTGATCGCAAAGTTGAAGAGAGATTTGTCCAAGTCATTTGATATGAAAGACTTGGGCCCAACACAACAAATTCTAGGGATGAAGATAGTTCGAGAGAGAACAAGTAGAAAGCTGTAGTTATCTCAGGAGAATTACATTGAACATGTACTAGAACGCTTCAACATGATGAATGCTAAGCCAGTCAGCACACATCTTGCTAGTCATCTAAAGTTGAGCAAAAAGATGTGTCCTACAACAGAGATGGAGAAAGGGAACATGTCTAGAGTTCCTTATTCTTCAGCAGTCAGAAGCTTGATGTATGCAATGGTATATACTAGACCTGATATTGCTCACGCAGTTGGTATTGTCAGCAGATTTCTTGAAAATCCTGGAAAGGAACATTGGGAAGCAGTCAAGTGGATACTCAGGTACCTGAGAGTTACCATGGGAGATTGTTTGTGCTTTGGAGGATCTGATCCAATCTTGAAGGGCTATACAGATGCTGGTATGGCAGGTGACATTGATATCAGAAAATTCACTACTGGATATTTATTTACATTTTCAGGAGGAGCTATATCATGAAAGTGGAGGTTACAGAAGTGTGTCGCACTCTCTAGAACTGAAGCGGAATTACCACTACTGAAGGTGGCAAAGAGATGGTATGGCTCAAACGGTTCCTTCAAGAGCTTGGATTGCACCAGAAGGAGTATGTGGTCTATTGTGACAGTCAAAGTGCAATATACCTGAGCAAAAATACCATGTATCATGCAAGGACGAAGCATATCGACGTGAGGTATCATTGGATTCGAGAAAGGATAGAGGATGGGTCTATGCAGGTAAAGAAATCCATACAAGTGAGAATCCTTCGGATATGCTGACCAACGTGGTACCAAGAGACAAGTTTGAGCTATACAAAAAACTTGTCGGCATACACTGAAACTAGAACCTCCGGTGTTATCCCCTTCAGGTGAGTGGGACTGGAGGGAGATTTGTGGGGTCCAGCCCATATATGAAAGAAGAAAAACTTCTTCTTTCTTCCTTTTGTCAAGCCAGCCAATTTAGACAAGATTTGGGCGGCTGATTTTTTGCAGTAGTGTTGATGTCACTGCATACATCAACATAGGTATTCTGTAACTATAAATAAGTGCATCTACGTTCATTGTAAGACACACCAATAAAGAGAGAAAGAAAAAGTGAGGTTTACAGATAAGGTATAAGAAAATAGTCTGTGAGAAAAATAGAGAGTGAGTGATATTGTAGTGAGGTGAGAATATCAAAAGAGGGTTATTTCTTTTGAGGGTTGTAGTGGTCTTTGGAGTATTTTACTCGTACCTATAAAGTGTAAAATTTCTTACTATAGTGATATCAGTTGCTCCTTTCGGGACCGTGGTTTTTTCCCTTATTAAAAGGGTTTTCCACGTAAAAATCTTGGTGTCATTGTTACTCTTTTATTCTTGTTAATTATCGTATCTCGGTGCTACATTCTTATTCCGCTTTTTTTACCGTAAATATTATTTTTGCAGGGGCTTTATTCCCAACAGTTACCAAAGTGGAAGTGGGACAATTTGGAAAAGAATTTTAACAATACAATTCAAAATTTTCCTAAATAAAGCTCGAACAAGATAGATTCAAGAGGTGATAACCTCATTCCTTGAAATATTGTTTTAGAGAAAAGTTAGAATACCGAAATATATTTTTTTCTTCCAACCCTCTAATTAAGGTCATTCCTTAATTTTTCAAATTAATGTTTCCAACGAAAGGTTGAAAATGGGAAGAAAATTTGAGTTTTAACTTTTAAGGGGAAATTCCACTCCCTTATAGTAGCTTATACAAACGAAAACAAAAGGGATGAAGATTATTCAAAACCTAAATATTTGGTGTTAATATTGAAACTCATTTTAATATTATCGTATTAAATCAAGAACTCTGTATAACTTGAAAATTTCAGAAGAGATTTCAGAAGTGTTAGCAAACAAATTTTGAGAAAATGCATTCTAATTGGTTATTTTTTTTTTTTTTAAAAAGGCAAATATCTTCTAATGGCAAATCAAATTTCCAACCATTATCCAACAATCATACCGGACAAAGTCTTGCATATGGTTAAAACAGCTTGCCTAACATGGCAAAATAAGTGACACGTCCTTATTTTATATGCTGGTCAAATCTGACCAAAATATTTAAATTGCTGTTGGAAATTCATTAAGAAGAAAACTTCGGGAAGTATCTAAACGCATACTTTGCTAGCCTACTACATGGTTGTAGTAGGTTAGCATTGTATACATATTTGATTTGCCCAAATTAACCTTGCCATTTCTTCTAAGTTCTTTGGTATGTCATATGTAATTGTGTCATTTTATCAAAACAAAATAAGAAAATTGCAGACAACTCCTTGTTATCATCCAAAAGCCCCCCCTCTCGATCCACCCCCCCCCCCTCTTGACACAGTAGCGCAAGGCAGCTACAACTATCTTTTGAAAGAGAAAAGTTAAGTGACTAAAGATAATTATTTTTCTGCCTCTCAAAAATTCGCCCAAAAGAAAAAAAAACAGCAATTGTTCAGGATGGTTTAGATGGAGAAGCATTTTTTTTTGGGTTATCTTCATATTTTATTGCATTTTAAAAAGGAAATTACGTTGGAATCTCAGTCTTGCAACAGAGCAATCAACTAAAGATGCTCATTCCAACAAAACGATATGCAATTAAAAGTTTGGAACTGATCAACCTTAAAGCCTTAATTATGTGTTCAATTCTCAAATCTGATCTTCATATATATTTCAGACATTTTTGTAGTATCAAATTTTGAGGAACATGAAAATTAGGGGAATTTAGGTGAAATTTCATGGAAGATTTAATTAGGCTTACAAATCTGATGTTGAAAGTAGAACACGAAGCTCAGAATTTTCTTCGACTTCATCTTTGCAAATATACATGACTCCATTTCCCCGATTTCTTCTTCGACTATGGATAGATAGAGGAGAGAAGAGAGGTGAAGGGGTTATGGGAAAGAATTCTGGAAATTTGGGATTTATTTTTGGAAAATGTAGAGATGAAATGTGGATTTTTTTTGTAAAAGGACAAAATGCCCTTAAGTTTAATGTAGTGACAGTAAATAATGGGGGTATTTTGGGCAAATCAAATATGTATACAATGGTAATCTACTACAACCATGTAGTAGGTATAGCAAAATATATATATATATATATATATATATATATATATATATATATTATAAAGGCATATTTTAACCGTCTTTTTTTTTTTTTACCAAAATCACATAATTTTATTTTGTAACACAAAGATCACAAAACTTTTACCATAATAATTAAAAAGTTACCATTATTCTTAACGTATTTTTTAATCCAATTGAAATAAGGACTTAACCTAATCCGAACCGACTGAACGAAATACTATTATACTATTGAAGCAGGAAAACCCAAAATTCTATTCCCTGTTTGTGGAGTTGTCATTTAAGTTCAAATACCAAATTACCAATCTATCGCATACACAGTTGAACTCGTCACTGCTAGATCGTGTGCGAAAAGTAAACATTCTTTCACTAAGAATAATTGATTAACCATTAGTTAATTCTACTTCATGCAGTGACCTCAATCAAGACACTCAATATTTAAAACATACCACAACACCAAAGTAGCTTCATATAACGGAAAGTAAACATTCTTTCACTAAGAATAATTGATTAACCATTAGTTAATTCTACTTCATGCAGTGACCTCAATCAAGACACTCAATAATTAAAACATACCACAACACCAAAGTAGCTTCATATAATATAATCTAACTTAGCGTGAATCGTCAACTTTGGTTTTCAGGTATTTCGGAATTAGTTTGGAAGAATGAATTCATGTTTGAAGCTTTAAGTTGAAAGGGTAGACCAAGTTTGACTTTTGTGTATTTGAATCCGGATCGAGTTTCGAGGTTCCGTACGTTAGGTCCGGATAGTAATTTTGGACTTGGACGTATACCCAGAATTTTATTTAGATATTTCTTGAAGGTTTCGGCACTAATTGGCAAAAGTTAGAAATTTAGAGCTTGTTTGGAAAGCCACTTAGGAATTGGATTTGAGTGTAATTGGGTGTAATTACATAGTTTGACATGTTTGTTTGACCAAGTAATTACTTGGTCAGCATGGAATTGGGTGTAATTGGAGGGGTGTAATTACACTCTCCAATTCTCAAGGGGGAGGTGAGAATTGATGGTACCTACACCGTGTAATTACAAGGTTACTTTTTAGTTTCTTGCCCTTTTGTTTTTATTTTATTTTCTTTATAACTTTTTATTTTTATTATTTTACTTTTTTAACTTTATTTTTACTTTTTTTTTGAAATTTTAAAATATATTTTTCTTTGTACATTATTTATCATTTATTTCTCTACCTTTACTTCTTGTGATTGCGTATAATTATTTATATTTTATTATTCTATTTTTTTTAAAACAACACCTCCTAATATTAAAAATAATAAGTCATTAACAAACTTGGCATATAATGAGTGATGCAATTAACGTGAAATTTCATTGTTGAATGTTGTTATAAACTTGTTATGTTTCCTAATCTTAAGTTGTAGTGGAACTTACTATTATTATGTTGGAATTTGACATATGTTAAACTTTTTTTTTGGATTTTAAAATTGTGTTATATTCACGGTTCCAATTTACTTGTTTTAGTAGTATTGACTCACATTGCTTGTTGTTCATTTTTTAGTTAGAATTGGTAGATTAGTTTTGTCACACATGAAAATTTTATGACAGTATATTTATAAATATTAATTTATTTTATCAAACATGAATTTCATGATATTCTTACAAAACGTATGTTTTTAGTTTTTGTAAGTATCTAAACTAAATATTATTAATTAAAAAATATATATAAATTATTTTTACAACATTAGTTATAAATATATAATTACTAATTAATGTATATTCACGAAAAAATATATATATTACACCAAATATAATATTATTAATACTTATATTTATAGGCATATATTTATTATATTAACTTTTAAATTTTGGTAATTACTTCATTTAAAATTTAATTTAACCGTGTAATTACATTTGTGCAATCAAACAGTAAACTTGAAATTACACTATAACAAACAAACAGGCCGTCGTAATTAGACAACTATGTAAGTACTAGGCTGTGTAATTACTAACCTAGTAATTACACCAATTCCAATTACCTGATGGCTTTCCAAACAGACCCTTAAAGATTTGAAAAGTTCATAAGTTTGACAGGGAATTGACTTTGATAATATCAGATTTTGATTTTGGTTTCGAAAATCGAAATAGGTCTGTTATGGCATTTATGACTTGTGCGCAAAATTTAAGTTCATTCCGAGTTGATTTGATATGGTTCGACATGAGTTTTGGAACTTAAAAATTCAAAGTTCATTTAAGTTTGAATTGAGGTGTGATTCATCGTTTCGATATTGTTATGCATGATTTGAGGCCTCGATTAGGTCTGTGTTATGTTATGAAACTTGTTGGTATATTCGGACAGGTTCCTGAGTGGCTCGGATGAGTTTCAGACGAAGTTCAGATCGTTTTGGATTAATTTGGCTAAGGCTAGTTTCGCAAGGGTCTGGTGTGACCACACCTGCAGAGCTATGAGCTCAGGTGTGGAACCGCAAAAGCGATAGTGGCATTGCAGAAGCGAAGAGTATGCTAGGGGCAGGAGTCCACAATTGCGAAATTTTCTTCCCATCTGCGAAGGCACAGATGCGGTGCAGGTGAGCCCAGAAGCGAGAGGCAATGCAGATGCGCGAATTGTGTTGGCACATGCGTTTGCGCAGGCGCGAGGCCTTCTCCACATGTGCGATGGGAGTGTTCTAGTGATTTTCCGCAGAAGCGGCCTTTTTATCGCAAAAGCAACGCTGTAGAAGCAGCCCTTTTGTTCGCGAATGCGAAAATGGCTGGGCAGAAGTTATAATTTCGACGGTTGGTCATTATATTCCATTTTGGGATTTTGGAGCTCGGTTTGGGCGACTTTGGAGAGGAATTTAACCACATGAATTGGGATAAGTATTCTTGACTCGCTTTTGATTATATTTCATGAATTAATCTTCGTTTTCGGTGTTTGATTATTGATTTTAAAGAGAAATTGGAGGAATTGTCTATAATTTCATAAAATGAATTTTCGAGTTTTGAACGCCGATTCAAAGTTGTATTTGAGTGAAACTAGTAAAATGAACTTTGTTGGGAGAATTTTTCCTACTAATTGTCATTTTTTGCTACTTGTGGGGGTGGTACGTATATAAGGTGACGAGCGTATATGCATGTACCATTGTTAATCATGCTCAGGGGTGAATTATACAATAAAGTGTGCCCTGTAGAATTGTGTGACCTTCTTGCTTTATGTCTTACTTGACTTCTAGATTACTAAGAATATGAAATTAAATGTTAGAAATCAAGATTTAGCTTATTATAACTTGATTAAAATTTGGCGGATTTTTGAGAAATAATTGATGCATCTAATATGGCCATCATTATGCTTGTTTGTGCAAATAAATGCTAAACTAATTAGTATAAACTAATAGGATGAATATTAGTTGAATTTAATAATCTCTAGATAAACTAATAGGATGAATGCTATGATTGACAAGATGTGCAATATCATAAACGTGTAATAAATGCAAGAAATAACAAGGATTGTAGTATAGAAGAATAGTCACCCAATGATTATATGATTGAGTGTTTTCTTTTTCTGGCGACGTGGAAACTAAAGCATTCAATGTCTAACTGAGATCTTGAGATTTATAGGTAAATGATGAACAATATGTGTATGGATGATATGAATAAGACAACTTTCTTGTATATTCTTTTCTCAATCTTACAATATCTCTCAGTTCTCGAAAAGGGCAGATCCCCTTCTTATTTACTATCTTCTCCTATTTATAAGGGACATTCCCCAAAAAATCCTAAAAGGTACAATACAAAGAATATTCCAAAGGTATACTCTTCCTATTTCTTTCTAAGTTTAGTCTACCGAAACGACTTCATTCCAACCAGTCGCCTCTGGTCGTCGTCCTTTGCCACAACGATCGTCAGTCGTTGTATTGTGGTGACTCCGTCCCAAGCCTCGCTTATCCGTTATCGTGGTTGTCAAATTTTGACCAATACAATACTTAATCACTAATACATCGCTACGACCGTTATTCTTGAGATATTAGATTCTATACTTGAGTTAAAGGATCATTTTTGATACTTGTTGAAATACTTGAACAATAAGGTTGTTGAGAGTTTATTGAACTATTATTGGCTTGAAAGTTGTGATTGAGATTCATTTGGAATATTCGTTTAATCACTCCCCCCGATGTTATTCATGTTTCCTGCCTTGCTTGTCATTGATATATATATACTTGGAGAGGAAGACATACTTAGTGAGGAAGATCATAAAGCACGAAGGGTGATACCGTGCCATTATATATACATTATCATGTGAGAAAGAGTGTAAAGTACAAATCCCCTTCTTATTTACTATCTCCTCCTATTTATAAGGGACATTCCCCAAAAAATCCTAAAAGGTATAATACAAAGAATATTCCAAAGGTATACTCTACCTATTTCTTTCTAAGTTTAGTCTACCGAAACGACTTCATTCCGACCACTCGCCTCTGGTCATCGTCCTTTGCCACAACGACCATCAGTCGTTGTATTGTGGTGACTCCGTCCCAAGCCTCGCTTATCCGTTATCGTGGTTGCCAAATTTGACCAATACAATGTTTAATCATTAATACATCGCTACGACCATTATTCTTGAGATATTAGATTCTATACTTTAGTTGAGGATCATTTTTGAGAGTTGTTGAAATACTTGAACAATAAGGTTGTTGAGAGTTTATTGAGTTAGTGGCTTGAAAGTTGTGATTGAGGTTCATTTGGAATATTCGTTTAATCATTCTCCCCGATGTTATTCATGTTTCCTGCCTTGCTTGTCATTGATATATATATACTTGGAGAGGAAGAGCATAAAGCATGAAGGGTGATGTTGTGCCACTATATATACATTATCATGTGAGAAAAAGTGTAAAGTACGAAGGGTGATACCATGCCATTATATATATATATTATTATGTAAGGATGAAATTAAAAGCACGAAGGGTGATGCCTTGCCATTTCACTTATATTATCAAGCGAGGATGAGAGTAAAAGCACGAAGGGTGATGCCGTGTCATTTCTTTTATATTATCATGCTTTTATATTATCACGAGTTCATGGCACTAAGGGTGTTTCCGTGCAGGTGATTTCCTTGTGATATCTTTTCCTTGTTTATACGTTCATGTGCTTACGTTGAGCTGTTACTATTGTACCTATGTTTCCTATGTGACTTGTCGTTGTTGTTCTGTTTTTGTTCTCTATCTCAATTGTTGTTATGTTGCCCATGCCTTCTATTTTTTTTAACTTGCAAATATCATGCCTCCCTTCTTGCTGATATATCTATATCATGCCGTTTTTACTTTGTTGCACTTTAGTATGTAGACATGTAATTTTTGACCCTCCCCGAGATTTTACTCTTTTTAGCTTTTAGATATTTAGTTTAGGCCTAATATTGCTATTTTACCTAGTTTTAACTATTTTACTTTATTTTAAGAACAAAAATTAAAAATTACAAAAATAGTTCCATATTTCTCTATTAATTTCACATATTAGATATTTTAGAAAGATATGTTACTTCGAACCTATTTTATTTTAATATAATCTTTGAAATACCAAAAATAGTTTCAACTTTAATTTTCAGTTCTATTTTAAATATAACAGTTTATTATAATAATTTCAACTTTAATTTTTAGTTTTACTTGTATCTTCTTATAAGTATTTTTAGAAGTAGATTAAATTTTTAGCCTTTTCTTAGATCAATTATATAGAATTTTAGCCCAAAAATGAATTCTTGAAAGGGGCCCAATTTTTTTAAGCCCAACAAGACCTAATCCCCTTCTTCTTTAACCCATAGCCCCCTTCTTCTTCTTCTTCTTCTTCTTCTTCTTCTTCTTCAAGAGACAACATGAAAGAACCCTAGCTAGATGATCTTCTTCTCAACCTTAATACACATAAGGAGACAAGAACTAAAAACCTTGGACACTAGAGAAGCCGCCGCCGCCCCTATCGCCGGACTCCAGCCGTTACCATAACTTCCTCAACCTTAGCACACCAAAGAACCAACGGCACAACAGATCTCTAAACCAAAAAGAAGCAGATCGGTGCCCTCCCCCTGCCTCTAATCTCCAAGACTTTAGAACCTAACACATACAAGAACACCAGCGATTGTATCATCTCCTTCACATTACTGCCGCCGCCGGCCAGCTCATCTTCAGCCTCACCAGTCCGCCGTCGGTGACTCTCAACCAGAACACCAGCCCCGTCGCCATTAACCAAACGCCCACCCATTCCTTTTCCAACAAAACACATACACACACGCACGCACATCATGGGTAAAGAAATTTTCGTCTAGCTTGACGGAAATTTGGTAGAGAAAGGATTTTCTTTTAGTTTCTGATACTCCGCTTCAGCTCTTCGCATAAAAAAATGGAATCAGTTTCTTTAAAGTTTTAGTTTTCCTTCAAAATCAGAAAACACAAAAATACGGCTGTTCGTGGCTGCTGTTCGGGTTCATGTTTGAGGTTTCGGTCCGAGTTACGATTCCTGCTGTTGCGTTGTAGTTCTTTACTTCAGAGTTTGTTGCAAATCTGCGTTAAATTCCTTGCAAAATCCATATAAGTTGGCTCGTTGAGGTTCCTTCTCATCCCTTTATCCTTTGTTTGCAATGTTATTTTGTGTGTGATGATAGGTTATTCCGTGATATCGGTCCGTATAAATAGTTTTACGCCATAGAGATTTGTGGTTGATAATCTTAGACTCACTTAGATCTCATTATTTTTCTAGAAAAAATATATTATTGCTCTCTTGATGTTTGTTAGACTTGTTTTACGGTGCTTTCTCTATTTAAGCTAAATTTGAGGTTTCATTCTAATAGGAATAATTAATTAGTCTTAGATTCACATATTTGACCTCCTCCATTCTAAATGAATAACAGTTCTTTATTCCAATATATTTGTTCCAATGAATCCGTGGGTAGTCTTTAAGTTGACAAATATGGGACGGTTTTGAAGACATGATTCTCTGTTAAATTGGCCAATTTTTTATCGCTTCATTTCATTTTTCCTTTGCTATATGTCCCTTGTCTACTAGTTTCTCAAATAGTAGTTATTTGTTTCTCCACTAGCTATTTATTAGTCCCGTATTTGAATAGTTAACTGTTAGATCTTTCATTATTTATATGTTTTGGATAATTTGTTCCTTGTTGTTTGGCTCATATGAATTATCAAGACTTTGGACGTGGGAGGTGAAGTTAAGTAAAAAATGAGTTGGACCTTAAGATGCTTCATTATTTTATGTTATTACTTAACCGCTAAGAGCATGTTTAGGCCGACCAAACTAGGGTAGGCAAGCCGTAGGATTATGTTAATTTCGAGGCGAGAGGTCGTTCCCTTAGTTAAATTTATTCGGAAAATGCCCCGAAGGATTTGTATATATTTTTATCCGGGGTATGTCCCGTAGTATTTTGTAATTGGAGGCCGTGGTGAACATCATAGAAGAAGTAGCGTAGGATAATTTAGAACTTTAATTTTCCTTCTTTTAGTTTTTTTTTCATTTAGGTGGGGACGACCTCGAGCTTCTTTTGTGTTTATTTTCCTTTTCTGTGTTTGTTATCTCAATTCGATTATTTTAAAAGCCAACTAGATCTATGCAACTGTACTAGTTACGGGACTTGGGGAGTGCCTAACACCTTTTCCCCGAGTCAAATGAACCCCTTTACCCAAATTTCTGGTGGAGACTTAAGTTGGAGTCCGAAGTGTTTTTAAAAGGAAAATCATTTTTAAAATGGTGACCTGGCACACCGAAACAAATGTCAGGTGGCGACTCCGAGTTATTTCCTTTTGAACACAATTTTGTCACTTTCTAATTGGAAAATCCTTTTCAAGCTTTACAATTTTTTTTATTAATTTATGAGGGTTAGTGAGGTTTTTAAAAGAAAGGGTGTGACATCTCTGACGACTCTGCTGGGGAATTGCAGGTTCGAGCTAGTACTTGATCTTGTTGGCTTTTTAGGATATTCGATTGAGGTTTTTTTATGTGTTTTGTTTGCTTTATTTGATTTTTATTTTGTTTATGTCGTTTTATTATTTGTTAGTTGCTTATTTGTTTACAGTTTTTTCTTTATGTGTTACTGCTTTATAAATTGTCATCATTTGCATAACCCCGGGTCATTTTTCTGCAACAAGTCTTCCGGAGTAAGTTTGAGCGTACACGGCCTTTTTGTGAGTCACCCGTGTCTTTATGGGGGTGGCGTGGGAGCGTGGAGTGGGCGGATAGCTAGAGCAGCCGCATCGACCACGTGCCGCCCCGAATTGCCTTGTCTAGTGAACCCTCAAACTTAGGTAAGCCTTTAGGTCATGCTTATTTGTATAATGTCATTTACACTTAGCAAGGCTCGGTCCTAGGCACTGTGTCCCTTTATAGGATGCCTATCCAAATTATGTCAAAACGGGCTCATGGCCCAAAAAGGACATTCAATCATCCCTATGTGATACACGTTGCATCTTTGAGGGTAAAAAGGTCATTTGGTGGACCGATGTTTGGGAAAGAAGGGTGAAAATAAAGCAAGTAGGGCCTAGTTATATTTTTCTTTCACAAATTTTTGAAAATGAAAAATCCGATAAAAAAGATTTTACACTTTTCCATCATTTTCCAAAATTCAAAAAAAAAAAATCCAAAAAGATTTTACATTTTTCATAACTTTTTCAAAAAGACAAAAAAAATATGTAATTTTTTTTTTCAAATTAGATGCATTTTTTTAAAATTCTATCCTATATCTAATCTTCCCGAACTACGCATACCTGATTCTCGTCTTTCGGGGCGGGATACGTAGGCAACCCACATAGGGTACGGCCTTTCTTAGTAAGTCTAAGGTTCTTGGCTTCACGGGGTCTTACCCAAATCTTGCATATATAGCCACTTTTGGCCACATCGGCTTTGTTGCAAAATAGGGCTATTTTGCAAAGTGGCTAGTTGAACCGTGCTTGGAGAGTCTAGAATCCACAATTAGCTGTTTCCTTACTTCAAGGCCCGTTCCTGTTGAATTTGAATGTCTAGCCACTTTTGGCCACATCGGCCATTCTTGCAAAATGGGGTTATTTTCACAAAAGTGGTTCCATTACTCATGTCTTAGGATCTTGAGTCCACAACTCGGTGCCATATTACTAAGTCATACCATGAAAGAGAGTGCGAAGGACGGTGTCTATTTCAGACAACCAGATCGGGTTCATGCCGGGGCGATCTACCACAGAAGATATCCACCTTATTAGGAGGATGGTGGAACAGTACAGGGATAGGAAGAAGGATCTCCACATGGTGTTTATTGATCTGGAGAAAGCTTACGATAGGGTTCCTAAGGAGGTCTTATGGAGCTGCTTAGAGGATAAAGGGGTCCTGATTGACTATATTAGGGTGATTAAAGACATGTATGATGGAGCTAAGACTCGAGTTAGGACAGTAGGAGGCGACTCTGCACACTTTTCAGTTATTACGGGGTTGCACCAAGGGTCTGCGCTCAGCCCATTCCTATTTGCCCTGGTGATGGATGCACTGCCTCATCATATTCAAGGGGAGGTGCCATGGTGCATGCTATTTGCTGATGGCATTATTCTAATTGACGAGACACGAGGCGGCGTCAACGAGAGGCTAGAGATTTGGAGACATGCTCTTGAGTCTAAAGGTTTCAAGTTGAGCAGGACGAAGACGGAATACCTCGAGTGCAAATTTGGAGTTGAGCCGACGGAAGCGGGAGTTGAAGTGAGGCTTGACTCTCAAGTCATTCCCAAGAGGGGTAGTTTCAAGTACCTTGGATCAGTTATTCAGGGGATCGGGGAGATTGACGAGGATGTCACACACCGTATAGGGGTGGGGTGGATGAAGTGGAGGTTAGCGTCGGGAGTCTTGTGTGACAAGAAAGTGCCACCGTTACTAAAAGGTAAGTTTTATAGAGCAGTGGTTAGGCCTGCCATGTTATATGGAACTGAATGTTGGCCGGTAAAGAACTCACACATCCAGAAGATGAAAGTAGCAGAGATGGGGATGTTGAGGTGGATGTGCGGGCATACAAGGATGGATAAGATTAGGAATGAAGATATTCGAGAGAAGGTGGGCGTGGCCCCCATGGAAGACAAGATGCGGGAAGTAAGACTCAAATGGTTCGGGCAAATTCAGAGGAGGAGTACTGATGCACTGGTGAGGAGGTGTGAGCGACTGGCTGTAGTGGGCACGCGGAGAGGTAGAGGGCGACCTAAGAAGTATTGGGGAGAGGTGATCAGACAGGACATGACGCGACTTAGGATTACTGAGGACATGGCCCTTGACAGGGAATTATGGAGGTCGAGCATTAAGGTTGTAAGTAGGGGAAAGTTGTGAATATTTCTACAGCACAATAGAGTGAGACTAGCTAGTTAGGAGTTAGACGAAGAATGTCATTGGTCGTCTATTGATGCAGGGCTTTACCTGCTAGTTTTACTATACCAGCCATCTATTTCGTATTTCGTATTTCGTATTCTGTATTTCATATCTCTTATATTGCTGTTATTTATTATGCATTTTTATGGTACTAATATATCGGCTCCTGTTTTTTTTTTAGCCGAGGGTCTCCTGGAAACAGCCTCTCTACCCTTCGGGGTAGGGGTAAGGTCTGCATACATATTACCCTCCCCAGACCCCACTTGTGGGATTATACTGGGTCGTTGTTGTTGTCGTTGTTGTTGTTGTTCTTCCTTTTTGAGTTTGCATCTTTAGCCACTTCTGGCCATATCAGCCATTTTTGCAAAATGGGTCATTTCTGCAAAGTAATTTTTTTAAGGCCATGATTGTTGGGATGTTGGAGACATGTGAGCTTTAAATGGAGTATTTTTCATGTATTAGGGGTCAACTTTGTCAACTTTGCGCTAATAGCCACTTAGGTCATTTTGCAAAAATAGCCAAATTATGCCTTGCATGTGTCCAATAGGAGATTCCATGGTGTCTTGAGTCACTGATCTATTTAATCTTATTTTTCCCATTCAGGTATGGAGCAATTTGCTAAAGTTTGAACATGACAAAATACCCCAGGACCATTCTAGTCAAGACCATTGCATGCACGAGCTGCTTGAGGAAACTTTTTATTTTTTTCCTCTATTTTATGTTGTCTTTTAATTATTAGTCTTGTACCGTAGTATCGAATCTGTCAGTCTAGTAAAGATTTTCTAGTCTTTTGTTATCATACTTCCTATGATGTATTTGAAAACCAAAAAAAGTTTATATATGAAAAGTTCAAAAAGATTTTTGTTTCTTAGTTTATTTTGTCCACTACTTTTTCCAGAACTACGCTTGATCTGATTCATGAGGAACATAATACGTAGGCAACCTACATAGGGTTCGATCGAATCATTTTTCAAAAAATAAAAAAAACGAGAAGAAGGAAAAAAAAGAGAATGAAATTGCGGGACATGAGAAATGAGAGGAAAGAAAAGAGCGATAATCAGAAAGAAAAGAGGGGAAAAGAAATGAAAAACCAAGCGGTGTTAGAAAGGAAGATCAAAAAGGAAATGGGGCAAGAAGAGTAAAATTAGGATGATGCCATATGACCTTCGTACCCTCGAAGCCATTCTAGAACCGTTAACTATGGCTAGGGGCATTGCACGCAATGTGATATTTCTATCTGATAAATGCTCTAATGCTAACATATTGGCTTTGTTTTACTCCTCTTTGTTACTTTCATTGTTATTATAATAGAGGGTGGTTAGTTTGTGGTACTTTGGTGATTTGTCCATACAACACAAGGTCAAAAGCAAGGGAGACATGGCTAGTAAAGATTTGGACACTGGAGTTGTAGACCCACCAAGGGAGATTGTGGAGTTGGAATCTGAATTGAAAGAGGAGGTCCAAAGGTTGAAACAGTAGATGGCAGAAATGTATCAGTCTTGGATCAGGGGGCATCCTCCACCTTCATTCCCCACTAACTACACTGAAAACCCTACAACTATCCCACCACTATCACAAGCCCAGGTTCCCACTACTATTGATCATTACCCTCAACACGCCTTGGGCTTTACCCCTTACCAGAATTACCTTGGAACTTCCTCCCAAATTTTCCATGCTACACCAACCAAAACAACCTCATACCCTGCTCCGACATCTACTCCTATTTTTGTAGCTCCTCCACCAGCTACTCTTCCTCGATTCTATAGCGATGTTGTGTTCAAAGTGCCCGATGCCCAAGGAAAGAGACCCAAGGAAACTTTTAGAGAATTTTGGTTTAGATGGAACGAGCAAGTTAATCGGGTCAGTTTTCCGATTGATAGAAAAGATGTTGCTGAACCCCGCCAACGACATGATCTAGTGGGCATTCCTACTAAATGCTTTCAGCTTCAATACAGATCCCATGAATATCCTCGTACTCTAGATAATCCTCACCAATGCTACTTTCCTCCACAAAATCCCCAAAGTCATACCCCACCTCCCCAGTACTCTATCCACAATGAACCGCCATATGCTCCATACTCACAAAACCCGCAACGACTTGCACCGCCTCCATAGATGTCTTACCCACCTCTACAAGCATATTAACCCCCTACCCGAAAGAGGTTCCAACCAAGGTCGGAGTACAAAATAAGAAGGCAGCAGCAAAGAGAAAAGTCTTTCACTCCAGTCGGAAAATCCTACACAAGCTTGTTTGAAAAGTTAAAACAATCTGGCCTGATTGAGCCACTCATCATCTATACTCCGGACCCATATGCGAAAGGTTTTGATCCTACTGTACGGTGCATGTACCACTCTAATGTCCAAGGGCATAACATTGAAAATTGTCGTGCTTTGAAAATGGAGATAGAAAGAATGATTCAAGAAGGGATAATTGTGGTCCAAGACAGTGACACCCAGAACATTGCACAGAATCCTTTACCTACACGTGATGATGCACACTTTGTGGGGAAGATGCGTGGTGACAAGGAGTATGAGAATCCTCTTGGGAACTTGCTGACTGAAGTTAATGATATTGAGATTGGTTAAGGTCCCAGTATTTTTGATGTGCAATCCAGTGGCTCAGATATCGAGCTTGGTAATTGGAAAGACACTCCTTGGCTAGCCAGGGAGGAGTTTTGGTAGTTTATTTTGTTGTCATTTCTGTTTATCAGGGTTATTTCAGGGTTGTAATCCAGACATTGTCTTGTGGTTCAAACTCTTCTTCTTTTTGCCTAGTTCGTTTTATTATAGTAACTCGTCTAGTGTTATCCAGGATTGTAACCCATGTCTATTTTGTTTGTATTGTTCAAACCCTGTTCACCATCTATCTAATGCAATCTCCTATTTTCTGTCGGTTTTTGTTTAGGTCATTTTTCCTTAGTTCTTTTCATGCCGACTTTAGTGACATGACATGCACACATAATTTTTAGCCTGGTCTTGAAAGTTAGTTTAATCATGAAGCAATGACACAGTTTGAACACGATAAAAGAGGTATTTGAGGAAACAAGTAGTGATTCACTTATTCTGAGATGACCTGAAGCTTAAATTGAGTGAAACTGAGGCAGTTGGTCTGAAAAAGCAAGAGGTTGATGAGAGCATACAACAAGGGAATGTCTCTTAGCAGTTTGAGGTAGATCAAACAGTGTTGAAATGCATTCTTCCACATCAAGATAAGGTTGAGTCAATCTGCTTCGAACTGGCAAGGGTCATTCATTGGGACAAAGGTATTGCCCATTGGCACTTTTTGTTTGTGTTGATGCCATCAATAGAGACTACGCTTGATTTGTTTGCTTATCTTCAATTACATGTTTGTACTTGGCATTTTTAAGTTTGGTATGGTGAAGGCATTTTATTCTGCTACCCAAACACTTTTAACCTTTGCTACCCATTTTGAGCCCTAATTTTTTGTTTCATACCCCTCTTTTGGAATCAGAAATAGAGTTAGGAACTAGAAAAGGAAAAGAAAAAGAAAATAAAAAGAGATAAAAAAAGGGAAAAGAAGAAAAAGAAAGGAAAAAAAAAGAGAAAAGAAAAACGACAAAATAGTCCAACTTTGTTTGAACTACGTTCGACCTGATTCTTATCACCACAAGATACGTGGACAGTCTTACGGTTCGATCGTACCAAATAAAGTATTGCATAATTCCCCGAAGTCAAGAGTAGGGCAGTTTTTCTTAGAACTCCCAAGAAATAATAATTCCCCAAACTCCAAGAAATTGGGGCAAAAGTTTTAATTTTGCCAAAAGGCCTGATTCCAAAAGTTGTAATTTTGAACCCTTTCATATTTTTGAGCCTTCATGCCACCATTTCTTTCCAACCCTATCCAAAAACCTACATTACGGTCCAAAGAAAGACCTTCTGACCAATCTTTGAGGATGCCAAATTAAGTGTGTGGTGAAAGTATGATCTTCCTGCATCATGAGTAATACCTTTGTTCTCAGCACAATGAGAGAAAATGATAAAATAAGAGAGTCTTATCGGTGAAAACCCTCAGGGGAACCGTAAGGCGATGGTGAGTTGAGAAAAGAGCAAAATAAGAGAGGATTGATGGTGAAAACCTTCAGGGCACTACAAGTCGACAGAGGATTGTGGATCAAATGGGACAATTGAAGCGCTGAAGCCCAGTTTCACAGCGAAGAGGTACAACAAGAGTTGAATATTAGACTTGCTTGAGAGATTAGGCCACTTAATCCAAAGGTGCATGTATTGGTCATTAGAGTTGGTATCCACATCTGATAAGCTTCTACTTCGTCATTTTCTTGTTAGGTATCATCTATTTCCCTTGTTCCTTATTTTGTTCCTCTCGTGTTGATTGAATCCCTTCTTGAGTCTGTTTGGTCAGAACAAGTAAAAAAATGACTTCAAAATCTACTACCAGCTTTACAATTGCACAAAGCGGAGTCTAGCTAGCACATCAAAATGGCATAAGTCAGGAAAGAACAGTATGCACATTGAGTTGGTAACAATCAACATGCTTTGGGATTCATGTGAAATGCAAAGGTTTTGTAAATGTCAATTCACGAGCAAAATGCAACAGATAGAGGATATTGGGATCGAATGGAGCAGAGGTGTTTTTTGTGATAAGGGTTGAAAGAAAATGGGTAGTCGATAACAGTCAAGGTCGTCCAAGTTGAAACCAAAGTTATTTTGGCAAGTGTAGAAGCAGCTGCTCTCAAGGTCAAGGCCACAAACTAACCACCACGTTTTCAAACTAACAAAATTTTATTCGTCTAAAACAGGGGCAAGAAAATTTGTTAATCCACAGGGACCCTCCCATGAAGAAGGCATGGCTCAGGGGCAAGAAATTCTGTTCAGAATCCTCCAAGAAGAGAGCATGGCTCAAGTAAGTTCATTCTCGTCTTTTCATGACCCTTCTGGATAATGGGATTTAGTTTTCAAGTTTTCAGGACCCTCCTGGATAATGGAATTTAGTTTTAAAGTTTTCAGGACCCTCCTACATAATGTGATTTAGTTTTCAAGTTTTCAGGACCCTCCTGGATAATGGGATTTAATTTTAAGTTTTCAGGACCCTCCTAAATAATGATATTTAATTTTAAGTTTTCAGGACCCTCCTGGATAATGGCATTTAGTTTTTAACTTCTCTGGACTCTCCTTGATAATGAAATTTAATTTAAAATTTTCAGGACCCTCCTGGATAATGGGATTTAGGTTTTTAAATTTTCAGGACCCTCCTAGATAATAAGATTTAATTTAAAATTTCCTGGACCCTCCTGGATAATGGGATTTAGGTTTTTAAATTTTCAGGACCCTCATGGATAACGAGATTTAATTCTAAATTTTCAGGACCCTCATGGATAATGGGATTTAGGTTTTTAAGCTTTCAGGACCCTCCTGGATAATGGGATTTAGTTTTTAATTTTCAGGACCCTCCTGGATAATGGGATTTAGTTTTTAAGTTCTCAGGACCCTCCTGGATAATGAGATTTAATTTAAAATTTTCAAGACCCTCCTGGATAATGGGATTTAGGTTTTTAAATTTTCAGGACCCTCCTGGATAATGTGACTTAATTTAAAAGTTCTTAGGATCCTCCTGGATAATGGGATTTAATTTAAAATTTTCAGGACCCTTTTGGATAATGGGATTTAATTTTAAAAGTTCTCAGGACCCTCCTGGATAATGGAATTTAATGTAAGTTTTCAAGACCCTCCTGGATAATGGGATTTAGTTTTAAATTTTCAGGACCCTCCTGGATAATGAGACTTAATTTTAAAAGTTCTCAGGACCCTCCTGGATAATGGGATTTAATTTAAAATTTTTAGGACCCTCTTGGATAACGAGATTTAATTTTAAAAGTTCTCAGGACCCTCTTGGATAATTGGATTTTATTTAAAATTCTCAGGACCCTCCTGGATAATGGGATTTAATTTAAGTTTTTAGGACCCTCCTGGATAATGGGACTTAATTTTAAGTTTTCAGGACCCTCTTGGATAATGGGATTTAGTTTTCAAGTTTTCAGGACCCTCCCGGATAATGGGATTTAGTTTTAAATTTTCAGGACCCTCCTAGATAATGGGACTTAATTTTAAAAGTTGTCAGGACCCTCCTGGATAATGAGATTTAATTTAAAATTTTCAGGACCCTCCTGGATAACGAGATTTAATTTTAAAAGTTCTCAGGACCCTCCTGGATAATGGGATTTTATTTAAAATTCTCAGGACCCTCATGGGTAATGGGATTTAGTTTTCAAGTTTTCAGGACCCTCCTAGATAATGGGATTTAGATTTCAAATTTTCAGGACCCTTCTGGATAATGGGATTTAGCTTTCAAATTTGCAGGACCCTCCTGGATAATGGGATTTAGGTTTTTAAATTTTCAGGGCCCTCCTGGATAATGGGATTTAATTTTAAGTTTTCAGGACCCTCCTGGATAATTGGATTTAATTTTAAGTTTTCAGGACCCTCATGGATAATGGGATTTAGTTTTTAAGTTTCAGGACCCTCTTGGATAATGGGGTTTAGTTTTATGTTTTCAGGACCCTCTTGGATAATGTGATTTAGTTTTAAATTCTCAGGACCCTCCTGGATAGTGGGACCTAGTTAGATTTCAAAACCTTCATAGATAACAAGATTTAACGTAAGTTCTACCTATAAAAAAATATAACTTAGATTTAAAGTTGTCACTCTTAAGATAAGGTTTAATTTGAAGTTTTCAGGGCCGTCCTGGATAATAGGATTTAACTTTTAAATTCTTAGAGCTCTTTAGGTAACATGATTCGATTATCACTCACAGAAGTTTCCAGATTCCAAACTGGGGTAGAAAAATTTCTTTTGTTTTATCTATTTTGTTATAAGGGCAGGCGCCCACCTGGAGAACAAGGGAATATAGTTCAAGTTTTGGAAATCAGGCGCCCACATGGAGAATAAGGGAATACAATTCAAGTTTTGGCAATCAGGCGCCCACCTAGAGAACAAGGGAATACAGTTCAAGTTTTGGCAGTCAGGCGCCCACCTGGATAACAAGGGAATACATTTCAAGTTTTGGCAATTAGGCGCCCACCTGGATAACAAGGGAATACATTTTAAGTTTTGGCAATCAGGCGCCTACCTAGATAACAAGGTTATACAATTCAAGTTTTGGAAAGGCAATCAGGCGCCCACCTAGATAACCAGGGAATACAATTCAAGTTTTGGAAATCAGGCGCCCCTACCTGGAGAACAAGGGAATACAATTCAAGTTTTGGCAATCAGGCGCCCACCTGGAGAACAAGGGAATACAATTCAAGCTTTGGAAATCAGGCGCCTACCTAGAGAACAAGGGAATACATTTCAAGGTTTGGCAATCAGTTGCCTTTCTGGATAACTATGGAATACAATTCAAGGTTTGGCAATCAGGCACCCACCTGGAGAACAAGGGAAATCATCTCAGAGTTACTTTCAATTCGCAAATTCAAGAAGCATCAGGAGCCCGCCTGAAAAATAGAGTCCATTTTTCAGTTTCATGTTGAAGATCAAGTAGAGATTCAAGGAAGATTCAAGACAAGAAGTAGACAGGATTTTGTATTTCTCTTTTACTTTTGCTGTAATTTTTCCTTTTATTTTTGATATAGTGGCAGGAACCGCGGACCGGAACCTCGACAGAACGGTACCTCAATCGGCTCTCTACCTCGGTATACTCCATCATCTCACTCACCTCTGAACTACACGTGGCCTGATTCCTTTATAGCCAAGGATATATAGGCAGCTCAGATACCAAAGCTCGGTCACAGTCTTTCTAAATAAGGGTCAGGTCAAAAAACCTGTCTAGTCGTTCTTTGTCTGGAAATACTTCGTATTTCCAATCAAAGAGGGGCAGCTGCAGACGTGTAATTTTTGACCGTCCCCGAGATTTTACTCTTTGTAGCTTTTAGATATTTAGTTTAGGCCTAATATTGCTATTTTACCTAGTTTTAACTATTTTACTTTATTTTAAGAACAAAAATTGAAAATTACAAAAATAGTTCCATATTTCTCTATTTAATTCACGTATTAGATATTTTAGAAAGATATGTTACTTTGAACCTATTTTATTTTGATATAATCTTTGAAAATACCAAAAATAGTTTCAGCTTTAATTTTAGTTCTATTTTAAATATAATAGTTTATTATAATAATTTCAACTTTAATTTTTAGTTTTACTTGTATCTTCTTATAAGTATTTTTAGAAGTAGATTAATTTTTTAGCCTTTCCTTAGATCAGTTATATAAAATTTTAGACCAAAAATGAATTCTTGCAAGGGGCCCAATTTTTTTAAGCCCAACAAGACCTAACCCTCTTCTTCTTTAACCCATAGCTCCCTTCTTCTTCAAGAGACAACATGAAAGAACCCTAGCTAGATGATCTTCTTCTCAACCTTAATACACATAAGAATACAAGACCTAAAAACCCTAGACACTAGAGAAGCCGCCACCGCCTCTATCGCCGGATTCCAGCCGTCACCATCATCTTCCTCAACCTTAACACACCAAAAAACCAATAGCACAACAGATCTCTAAACCAAAAAGAAGCAGATCGGTGCCCTCCCCTACCTATAATCTCCAAGACTTTAGAACCTAACACACACAAGAACACCAGCGATTGTATCATCTTCTTCGCGTTACTGCTGCCGCCGACCAGCTCATCGTCAGTGTTACGACCCAAAATCCACTAAGGGTTGTGATGGCGTCGGACACCACTGTCAGGCAAGCCACCGCAGAAGTATTAATAAATTCTCATTTTATCTAATTATTTTGAAATAATTTCCTTTAAACAAATAAATAATAATTAATAATCTCCACTGAATAAATGAGGATGTCTTTACAAAATTTGACTACTGAAATAAAATCCCGTGATCATCCCAGAACCCAGTGTCACAAGTGCATGAGCATCTACTAAGAAGGAAATAAAGTACAACAATCGTCTGGAATACAATATTGGACGGGAAATAAAAACATATAATTTAAAGAGGCTCTGCTGGCTGCGGGTCGCCTCGAGAAGTGCAACTCACCTAAGTCTCCGTATCAACCATGCTGCTACTCCCAGTAGGCCACTAGAGATACATATGCATGTGCAACAAAAAATGCACTGAAGTATAGTATGAATACGAAAATAACGTGTACTCAATGGGTATCCCGTCTAATCTCGAAGAAGTAGAGACGAGAGGTCGACTTTGACACTTACTAGTGGTCTGATAACAATATAGTGAAAATGTGAGGAAATCATGGATTTTTATAAAACAATTATAAACTCGTAAAACCAGATAGCAGGTAAACAACATCTCAAATAACTATGGATTTCCAAAGTTTACTTCTCATTATGATTATCAACTACATCTGGCCAGGGAAGGCAAATATTATCGCATAACATTCTCAAGCAAGCCATACAAGCACGCGCATCTCATGCCGAGGTCGTACGGCCCGATCCAACAATATTTAAAATGTGCACTGCCTAGGGTCGAACGACACAAACCATAGATGCATCTATTTAATATGCCGAGGCATTCGGCCCGCTCCAAAATAAACACATACAGACTGACAACCAAGAAGTCCACACGGAAAAAAATTTCTAAAGAAAGCCAATTCTCTTTTAACAATTTAAGAAAAATGAAGTTTAATTAGTTTAGAAATTTATTTACTAATTCAATGTGATTTAAGCAATTCAAGTTGTCAATAAGTTCACAAATAATCCAAGTATAACATGCTCTTGGGTCCTAAAATACCCGGACAATAGCATAACAGTAGCTACGCACGGACTCTCGTCACCTCGTGCATACGTAGCCCCCACAAAAAGGAGCACATAACCAATTAACTCACCTATGGGGACAATTCCCTCTTACAAGGTTAGAAAGGAGACTCACCTCGCTCCGAAGATCCGTAACCGACATTCCATGCTCTTTCGAAGACTCAAATTGATGCACAACGCTCCAAAACTAGTCAATAATGATACCAATCCATTAATATATACTCAATTACTCATTACAATCTAATTTATAACAATTCCTAACCCCGATCGGAAAGTTGAGAAAAAATGCCCTCGGGCCCACGTGCCCGGATGTCCAAATTTTTTGAATAATAAGTTTACCCATAGCCTCACGAACTCAAATATATAATTTTCTCTAAATTCCATACCTAAAATTGTGGTCAAATTCCAAGAATATCAATTTTCTAGGTTTTCCCTCAACCCCCAAGTTTTCTACAAATTTCATGCTCAAATCCGTATAAAATCAATATAATTAACTCAAGATAGGTAGGGTTAGCTTACCTTATCGTTGATGAAGAGAATCCCTTCTTGAAGCTCTCCAAAAATTGCCCCAACAAGAGTAAAATGGAGTAAAATGGCCAAAACCCCCGATTTTAACACCCTCACTGCCTCAGCACTTTTCGCACCTGCGGTTAAACGACCGCTTCTGCTGTTCCGCAGGTGCGTCCATACTACCGTATCTGCGTCCCTTTCCAGGCCTCCCCATTTCCGCTTCTGCGCTTCTTCTTCCGTAGATGTGGTCCCGCATCTGCGGCCAAACGACTGCATCTGCAGTCCCAGCTCTCTTCCGCCCATACCGCATCTGCGACCCTAGGGCCGCTTCTGCGGATCCGCACCTGTGGTCCTAGACTCGCAGGTGCAGTTACACCTGCAACCAGCAATCTCAGCCCATCTTCAAACTCCGAATTCGATCCGTTAACCACCCGGAATCCACCCTAGGCCCTTGGGACCCCAACCAATCATACCAACCAGTCCCAAAACACATTACGGACTTGCTCGAGGCCTCAAATCAGATCAAACAATGCTAAAATCACGAATCAACCTCCAATCCAAGCTTTATGAACTTTAGAATTTCAAACTTCTACTTTTGATGTTTAAACCTAGCAAATCACGTCCGATTGACCCCAAATTTTGAACACAAGTCATATTTAACATCACGGACCTACTTCAACTTCCAGAATCAAAATCTGACCCCGATATCAAAAAGTCCACTTCCGGTCAAGCTTCTCAAAAACCTTCAAATTTCTATCTTTAGCCAAATGACTTCAAAATGACCTACGGACATCCGAATTCACCTCCAATAGCGCTCCCAACTCCAGAACTACCATACGGAGCTACTCCCAGACTCAGAATCCCAAATGGACATTGATAACACAGATATGCACTTCAACCCAAACTTATGAAATTTCTTCCAAAATGCTAACTTCCACAATAGGCGCCAAAACGCTCCCGGGTCATCCAAAACCCGATCCGGGCATACGTCCAAGTCCAAAATCATCATATGAACTTGTTGGAACCTTCAGATCCTGATTTCGAGGTCGTTTACTCTGAAATCCAATCTTAATTAATTCCTTCAACTTTAAGCTTCCGAAATGAGAATTCTCTTTCCAAATCAACTCTGAACTTCCCGAAATTCAATTCCGACCCTGCGTACAAGTTATAATACCTGAAATGAAGCTGTTCATAGCCTCAAACTGCTGAACGACGCACTAGAGCTCAAAACGACCGGTTGGGTCGTTACATTCTCTCCCACTTAAACATACGTTCGTCCTCGAACGTGCTTAGAACTACACTGAAGTAGTCTGAAATCACTGTTTAGCACCTCATGCACCTTCCCGTGCTACCACAACTCAGTTGAGCACATTAAGTCGATAAATTCTGAGACATATTCTCTTTAATTGAAGCAAATAAGCCTTAGAGCCCAATTCCAACATTCGAAATTCTATGCCAGACCTGCTTCCAACATACGCTCACCATATCAATGACTACATGCAGTACCAAAACACGACTACATACCTTAGCTGAATTCACCCCTTGTACCATTTTACTCATAGAACCACAATAACATTCTCTGAGCATAGTAGTGAAATTCCACGAATCTGATGCTCACAACGCACCTCAGGATATACATAGTTCTTATTCTAACTCTTACAATACCGCCACGATTGAAGATAGACATAGAAATTCATAAACAACTGCCGAATCAACAAATCATCGAGTCTATACTCCTGACAAGAACCCTCACCTCATTCTGAACCAAATAATGATCTTTGCCTTAATATATTCCATATAATCAGATTGCACTGATCCTAAATCCAATAATATCATCTCACCCAGTGCAAACTGTTCAGGCAATAAGCCATCCCGGACATGATCAACAGTCTCATATGAAGCCACAATGTGCCAATAGGCTACTAATTAGAGTGCGGTACAAAAGGAAAACAAACTCCGAAAGGAAATTCAGTTGCCCCGCTCGTTGATCATACATGCGACGCGGTCAACATACTAAACAGACACCCCGCTCGCGAATCATACATGCGACGCAGGCGCACAACTAATATGATCTTTCCTCAAAAAATAGGAAACAAACACATAAAATTAGATATGGGGAGCTATACTGAACATCACACTGTTGCGGCGCGCAACCCGATCCAAATAGCGTAACCATAGCGGCGTGCCACCCGATCCACACAACACAACCATGGCGGCGTGCCACCCGATCCAAATAACATACCCATGGCGGCGTGCCACCCGATCCACACGTAAAACTCACATAAGGAGATGCACATCGAGCTAAATTGCTCATTACAATAACATACTGAATGTCGGTCACAAGCACTCTAAGTGCATAATACCATCCCTAGGGAGACGTATAGCGCCATAAGCTACAAAACTCAAGCACAACTGAGGTGCGATATATGATCTGAATCTCAAGAGCCATTTTGCTCGAACAACATCATCTCAATGTCGAAACGTAACACATAAGCAATTTACCAAGCCATCTCTCAACTCACACGGCGCAATGCATCATTGCATGGAATAGCTGACGACGAAATAACACCCCCGACTTCTCTTCCATAAAGAGCGCTTTGTTGAAATGAATACATCTGGTCTGATATAGAGCCCATATTCAAATTTAAATCCATCCACCGACCTCGAATCGCTCCTAATCGTACAAAACTAGGCCAATAACCTTTCAAAGGTCCCTAATGACCCCTTTTTTCTCATAACACACAAGAACAACTATCATAATCGGAGTAATCCTCCGCAGTCCACAACCCAATAAATCGAGTGCCCTCTAGACATCCATTCTCAAATTAATGACATCACTTCAGTCTTCATACTTGGTTTAACTCTTCAATCAATCAAGTGGCTTCCTGCCACACTTATACAACCTTCCCGTGGGGCACACTCCCACAACCTTCCGTAACAGATAACAGGTCTGTACATACAAACCACCAGCCGTACTAATGCTGAAAAAGCGATCAAGAATCCTTAACCAGGATGCAAAGCCTTTTTCACAAAGCACCAATCTCAGTTGATGCTGAGGACAATACCAACTTACTTTAAACATCAAAACTCCCTTCGTGCTCATCCGAGCTCGTGACATCCTTGTCAACACCGAACTGCAACCTTGATCCTCACTTCAAATTCCATACCACTCACTGTACCCAACGTGCCAATATACGATAGAACATGATTTTTATCATAACTCTGGAACCACTAGTAGGTTAACACTTCATCACATAAAAGCTTTTCACTAAACTCACTTCAGAAGAACCATAGCAACACACATGTAAATTCTCATAACCGTAGAATATGCAAACATCTAAGTAGTGGTCTAAGCCACCATAGCCTTTCCAGGATCCGCCTATACATAACGGTCCATAACAGTAGAACACTCCTAAATAACACCAATTACGGCGGCTGACAGGCCTCACACGTACCGCCACAAATCAAACGCATAACTTGATCATGCTGAAGAGACTGATCTCTACCACCAATATTCTAACTCAACTATGGTTAACCCACCTATTTTCTTTCGATATACCTTGATTGCCTTAGAAATAATAACAACTCCATTCAACACATAGCACACTCCATCCGCACTCATCCCGAGTGACCTTGAATCACGGAACCACACTGTCTCCAATACCACGAACCGTTTCATACCTCCCTCATACTACGTCGCGAGTCAAAACATCATAGAACATTCTGGGCCTCTTCTCATAGGCTGCTACAACAGCTTGATTCTTAACCGTACCTACATGCTCAAAATAATTAGGCACCACACTTTACCTTTTGAATCCACTAGGACCGTTGTTGAGAGTCACCCGCTCAGACTTGGCCTTGAATATAATCAAATCTATAAATCTTCTAGCACATGAATACCCTCTTGACGAAGCACCTGGAAGAATCGCTTCCCTTGAAACCCACACTTATACGAGGGGTAAACCCTGAATCCTTTATCAAATCTGAACATGAGCCAACAAGGCCAACCATGGTACACCTTTAACAATCCTTTTGCTCAATTTACCACTTATGCTCTTTTCCCATGGCTGAAATAACCCATCAACATGCTAATAACCAGAAACCTCATAAGTAGTTAACCATGCAACCCAATAATAGGCGGTGGGACTCTCCCACTTAGCGCAAAGCCACTATTACACAACTCTGGAATTCACCAGGATTCTTAATCTCCTTTTGACATAACCTTGTGCAATCAACCGCCAAAATTCTCAGAATCTTTCTGTATTAACCCCTTTTATACTCTGAATCATCGACCACATTCGCACGACCGATCTCTTTGCTGTACAACCAATAGAATTCTCCGCAGAAGCCTTGCCAATCACGCGACCGCTAACCTGCTCACAGGGAATAACCCATATGTGGAGTTCACTTCTCGACATCTTCTAATGCTACTGCACGGGGTACAATTACTACGACACCAATAACAAAATCTTGAGTCCGAGCTCACTCTCTAGCTGCACAAGTCCATTCACCCCTCGTGGACATCAATTAAATGCGCGGCAACATCCTTCCATTCAAAGTTATGTTGTATCCTTCTTCATTTCAAGCAGCTCCTTCCCGTTATATCAAATTTCCTACCGCATAATAGCCCATACTTCAAATTAAATCCGCAGACCCCAATCACCAATCACTAAAATTCCCAAATCATTCCAAACTCGCTTTAAGGTGCGTATTCATCCTACCACAAAGCCCACAAGCAACTCCGCCTCTCTCTCACTTTAGTGGAACTCACCGCTTTAATCGACTACTCGACCTTTGCTTCTTATAACTGGCCTTCTAGAAATTTTAACCACCGTCCGACACTCCCCACATATCCTTTCTCACCCTTCGCTACTCAGTTGTTGCGTTAAATAAATCCATCTTCGCAGCACTTGAACCCTCAAATCGCTGCTAACCTTAAACTTTTCCGAAGAAAATCTTTCTTAAGCCGTCAACATTAGGAATACCAATTCAATCCTGCACCACCGCACCCCGTGATATCTAATAGTTGCTTCTTCAATACTGTTTCGCAATATCCTGATCCAAAGGGGAATTGTAGAAGATCATAACACCGACGAATTTAGTAGATTCAATAAGGACAACGATACCTCATTATAGAAAGAAAACTCCACCACGCTCGCAAATACCAAGTCTCGTTACTCCATCGACCAAAATCGGAACGTTCTTAGTCTGATTGCCTTTCCCCTGCCGGGAATAAAATATCGAATCTCTGAATCATGTACTGAGTAAACCTCCCTCAAGTCATTCACTGCCCCGACACGTAGGCAAACATCCTACCATCATAACAACATCGCGGAACAATCGTTCATAGGAATCATGGCAGCTTGCGCCTAGCCTCAGAGCTCTTAGAAGTACCGCTACTAAGCTGAAACAATAGAATATCCGTCCACAAGCGACGATATTAGCTCAAACAACCCTGCAGGGAGAAACGCCCCGCACCATATTCATAGTACCATTACAAATCCTTAAATTCTCGATTTATAACCAGCGGTTCGCGTCGCATAAGATTGAGTAGGAAGGAAAACAAGGGCATAAGCCTCAAGGAATCAAATCGCACGATGAGGAATCAAGAAGGGAAGTACTCCTAACAGCCCTATAGCCTCCCGAAGATAAGTACAGACGTCTCCGTACCGATCCGCGAGACTCTACTAGACTTGCTCATGACTTGTAAGATCTAAGGGAACCTAGTGCGATGATACCATGTTGTCACGACCCAAAATTCACTAAGGGCCGTGATGGCGCCGGACACCACTGTCAGGCAAGCCACCGCGGAAGTATTGATAAATTCTCATTTTATCTAATTATTTTGAAATAATTTCCTTTAAACAAATAAATAATAATTAATAATCTCCACTGAATAAATGAGGATGTCTTTACAAAATTTGGCTACTGAAATAAAATCCCGTGATCATCCCAGAACCCGGTGTCACAAGTGCATGAGCATCTACTAAGAAGGAAATAAAGTACAACAACCGTCCGGAATACAATATTGGACAGGAAATAAAAACATATAACTGAAAGAGGCTCTGCTGACTGTGGGTCGCCTCGAGAAGTGCAACTCACCTAAGTCTCCGTATCAACCATGCTGCTACGCCCAGTAGGCCACTAGAGATACATATGCATGTGCAACAAAAATGCACAAAAGTGTAGTACGAGTACGAAAACAACGTGTACTCAATGGGTATCCCGTCTAATCTCGAAGAAGTAGAGACGAGAGGTCGACTTTGACACTTACTAGTGGTCTGATAACAATATAGTGAAAATGTAAGGAAATCATGGATTTTTATAAAACAATTATAAACTTGTAAAACCAGATAGCAGGTAAACAACATCTCAAATAAGTGTGGATTCCCAAAATTTACTTCTCATTATGATTATCAACTACATCTAGCCAGGGAAGGCAAATATTATCGCATAACATTCTCAAGCAAGCCATACAAGCACGCGCATCTCATGCCGAGGTCGTACGGCCCGATCCAACAATATTTAAAATGTGCACTGCCTAGGGTCGAACGACACAAACCATAGATGCATCTATTTAATATGCCGAGGCATTCGGCCCGCTCCAAAATAAACACATATAGACTGACAACCAAGAAGTCCACACGGAAAAAAATTTCTAAAGAAAGCCAATTCTCTTTTAACAATTTAAGAAAAATGAAGTTTAATTAGTTTATAAATTTATTTACTAATTCAATGTGATTTAAGCAATTCAAGTTGTCAATAAGTTCACAAATAATCCAAGTATAACATGCTCTTGGGTCCTAAACTACCCGGACAATAGCATAATAGTAGCTACGCACGGACTCTCGCCACCTCATGAGTATGTAACCCCCACAAATAGGAGCACATAACCAATTAACTCACCTATGGGGACAATTCCCTCTTACAAGGTTAGAAAGGAGACTCACCTCGCTCCGAAGATCCGTAACCGACATTGCATGCTCTTCCGAAGACTCAAATTGATGCACAACGCTCAAAAAATAGTCAATAATGATACCAATCCATTAATATATACTCAATTACTCATTACAATCAAATTTATAACAATTCCTAACCCCGATCGAAAAGTTGACGAAAATGCCCTCGGGCCCACGTGCCCGGATTTCCAAAATTTTCGAAGAATAAGTTTACCCATAGCCTCACGAACTCAAATATATAATTTTCTATAAATTACATGCCTAAAATCGTGGTCAAATTCCAAGGATATCAATTTTCTAGGTTTTCCCTCAACCCCCAAGTTTTCTACAAATTTCATGCTCAAATCCGTATAAAATCAATATATTTAACTCAAGATAGGTGGGGTTAGCTTACCTTATCGTTGATGAAGATAATCCCCTCTTGAATCTCTCCAAAAATCGCCCCAACAAGAGTAAAATGGCAAAATCCCCTGATTTTAACACCCTCACTGCCTCACCACTTTCCGCACCTGCGGTTAAACGACCGCTTCTACGGTTCCGCAGGTGCGTCCATACTACCGCATATGTGGCCCTTTACAGGCCTCCCCATTTCCGCTTCTGCACTTCTTCTTCTGCAGATGCGGTCCCGCATCTGCGGCCAAACGACCATATCTGCGGTTCCAGCTCTCTTCCTCCCATACCGCATCTGCAACCCTAGGGCCGCTTCTGCGGCTACGCACCTGCGGTTCTAGACTCGCAGGTGCAGTTACACCAGCAACCAGCAATCTCAGCCCTTCTTCAAACTCCGAATTCGATCCGTTAACCACCCGGAATCCACCCTAGGCACCCGGGACCCCAACTAATCATACCAATCAGTCCCAAAACACATTACGGACTTGCTCGAGGCCTCAAATCAGATCAAACAACGCTAAAATCACGAATCAACCTCCAATCCAAGCTTTATAAACTTTAGAATTTCAAACTTCTACTTTCGATGTTTAAACCTAGCAAATCGCGTCCGATTGACCCCAAATTTTGCACACAAGTCATATTTGACATCACAGACCTACTTCAACTTCTGGAATCGGAATTCGACCCCGATATCAAAAAGTCCACTTCCGGTCAAGCTTCTCAAAAACCTTCAAATTTCTATCTTTAGCCAAATGACTTCAAAATGACCTACGGACCTCCGAATTCACCTCTGATCACTCTCCCAACTCCAGAATCACCATACGGAGCTACTCTCAGACTCGGAATCCCAAACGGACATTGATAACACAGATATGCACTTCAAGCCAAACTTATGAAATTTCTTCCAAAATGCTAACTTCCACAATAGGCGCCAAAATGCTCCCGAGTCATCCAAAATGCGATCCGGGCATACGCCCAAGTTCGAAATCATCATACGAACCTGCTGTAATCTTCAAATCTCGATTCCGAGGTTGTTTGCTCTAAAATCCAATCTTAGTTAATTCCTTCAACTTTAAGCTTCCGAAATGAGAATTCTCTTTCCAAATTAACTCTGAACTTCCCGAAACTCAATTTCGACCCTGTGTACAAGTCATAATACCTGAAATGAAGCTACTCATGGCCTCATACTGCTGAACGACACGCTAGAGCTCAAAACGACCGATCGGGTCGTTACATTCAACCTCACCAGTCCACTGCCAGTGACTCTCAACCAGGCCACCAGCCCCGTGGCCGTTAACCAAATGCCCACCCATTCCCTTTCCAACAAAACACATACACACATGCACGCACATCATGGGTAACAAAATTTTTGGCTAGCTTGACGGAAATTTGGTAGAGAAAGGATTTTCTTTTAGTTTCTCATACTCCGCTTCAGCTCTTCACATAAAAAAATGTAATCAGTTTCTTTAAAGTTTTAGTTTTCCTTCAAAATCAGAAAACACAAAAATACGGCTATTCGTGGATGCTGTTCGGGTTCATGTTTGAGGTTTCGGTCCGAGTTGCGATTCCTGCTGTTGCGTTGTAGTTCTTTACTTCAGAGTTTGTTGCAAATATGCGTGAAATTCCTTTCAAAATCAACATAAGTTGGCTCATTGAGGTTCCTTCTCATCCCTTTATCCTTTGTTTGCAATGTTATTTTGTGTGTGGTGATAAGTTATTCCGTGATATCGGTCCGTATAAATAGTTTTACGTCATTGAGATTTGTTGTTGATAATCTTAGACTCACTTAGATCTCATTAGTTTCCTATAACAAATATATTACTACTCTCTTGATGTTCGTTAGACTTGGTTTACTGTGCTTTCTCTATTTAAACTAAATTTGAGGTTTCATTCTAATAGGAATAATTAATTAGTCTTAGATTCACATATTTGACCTCCTCCATTCTAAATGAATAACAGTTCTTTATTCCAATATCTTTGTTCCAATGAATCTGTGGGGTAGTCTTTAAGTTGACAAATATGGGACGGTTTTGAAGACATGATTCTCTGTTAAATTGGCCAATTTTTTATCGCTTCATTTCATTTTCCCTTTGCTATATGTCCCTTGTTTACTAGTTGCTCAAATAGTAGTTATTTGTTTCTCCACTAGCTATTTATTAGTCCCGTATTTGAATAGTTAACTGTTAGATCTTTCATTATTTATATGTTTTGGATAATTTGCTCCATATTGTTTGGCTCATATGAATTATCAAGACTTTGGACATTGGAGGTGAAGTTAAGTAAAAAATGAATTGGGCCTTAAGATGCTTCATTATTTTATGTTATTATTTAACCGCTAAGAGCATATTTAGGCCGACCACACTTGAGTAGGCAAGCCATAGGATTATGTTAATTTCGAGGCGAGAGGTCGTACCCTTAGTTAAATTTATCCGGGGAATACCCCGAAGGATTTGTATATATTTTTATCCGGAGTATGCCCCGTAGTATTCTGTAATTGGAGACCGTGGTGAACATCGTAGAAGAAGTAGCTGTCACGACCCCAAATCCCTGGTCGTGATGGCGCCCAACACGATGCTAGGCAAGACCGACCAATTCGTCACTCACAATCCCTTATGTAGAGTTCATTACCAATTAATAGGGTTTAATGCCAAATTAACATGAGTATAACTCTGTAGCAATAGATAAACGGTACGGAAAATCCTTAAAATTTCAATATAAATCCCACCGATCTGGTGTCACGAGCCAAGAGTCTCTAATACAAGTATGTGTAGCAACCTATACATAGAGTTGTCTAGAATGCGGCAACTAAAGGAGATAAGGGGAGAAATCGGGTCCTGTGGACGCCATGCAGCTACCTCGATGACTCTGGAATCTCGATGACTCTGGAATAAGCTGAACAGCAGCAGAAAGCTCAAACTATGCCTCCGGGATACCTGTATCTGCACACATGGTGTAGGGAGTAAAATGAGTACTCCAACTCAATGAGTAATAGCAATAAATAATGACTGACGGAAAGAAAACTCGTAAAACACTATGCAGTTCTATATTAAAATAGTGAGAATATCAAAAACCGCAACTGAATGAAGAAGTTAGTTAAAAGTCCTTTAAGCCAGTATTCATTTCGTTTACTCCTCACGATAACCAAATTCATAATTTGTACTGCTACGGCTTGCAGCCCAATCCATATAGTATATTGTTGCGGCGCGCAGCCCGATCCATATATATATATATATATATATATATATATATATATATATATATACTGCTGCGGCGTGCAGCCCGATCCAAGAATAGTCGACTGCGCTCACTGGGGGTGTGCAGACTCTGGAGGGGCACCTTCAGCCCAAGCATTGTACTACTGCGGCGTGCAGTCCGACCCATATAATATACTATTGCGGCGTGTAGTCCGATCCATATAATATACTACTGCGGCGTGTAGTCCGATCCATACAATATACTACTGCAACGTGCAGTCCGATCCATATAATATACTACTCCGACATGCAGTCCGATCCATATAATATACTACTGCGGCGTGCAGTCCGATCCATATAATATACAACTGTGGCGTGCAGTCCGATCCGCATAAATATATATACTGCTGCGGCGTGCAGACCGATCAATAAAACATCAAATACCCTCACAATGGGGTTCTCGACCCCTCTCAGTCAATACAGACTTGGCCTCTCGGGCACACAAAGATAAGACGGGGTTCTCAACCTACACGTTACTCTCATTAGGATTTAACAATTTCTAAAGCTGGTTCATATTATGTTTATTAGTTAAGAACATGACTAAGGGTATGATTTCGACAAGAAAAGTGAGGTCAACCAATACAAATGCCCCCTAAGGGTTCTACAGATCGGCACAAGGCCCCAAACAGGGCAACTAGCCAATAATATAATGATATAAATTAAGTCTCAGTCAAAAGTACAGTAGAGTCATCAAACGGGATGGACCAAGTCCAAATCCCCAGTAGTAACAGACCCCATGCTCATCATACAACGTGTGTCTCATCTCAACATAGCACCACATTGTGCAAATCCGGGGTTTCAAACCTTCAAAACATCATTTATAACCATTACTCACCTCAAGCAGGCCGAAATCCTAGCTCGCTACTCCTTTGCCTCGCAAATCAACCTCCTCGAGCCCCGAGCCCCGAGCCCCGAGTCGAAAAGACTCGAAAATATCAAAAATCACGAAGTTGGCATAACCCGAGCCCCGAGCCCACTTCTCGAAAAATCAGAAAATTGACATCACCGGATTCCTTATCTCGCCACGAGTCTATGCATATCAAGTTTAACGAAATCCGAGCTCAAATGCTCCCTTAAACCCCCAAATTACTATTTCAAAAGTCAAGCCCTAATCCTTCCCTTTGTAATCAAATTTCCATGAATTTTAATGTTGAATCTACAATTAAATTATGTTTTTAGGTCATAAGACTCACCTCCAATTAATCTCAGTCGAAACCCTATTTAATCCTTGTCCAAAAGCTCTCAAGGATGTTCAAAAATGGAGGAAATGGGTTTGGGTTCGCGAATGAAATGTTTTTAACATTCTGCCCGGATCACTGTAGCTAACTCTATGCGATCGCGGCCCAATAGTCTGCGATCGCATAGCATAAAAATCTGCAGCTCCAGAATTAACCCTATGCGATCGCATCCTATCCTCTGCGATCGCATAGCACAATGACCTTAGCCTATGCGATCGCACACCTGCTCCTGCGATCGCATTGAACAAATTTCCACGAAAATCCTGGATTAACTTTACACTGTGCGATCGCATGCCTCCCTATGCGATCGCATTGAACAACCAAACAACCCCTCAAAAATGCTTCTATGAGATCACAATGCCACTCCTGCGATCGCATACAGCAAAACCCTGCAACACTGATCTACAGATTTCTGCAACATCCTAAGTCCCAAAAATCATCTGTTAGCCATCCAAAATCACCCCGAGGCCCCCAGGACCTCAACCAAAAGTGCAAACCCATCCTAAAACATCATTCAAACTTGTTCTAATCATCAAAACACCATAAACAACACCAAAACCATCAAATTACATCGAATTCAAGCCTAAATTTCTTAAAAACTTCCGAAATACGCATTTGATCAAAAAGCCAACCAAAACACCTCCGAATGATCTGAAACTTTGCGCACACATCCAAAATCACCTAAAAAAGCTAGTGCAACTCTCGGAATTCCATTCCGACCCCCGTATCAAAATCTCACCTACCAACCGGAATTCGCCAAAATACTAACTTCGCCAATTCAAGCCTAATTCTACTCCTGACCTCCAAAATCAATTCCGATCACACTCCTAAGCCACATATCAACCCCCGAAGCTAACCGAATTACCGGAAATCACATCCGAGCCTTCTAACTCAATAGTCAACATCCGGTTGACTTTTCCAAAACAAGCCTTCCTTAAAGAGATTAAGTGTCTCATTTCCTATCAAAACCAATCCGATTTAACTCTAACACGCCGAATACCGATAACGAACCATGAAGAAGCATAAAAATGGGGGAAACGGGGCAGTAACTCACATGACGACGGGTCGGGTCATCTCATCCTCCCCAACTAAAACAAATGCTCGTCCTCGAGCGGGTCAAGAAACATACCTGGAGCCTCAAACAGGTAAGGATATCTGCTCTGCATCTCCCGCTCGGTTTCCCAGGTAGCCTCCCCCACGAGCCGATCTCTCCACTGCACTTTCACTGAAGTTATATCCTTTGACCTCAACTTCCGAACCTAACGACCCAAAATAGCCACTAGCTCCACATCGTAGGTCAAATCATCATCCAACTAGACCATGTTGAAGTCTAAAATATTAGACGGGTCCCCAACATACTTCCGAAGCATAGAAACATGGAATACCGGATGCACACTCGACATGCTGGGTGGCAAAGCAAGCTCATAAGCCACCCCCCAATCCTCCGAAGCACCTCAAAAGGCCCAATGAACCGCGGACTCAACTTGCTCTTCTTCCCAAACCTCATAACACCCTTCATGGGCGAAACCTTTATCAAGACCTTCTCACCAACCATATAGGACACATATCGAACCTTCCGGTCCGCGTAACTCTTCTGACGTGACTGAGCTGTACGAAGTCTTTCCTGAATCACCTTCACTTTCTCTAAGGCATCCTGAACCAAGTCTGTTCCCAACATCCTAGCCTCACCAGGCTCGACTCAACCAACTGGAGATCTACACTGTCTCCCATGCAAGGCCTCATATGGTGCCATCTGAATGCTGGACTGATAGCTGTTGTTGTAGGCAAACTCTGAAAGCGGTAGAAACTCATCCCAAGAACCTCCGAAATCAATAACACAGGCGCGCACATGTCCTCCAGTATCTGAATAGTGCGCTCGGATTGTCCGTCCATCTGAGGATAAAATGTTGTGCTCAACTCTACCTGAGTACCCAACTCTCTCTGCACTGCTCTCCAAAACTGCAAAGTAAACTGAGTACCTCTATCTGAAATGATGGAAACCGGAACACCATGCAACCGAACAATCTCCCGGATATAAATCCCTGCCAACCGCTCTGAAGAATAGGTAGTACACACAGGAATGAAGTGCGCGGACTTGGTCAGCCGATCCACAATCACCCAAATAGCATCAAACTTCTTCAAAGTCCGAGGAAGTCCAACCACAAAGTCCATAGTGATCCTTTCCCACTTCCACTCAGGAATAACCATCTGTTGAAGCAAGCCACCCGGTCTCTGATGTTCATATTTCACCTGCTGACAATTGAGACACCGAGCTACAAATCCCACAATATCTTTCTTCATTCTTCTCCACCAATAGTGCTGCCTCAAATGCTGATACATCTTCGCGGCACCCGAATGGATAGAATACCGCGAGCTATGGGCCTCTTCCAGAATCAACGCTCTAAGCCCATCCACATTGGGCACACAAATCCGGCCCGGCATCCTCAACACGCCATCACCATCAATGGTCACATCCCTGGCATCATCATGCTGAACCCTGTCCTTAAGGACAAGAAAATGTGGATCATCATACTTGCGCTCTCTGATGCGGTCATACAAGGAAGACCGAGAAACCACACAAGCCAACACCCTACTAGGCTCTGAAATGTCTAATCTCACCATCCGATTGACCAAAGCCTGAACATCAACTGCAAAGGGCCTCTCCCCAACTGGAATGTTTGCTAAACTCTCCATGCTAACCGCCTTCCGGCTCAATGCATTGGCCACCACATTGGCCTTCCCAGGGTGATACAAAATGGTAATATCATAATCCTTGAGCAACTCAAGCCACCTCCGCTGCCTCAAATTAAGATCCTTTTGCTTGAACAAATGTTGAAGACTGCGATGATCAGTGAACACTTCACAAGATACGCCATACAAGTAATGCCTCCAAATCATTAATGCATGAACTATGGCAGTCAACTCCAAATCATGAATAGGGTAGTTCTTCTCGTGGGGATTCAACTGACGAGAAGCATATGCAATCACTCTACCCTCCTGCATGAACACACAGCCAATCCCAACTCTCTAAGCGTCACAATAGACGGTATAAGAACCTGAAGCGGATGGTAACACCAATACCGGAGCTGTGGTCAAAGCTGTTTTGAGCATCTGAAAGCTCCTCTCGCACTCGTCCGACCATACGAGCGGAGCACCCTTCTGCATCAACTTGGTCAAGGGCAATGTAATGGATGAAAATCCCTGAACAAACCGGCGATAATAGCCTGCTTACCCAAGAAAGCTACGAATCTCTGTGGCTGAGGACGGTCTAGGCCAACTCTGAACAACCTCTATCTTCTTTGGATCAACCTGAATACCCTCGCTGGACACCACGTGCCCCAAGAAAGCCACTGAATTGAGCCAAAACTCACACTTGGAGAATTTTGCATAAAGCTTCTCCTCTCTCAATCTTTGCAACACAACTCTCAAATGCTCCGCTTGCTCCTCCTGACTACACGAATATACCAGAATATCATCAATGAAGACTATGACAAATGAGTCAAGGTATGGCTGAAATACACTGTTCATCAAATGCATGAACGCGGCTGGGGCATTAGTCAGCCCAAAGGACATAACAAGAAACTCATAGTGCCCATATCTAGTCCTGAAAGCAGTCTTCATAATATCTGAATCCCTGATCTTCAACTGGTGATAGCCTGAACGAAGATCAATCTTGGAGAATACCCTTGCCCCCTGAAGCTGGTCAAATAAATCATCGATACGGGGCAGGGGATACTTGTTCTTCACTGTTACTTTGTTCAATTGCCTGTAGTCAATGCACATTCTCATTGTGCCATCCTTCTTTTTCACAAATAGAACCGGTGCACCCTACGGTGACACACTAGGCCGAATGAACCCCTTATCCAGGAGTTCCTGAAGTTGATCCTTTAGTTCTTTCAACTCTACTTGTGCCATACGATATGGAGGAATGGAAATGGGCTGAGTGCCCGGCACCAGGTCAATACCAAAATCAATGTCCCTATCTAGTGGCATGCCCGACAGGTCTGTAGGAAACACATCGGGAAATTCCCTCAAAACTAGAACCAAATCAATGCTAGGAGTCTCAGCTCCAACATCCCTCACAAGAGCCAAATATGATAGACAACCTTTCCCAACCATACGCTGGGCCTTTAGAAAGGAAATCACCCTTCTAGGCACAAAGTCAGTCACACCATTCCACTCGATCCTCGGAACACCCGGTATAGCCAAAGTAACTATCTTAGCATGACAGTCAAGAATAGCATGACACGGAGATAGCCAATCCATGCCCAAAATAACATCAAAGTCCACCATGCTCAACAACAATAAATCAACTCAGGTCTCCAGACCCCCAATAGTCACCAAACACGATCGATATATATGGACTACAACAATGGTATCACCCACTGGGGTAGATACATGAACAGGTAAGGCAAGACATCCTCGGGTCGTACCCAAATGATGAGAAAAATATGAAGACACATAGGAATAAGTGGAACCGGGATCAAATAATGCAAAGGCATCTCTGTGGAAGACTGAAACAATACCTGTAATGACAACATCCGAAGTAGTGGCATCGGGTCTGCCTAGGAGTGCATAGAAACGGGCCTGACCGCCCCCTGATCGACCTCACCCTCTAGGGTGACCCTTGGATGCCTGACCTCCACCCCTAACTGGCTGGGCGGGTGGTGAAATAACTGGAGCAGAAGTCGAGGGCTGACCTCTCTGCTGAGATGAGCTAGCAGCACAACGAGGTCACTCCCTCCGCATATGCCCGAACTCTCTACACTCATAGCAACTCCCGGGTGCTGGGAACTGGTACTGAAGGGAACCCCTCGTGCCAGAGTGGCTAGCTGATGCACTCGGCCTAGAAGAACCCTGAGCAGATGGAGCACGAGACGAACTCTGTGCTGGAAGAGCGCTGAGAGATGGCTGACTCTACTTACAACCCTGATAACCACGGCCAGAAGATCCACCTCGGTACTCAGGTCGAGCTGACTGAGCGAGCCTGAAAGAATGACCCCGACCCTACTAGAACTGTCCCCTCGAAGGAGCGACACTAAAAATGTCAGAACCTCAACGCCTCTTGGCCTCCCTCTCCTCTCTCTCCTGACGGCGAGCCGTCTCAATATCACGAGCAATATCAACTGCATCCTCGAAAGAAATACCCAGAACTCTCTCTCGAGTCATTAGAATACGAAAGTGATAATTAAGACCATCCACAAACCTCTTAATCCTCTCCCAATCAGTCGGAACTATCCATGAGGCATAGCGAGCCAACTCAGAAAATCTCGCCTCATATTGAGACACAGTCATATCTCCCTGGCTAAGCCACTCAAACTGTCTACGTAGCTCCTCCCTCTGAGACTGCGGTATCCACTTCTCCAAGAAGAGAGTGGAGAACTCTTGCCAAGTCAAAGGGGCTGCACCTGCCGGCCTACGCTGCTCATACGCCTCCCACCAAGTGAAGGCCGCTCCAGTAAATTGAAATATAGTAAAAGCCACACCGCTGGACTCAAGAATCCCTGATTTCTGAAGCATACGCTGACACTTGTCGAGAAAACCCTGGGCATCCTCGCCCTGAGCACTACTGAAAGAAGGAGGCTGAAGTCTACTAAACCTCTTGAGATGACGCTGCTCATCGTCTGGCATAACTGGAACCCTGTACTCCTGAACGGGTACCACTGGCTGAGCTGGAGGTGCCTCTGGAGTCTGTAATCCCTGCACTACCTGCTCAGGTGTGCGAGCAGCGGGGGTCTGATTGCCTCCCCCGGCCTACGAAGTAGCTGCTGCTGTGGTGGCTGAAACTTCCTGAGCTAGGCCTGTGCAAACTGTCAAGATTTGGGCCAATGTCTCTTGGAGAACCGGTATCACAATGGGCACAACTGGTGCCTGCACTGGTGCTGCTAGAGCCTGGTCCTGAGCTGGGGCAACTAAAGGATCCACAGGTGCTGCCCCTGTTGCTCTGCCTCTACCACGACCGCATCCACGGCCTCTGGTAGCCTCAGTAGGTGGTACTGGTGGTCATCCGGCACGTCCGGTAGCTCGAGTCCTCACCATCTGTGAGAGAATGAAATAAAGAGAAATTTAGTATTCGGATCAACAAGTTCACACGACAAGAATTTCAAGAATGTGGAATTTTCCTCACAGGTTCTGCAGCCTCCCGAGGATAAGTACAGATGTCTCCGTACCGATCCGTGAGATTCTACTAAACTGTCTCGAGACTTGCGAGACCTAGTAACCTAGGCTCTGATACCAACTTGTCATGACCCCAAATCCCTAGTCGTGATGGCGCCCAACACGATGCTAGGCAAGCCCGACCAATTCGTCACTCACAATCCCTTATGTAGAGTTCATTACCAATTAATAGGGTTTAATGCCAAATTAGCATGAGTATAACTCTATAGCAATAGATAAACGGTACGGAAAATCCATAAAATTTCAATATAAATCCCAACGATCTGGTGTCACGAGCCAAGAGCCTCTAATACAAGTCTGTGTAGCAACCTATACATAGAGTTGTCTAGAATGCGGCAACTAAAGGGGATAAGGGGAGAAATCGGGTCCTGCGGACGCCATGCAGCTACCTCGATGACTCTGGAATAAGCTGAACAGCAGCAGAAAGCTCAAACTATGCCTCCGGGATACCTGTATCTGCACACATGGTGCAGGGAGTAAAGTGAGTACTCCAACTCAGTGAGTAATAGCAATAAATAATGACTGACGGAAAGAAAACACTAAAACACTACGCAGTTCTATATTAAAACAGTGAGAATATCAAAAACAGCAACTGAATGAAAAAGTCAGTTAAAAGTCCTTTAAACCGATACATATAGTATACTGCTGCAGCGCGCAGCTCCGATCCCCCGATCCATATGTACATATATATACTGTTGCGGCGTGCAGCCCGATCCATATATATGTATACATTGCTGCGGCGTGCAGCCCGATCCAAGAATAGTCGATTGCGCTCACTGGGGGTGTGCAGACTCCGGAGGGGCTCCTTCAGCCCAAGCGCTGCACTACTGCGGCGTGCAGTCCGATCCATATAATATACTACTGCGGCGTGTAGTCCGATCTATATAATATACTACTGCGGCGTGCAGTCCGATCCATATAATATATTACTGCGGCGTGCAGTCCGATCCATATAATATACTACTGCGGCGTATAGTCCGATCCATATAATATACTACTGCGGTGTGCAGTCCGATCCATATAATATACTATTTCGGCGTGTAGTCTGATCCGCATAAATATATATACTGCTGCGGCGTGCAGCCCGATCTATAGCACATCAAATACCCTCATAATGGGGTTCTCGACCCCTCTCAGTCAATACAAACTTGGCCTCTCGGGCACACTAAGATAAGACGGGGTTCTCAACCCACACATTAGTCTCATTAGGATTTAACAATTTCTAAAGCTGGTTCATATTATGTTTATCAGTTAAGAACATGATTGAGGGTATGATTTCGACAAGAAAAGTGAGGTCAACCAATACAAACACCCCCTAAGGGTTCTACAGATCGGCACAAGGCCCCAAACAGGGCAACTAGCCCATAATATAATGATATTAATTAATTCTCAGTCAAAAGTGCAGTAGAGTCATCAAACGAGATGGACCGAGTCCAAATCCCCAGTAGTAACAGACCCCACGCTCATCATACAGCGTGTGTTTCATCTCAACATAGCACCACGTTGTGCAAATCCAGGGTTTCAAACCTTCAAAACATCATTTATAACCATTACTCACCTCAAGCAGGCCGAAATCCTAGCTCGCTACTCCCTTGCCTTGCAAATCAACCTCCTCGAGCATTGAATCTGATCAAAACCACAAGTAATACATTACAATACGCTAAGGGAATACAACCCAGTCGAAAAGACTCGAAAAATATCGAAAATCACGAAGTTGGCAAAACCCGAGCCCCGGGCCCACTTCTCAAAAAATCAGAAAATTGACATCACTGGATTCCTTATCTCGCCACGGGTCTATGCATATCAAGTTTACCTAAATCCAAGCTCAAATGCTCCCTCAAACACCCAAATTTCTATTTCAAAAGTCAAACCCTAATCCTTCCCTTTTTAATCAAATTTCCATGAATTTAGATGTTGAATCTACAATTAAATGATGTTTTTAGGTCATAAGATTCACCTCCAATCAATCCCAGTCGAAACCCTCTTTAATCCTCGTCCAAAAGCTCTCAAGGATGTTCAAAAATGGAGGAAATGGGTTTGGGTTCGCGGATGAAATGTTTTTAACATTCTGCCCGGATCACTGTAGCTAACCATGCGATCGCAGCCCAATACTCTGCGATCGCATAGCATAAAAATCTGCAGCTCCAGAATTAACCCTATGCGATCGCATCCTATCCTCTGCGATCGCATAGCTCAATGACCTTAGCATATGCGATTGCACACCTGCTCCTGCGATCGCATTGAACAAATTTCCACGAAAATCCCGTATTAACTTTACACTGTGCGATCACATGCCTCCCTATGCAATCGCATTGAACAACCAAACAACCCCTATAAATGCTTCTATGTGATCGCAATGCCACTCCTGCGATCACAAAGAGCAAAACCCTACAGCACTCATCTGCAGATTTCTACAAGATCCTAAGTCCCAAAAATCATCCGTTAGCCATCCAAAATCACCCCGAGGCCCCCGGGGCCTCAACCAAAAGTGCCAAACCATCCTAAAACATCATTCAAACTTGTTCCAATCATCAAAACACCACAAACAACACCAAAACTATCAAATTACATCGAATTCAAGCCTAAATTTCTTAAAAACTTCTTAAATACGCATTTGATCAAAAACTCGACCAAAACACCTCCGAATGATCTGAAATTTTTCACACACATCCAAAATCACCTAAAGAAGCTACTTCAACTCTCGGAATTCCATTCCGACCCCCGTATCAAAATCTCACCTACCAACCGGAATTCGCCAAAATACTAACTTCGCCAATTCAAGCCTAATTCTACTCCGGACCTCTAAAATCAATTCCGATCACACTCCTAAGCCACATATCAACCCCCGAAGCTAACCGAATTACTGAAAATCACATCCGAGCCCTTTAACTCAATAGTCAACATCCAGTTGACTTTTCCAAAATAAGCCTTCCTTAAAGAGACTAAGTGTCTCATTTCCTATCAAAACCAATCTGATTTAACTCTAACACACTGAATACCGATAACGAACCATGGAGAAGCATAAAAATGGGGGAAACAGGGTAGTAACTTACGTGACGACGGGCCGGGTCGTCACAGTAGCGTAGGATAATTTTGAACTTTAATTTTCTTTCTTTTAATTTTCTTTCATTTAGGTGGGACGACCTCGAGATTCTTTTGTGTTTATTTTCCTTTTCTGTGTTTGTTACCTCAATTCGAATATTTTAAAAGCCGACTAGGTCAAGTATGCAACCGTACTAGTTACGGGACTTGGGGAGTGCCTAACAGCTTCTCCCCGAGTCAAATGAACCCCTTTACCCAAATCTCTGGTGCAGACTTAATTTGGAGTCCAAAGTATTTTTAAAAGGAAAATCATTTTAAAAATGGTGACCTGGCACACCGAAACAAATGTCAGGTGGCGAATCTGAGTTATTTCCTTTTGAACACAATTTTGTCACTTTCTAATTGGAAAACCCTTTTCAAGATTTACAATTTTTTTTATTAATTTAAGAGGGTTAGTGAGGTTTTAAAAAAAAGGGTGTGACAAGTATAAGTCTTGTACCATATTAGTCATTCATGCCTTGTATTTATTAGCTCATAAAGATCATGTTTTCCCTTATTATTTGTTATATCTACATCTAGGCCTTCTACCATGCTAGTTAGTGAAATTTATGTTCTTCTTTCCTTATTGCTATCATTGCTTCTATGCCTTTTACCTAGTCAATTACCGTTTTCCATGTGTACTGCCTTGTTCATTATTGCTACTTGTGTATTTCCTACTTTGTCATTATTGCTACGATATTTCCGTCACCTAGTTGGTACTATTATACGCATATTTGGTGAGGATGAAATAAATGCACAAAGAGTGTTGTCGTGTCATTTGAATTGATGTCTTGAGTATATTTTTCACACTATGAAAGTATGGATTTACTATTATGATTTTCTATTTATCGCTCTAAGGAAAGGATTGGTCGTGATATTGAGGAATATTAATCTTGAACTCTTCTAATAATTATTTACTGCTTCATATATTTGTTTCCTTCTACCCTGTTCTGTTATATTCTAGTAATGTTATGTTGTTAGTCTACTATACATGTTATATCAGTGAGTATCTTTTAACTAAAAAATAAAAACTTCGTCACTATTTCACCGACGTTAGTCAAGATATTTACTGAGTATATATGGGGTCGGTTGTACTCATACTATACTTCTGCACCTTGCGTGCAGATTTTGGAGGGGAGCTGCAGTGGATGACAGGAGGGGAGGGTTGACTCTGAAGATGTTCGTGCCTTCCGGATATTGCTACCACTTGTCTATGGGTAGTTATAGAGTTGAATTCTGTTCATGTACATTTCAACGAGAAGTTGTATTTATTTCATATCCCTTTTTGCAACTATCCAGTCTTAGTAGCTCATATCTTGTACTACCAGTCCTTAGGTTATCGTATGGAATCCGAACATATTATTTGTTGATCACCTTTATTTTATTAGAATTGTGCTAAATCTTAATTGACCGACCTAATGGATCGGATTAGATGTCATCACAACGACTAGTGGACAGAAACATACCTCATATATATAACAAGCATTATTTAAAAGCTAGGTCTTTTCATCAGAGGTTGAAATAAGAAGTTCTAATTTGTCATTGTCCAAAACATTAAAAATAAAAGGGATGAACTGAAGACTGCGTCTTTCTTTCATATTTTTCTTGTTACGTTGGTTTCCTCTGTCTTGTTTTGCTTGTGAAATTGTGCTCGATCAAGAAATCCCCGAGTTGGTTGAGCATGGAGTTGCAAATCTTGGATAATGTTAAAACAGTGTAAATAATCGTTGTGAATTAGATTTGCTATCTCTTTTGAGTGTAGAGAACAATTTCCAACAGTTGGACTTAGGTACGATGCGTGGTACTAGGGGTGGAAAATGGGCAGGTCGGATCGGATATGGACGGGTTGAAAATGAATAATATAAAAACGTACAAATTGTATGGGGTGCCATATTTAGTCGCCCCCATTTAATTTATACCCATTTTTTTAAAAGTTTTAACTTGTACCCACTTTTTAAACAATTTCAGCCCCCTTTGTCCTCCTCCTTCGTTTTCTTCTTCTTCTTTCTTCTGCTGTTGTTGGTGCTGCTATGAAACTTCAGTTCATGGAATGATTGTCATAAGTATGTTTATCAGATTATTTAAAAATAAATTATAAATATTAGTAGACAAATTTGTGAATATTTTCACATACGGGAAGTTTAAGTTCACACTTAGTGATTCTTTTCATGATAATTCTGTTCTATTCACGTTTATTGTTTCCAAAATTTATAATTTAGATACTGTTGGCAATCTGATTATTTTATAATAGTAATACGTACCCCATGAAAGAACAAGGTGATTATTTATCTAGTATGTTAGAAAGCTTTTTCAAAAACTTCAACTTATATAGTGCTGAAGTTTTTACAAATGAACTAAATAATTTCAGCATCTTCTGCTGAAGTTTTTGAAAAAGCTTTATGACAAAATTAATGAATCCAGGACAAAAAAACTTCAGCTTATTTTGTGCTGAAATTTTTACAAATGAACTAAATAACTTCAGCATCTTCTGCTGAAGTTTTTGAAAAAAGCTTAATGACAAAACTAATGAATGCAGGACAAAAAAACCTCAACTTATTTAGTGCTGAAGTTTTTACATATGAACTAAATAACTTCAGCATCACAAACTTCAGCTACTAGAATGCCAGCAATTACAAATAAAAACTTTAGCAAATAGAGAATAAAACTTCAGCACTAGAATGCTTAAGTTCAGCAAAACTTTAGCACACTTGGTTCAACAATTTTTGCTACTTCAGGCCCGTCTACTAGAATACTGAAGTTTGCGTGATTGCCTTTGCTGCTTCAGTCCCGTATGCTGAAGTTATGCGAAAAAGTGGGTACGCTTGTAATTTTTTTTGTGAAGCAGGTACAAGTTAAAATGTGACCCAAAAAGCGGGTATAGATGCAAAAGGCCTTACAAAAACAGATAAATTATTCGACCTGATCCATATTTAATACGGATAGAAAATGGGTTAATCGATGGATAATATGAATATCCATATTACCCATGACTTTTAAATATGATCATTTTTGGGAGCATTTCTAGTTCAGCCAACTTGAGGAACCCTCAATTTGAGTCTTTGCAAATATAAAAGTTAAACCTACTTAGTTATCCATTTTTAATGTGGATAATATGAATTTTATTCATATTTGACTTATTTTTAAAAAGTTCATTATCCAAACCCATTTTTAAGCGGATAATATGGATGGATTTTATTACATTTTGCCACCACTACGTGGTACTACAGTAGATGTTAAATAAGGTTCAAATTCCACTCGACTTGACTCGTAATTAAGTCTTAGATCGACTCCGTCTGCAGGCATCTGCCTGCAGTTGGAAAATGACATCCTGGAAATGTTCCACTATCCATTAATAACATCAAGAAGATGAAGACTATATGTATATATATTTATTCTTTAATAACAAAAGAGACTACGCATCTTGGAGTTAGTCATTTAGGGGTCGTTTGGTTTGAATACGGCTTATGCCAGGATAAGTTATGATGAGATAAGTTATGCTGAGATTAGTTATGTTGAGATTGGTTATCCTGGTATTATTTTTATCTACTGTTTGGTATGTTGTACTATTAAAAATGACAATTGCATAATTTATAAAAAGAATATATAAATTATCCTGGCAATAATTACCCACCCTCTACAAGGTATAAGTTATTCCGGTGCTAATTTTAATCTCGAGATAACTTATACTAGGTTTTCTAACCAAAGAAAATATTAAGGTGGTATTAATCTTTTATACCAGTTCTACTGCTATGCTGATGAGTGATGAGATTTTTTTTTTTTTTTTTGGAATCCACTAGGCATTGTGCCTAGGGTTGATTTTCATATATATAATATAAAGTACAACATTGGAGGGGGACATAAAACCTAACCTCCAGAAATAAGATGAAAGGGCATTTGTTTGTCCAACATTGACATCCAAATGACACATGTATGCTATGATGGGTTAGACCTAACATGAGGTTCCAATTATCTACCCCTAAGTGGTAGGTAATCATATATACAAAATCAAGCTAAGAATAACCTAGGTCAACTATACAGACTAGTATAAGTAAACCTAAATCTATGCAAAAAAAGGTTGGAAAGGTTCTTCCATATACAACAAGTTCTACATCTATACATATAGAAATGTCCTAACAGGAGTGATGCCTGATCAAGATCCTTGGTAGGGGCTATCTTCCACTTTGCTTTAGCACTGTATATAAAGAAAGTCAAGTGGAAGATAATTGTCAAAAAGGCTCCAAGAGTAGATGCACTGGGCTGCTGCTGTCTGCTGATTCTGACAAAAAAGAGTGAGCAAAATGGTGGATCAGTTCTTGGTTCAGTTGTCCAGTTGATAAATTTTGAACTGGGCAGATTGTCTTGGAAAGGGATGGCTGCATTGGTGGTGAAATGTTGTGGCTGCATCTGCAACTACTTCTGAGACTTTGCCTGAGTTCTAAGAATTGATGGCCTCATGTTTGTGTTATATGCTGAGTGTTGTATCCAAGGTTGAAAGAACCAAAGGGTATATAAGGAAGTTGGGGAAGAGATTTGGATCAATTGATGCATTTTCAGCAGAATGAGCATAAGAAATGTTGATACCACTGACTGAGAATGCAACAGTTGATCAAATCTGCTTCGTGTACCTGCAAAATTAGCAAACCTGTTAGTGAAAAGGGGGTCAACAACCAGGTTCTTGTGGCTTCGGGTGTTGAATCTGGGGGCAGGGGGAATTGGGACCCCTGATTTATGGAGGATGGTACCTATCTTTAGGTTCTTGTGTAGACTAAAGTTAGGTGCTTGAATGTTGCTTTGATTGTAAAGGGTTTCAGGTGAGAGGGATTCATGAATAGTACCCTTGGAGATATTGAAGTGGTATAGAGGGCAGAAGGTTGGATTCAGTTGAGCTCCTAAAGGTTTCAGCTACAAAAAGCTTTAAATTTTATGTGTTTGTATCTGTTGAGTTCCTTATGGGAGAGGTGAGTGTTCCTGAGTGCATCTGTGGGTTGATGCTACTGTTGGAATGAGTTGTGATAGCCAACTGATCTACTTCCAGGAGAATGAACATCAATGATGTTAATACCACTCCTAGGAAGTGTATCAATTGGATGAGTGGTGGCCATGAGTATGAACCTGCAAAACAGAGAAATGTGTTAGTAGGAAATTGAATATTTCTGCTCAGTTTTTGGGAAAGCTATATTTGAGAGGCTCAGGGTGGTGTGCAGAATTGCATTGCCAACAGAAGGGGGGTGCTCCTAGGTTCTTGTGGGTTCTAGAAGCATTGTTGGGGAGGGGAAGGAATACCAGAAGAGGTGCACATAGGAAGTGCATCTATTTCAGGTTTTTCCCCTCTTTTTGAAAAGGTTTTTTGTGTTGGTGGTGAAAATCTAGTGGTCTATTGTGATGAATGGTATAGAAAGAATACTGCTTCTCTTTATGATCTTCATCATTCTTTTGTTGTAATTTCACAGGAATGAGCACAAGTGTTGATACAACCCCTTGGAATATCAACAAAGGACAGGTGAGTTCATAAAAGAGATGGACCTGCAAAAATGAAAACAGAGTTAGTGAAAGCTTCTTGTCTGACCATCTCCTTTGGTTGTTGGGATGGACCTCCTTCTTTGATATTGCTTCAACCATAACCATTAGATGTGGAGAGAGGACTTGCATGTTGAGGTGGTACTAGCATCCTGTTAGTTTTCTTGTGTCTGAAGGCTGGGGTACTCAATTGGTCTTGGACTATTTGACCTCTGATGTGGGATGGTAATGATGCAGCATTGGTGAAATGAGCTGGTAAAGTGAGTTCATGACTGAGTTTTGAAAGGGAATCAGCCGGGCAATTTGCTTCTCTATAAACATGAGTAACCTTGAAATCCTCAAAGAGAGAGCATAGGAGCCTGAGTTGAGAGATTTCTCACTTAAAGCCCATGGAGGGTCATTTTCCTCTGCCAACCAATTGACTAGGAGTGCAGAATCTGCTTCCAAATGAATTCTGGGAATCCATTATCCAAATACCACTGAACTCCTATTCTGGCTACTTCAGTTTCAGCATATTTTTGGTACCATCCCCCAATGGAATAGCCATTGCATGAATAAAGTGACCATTTTGGTTCCTGATGATGACACCCCCTCCAATCTTACCAGAGTTTGTCATTGCACTTCCATCTGAATTGATCTTGACAAATCCATTGTCTGGCTTGTTCCATGTGACTTGAGTTATGGTAATGTGGTGCTGAAGGTTTTCAATGAAGTGGTAAAGTTCCCCTAATTAAAAGGCTATTGGAGGTCTGGGTAGTTGGATCTTAGGAGTAGGTTGATGTCTGAATTAACTGAGTAGAGGACTCTAGTAAGGGAAGAGTTTTTGGCCCTATACTTGGCACTGCATCTGTTCTTCGAAAGATTCTAGAAAATGATGAAGGGAAGAGTATCTAGGATGAGTTTTGCATAGTATTTTTAGTTTTCAGCATCCACCATTTCATAAGAAGCAACCTCAGAGGCATGTTCTCAGTTTGGATGCCTACATAGCCGTTGATACCCAATTTTTTCCTGTATGTTTTATATGCAAAACACCTTTCAAAATAGCATGTATATGCATATATAAGTATATCCCAAGGTTACATTATTTTTTCTTAATTGTTCAAATATTTTCAAATCAATTCACTACCTTATTTTATCAAGAAAACCCCAATAATTATCCCCAAATTATCATTTTGATAATTTATTTATTGGATTCTCATGTTTATATTAAAATATAGCTAAGACATGTTTCACACATTTTTTACAAATTTATTTGGGTTTTTTTAGGATAAAATTGCATAATTGCAATATTAGCCATTTTTATGTTTAAATCCGTCTCATGTTTATAAAATGGGATTCTGTATTTTTAATTTGATAATTATACATTATAAGTCATTTTAGTGCTTTTAATTTGTTTTCAGAAATTTGTTTATTACTTTTTTTTATATAAATTAAATGGGGAAACGGGGGCTATTTAACTTATAGCCACATTTGTCCTGATTAAACCCAATACCCAACCCAAATTAAACCAACCCAAGCCCAATCCTAAATCTACCCGACCCAACCCGGACTAAATCCTGGCCGTTGATCATTTTTGATCAACGGTCCAGATCCGCCCTTACCAAATTAAACCAAACGACCCCCCAAGACCCCTCTCATTCCTTACTCAACCGAATTTCTCTCTATCTCTCTATCTCTGGTTCTCTCTAGAACTTTCCCCCTTCCCCTCCTCTCCGTTGAGTTCCATCCATCTTCTCCGGCCACCTCCTGGCCTGAATCCAAGGTGATTTCACCACCCACCAGCCTTTTATGGCTCCTCACGCTTGGTTACTGATGTTTCATGACTTGACCACGAAGAGTTGGGTCCAGACCCTTGTTGATTCAAGTTTCACGGCCATATCAGGCCTTGATCCGGCAAGCCATGTCTGTTTCGAGCTTGGCCTCGACTCCTCCTGCTTAGTTTCAAGCCTTTCTCACCGTTTGGGTTTCTCTGAAACCCTAGCTTTTGAGGTTTTTCTGATCTCTGTAGACGTGTTCTAGATCCATGTTCTCCCTAAGCTTTTAAACGATTTTCTAATACTTCTTTCAAAAGTTATGCTTCCAAAGCCTTTATTTTCCGATCTAGGGATCTGATCTTTCTTTTTTCTTTTGTGTGCTTCTTCTACATGTTTCTTCTTCTGTGTTATCGTTAAGTTTCTGCTACCGTGTTCTTAATCAGTTTCTTCTACTATGTTTCTTTTATTGTGTCTCGCATGTCGTTCTTTTACTATGCTTCTCATGAGTTTCTACCACTGAAAGAGCATGCTAAGAGTCTCAGTTCCTTTCCGAGACCTCTGAACCTGTTTCGATTAGTATCTTTTCCTTGATTTCTTGTCCTCTCACCTCTGCACTCGATTGATGGTAAAAACCCTAGAATTTGGGGGTTCATATGAGTTTTGAGACCATTGTCTATGTGATTTGCTTGTGTTTCATCTCTGAACTTGCCTGATTTCAAAAACCCTAATCTTTTGGACCTATTTGAGTTCCTGGAGTTGTTTCATCTACTGCTTCATTAGGTTTCAAAATCATTGTTTCAATTTTGTTTCTTCATATGATTTTGACTTTTCCTAAACTCTATAAGACCTTTTACTTGACCCCTTTTCGCATGCCTGATACTTGTGTTCTTTTTATATGTGCTGAACTTCCCTCTAAAAGGGTTTTCAATTTTTGATTAATTTCAGACTTCCTTTGTACAAGTTTGATTGATTTCTTTCCTTGTTTGCTGACTGCCCTATTACTCGACTTAAGTTAAAAAATATTCTCACCTTTTCTGACTTGGTTCATTCATGGACCAGTGATTACAAAATCTCTGATCCTTGATTTACTGGCTACTAATTGATTTCTCTTACCTTATTTATGTAACCGTGTATTTCAAAGCTCTGCCCCTAAAATAAACTTCTATGTATTTACCCCTAATTGCCTACTTTTCACAAGATGTTTATTTGATTTCTTTCCTTAAATAGTTTTATCTTTTGAGTCCGAATTCCTTAATTAAAGGAAGTCTTGTGTTGATTGATTCTTAATTGACATCCAATTCCTTAATTATTTTCTTACCTTATTTCTGCCTGTTTTTCACACTATAAATACACGACTCTTTCATTAGCACACCCATCACTCATAGTCTTTCTGAACTTACACTTACACGCAATAGTATTCTCTCTTATTGTCTGCACTATGGCCTGTTTACAAGACCTACTGCTTTTTCTATTTGTTTCTTTGAAACTGGTATGTTCTGATTTAAGCTTTAGCACCACAACAAAGTGTTTATTTACTGCTTTTGTATCTATGTCTACTCACTGTTTCTGTATAGTTCAACACTTACTTTAGCATGTTGATTTCTTTCTGCCTGTTCTATTCTGAATCCCAAACCCATGCCCCATATGTGTTTGAGCTATGGTTTAAGGCATGACAATATGCAAATTATTGTCCATGAATTAAATTTGATCCCTAGGGATCCTAGCCTCTAAATAGTGTGTTCTAACAGGTGTTGATACCCAATTTTTCTCTAGGTATCTTTGTACCCAAAATACTTCCAAAATAGCATGTATGTGCATATATAAGCACACCCAAGAGTTTTAGTATTTTTTAACGATTTTTAAACTGATTTATCACCTATTTTAATACCACAAAATCCAATAACTATTCTCAAAATTATCATTTTTGATGAATAACTTATTTCATTCTCATATTTACACCAAAATATAATTAAGGTGATTTTTGCATATTTTTACCAATTTAATTGCAATTATAGCCTATTTTGTAATTAATAGCATTTTATAACAATAAAATTTGCTCCAATATTTTTAAATTAATATTTATATAATATTTGCCTACCTAGTATTTTTAATTTGCTTTTAAAATCATTATTACTATTTTTATAAAATAGAAAGGTGAAAAGTGGCTATTTAAAACCTAGCCCCAGTTGCATTTCAATTACAGCCCAAATTGCACCCCAATTCGACCCAATTTCAATTTAGCCCGCCCCTGACCCAACTAACCTAACCCGCCCGGCCTCCCCTTTTAATCCAGGCCGTTGATCATTCTGATCAACGGCCACGATCAGTTCTTTCCTTTTTAATTCTCACTTACACCCTAACCCTAAATCACTTCTAACAGATACGCCGCCACTAAACCCTCGTCCTCTCAAACTCTCTCTAAGCCTTTTCCGAAACCCTAATATTCCCCACCGGTTTCTACCCTGTTTCACCGGAACCCATGGAATCCCAAGCCCTGGGTGACCTGTACTCACCTCCATGTGCTCTTGTACACTTGCTTCTTGAAGAATCGAGGTCTGACCTTGAAGGTTTTCGCTCAGATATCCGCCGATTCAAGTTTCACGGCCATCTCCGGCTTTGCGCCGGCATGTCCTGGTCCTATGAACCTATCTCTGACTCATCCGACTCAGATCAGACCTTTTCCAGGCCTTTCTCGCCTCTAGGGTTCTTCTGAAACCCTAGCCTTTCGAGGTTCTCCTAATTTCTCTAGATCTATTCTAGATCTATGTTTATTTTAAGGTTTTCAAACGATTTCTCGAAGTTTCTTTCAAAACTTTGCTTTCAAAACCGTTCATCTTCTTCGACTTAGGGTTTCTTTAGCTTTACTTGCTCTACTGTGACTCTCATGTGTTTTTACTATATTTGTTCTACAGTGATTCTTGTGTGTTTTTCTTCGACTATACTTTCTTCTACCGTTTCCTTATGATTTCTTTTACTGTATCTTGTTCTTTTATTATGTTTTCATGAAATGTTTAAGGTCTTAAGTTCCTTTGGGTTTTTTGAACTTATTTTGTTGTTATTCCTGCCTGATTTACTTGCTTTCGTCTCTACACTCGATTAATGGTAAAAACCCTAGAATTTGGGGGTTTCATTCGAGTTCTTGAGGCCACTTATTACGTGACTTGTTTGCTTCCCATCTCTGAACTTGTTTGGTTTCAAATCCCTAATTTCTGAGTTCCTGAAGTTGTTTCATCTTTGCCTGACCTTCTGCATGCTCTCTGATATTCCCTCTTGCCTATAGTCCACTACTCACTGATTTTTGATTGCATGACACTTTTCTTTGTTTTAAATCCAGCCTCGCATGTTAAAAGCTTATGCACTCTTTATAGGTATAATTTCCCACTCAGAATAACCTCTGATTTTGGGACTGATTTCAGACTTCCTTGTGTAAGCTTGAATGATTCATTCCTTGTTTAATTTGAAGACCCTCTCTAACCTTTCGATTCCCCTATTTTCTGACTCGGTTCATTAGTGATTTTGAATCTCTGATTCCCTGATTTACTATGTACTAATTGATTTACTCCTTGCCTTATTTATTTAACCGTGTATTTCAAATTCTCCCCTATGTATTTACCCCTTATTCGTATGCTATGCACAATGTGTTACATGATCCCCTTTCCTTAAATAATTTCTGCCCTTTACCGTTCAAATTTGGACTCCTTAAATAAAGGAATCTCTGCTATTGATTGATTTTAATTGATACATGATTATTTTCTTGCCTTGCTTACCCTGATTTCAAAGTATAAATACCTGCTCCTCTCTTAACACAAACAGACACAAAACACTTCAGAATTCAAAGAGACACAACACTTCAGAATTCACACATGCTTACCCTGATTTCAAACACACAAAACACTTCAGAATTCAAACACACAAAACACTTCAGAATTCAAACACAAAAAAAACACTTCAGAATTCAAACACACTTCGAGCACTTTTTTCACAATTGAACACTATCCAATTTCAAAAACTCTCTCTACTACTACTCTACCTCTAATACTGAGCACTCTGCTCCTCTTCTCTTTTACTGTCTGAAACATTCTTGAGTTCTTTTTGAACTCTCAAGTACTTGCGGAGGAATTTGGATTTTGATCCTGCTGACTTCTGGCTGTTTTATTTACTTTTGTTGTTCTGTGGTTCTAAAACTTGCAACTGGTATGTCACTCTAGTTAAATAATACCCTCTCTAATATGTGTTTATTTTACTCCTAGCCTGTTGTGCTTTCTTGCACTATGCATCTACATCCTAGTCTGTTATGCTCTCCTTCCTTATGTTTCCGCACCCTTAGCCTATTATGCTTTCTTTCTTTCCTTGTATTTCTGTAAATGCTTTTCTAGGTGAGTCCCTTCCCTCTGACCCTCTTTTGTGTGAGAGTACAATTCCGAGTCATGGCAGCACCCTGTTATTGCTGCCCATGACTTTGAACTAGGTTCTTGAACCCTTACTCAAATCAATTCCCACTCCCTTCTTCCCCCTTTATGTGCTGAGCTTTGACTCAAGTCTGGTGGTATTCTAATCACCATCCAAACACAAGTCTAACTTCTAAAGTCTGATCTTAATTTGTTTAGACCAAGCAATTGGTCAGGGGTGTGCCAGTCTATACCCATGGCTGGGCATGACCACCCTTTGCTATGGTTCCCCAATCCCTCTTTCACTTTGCACTCATTCCTAGTTCTAAGTTTTGCCCCTCTCTGGTAAGCCATGCTTTGGGACCCTTGAGCTCCCACTGAACTTGGATGCCTGAGGGCTGGCTTTTCCGCACTGCACTATTCTAATTCTAAATGGTATCCTGAGTGTAAGCAGTGCCGGGAATCCTTGAGATTCTTTGGAACTTTGAAACACTTTGGATAAAGAGAAGGCTTTGGAAATTCGGAATTGGTTAATCGCATGTTCTTGGGCATTAAGATTGAATTAGGCTGCTCGGATCTAGCTGTTAGTTTTTAATGTATTTATTTTCTTTCTTTTGGTCTGTAATAATTTGTATCAAGGATTTGGGGAATATAGTAAAAGGGTGTGGGAGGGGTTCTACATTCTTGCATCAGTAGGGGTAGAAACCATGCTTTAGGATTGTAATTTTTTAGAAATCCTGCCTATAGGGCTGTTCAATATTTCTGGTTCCACATCACCTAGAGACCATGCCTATAGGGTTAACGCTTCATTGTGTTACAAATCACATAGAAATCATGCCTATAGGACTTAACGTTCATGTAATCAACGCATATAGAGATCATGCCTATAAGGAATGCATATGCATTAGGCAAACTGTAGGGTTAATTAACCGAATCATCTTTTACAAGTTCAATAACAGGTTTTAGAAAATAAAAATAGATATCATGCCTATAGGATCAACATCAAACTCGTCTGATTCGCTTAAAGTAATAATAATCTATTAACTGGTCCTTAACGTCTTAATACAGCAACGATTTCAGAAGTCTTAATTCTTTGACAAAAACTCTCTTGACTCGGTATGCTTTTAAATCCCTCAAATCGGCATCTTTTTCTGAAACAGTTTCTTTCTAAACATTCTGTCTAAATGCTTTACTCAGACCCTGAAATTGTCTTTTAAAATAGTTGCAACTTACCCTTTCCTTAGATATTTCTATCTCTGAAACTCTTTCACAACCATTTCTGTGTTTTATTTTTACTGCAGTCCATACTTTCTTTTCAAAACTCCTCTGCATTGGACTATTTTTTCCTGAAATCAGTACCTTTTAAATCACTCACTTGAAATACCTTACTCTCTGACAATCGGATCCGAGTTGCCTAATGTAGACTTTTTGTCTAAATGTATGTGTTGAACTAGTCCGCTCGCCGCTTAATTTTTAACTTAAGACCAAATCAGTATATGCTAAGACATGCTAAACTAAGTGTTTGTTTGGTTAAGGGGCTTACTTGAGCCTTACCTATTTGTTTTGTTCATCCTTATATTTGTTATTTGTTTTGTATGTCGCAATTAGAATTTTAACCTTTGAACCCCATATATGCCTATATCCCTTTCCTTCCCCTTTAGGATTAGAAGTCCTGATACCCCGGGACTGATAGGTTGGGACGGGTACTAGCATGCAATAAGTAAACAAGACTGATCGCATTTAAATACCTTAACAGGGTGGGAAGGGTAGATATAGATATGATTACCGATGCGCAAATATCACGTGCGACCCCTCTTCTGAGGAGTGATTGCTGGGTATTGCATTGAAGTGATCCATATTAATGATAAACTTAGGACTCCTCTCCCTTTACTTGCTTTTATCTCTTCTTGTAAAACTGTTCAAATCTCTTTTTCATGAATTTCTGCCTTCTCTACTTATCTTTGAAAATTTTCAACTTGGTCGCAATCTTATGTGCGAATCCTTATTTGAGCCTTAATTGTTTACTTGTAAAGTCACAATTGCAACATGGCCGGGAACCACACTAGTGGATCTTGAGGGGTGCCTAACACCTTCCCCTCGAGATAATTTCTAGCCCTTACCCCTAATCTCTGGTCTCTTCATCTCAAACCCTTCTTAAAGTGTCCTAATGCACTATAATAATTAGGTGGCGACTCTTCAACTTCTAAACTCAATTATCGAAAGGGAATAGAGTTGTCCTCCCAATATCGTATACCCGATTTCTGACCCCACGGTTAGAGAAAAAGGGGGCATCGACAGTATGGCGACTTTGCTGGGGAATTTCTTTAGGCTTTTACCATTGCATGTTGCTTGTGACTTTACTATCTCATTAATTGCTTTATTTGCGGTCTTTTATTCTTTCACTACGAAACTGACTTGGCTCTTCATGTCTTTTCTTTCCTTTAGATGCTCTCCTTTATTGCTTTTTTCAATGCTGTTGTAATTACTACAATTATTGTAATTAATTATCTTATGAACGTGAAAATACATGTCAATTTGTTTCATTCTTGTAAACTACATCTTCAACATCATATTCCACTCGTGCCAAACAAACACCATAACAACGCTTATAATGAGTGGTTGCGCTCTTCCAATATTATCACCCTTTAAATTCGGCAAAGGCGTATTTGCAGTAAAATCAGTCGATCAGCGGTGCAGTCGACGGTTCTGTGCCTTTCCCTCTTAAATTGTCCGCTCAAGGGTACCTGTCTAATACCCAATAGAAACCTTACTCTGTCTACTTGTGCATGCATCATGGTCAAACCTAGTCAAGTCAGTTATGTTGTCCACATAATGACTCATTAAGATAGCCTTGTCCAAAGTCCATCGGGTTTCCTTGAAACCCAAACGGACACCTACATGTTCTGTGCATTTATTTGGAGAACTAAATGGTTTTTATGCTAATTATTGGTTTAAATAGTCGAGTCTGGCGAGGTAAGGGTCTAGCACTCTGTTTTGCAGAAAATGAGGCACGAAGTCCCCAGATTCGGCATGGTAACCAACATTCATCCAAGGCTGCTGAATTGGTGGGAAGATCTTCACTCCAGTGATCAGACACTCGTTCACAAATACTTAGGGAATCTGCCTTCTCTTCTAGAAATCCAGCCTGACAACAAAATCATAGAGGCTGCAACTATGTTCTAGGATAGTGACAGGTCCATATTCCGCTTCGGGAACCTTGAAATGACTCATTTGCTCGAAGAAATAGGAGGCTTAGCTGGTATTCCTTGGGAGACTCCAGGTTTGCTTATGCCAGAGAATCGCAAGGGTAGGGGTTTCCTTAAGATGATGGGACTGAAGAAGAACCAAGACTTAGCCTATTTGAAAGACTCCTACATCCCATTCGACTATCTGTACGAGAGGTACGGCCATAGCAAGTCATACCGCTCCTACTCAGATGAATTTGCCCTCACCTCACTGGGGCATATTCACAGAAAGGTCTTCGTATTCATGTTTTGTTTCCTGGGGATGATAGTGTTCCCTATGAAGAAGGCTAGGATCCATACCATATTGGCCATAGTAACCAAGACTCTGATGGAAGGAATCGGCGGACAACCTTTCAGCATAGTGCCCATGATTGTTGCTGAGATATACCGGGCTCTGGACAATTGTCAGCGAAAGGCTAGTCATTTTGAGGGATGCAATTTATTACTTCAGCTCTGGCTCATGGAGCACCTCTAGAAAGGAGAATACCGACAAGAGATCTTACGTAGAGACTGGGATGATCACAATGCCTTCCACCAGCCGAGGCGTATGAATTATATGCCTAACATGTTCACATAGCCAGAGGACGCTGGAAGATGGGTGGAGCTATTTGAGAATCTAAAAGAAGACCAGGTACAGTGGATGGTCGAAGGGTTCCCTACGGAAGAATTCATTGTTCGATCCCGAGATGCACCATTTCTCATACTCGTTGGTCTGAGAGGAACTTATCCCTATGTTCCCCTCCGAGCCATGAGGCAGGCTGGAAGAAAGCAAATCATACCAAGGGTCGACAAAATGAGTCACTTTAGGGCCGATTTCCAGGACGATGATAGCCCTCACAAATGCCAAGCTCAACACATGTGGCATTGCAAGCTCGTTTTGGGGAAAGAATCTATTGAGCCAGACAGGTATCATGTTGGTTGCGTGCCGCATTATTCGGGTTGGTTGGAAGATAATCACAATGGTATGGGTCAGCCCGGGTTCATTCACGGACACAGAATCATCGACGAGAATGCTGAAGCACGGGTTAAGTATAATCAACTGCGCAAGAGGATTCGAGAGTGTGAAAGTGAGCATCGGGAAATACAAGAAGCCCATCAGAAGTTGATCGAGGAATGAAAGGATATGGCTGTCAGCGCCAACAAGCGACTAGGGTATTTGGAGCGAGGTCTAGTGGATCTAGAAGGGAAGTTCCTCAAGAGGATTGAAGATTGTCGAAACGCTGAAGGGAATGCAGGCGGACATTTGGCCCAAGCTTATCTATTTCTAGGACTGCGCGAGCTGGTGAAGCTGTTCGAGGGGGATAAAGATACTGAATCTGGGGAAGGTCCGTCCGGGACCAAGTAGTTAGGAGTCTTTTATTTTGCTTCTAATGATGTAATAAGGCCGATGACCACTAGTGACATTTTATTTTTCCGTTATTTAGCGTCGCTTTGGATTCATCTTATTTTTTTATCAATAAAATGAGGCATTTAGCATTATAAGTTCTCCAAGTTAATTTGTCGCTAGGCCTACCTCAGGCACAACGAGGCACCCAAATTAAGACGCGATTTATATTCTTGCACAATGTGTTTAAATATTGCAACATTTTCTTCTTATAACCCGCACTAACTTGTTACCTTTTTTGTTTTTCTTTATTTTTATTCTCCTCCCAAAGGTTAGTTCGTGCATTCTGGCACCATCATCATACAGTACGAGATCCAAAGGCCCTCCACCTCCTCCTCCTCCTCCAAGTCCTATCCGGAACAAGAGCAAAGGTAGAATGGGAGATTCAAGCTCCAGAAAGGAAATTGAAAGAATTGAGATTCCTCAGGGTACCCCGGTTGCTAAGGAAACTGCTGCCCAACTTGAGCAGAAATTATTGAAGTTCTGAGAAGAACTGGATCAAGTACGGAACTTGGCAAATTTGTCATTCTCTCTCACCGCTCCTGATGTCAACTTTCCAAATGCTCAAAATCCCGCGCCTCCACAGAACACCCGACAACCACAGATGCAACCCACTCAACACTGCAACACATGCCGCACTCCAAACAACACTCCACTGCTCATTTCTGAACCACTGAACACCACAAACAACCACCTCCACAACACTCCCATCTACGTAGATACCATACCCCACTACACTCAACCAATATCAAGTGCACCTGAGTCTAATGACAAGGACACTCTTATCATAAACTTGGCAGCATAACTCAAGAAGCTGACCATCCGAGTCCAGGGCATGGAAGGAAACAAAGGCATAGAGGGGCTAAATTATGAGGACCTCTACATTCAGCCAGATGTTGAACTTCCTGAGGGATACAAACCCCCCAAGTTCGAAATGTTCGATGGCACGAGAGATCCCAGAGTCCATTTGAGGACATATTGTGATAAGTTGGTCGGAGTCGGAAGGAATGAGAAAATCCGTATGAAACTCTTCATGAGAAGCCTGAAGGGGGATGCTTTATCCTGGTACATCAGTCAGGACCCCAAGAAATGGACGAGCTGGGTAGGTATGGCATCAGATTTTCATGGATAGGTTCCAATTCAATACAGAGAATGCACCTGATATATTCTACATCCAGAATCTGAAGAAGAAGCCTACCGAGACATTTCGCGAGTATGCTACCCGTTGGAGATCAAAGGTTGCCAAGGTCAGGCCGGCCTTAGAAGAGGAACAGATGAATAGATTATTCGTCCGGTCTCAAGACCAACAATATTATGAGAGGTTGATGCTGATCGAGGGCCGAAAATTCTCCGATGTCATCAAGCTGGGAGAAAGAATTGAATAAGGCATTAAGAATGGTATGGTTACTAATCTTGAAGCATTGCAGGCCACCAACAAGGCTTTACAGCCTGGTGGCGCGTCTAAGAAGAAGGATGCCAATGTCGTGATGGTCGCACAGGGAGCCAAATCACCACTAAAATACCAAACCTACCCGTCGCCTCTACCTACATATAAGCCTATCCCGAATTACCAAGCACCCGCACCCTCTTACCAAAATCCACCACCCGTTTACCAATCATCTCCACCTTCCGCATATCAATCCACTTTACCCAGATACTCTCAACCTGCACCTGTTTACCAAGCCTATAATGCCCAACCCTCTCACTACCAATCACCTCCCACTCGCCAAAATTTCCCTAGATCCAGACCAAATTTTGACCGCAGACCTCCCAGACAATATACAGCCATCGCTGAGCCAATTGACCAGCTGTATGAGAAACTTAAAGCTACTGGTTATGTCTCCCCTATCCCTGCCATAACTCCAGAAAATACTTCCCAGTGGATCAACCCTAATAAGACCTGTTCATACCATTCCGGCATGAAAGGTCACACCATTAACGAATGTCGCTTGTTGAAGGACAAGATTCAAACTCTGATCGACAATAAGGTTATCATAGCAAAGGAGTCTGCTCCTAATGTTTGCAACAACCCTTTGCCTGATCACAGAGGTGGGGACATTCACATGATCGAGATCGAAGATGACTGGGACCCCAAGGGATCGATAGGATTAATTGCTGAGGATGATGAGCCAAAGAAACCGATAGTCACACTTAACCCGATTGTTGTACAGAACCAGCCCTCCAGGGGCGATGAAGTGGACATGTCTATACCTCTTGAATTTGAAGCACCTTCTTCTACGAAAGTGGCCGGGCCAATTGAGGTTGAGTTTGGGGTTCCAAAGGCACCTGTACCCTTTGAAGTTGTTGTGTTACCACCGAGGGTACCCATGCCTGTAGCAATGTCAAATGTAATACCGTTCTACTCAAATGCCATACCATGGGATTATACAGCTGAAGCAAGGAGGAAAGGAAAGATCAAGACGGGAGAAGCAATTGTTGCGCAGGGTATGACCAGAACAGGCAGATTTTACACTCCAGAGCACCTAGTTGAATCCAGTAAGCAAGCCTCGGGACGGACTACTGAAACTGGTCCCGATGATCTTTGGAGGAAAATACAAGCTAAGGAGTATTCGGTCGTGGAACAGTTGAACAAAACACCAGCACAGATCTCCATCCTAGCTCTCCTACAGAGCTCTGACGCACACAAAAATGCCTTGATGAAGATATTGAGCGAAGCTTATGTGCCCAGCAACATAACTGGGGGAAAAATGGAAAATATGGTAGGATAAATATTGGAAAGCCACAAAATCACCTTCCACGAAGATGAACTGCCACCGGAAGGACTGAGTCACAACATGGCCCTACACATCATCGTGCAATGCGAGGATTACTTCATCACTAGAGTTTGATCGATGGAGGCTCCAGCCTCAACATCTGTCCATTGATAACTCTCAGAACATTGGGAAAGAGCCTGCACGAGATCAAAGATGGGGCCATCAACGTCAAAGCCTTCAATGGGTCCCAAAGGTCCACTATCGGAGAGATCAGCCTATGCTTGCAAATGGGGCCAACCTGGTTCAACGACGACTTTCAAGTGATAGATGTCCCAGCATCCTACAATTTGCTGTTGGAACGACCGTGGATCCATGCTGCTGGAGCTGTAGCATCGACCCTACATCAGGCAGTGAAGTTCGAATGGAATCACCAAAAGGTGATCATTCATGGTGATGGTAGCAACCCCATATATAGTCGCCAGACCATCCCGATGATTGGAGGCAGAAGGAGAATAGGCGGAGAAACATACCACCACATTCAAAGAGTCAACGTTGTAGACAAAGATAAATGGTGGGATAACAAGATTGAAAGTATCCTGAATTGGTGTGGATACGAACCTGGAAAGGGACTCGGCAAAAACCTCCAGGGAATCGCCAAACCCATCAAACTGAAGAAACATGGCACTACATTTGGTTTGGGGTATGAGTACACTTGGGAAGAGTTCAATCACTGGTCGCCACCATGGCGCGGTCCCTACTACCCGCTGGAGCACCCGATACCTCACCTGGAGCAGACTTTCTAGTCGGCAGATACTATATATGGGTCGGAGAAAGATGAAGCATTGGCAGCCATGAAGAATCTGTTCCTGGATGATGATGATATGGATTGCAGTGTTATTTTCGAGGAGGAAGGGGAGGAAGGCCCTTCTATACAAGTTGTGAACCGAGGAGAGTGCCTCAGCAATTGGTCAATCAGAACCACCAGGGCCCGAAAAGCTTCGGGGTAGCAAGGCTAAACAAAAGCACCATGCATCACATTTTACTTTTTACTAGCTGATTTTATTTCTGCATTGTCTTTAATTCTGAAAAGAGCTCTGATACTCAAAACAATTATGAATCTAATCGAAGCATTTCAATTTATTATATATCTCGCTCTTATTATTTTCCTATCATTCGCTTTATTTTACACAGCATTACTATTACTTGCCTTGATGATGAACCAATGATTGTGACTTGCAATGAGACAGCACAACAAACGGATACGGACTCCGAAGAGGATGATATACCAGAAGAGGTCGTTAGAGGAGTTAAGAATTTTGAAAATAGGACTAAGTCTAATTTGGATGAAATTGAGGTCGTTAATCTGGGAGATGCAGAGAATGTCAAAGAAACGCGCATCAGTGTTCACTTGTCACCATCAGAAAAGAAAGAGTACACGAAGTTCCTAAAGGAATATGAAGACATATTCGCCTGGTCATATGATGATATGACTGGTCTCAGCACATCCATTGTAGCTCACAAACTGCCAACAGATCCAACATGCCCACCGGTAAAGCAGAAGCTCAGGAAATTCAAACCCGACATGAGTTTGAAAATCAAAAAAGAGGTTATCAAGCAAGTCAAAGCCAAGGTTCTCAGGGTAGTAGAGTATCCGACATGGTTAGCCAACATCGTGCCAGTGCCAAAAAAGGATGGGAAAGTTAGAGTTTGTGTTGACTACCGGGATCTTAATTGGGCCAGCCCCAAAGACGACTTCCCCAGGCCTAACATACATATTCTTATCGACAACTGCACCAAACATGAGTTGCAGTCTTTTGTTGATTGTTTTGCTGGGTATCATCAGATATGGATGGATGAGGAAGATGAAGAGAAAATGGCTTTCATCACGCCGTGGGGAATGTACTGTTACAAAATGATGTCATTCGGTTTGAAGAACGCTGGTGCCACCTACATAAGAGCCATGATTACCATCTTTCATGACATGATACACAAGGAGATCGAGGTATATGTGGATGACGTCATCATCAAAACCAAGAAAGTCAGGGATCACATGACAGATCTAAGAAAGTTCTTCAACAGACTGAGGAGGTACAATCTGAAACTGAATCCTGCCAAGTGTGCATTCGGGGTTCCTGCTGGAAAACTATTGGGTTTCATCGTGAGTCGTTGAGGAATAGAATTGGATCCATCAAAGGTCAAAGCTATCCAAGAATTGCCGCCGCCAAAGAACAAGAAGGACGTGATGAGTTTCCTGGGAAGACTCAACTATATCAGCCGGTTCATAGCTCAATCCACGGTCATTTGTGAACCTATCTTCAAAATGTTGAAGAAGGACGCTGCTACCAAATGGACTGATGACTGTCAGAAAGCTTTTGAAAGAATTAAAGGAATACCTATCAACGCCGCCGGTCTTGGTTCCACCTGAGCCAGGAAGACCCCTATTGCTTTACCTTGCGGTATCGGATAAAGCATTCGGTTTTGTTTTAGGACAACATGATGAAACAGGGAGAAAGGAGCAAGTCATCTACTATCTCAGTAAGAAGTTCACACTGTACGAGGCCCGGTATTCTCTTTTAGAACGCACTTGTTGTGCTCTGACTTGGGTCGTGCAGAAGTTGAGGCATTACTTATGTGCTTACACTACTTATCTCATATCCAGAATGGACCCTCTGAAGTATATCTTCCAGAAGCCCATGCCCACTGGCAAGCTCGCCAAGTGGCAGATCCTGCTAAGTGAATTCGACATTGTTTACATGACCCAGAAAGTAATCAAATGGCAAGCCTTGGCGGACCATCTCGCCGAGAATCCCATAGACGGAGAATACGAGCCCCTAAAAATGTATTTTCCCGATGAAGAGGTATCTTTCATAGGAGAAGATATTGCAGAATTCTATGATGGTTGGAGGTTGTTTTTTGACGGAGCCGCAAATTTCAAAGGAGTTGGCATAGGAGCAGTCTTGGTATCAAAAATCGGTCAGCATTACCCGGTATCCGCCAAGCTCAGGTTCCCATGCACCAACAACATGGCCAAATATGAAGCCTGCATTCTAGGGATTAAACTGGCCATTGATATGAACGTTCAGGAGTTACTAGTAATCGGAGACTCGGACCTACTCATACGTCAGGTTCGAGAAGAATGGGCAACCAAGAATCCCAAGATACTCCCTTTCTGCATCACATACAGGAATTGAGAAAGAGGTTCAGAAAGACGGAATTCCAGCATGTTCCCAGGGTACAGAATGAGTTCGCCGATGCACTTGCCACTTTGTCATCTATGATTCAACATCCAGATACAAATTTCATTGACCCTATCCAGGTCAATATTCATGACCAACCATCTTATTGTACTCATGTTGAGGAAGAAGCCGACGGGAAACCATGGTTCCACGACATCAAAGAGTATTTGACCACAGGAGAATATCCATAGCTTGCCAATGCTACCCAGAAATGCACGCTTCGGAGACTATCCAATAATTTGTTTCACAGCGGAGGAATCCTGTACAGGAGGACTTCTGATTTGGGTTTACTAAGGTGTGTCGATGCAAGGGAAGCAACCAAGTTATTGGAGGAAGTACATTCAGGGACCTGCGGACCTCACATGAATGGTTTTGTTTTAGCAAAGAAGATACTCCGAGCAGGATATTTCTGGATGACTATGGAAACAGACTGCATCCAGTATGTCCGAAAGTGTCATCGTTGTCATATACATGCAGATATGATAAAAGTGCTTCCAAACGAGCTTAATGCAACAAGCTCACCATGGTCGTTCGCTGCTTGGGGAATGGATGTTATTGGTCCAATCGAGCCTGTTGCGTCAAACGGGCATAGGTTCATCTTAGTAGCAATTGATTATTTTACTAAATGGGTTGAAGCAGCATCATACAAAGCAGTTACCAAGAAGGTGGTAGCAGATTTCGTCTGCGACCGTATTGTTTGTCGGTTCAGAATTCCAGAGTCAATAATCATCGACAACGGTTCCAATCTTAACAACGACCTGATGAAAACAATGTGTGAGACTTTCAAGATCAGACATAAGAACTCTACGGCTTATAGACTGCAGATGAATAGAGCCGTAGAAGCGGCCAACAAAAACATCAAGAAGATACTAAGGAAGATGATCGAGAGACACAAACAATGGCATGAGAAGTTGTCATTTGCCTTATTGGGTTATCGTACCACAATCCACACATCAACCGGGGCAACTCCCTATATGCTGGTTTATGGTACAGAGGCTGTCATTCCCGCTGAGGTAGAAATTCCATCATTAAGGATCATACAAGAAACCGAGTTAGATGACGTAGAATGGGTAAAAGGTTGCTACGAGCAGTTAGCCCTCAAAGATGGAAAGAGGATGAATGCAGTCTGTCATGGTTAGTTATACCAGAACAGAATGTCCAGAGCCTTCAACAAAAGAGTTAAACCAAGGAAGTTTACACCAGGACAGCTGGTGTTGAAGAAGATATTTCCACATCAAGACGAAGCCAAAGGGAAATTCTCTCCCAATTGGCAGGGTCCATACATGGTTCACTGAGTTCTAACCGGAGGAGCCCTTATTCTTGTAGAAATGGACGGAGAAGTCTGGCCGAAGCCGATCAACTCAGACGCAGTAAAGAGATACTACATTTGATCATATGCTTTTCTTTATGATGTAATTTGAACTACGCCTGACCTGATTCCCATTTAAGAGGGGATACGTAGGAAGCCCTATGGGTTCGGTCACACTTTTCAATAAAAATTCCATTTTCCCCGCTATTGGAATTGGGGCAGAATTTTGAGAAGGATCCTCAAAATTCCGAAGTCAGTTTGTCGGCTTTCGCATCAACATCAACCCAGTAAACTGGGGCAGAATTTTGAGGAGGACCCTCAAAATTCTGGAATCGATCCGCTTTCAGTTATTTAGCACAGCCGTCAGCAGTGCCAGCCCAGTGAATTGGGGCAAAATTTTGAGGAGGACCCTCAAAATTTCGGAGCAAGCAAGGTTGTCGTGTCTTGAACCACGTTGCAGTTGTTGTTCATCCAAAATAAAATCATTTTTTTTCAAAATATATATACTTACATTACATTTACTGAATCATGCATAAACATCATTTGCATCACCGTCGTTTAGCAATGCTACCCCAATGATACGTAACGTCAGGAGCCAAGGGATACGAACTAACCTTCCCCCTCTACAGAACTCATGATTTTTCTTTGGATGCAGGAACTCAGATCGCAATGCAAAACACATTCACTCTTCAAAGTCGAAACCCTCGAAACAATCACTCAACTCACAAAGGTCTACTATCTACACCCAACATTCCCTAGCAGTGATGATATCGCAACCGCCTATCAGCTAAGAAAATTACTACTATTTGCTCCTTTACATTCCTGCACTGCATAAGGCTACTTTCTGCCTTTCGAGACTAAGCTCTGTCTCCATCTGCATCTTGCATAAGGCTACTCTCTGCCTTCCGAGGTTAAGCTCCACCTCCATATTGCATAAGGCTATCTTTCTGCCTTTCGAGACTAAGCTCTGTCTCCATCTGCATTTTGCATAAGGCTACTCTCTGCCTTTCGAGGTTAAGCTCTACCTCCATATTGCATAAGGCTATCTATCTGCCTTCCGAGACTAAGCTCTGTCTCCATCCGCATTTTGCATAAGGCTACTCTCTGGCTTTCGAGGTTAAGCTCTACCTCCATTTTACGTAAGGCTATCTATCTGCCTTTCGAGACTAAGCTCTGTCTCCATCTATATTTTTGCATAAGGCTATTCTCTTCCTTTCGAGATTAAGCGCTACCTCCATATTGCACAAGGCTATCTATCTGCCTTCCGAGACTAAGCTCTGTCTCCATCTATATTTTGCATAAGGCTATTCTCTGCCTTTCGAGGTTAAGCTCTACCTCCATACTGCATAAGGCTATCTATCTGTCTTTCGAGACTAAGCTCTGTCTCCATCCTGCATGGCTGAAATATCGCCAGTTTATTTAAATTCTCGCTTCGGCTGAAATATCGCCACCTGCATTCAAATTCACGCCTTGGCTGAAAAATCGCCACTCTTTGCATTCATTCGGCTGAAAGATTGCCACCTTTTCATGGGCTGAAAGATCGTCAACTTATTCAAAGGCGTCATAGTTCGGAGGCACCATCTGCATAGCCCGAGAACACCATTTCATGGCCTGCGAATCTTTATTTTATGCTCTTCATGGCCCAGGACATCATAGTCTAAGGACGTCATCCTAACAGTCCAAAGACAGCATTCATGGTCCAACGGGAATTTGCATCATGTTTAAATTACGCACAATATGTGCATCTGCTCATCTACAGGTACACCGGCTAGCGAACGGCCGTCTCAGCAGAAGCGATCCCGCTCCGGTTCTCTGCAATCTATTTGAATCCAAACACCTTTTCAAACTTAACCATTATGTCCGTCTTTTCGAATCTCCACTGACACATTCCTTCAATGGATCCTGAACTACATGTGGCCTGATTCCTGTAAGACCAGGGATATGTAGGCGGCTCAAAAACCAAATCTCGGTCAAAATTCTTTTCAATTGCCGCTTCCGGTCAAAATTGGCCATCTTCTCTTTACCCGACAACTCTTTCATCCTCCTTAGGTAAAGAGGGGCAGGTGTTGATACCCAATTTTTCCCTAGATATTTTTTAACCCAAAATACTTCCAAAATAGCATGTATGTGCATATATAAGCACACCCAAGAGTTTTAGTATTTTTTAACAATTTTTAAACTGATTTATCACCTATTTTAATACCACAAAATCCAATAACTATTCTCAAAATTATCATTTTTGATGAATAACTTATTTCATTCTCATATTTATACCAAAATATAATTAAGGTGATTTTTGCATATTTTTACCAATTTAATTGCAATTATAGCCTATTTTGTAATTAATAGCATTTTATAACAATAAAATTTGCTCCAATATTTTTAAATTAATATTTATATAATATTTGCCTACCTAGTATTTTTAATTTTCTTTTAAAATCGTTATTACTATTTTTATAAAATAGAAAGGTGAAAAGTGGCTATTTAAAACCTAGCCCCAGTTGCATTTCAATTACAGCCCAAATTGCACCCCAATTCGACCCAATTTCAATCCCCAAATCAAACGACCCAATTTCAATTTAGCCCGCCCCTGACCCAACTAAACTAACTCGCCCGGCCTCCCCTTTTGGCCTCCCCTTTTAATCCATCAACGGCCACGATCAGTTCTTTCCTTTTTAATTCTCACTTACACCCTAACCCTAAATCACTTCTATCAGATACGCCGCCTCTAAACCCTCGTCCTCTCAAACTCTCTCTAAGCCTTCTCCGAAACCCTAATCTTCCCCACCGGTTTCTACCCTGTTTCACCGTAACCCATGGCATCCCAAGCCCTGGGTGACATGTACTCACCTCCATGTGCTCTTGTACACTTGCTGCTTGAAGAATCGAGGTCTGACCTTGAAGTTTTTCGCTCAGATCTCCGCCGATTCAAGTTTCACGGCCATCTCCGGCTTTGCACCGGCATGTCCTGGTCCTATGAGCCTATCTGTGACTCATCCGACTCAGATCAGACCTTTTCCAGGCCTTTCTCGCTTCTAGGGTTCTTCTGAAACCCTAGCCTTTCGAGGTTCTCCTAATTTCTCTAGATCTATTCTAGATCTATGTTTATTTTAAGGTTTTCAAACGATTTCTTGAAGTTTCTTTCAAAACTTTGCTTTCAAAACCGTTCATCTTCTTCGACTTAGGGTTTTTTTAGCTTTACTTGCTCTATTGTGACTCTCATGTGTTTTTACTATATTTGTTCTACTGTGATTCTTGTGTGTTTTTCTTCGACTATACTTTCTTCTACCGTTTCCTTATGATTTCTTTTACTATATCTTGTTCTTTTATTATGTTTTCATGAAATGTTTAAGGTCTTAAGTTCCTTCGGGTTTTCTGAACTTATTTTGTTGTTATTCCTGCCTGATTTACTTGCTTTCGTCTCTACACTCGATTAATGGTAAAAACCCTAGAATTCGGGGGTTTCATTTGAGTTCTTGAGGTCACTTGTTACGTGACTTGTTTGTTTCCCATCTCTGAACTTGTTTGGTTTCAAATCCATAATTTCTGAGTTCCTGAAGTTGTTTCATCTTTGCCTGACCTTCTGCATGCTCTCTGATATTCCCTCTTGCCTATAGTCGACTACTCACTGATTTTTGATTGCATGACACTTTTCTTTGTTATAAATCCAGCCTCGCATGTTTAAAGCTTATGAACTCTTTATAGGTAGAATTTCCCACTCAGAATAACCTCTGATTTTGGGACTGATTTCAGACTTCCTTGTGTAAGCCTGATTGATTCATTCCTTGTTTAATTTGAAGACCCTCTCTAACCTTTCGATTCCCCTATTTTCTGACTCGGTTCATTAGTGATTTTGAATCTCTGATTCCCTGATTTACTATGTACTAATTGATTTACTCCTTGCCTTATTTATTTAACCGTGTATTTCAAATTCTCCCCTATGTATTTACCCCGTATTCGTATACTATACACAATGTGTTACTTAATCCCCTTCCTTAAATAATTTCTGCCCTTTACCGTTCAAATTTGGACTCCTTAAATAAAGGAATCTCTGCTATTGATTGATTTTAATTGATACATGATTATTTTCTTGCCTTGCTTACCCTGATTTCAAACACACAAAACACTTCAGAATTCAAACACACAAAACACTTCAGAATTCAAACACAAAAAAAACACTTCAGAATTCAAACACACTTCGAGCACTTTTTTCACAATTGAACACTATCCAATTTCAAAAACTCTCTCTACTACTACTCTACCTCTAATACTGAGCACTCTGCTCCTCTTCTCTTTTACTGTCTGAAACATTCTTGAGTTCTTTTTGAACTCTCAAGTACTTGCGGAGGAATTTGGATTTTGATCCTGCTGACTTCTGGCTGTTTTATTTACTTTTGTTGTTCTGTTGTTCTAAAACTTGCAACTGGTATGTCACTCTAGTTAAATAATACCCTCTCTACTATGTGTTTATTTTACTCCTAGCCTATTGTGCTTTCTTACACTATGCATCTACATCCTAGTCTGTTATGCTCTCCTTCCTTATGTTTCCGCACCCTTAGCCTATTATGCTTTCTTTCTTTCCTTGTGTTTCTGTAAATGTTTTTCTAGGTGAGTCCCTTCCCTCTGACCCCTTTTTGTATGAGAGTACAATTCCGAGTCATGGCAGCACCCTGTTATTGCTGCCCATGACTTTGAACTAGGTTCTTGAACCCTTACTCAAATCAATTCCCTCTCCCTTCTTCCCCCTTTATGTGCTGAGCCTTGACTCAAGTCTGGTGGTATTCTAATCACCATCCAAACTCAAGTCTGACTTCTAAAGTCTGATCTTAATTTGTTTGGACCAAGCAATTGGTCAGGGGTGTGCCAGTCTATACCCATGGCTGGGCATGACCACCCTTTGCTATGGTTCCCCAATCCCTCTTTCACTTTGCACTCATTCCTGGTTCTAAGTTCTGCCCCTCTCTGGTAAGCCATGCTTTGGGACCCTTGAGCTCCCACTGAACTTGGATGCCTGAGGGTTGGCTGTTCCACACTGCACTATTCTAATTCTAAATGGTATCCTGAATGTAAGCAATGCCGGGAATCCTTGAGATTCTTTGGAACTTTGAAACACTTTGGATAAAGAGAAGGCTTTGGAAATTCGAAATTGGTTAATCGCATGTTGTTGGGCATTAAGATTGAATTAGGCTGCTCGGATCTAGTTGTTAGTTTTTAATGTATTTATTTTTTTTCTTTTGGTCTGTAATAATTTGTATCAAGGATTTGGGGAATATAGTAAAATGGTGTGGGAGGGGTTTTACATTCTTGCATGGGTAGAAACCATGCTTTAGGATTGTAATTTTTTAGAAATCCTGCCTATAGGGCTGTTCAATATTTCTGGTTCCACATCACCTAGAGACCATGCTTATAGGGTTAACGCTTCATTGTGTTACAAATCACATAGAAATCATGCTTATAGGACTTAACGTTCATGTAATCAACGCATATAGAGATCATGCCTATAAGGAATGCATATGCATTAGGCAAACTGTAGGGTTGATTAACCCAATCATCTTTTACAAGTTTAATAACAGGTTTTAGAAAATCAAAATAGATATCATGCCTATAGGATCAGCATCAAACTCGTCTGATTCACTTAAAGTAATAATAATCTATTAACTGGTCCTTAACGTCTTAATACAGCAACTATTTCAGAAGTCTTAATTCTTTGACAAAAACTCTTTTGACTCGGTATGCTTTTAAATCCCTCAAATTGGCATCTTTTTCTGAAATAGTTTCTTTCTAAACATTCTGTCTAAATGTTTTACTCAGACCTGAAATTGTCTTTTAAAACAGTTGCAACTTACCCTTTCCTTAGATATTTCTATCTCTGAAGCTCTTTCACAACCATTTCTGTGTTTTATTTTTACTGCAGTCCATACTTTCTTTTCAAAACTCCTCTGCATTGGATTACTTTTTCCTGAAACCAGTACCTTTTAAATCACTCGCTTGAAATACCTTACTCTCTGACAATCGGATCCGAGTTGCCTAATGTAGACTTTCTGTCTAAATGTATGTGTTGAACTAGTACGCTCGCCGCTTAATTTTTAACTTAATACCAAATCAGTATATGCTAAGACATGCTAAACTAAGTGTTTGTTTTGTTAAGGGGCTTACTTGAGCCTTACCTATTTGTTTTGTTCATCCTTGTATTTGTTACTTGTTTTGTATGTCGCAATTAGAATTTTAACCTTTGAACCCAATATATGCCTATATCCCTTTCCTTACCCTTTAGAATTAGAAGTCCTGATACCCCGGGACTGATAGGTTGGGACGGGTACTAGCATGCAATAAGTAAACAAGACTGATCGCGTTTAAATAACTTAACAGTATGGGAAGGGTAGATATGGATATGATGACCGATGCGCTAATATCACGTGCGACCCCTCTTCTGAGGAGTGATTGCTGGGTGTTGCATTGAAGTAATCCATATTAATTATAAACTTAGGACTCCTCTCCCTTTACTTGCTTTCATCTCTTCTGGTAAAACTATTCAAATCTCTTTTTCATGAATTTCTGCCTTCTCTACTTATCTTTGAAAATTTTCAACTTGGTCACAATCTTATGTGCGCATCCTTATTTGAGCCTTAATTGTTTACTTGTAAAGTCACAATTGCAACATGGCCGGGAACCACACTAGTGGATCTTGAGAGGTGCCTAACACCTTCCCCTCGGGATAATTTCTAGCCCTTACCCTAATCTCTTGTCTCTTCATCTCAAACCCTTCTTAAAGTGTCCTAATGCACTATAATCATTAGGTGGAGACTCTTCAACTTCTAAACCCAATTCTCGAAAGGGAATAGAGTTGTCCTCCCAATGTCATATACCCGATTTCTGACCCCCACTGTTAGAGAAGAAGGGGGCATCGACAACAGGCTTATGGGTATGCTGGCATTCTCCATTGCTGGGCATACCCACAGCCTGCCCTTGCTTCTTTCAATTTCCCTATTCCCCCTGAACCCCTTATGTGTACTTATCTGTAGCTCTTTCCCTCTCCTTTCCCCCTTTTAGAGTTCTGTTTCTACACTTGCACATTCTCTTAGTCTTTAAGTTCTGCCCCTCTCTTGTGAGCCTTGCATTGGGACCCTTTGAGCTCCCTCGAAACTTGGACACTTGAGGGTTGGCCCTTCCACACTGCACTTGTCCTAATCTGATAATACATTTAGGTGTGAGCATTGCCCGGAGTTCTTTTGAGGCTCTTAGGGAACTTTGACACACTCGAATGGGAGAAAGGCTTTGGATCTTGATCTTATGGAGTTGGTTTACCTCATATTTCAGACATGAAGTCTGAATCAGGCTCTCCTTTGGTTGTACTTTTATTTACGTTTTTCTGATGTATTTTTACTTTATTCTAGGATGTAATAATTTGTAATAAACTCTTGGGGATGGCTAGTGAAAAGGGCGGGTAACTATGTATGCAAAGGGTAGATACCATGCCTATAGGTCATTCTAAATTCTGCAACTCTCATATAGAAATCATGCCTATAAGTCATTCTGAAATCTGCACTCTCACATAGATGCCATGTATATAGGTATTTCTGAATTCTGCATTCTCTCATATAGAAATCATGTCCATAAGTATCTGGAAATCTGAATTCTACATATGCATATAGAAAATATGCCTATAGGTCCTTCTGAATCTTGTATATCCATTTTCATCTAGAAATCATGTTCATAGGTCTTAAACAATCAACTGCAATTAGATGTCATGTTCATAGGTCTTAAACAAAATTCAGCACCTAGATATCATGCCTATTAGGTTTCTGCACTTTTACCATGTCTATAAGGCTTCTGACCAACTACGCATTGAAAGCATATTTATAGGAATTATTAATCGAATCTGAATCTCTTCATTCACGTCTAGAGCTAAACCAGTGATAACAAGGATCATCATTTGCAGAACTCATGACCTTCGTAAAAAACTTGCTTTTTTTAATAATCTAACAACCTTTTTAACCAGTACATATTCAGTTTATTATTATTGCTTTCTGAATTCAATAGATACCATGCCTATAGGATCCTTGTCCAACACTTAGGCAAGCCTTAAGGCGAAGTTATAAAATGATTCTGTGTTATTAACTACAACCAGCAGGCAGGCCTGATTCGGGCTTCTTATATGAATTATGTAATAAATCAGTTTGTCACAACTTTAAGTTCTTAATCGGACTATAAACAGTATGTGAAAGTCATGCTAATTATGTGTTTTCTTTGTTCAAGGAGGTATATCTGAGCCTTTTACTTGTTATGTTCTTTCCCCCAACTTGCTATACATATTTTTTGTATGTCACCTTAGAATTTTGCCTTTGAAATCACAAATAAGCCTAATATCCCTCCCCCTTAGGATTAGTAGTCCTAAATGCCTCCAGGACTGATAGGATTAGGATGGGTAATAGCATGCAATAAGTAAATGAGACAATTCCGCGCTTTAATACCTTAACGGGGTGGGAAAGGGTAGATATGGATATGATGACCACGCGATAACACCTCATGTAGCCCCTCACTGAGGAGTGATTACCGGATGTTGTGTGGGGTGATCTATATTATTAATAAACCTAGGACCCCCCTCCCCTCCATTTCCCTTTGTTTCTTTGTTTTTTCTAAAGATTTCAAACTATTTCTTTTAAGAAAATCAGCTTCCTTTTAATTCTTTCTAATTTTTTTTGTAACCATTATGTGAAAATCCCCTCTTATTTGAAGTTTTATTTGCCTACATATTATTTGCACCTAAATTCACAACAATAGTCTGGTCGGGAACCACACTAGTGGATCCTGAGGGATGCCTAACACCTTCCCCTTGGGATAATTTCAAGCCCTTACCCAATCTCTAGTTACTCAAATCAAACCTTCTTGGTGTCCTAATGCACCTTAATCATTAGGTGGCGACTCTTCAATCAAACCCAAATTCCCAAAAAAGGAAGGAGTTATCCTCCCAAATGTCATAAACCCGATTTCGCGAGAAAAAGGGGGCGCGACAATAGCCACCATATTTCTTCCATATAATTCTTGCAAAATTCCCAGAATTGAAAAGGTGATCTACTATTTCAAGGCATGCATGGAGCAACAAACACACCTGGTGGCTGTTGGATTGCTGAAAATTTGCACTCTATCATCAGTTGGGAGTTTGTTTCTAATTGCTCTCCACAAGAAGAAAGACCACTTAAATGGAACTTTACTATGTCATGTCTTCCTGTTGGTGAAATTGGGTGGTTTTTTCTTCCTGATAAGGTCCCATGCAGAGGCACATGTCAATTTACCCTTGACAGTAGGAGTCCAGATAGGCTTATCAGGCAAATCAGGGTTAAAGTGAATGGTTGTTTGCATGATTTCTATGATTTTGTGAGCTGGAGCATTCTCACTGAGCTTTAAAAGATCCCAGTGGTCTTCAATCCAGAAGTTAGACACTGATATGTTGCCAGGTCTGCCCCCTTCTGTTCTGCTGGGTGCCAAAGGCCCAGAACTAAGCTAATTGTCCCGCCAAAAACTGCATTTCCCAATGTGAAGTCTCCAATGAATTACTATTTCTGCTTCCTTCTTATTGAGCATCAGTCTTTTCCATACTTGAGATTGCCCTGAGTGCCATTTCTTGGATATGGGATTGAATTTTTGAAAATATTTTGCCTTCAAGAATGAACTCTAAAGAGAGTTTGTTGTTCTGAAATGCCACCACTGCTTGAGGTCCATGGCTTTACATGAGTCTTGGATGGTTCTAAAGCCTACCCCACCTTCACCGATAGGGTAGGATAGCTTAACCCATGATGCCCTATGGTATTTTTGTCTGTCCTTATCCATTCCCCAGAAAAAATTAGCTGCCAGATTTTCAATTTGCTTCATGACAGTCTTTAGAGGAGAGACTGCTGAAAGGATATGGATTGGTAATGATTGAAGAACATACTTGATTAATGTTGCTCTGCCACCATAGGATAGCATCTTGCCTTGCCACCATTTAATTCTGCCCACCACCTTGGAAATGAGACCATTGAAATGCATAATTCTACTCCTTCCAATATACAGAGGGCAACCCGGGTATGTGAGTGGAGAGTCCCTTCTGTTAAAACCTGTTACTTCTTGAATTCTTCTGACAGCACTTGGTAGAGCACAGGTAGCAGTCATGAAGTGGCTCTTTTGTCTGTTTATGAGTTGGCCAGATGTTTTTTCATAATTGGTGAGGATCCACATGATTTTCCTTAGGGAGGATCTTCTACCAGATGTGAAGATGATAATGTCATCTGCAAAACTTAGGTGGCTGATCTGAGGACCTCTCTTCTCCATATAGAAGCCATGAAAAAGCTCATTATGGTTCAGAGTGTTGAGCATCCTTGAAAAGAGTTCAGCTCCTATGATGAAAAGGGAAGGTGCTAAGGGATCACCTTGTTTGAGACTCTAGTAGATTGGAAGAATCCATACCTAGTGCCATTGACAATGACTAAATACCAGTTGTTAGACAAGGTTCTCCAGATCATGTCAATGATCATTTCAGAAAAACCCATTCTCCTGAGCGTAAGGCAAGTGAAGATCCAGGAAACTCTGTCATAGGCCTTGGCCATGTCCAACTTGATGACCACATTTGACCCCACATTTGGCTTCTTTATTCCATGGACAATTTCTTGTGCAAGCATAATGTTCTCTAAGATGTTCCTGCCTTTTATAAACCCAGACTGATTTACAAAAATTATTCGTGGAAGAATGGGACTGAGCCTTGAGCATATAACCTTGGAAATGATTTTGTTGATAAAGTTACTGAGACTGATTGGCCTAAATTCTGTGAGACTGTTGGGGAATTCCACTTTAGGCAGTAAGACAAGGCAAGCATTGGTCATGTATCTGGGCAGTGGGCTGCCCCTGAAGAAAGACAAAACAACATTGAGGAGGTCTTCCTTAATCACTTCCCAGCATGCTTGAAAGAATTTCCCATTCATGCCATCAGGGCCTGCTGCACTAGAGGGATTCATGGAAAAGACAACTTCCTTGAGTTCTGTCATGGAAGGATCTTTGGTAAGATTTTCATTGTCATCATTGGTAATCGGTTGGAATAATGGAGAGTAAATATTCCTTGATGATTGAGCCATGGTCAGAGAATAGTTCATGAAGTATTCACATGTAGCCTTTCCAATGTTCTCATCACATTGGAACCATTACCCTTCCTCATTCTTGATTTTGCGGATGTACAGGTTCCTTCTTCTTCCTCTGATTAGGCTATGGAAATACCTTAAATTGGCATCCCCTTCCTTGAACCATTGTAGTTGAGTTTTCTATTTCAATACATCCTGCTCCACCTTTAAGTGTCTGACATATTGAGCCTTGAGTTCATTGAGGTTTTCTCTGTCAATGTCATTGTTTGTCTGAGCCCATGTAATCTCTGCATCTTTCACTTTTTGTTCAAATTCTTTGACTTTTTGGAAGATGTCCCCATATTGTTGTCTAGACCAAAGACTTAGAGCATGACTCAGGGATTTCATTTTTTGGTGAAATACCCACATAACATTGCCTCTGACTTCTTTGTTCCATAGTTCAGCATCCAGAGGCATAAAAATTTTGTTGTCCACCCAGCAACTAAGGAATTTGAAGTACTTTTTGCCATTGTCTTGTCTTGTATGAAGCTCCAAAAGTAATAGATTATGATCAGATCCTGCTGAAGCTAGATGAGAGATTGTGGCAGCAGGAAAGGCTTCCGACCAGAGATCATTGGAAAGACCCATATCCAATCTTTTCCATACAATAGCACATTGCCCCCCTTCTATTAGACCATGTGGCTTTGGACCTATAGAATCCCAGATCCATAAGACCACAGTTTTCCATCATGCTCAAAAAATTAAGGCTTTTGGATAGTTGGTATGGAATGCCACCAATCGTTTCTTCAACAGAAGCTATGACATTAAAATCTCCAATGACACACCATGGTACACTGCATGTGGTTGATTTCTACCTTAAGGTTTCCCATAGAGGTCTTCTAAGGACTGCTTTGCATTTGGCATAAATGACTGTTAGGTGAAACAAGGTGCCATTTTCTACATGCTGCATCTACAGGGACAGTTATTGCTCATCATGATCCAGGACTTTGGCAGTGAATTTCTTATCCCAAAAAACCCATATCTTATCATTAGCATTAGAAACAGCTTGGTCCATTGAGAGTTGGATTTTGAAAAAATTGATATGAGAGTTGTCCAAGAAGGGTTCAAGGACAGCTATAAAGGAGAGTTTGTGAATTTGTTTAAGGAGTTTGAGCCTTTCAATAGCCCCAGAGGTCCTGGTGCCTCTTACATTCCAAATGATTGTACTAATTATTGGAAAGAGGGCTCAAGCTTGTGTTTTGGTGAGACACTGCTGCTTCTATTTCTAGCAGCTCTACTCTGGTGATACTAGGAGATGGGCTTTTTCTGGCAGACAAAGTTTCATTATCAGCCTTTTTCTGTTTTGATTTCCCATTAACTGCAGCAATCAACAATTCACAGTGTTGTTCTTCTTCAGGAATCTCTTCACTGCAAACACTGTCAGCTTCCTGATTCCCATCACTTTCATCCTCAGACTCAATTGGTTTGTATTCATCCTGCTGAGGGGTGTATCTGTTGAGAGGGCATTCCTCCAGAACCATATCTAGGGGGTTGAGGAGGTGGTGTTTTTTGGGTGTCCAGGGAGAAGCAAAGGTGCGTTTGTTAGTTTTGGACTTGAGGTTTTCATCTTTGGTGGGGAAGTCTGAATCATTGCCATCTGAGGGTGGTTCTTTGTCATTTAGAAGTGGTTGGGATAGGGATGGATTGGCAATGACTGATTTCCTGTAAGAAGGAGATGGTGCATCAAGGCTGGATTTTTGCTGGGTGACAGGGGTCAAATTCTGGGAGATATTAGGGGGTTCATTTATACTTATTCCTGCATTTCTGTTCTTCATGGCTTTCCTCTTTTTCTGGCTATGTTTATTTCTTGTTTTCTGAGTCTGAATTGGGAAATCAGCAGCAGCTTTAGCTTTTCCTTTGAGGAGTGCTTTCATGTGTGAAGATGGATCTTCTTCAGAACACTCAGAACCTGAGGCCTCCTCAATTGTTACATTATCAATATTTTGTGCTTGTTCTTTACCAGACTGAGAAAATGTGGTTGAAGGGGGTGATTGGTCAATCTTATGGTCAGTCAAATGTGCAGATGCACACTCATGCAAAACATAAGGAGACCCCACCCCATCTGGAACCCCTTCCTATCTACCTATGTGTTTCTCCTGACAGTTCACCTTTCCTCCTTCAACTTCACCAGAATTACATGGGGAATATGGGGAATGGGGTGACTCTGAGCAACAGAGTCAACAACATTAGAAGTAATATGGGGGTTTGGGGGTCCTGGGCACCAGAACCTTCACTCCTCTCCAGATGAGCTGGAGGATTAATAGTAGGCATACCTGGGGGGTGTCCTGTTGCTGGTTTTTCTTTTGTGTGGGCTGGGGCTGCTGAGTGTTTGGTTGTTTTTGTATGTAGACTTGTTGTTGTCTCTTGGTTTGAGTGTTACCCTTGAAATTCTTCTTCATTTATGTTTGCCATTCCTCTATTGATATTTCCCCTGTTGCATTTTGTTGTTCTACTGGTTTTTGGTGCTCTTTTGCCTTTGGTTTTTCATTCTGGTCTGATGCTCCCTTCTTTGGTTTCCCTTGCTGGTTGTTGTTTTGCTGTTACTTGCTTGATTCTGCATGATCTGTGATTTTCTGTTGGTTATTTGGGAAAGTAGTAGTTGCTGCCACATTTTCTTCTTCTTTTTTCCTCTTGGTTTCCAAATCCCTTTGTTTGAAAAGGCAGGCTTGTGCATTATGACCAAGATGTCTGCAGTGAGTGAAATATGATGGAAGGCTTTCATATTGGACTTCAAGCCAATGCCCATCCCCATTCACATCCTGGTGTTCATCATAGCCTAGCCAAAAATGAGTTGACCTTTCCTTGGTGAGATCTATTTGCATTTTGACTTTCACAACACTACCTCTGGTCTTTTGGAGGGATGTTAGATCAAGAAACAGTGCTTTTCCAATGGGAGATAAAAGGGGGATAAAATCTCCATGTAATAAAGATGCCATGGGAGCTCTAGGATCATGATCTATACAGGCACAATGGGGGAGTCTTCATTTGGTTTGAAAATTGGATTCCAAGCTTCAATTCTCATCAGCTGACCCTGTATGTACATGTTCTGCTTGCTCCATACAGTGGAGTGATCATACTCGTTGTCCAAATAAATGTAAACAGTTCTTGCATTGAAATGGGCAATTTTCACACCACCTCTGAGAGTAGTTTGAGCAATGAAGCTCTTCCTAATCACATCCATTCTGGGCATAGTGTTTGAGAATTTGCCCACAACTGTAAACTTACATCTGTCAGCAAACTTCACCATGTAGTCTTCCTTCTTAAAAATGACTGCTGGCTTGCCTTGTTTGGTGGTAATAATTGCAGGGGAGAACTGGATGGGGGCTATTTCTACCTCATGTCTGGCTCTCAACCTAGTTACATAGGAGTGAGTGATTGTTGGGGGTAGTGGAGGTGGATTAAGGGGTAGTTTTGGTTTGTTTTGGTTGACATTTGGCTGGGGACTGACAGTGGAGATTGGATTGGATTGGATTGAGGGGGTATCATTGGCTTCTCCTGGGGTAGATTTTGGTTCTTTTGGTTTCTCTTTGGAAAATTTGGTTTGTCAAAGTTGGAAGAGATTATAGGATTGGAGTTGGGGATAGCAGGGTTGTTTTGGACCTGTGATTGTTGATGGGTCTGGGCAGTGTCACTTAAAGCAGGAACAGTAGAGATTGGCAATTGTGAACCTGATGGTTGAAGAGGTTCTAGAGTAGAAACCTTAGCTACAACATCTGGAGAAGCAGCATTGGTCACAAGGCCAATTGTGTTAGCAGCATCAACTGATTCATTTGGTCGAGCACCTGTGAGAGCTAAGTCTGCAGAAATGCCATTTTCAACATTCAACGAGTTTGGCTCATTTAAAATCTGACTTGAGGATTTGGAAACATTCTCTTGAATCATAGGGGTTTTTTAGCATTGGTTTTCTGCCGGTTGGATCACTGGAACTCCATTGCCGGCCAACTGGTGAGTTTCAGAATTTGCCTTTTGGGAGAATTGGTCAGTTCCTATGTTGGGTTGGCTAGAAATTTTACTTACCTGCTCCTTTGGATGTGTAGAAACATTTGCAATTGGTTGTTGCAATCCAATTTCCCCAGAAAAGTAGGTAGCATTTTGACCACCATCTGAAGGAGAAGAGTTCACTGGATGCAAAGCTTGTAGAATTGAGGTGGTTGATCGATACCCATATAAAATCGATGGTGCTAAATTGTTGTCTTCATTAGTACAACCCTTTTGGTATCCAGAATTATCAGTTTGACCGGTTGGACCTCCATTTCCGGCCACCTCCATTTCACCGGAATTGTTCAATTGAGCGTTGGTATTGATTCCCATGGTAGAATTGACTAATTTTGGTGTGGAGACTAGTTTTGTGATGGAGAAGAATTTCCATGGATTGGTTCCATTTTTTTACCGAGAATCGCCATGGGAATTTTTCAAAGTCCCCAGGCGATTTTTGGGTACAGTGACCTCGACGCCCTTTTGAAGATTTGTAGCGATTGGGATGGAGGCTTGAAGTGATTCTTGTACGGTTGTATGCGTCTTTGAAAGACGCTTCGTTTGCATCTAGTCTCGTGGTTTTCCACCGGTGGAAGACGGAGCAGTGGCCATTTGGCCACTGCGTGTGTACTGTAGCGATATATCGCCTGTACGGAGAGGATTTTTGTTTTAACCAAAATGGGTGACGAGACCCCTTAATGAGTTGATTTCATATTCGTATCCTTTTGAAATATATATGGAGTGGTGGAGATATGATTATCACTAAGAGGTTTTAATAAATAATAAATAATAAAAAAATATACATGAAAAAAGCATGGAGTTCAATATACAAAATATATAAAAAAAAAAAAATTGACCTTATATATAGTGTAATTTGCAAGTGGCATCAACGAACACTCAAGTTGATATTCTCACCTTTAATTCCCCGTGCTTCATGTTTGTATTAATGAATTGATAGAACTAATAGACTTTTTCCTCAAATAATGAAGTTTCGATAATAATATTAAAGTCCTTTATGATTAACCCGATCTAAACTTGGCTGATGAGCTCCGCAGGATTACAATTGTGTACTACCGAAAAGCTTTCTATGATGTATGATTAAGTCAAAATTTATCGAGATCTTTAGACAAATAGCCTGTCAGATTCACCATTTACTTTCTTTAGTCGGTATATATAATTATATATTGATTAAATATATAATATATATATATATATAATGTTATCGGCTATTTTTAGTTTAAACAGTTAGATGAGCAACTCTTTATGTTAATTAAAGAGTTAATTCATTTATATTTTTATTCGTACGTTAGAATTGAGTATACCAAATAATAGGATAATACTACTATTTAGTAGTTTACGAAAAAAAAAAATTAAAAGTACTTATTTTGGGAGAACCAACTTTGCTTAGCTTCTACTTGAAACCTGGAAAACAACTTTCGCTACTCAAAAACACTTATTTCTTCACCAAAATTTGGCAAAATACATCTTATTATCAAGTTTAAGTATTTATTTCGAAAATAACACATTTAACCTTCCAAAATCTTGACCTAATAGGCGATAACTCAATTACTCCTTTCCTTCCTAAGAAAAAACAAGTGACAGAAAAGACATCTTTTCGCTGTGAACCCCAACATTAATTCTTCAATATATTTAAATAAAATGTAGCTATAAAAAATTACTTAAGATATAAAAGTTACTATATTCTTTAAGTGAAAAGATGTGGAGAATATTTACAAAAATTTTAATAAAAAAATATGTGACCTTAAAAGAGGGCTGAATATTTTATGTATCGTGAACGGAAATTGTAACATAATTTGTTACGCCATTCCTCAGCATTGGGAAAAAGTTAGATAAACAAACTCCATTTGTTTTTCTCTACTCCCTTGTTTTGTTTAGTGATCAAAGTTTTTAGTGAATATATGATCCATTTGCAGGCGAAACAAACTCACCTAAATATGTCAAATATCAAACGTATTACGTGTGCAATAGAAGGCCAAAGTTGTTGATAAGCTTTGGTGACCTAATAGAGAAATGTTATTGGAATATAAGGTTAAGTTAGTGACGTGAAACTCGCAAATTAATGGGTTAGTTGCATTATAGACAGCTTAGTTGCTACTTTTGGTTAGGTAACTACGGCTATTAATTTTCTAATTCAGTATTTGAGTGAACGATTGAGAAAGAAAAATGTTTTATTTGATTGATGCCATAGAAGCAGAGACAATAATGAAAAAAATATGTATATAACAATAAAGAATCAGTAATTATTGTTTGATTAGTATTTCCAAATAACAAGTGACCATTTGGATAGCTTGAGTTTGCTGCTTTGGCTAGACCTTTCCATTGATTAAAATAACAACTTAAGATTTTGTGGTAATTAACTAATCAACTTTTTGCTCCAAGTTCTCTGTCACTTCACCTTTATTTCTTTGGATATACTCCCTGCGTTGAACTTATATTTTTTGGACCTTTCAAAAAGAATAACTCCTTTTTAAATTTAAAAATAATTTAATTTAAACTTCTAATTTTATCCACAGTGAAAAGCTTTTATATATAACCACACAAATACTCTAACATATTTAATATCATAATTATAACCATACAAATATTATGACTTGTTTATGATCATAAATTTTAAAAGTCTTATTTTTTTTTTTTAGAATTTCACGTAAATTGGAACGGATGAAGTATGAAAATATGATTAAGTACATATCGTTTTATAGCCTGTTTGGCCAAGCTTCTTTTTGACCAAAAGTGTTTTTTTGGCCAAAAGCACTTTTGACCAAAAATTGAGGTGTTTGGCCAAGTTTTTGGAAGGAAAAATAATGTTTTTAAGGAGAAGCAGAAGCAGTTTTGGAGAAGCAGAAAACGTAGCTTCATTCCAAAAGCATTTTTTAAAAAAGTACTTTTGAGAAAAATACACTTAGAAACAGTTTTTTAAAGTTTGGTCAAACACTAATTGCTGCTCAGAAGTGTTTTTCAAACTAATTAGCCAAACACAAATTGCTTCTCACCAAAAGTATTTTTGAGAAAAGCACTTTTAAAAAAAATTAATTTTTAAAATAACCTGATTTTTACGGTTCGGCGAAACGGGCTATTACCTTCTTTTCCTTTTCTTTCTATCATCATTAATGATGGGTGGACTCGTGATTTACGAGGGAGAAATAGTTTTCGCTTTAATATGGATATATGCACCACTTGCTGTGAGTTTGTGAAAATATAAATGATATTAATTGCACTGTGCAACAAATTAGCTTTGACCCTAAGCGTTGGTTGTTAGCCATCATCAATCAGAAATATCCTTAAGAGTTCAAGTCAAAATTTTGGAGTTCAACAAAATCTCGACTATTTAATATGAAATAGACCTTATAGTTTGATAATGGTTGGAACAATAAATTAGTATCTGATTCGTTAAAAATATCATTTCTTGGTATATTGTATCAGAGGGAATTGATCCAAATATTGGTGGAGGCCAAGGCAATGTTTGCTATAGATATTTCTTTGCAATTTTTAAACGTCATTGTTTTTGTCCTGTAACAAACATTTCATTTTACAAATTTTAGTAGTTTTTGACACCTTAAAGTGTGCCAAGATTCTCCCAATTTTTCGTGTCATTATTCCCAAATACTTGTTAATTTATCAAATAGAGAATTAATTATTTTCTTTCAACTTTGTCCTTAGCATTAACTGTTCTACAATTAAGAGGTACGTAAATAGATAGCGACTAAATAAATAATAAGGGGTAAATTAATCAAATTAGTTACACCCAATTAATTTTTCCTTAAATATTGTACAAAATCTTATCCCGACAACTAAATGAGAATAAAAGACGTACTTTTTCCCCTTTCCTTCTTTTTTTAAGGATTTACTTGAAATTCTAATTTTTACATTTCCTTTTCTACTATTGATATCGGCCTTGTTTGGATGGCTATTATGTATCGTTTCATGATGTATCGTATAGTATTATATTATATTGTATTGCGTCGTTTTGATCTATACATTGTTTGGATAGATTGTATTATTTTCTGTCATTTTATGATGTCATGTACCAACAGTATGAAGCATAAACTTATAATATTATAAAGGTATGAGGTATAATTATTATATAAAAAAGTAGGATAAGAGATAAAATAAGATTATTTAATAATATGGAAGGGCAAGATGAGAAAAAAATAAGGGAACGACGCGACCACACCAAATCGATTGTTCCATAAAGTGGTACTTTTCGTTGTTACGTAACGATGGATTTAACGATACGATACAATAAAATTTAAATAACAATCAAAACTAATATTGTATTTAAAGTAAGTGTGGATTACATCTCCTACGTGATTTGCGAGCTATTGCACAGTAAACAGGCTACCTAGTGCGTTCCCTGAAAGATAGCGGCTGCAAAATTCTCTGGGAATTTTCCAAAAAAAAATAAAAAAAATAATACGATATAATATAGCATGCAAAAACTATCCAAACAAGTTGAGAAAATAAGTAACAGGCTCGTAGTAATCATAGTAGCTTTAGAATATCTTATAAGAATATAAGGTATGCACGCCAAATACTTATAGCTTGTTTGGATGATGGTTACCTATCGTTTTATAATGTATCGTATTGTATTGTATTGTACTGTATCGTTTGATGAATACAATGTTTGGATGGATTGTGTTGTTGTGCCGTCGTTTCATGGTATCATGCACCAGTAATATGATGAATAAACTTGCAATATTATAAAGAAAAATTATGAGATGGTATATAAAAGGGTAGGGTTAATGATAAAATAAAATTATTTAATAATAATGAAGGGTGAGATTGAGAGAAAAACATAAGGAAATGACGTGACCACACCAAATCGGTCGTTACATAAAGTAGCACATTTTATCGTTATGTAACGACGAATTTAACGATACGATACAATAAAATTTAAATAACATTCAAAACAAACATTGTATTTAAAATAACAATACGATACGATACAACTGGCAACAACCATCCAAACAAGTTGTTACTGTCATATAGAAAAAGGATTGAAGTATATGGTGTGACCACTTATCCAATTACTTGAAGGCGGTTGGTGTTGCAGTCGTAATTAATTTTGGACTTTGGTCCATTTGAGAGTAGTTGATCTGTTACACCACCAACGATGAATCTTCTTTGCATATTTAATTTGTTACTATCTTTTTTTATTCACCAAATATTTAATTGTTACTATCGAACACCACCCTACGCTTAGTTTTCGTTATTTCCTTTTTTTTAAAATAAAAAACTACTCCTAATACATAGGATATGGGAGAAAGAAAGGAAAATAAACAATAAGATTTGAATGCACATTTAACCTTTTAAAAGAATTTCACATATTTTTGTATAATACTAATTTCTATCTCTTGTGCCTCAAAATTAGTAGATTGTTAACTCAATAAATAATTTAGCACATTTTCCTATATGTAATATACATGTATTGGTAAAAATAAATATTACACGTGGATTTATATATGTGGCTGATGTAGCAAGACACGTGGATCACTAAAAAAGCTACAGCTAGAGAGATGCATTAAAAGAGGCACGAGTCGTAATAGATATGAGCAAATCACCCACAAGATAAAAGGGGTATGGTCGCTCGAGTCTGAATTGCTATATGAAGAGACACCGACATAATGAATCAAGACAGTAAAGAAGAAAGATTCATGAATCGTCAATTAATGTGCATGAATGATCATAGACGTTAAAGAATCTTCATGAACAATTACGATTGCCAATTATAACGTCTCATTAATATCATTAATGTTCATAATGATTCAGTCATAAAAGGGAAGAAATGTTTTACTTATAGATTCCTATATAAGGGAATGAGATTTCACTTGTAAGGACACATTCTGATTATTATTGGAATATAATTACTTTCTTTTGCTTTCTATTGATTACTTTGCTACTTCATATTCTAATTTCCTTTATTATCACTGAGAGAATATAGAAATTCTTGATTATCAGTAGTCCGAATACTTTTAAAAATAGGTTTTGACTGAGAATCTAATTCTTTGGTTAAACAAATTGGTTCCATTACCGGAAAACTGATAATCTTTTCACTTTCCAAATTCATCTTTCTATCAAACAATCATGTCGACTGCCAACGACAATAACCAACAAAACCAACTGAACCAACAGAATCAACAAGGGGATGAAACTCCAATCCCTTCACCCCAAAATTCTCCTCAACACTCCCGATAAGGGTCACCTGACAGATCAACATCACATGTGAATGACCAACAAGGGGAGGATCAAACGGCTGAAGATGCATTGAAGCAACTAATTGTAGAACACGTAAACAATGATCTTCAAGCATTCGTTAGTGGATTACCAACTACCACCAACTCCACCTCCAAACAACACCGCAATCATAGAGAACCAACGTTCAGGGCTTGCCAATCCGGGCAGTGGAGGAACTCCCAGCGAATCTTGCGATGGAAGGTCAGGTATTCTAAATAATTCCGATTTACAAAGTTTTTAGTACTAACTTTGCAGAAATAGCTCAAGGAGCAGAACGATCGCATAGAGAAGATACCTAGTATGCGACCTATGATTAAAGGACTAGATATTGATAAATATTCTCAACAACCCTGGAAGCCAAGTGTCGCTCCCTTTCTAATTCCAAAAAAGTTTAAGATGCCCGATATCCCAAAGTATAATCAGACAACTGAGCCACAAGATCATGTAACCGCATTTACAACTGCATGAAAGGAAACGATTTGACCAAACAAGAGATTGAGTCAGTGCTGGTCAAAAAATTTTGTGAAACACTCACAAAAGGAGCACTAACATGGTATTCTCTTTTACTAGAAAATTCTATTGATTCTTTTGTTGAGCTTGCAGATTCATTTATAAAAGTCCACTCGGGAGCTCAAAAAGTTGAAAAGAGGATAGGAAGACACATAGATCAACTAATTGATGCTACTGCAAGACATGAATTGTTGAGTTTTTTAGATGCCTAATCAGGATATAATCAAATAAAAATGGATCCTTTAGATGAGAAAAAAACTTCCTTTATTACAGACAGGGGGACTTACTGTTATAAAGTCATGTCTTTTGGCCTAAAGAATGCTGGCGCCACGTACCAGAGGTTAGTAACGAAGATGTTTCAAGAACATATGGGAAAAACCATGGAAGTCTATATTGATGACATGCCAGTCAAGTCAACACGGGCGGGGCATCGTATCCAACATTTGTCAGATACATTTCAGATTCTCCGCAAATTCAATATGAAGTTAAATCCCGAAAAGTGTGCATTTGGCGTGTCTTCAGGTAAGTTTTTAGGTTTCCTTGTTTCTAACCGAGGAATTGAAGTAAATCCAGCACAGATTAAAGCCATTGAAGAAATACCAAATATACTTATGAGCAAAAAAGAGGTGTAGAGGTTGACGGGTAAGATAATAGCATTGGGAAGGTTTATTTCTAAATCTTCGGAGAAATGTTTTAAGTTTTTCAGTGTTGAAAAAGTAAAATCAATTTGAGTGGTGTGAGGAATGCCAACAAGCACTCAAAAATCTAAAAACATACTTCCCAAGCCTACCATTGCTGGCTCAACTGAAGGATGGAGAAAGGCTACTCATCTATCTTGTTGTGTCAGAAATGGCCATAAGTGCAGTATTAGTTCAAGAAGACAAAGGTAAACAATCTCCAATTTATTATGTTAGCAAGTCCTTATTGGATGCTGAAACTCGATATCCTCATTTAGAAAAACTTGCTTTAGCACTAATAATGGCATCTAGAAAGTTGAGGCCTTATTTTCAATGTCACCCTATCTCTGTATTGACCGCTTATCCCTTACGAAATATATTGCATAAGCAATAATTATCAAGTAGATTAGCCAAGTAGGCTATAGAACTAAGTGAATATAATATCACATGTCAACCTAGAACTGCGATAAAATCACAGGTTTTAGCAAATTTTGTGGCAAACTTCAGCCCATGAATAGTAATAGAAGCAGAAAAGGAACTGCAGGTATTCAACAGGTCTAATCCAGGTACTTGGATCCTATTTACTGATGGCTCCTCAAATGTTAAAGGAGCAAGTTTAGACATTGTTCTAATCTCACCTTCGAGAGAAAGTATAGGCAAGCCATAAAGTGCCATCCCATTACTAACAATGAAGCAGAATATGAAGCTGTAATTACAGGTCTAAAATTGGCACGAGAGCTCGGAATAGAGCAGGTTGTAATCAAGAGCGACTCGTAGCTTGTAGTTAATCAAATGCAGGGGACTTATATAGCTAAAGAGGCGAGGATGCAACAATATTTGAAAATGGCACGAGATTTAATCAGACAATTCCAATCTTGGAAAATCGTGCAAATACCCGGGGAAGAAAATGCTGAAGCAGACGCGTTGGCTAATCTCGCATCTGCTGCTGAAGTAACAAATGAAGAAAACGCTTCAGTAATACATTTGTTTCATTCGGCACTCGGTCAGGACAAAAACGAGGTAGATTTCAATAATTTAACTTGATATTGGAGAAACGAGATCGTTAATTTTTTGCAGTATGGGATTCTTCCCGAAGATAAGAAAAAGGCTTAGGCACTTCGACAAAAAACTACCTGTTATTGCTTGGATCATGGCTACCTGTATCGAAAAATGTTCGGTGGACCCTTAGCAAGGTGTCTCGAACCTACTCAAACAGAGTATGTGATGAAAGAAGTACATGAGGGACATTGTGAAAATCACGCAGGAGGAAGATCCTTGGTAAAAACTCTAATTAGAGCAGGGTATTATTGGCCAAAAATGGAAGAAGATGCGAAAAGCTTTGTGGTCAAATTTGACAAATGCCAACGATATGGTAACAAAATGCATCGCCCAGCAGAGTTATTACATCCGGTTATTACACTGTGGCCTTCATGAAGTGGGGGATGAATATCGTAGGTCCGCTACCACAAGCCAAAGGAAAGGTACGATTTTTACTAGTACTAACTGATTATTTTACCAAGTGGATAGAAGAAGGTGCCTTCAAATAGGTACGGGAAAAAGAAGTCAGGGACTTCATTTAGCGAAACATCATATGCTGGTTTGGAGTTCCAAAAGAAATCGTGTGTGATAACGGCCCGCAATTCATAGGTGCGAGAATCATAGAATTAATTTCAAAGTTGGTAAATTAAAAGGATAACTTCAACACCTTATCATCCTGTGGCCAATGGATAAGCTGAATCAACAAACAAGGTTATTACTAATAACCTAAAGAATAGATTAGAGGAGTCAAAAGGAAAGTGGCCAGAAGTGTTACCAGGAGTCTTATGGGCTTACCGCACGACAGTAAAAATAGGTATGAGAGAGACTCCATTCTCACTCGTGTATGGTGTTGAAGCCTTAATTCCAGTTGAAATAGGTGAACCAAGTACGAGATACACCCAAGAAACTGAAGAATCAAATGAGGAAGAGATGCGAATAAATCTCGATTTGCTTAAAGAAATGAGAGAAACAACTCTGATAAGGATGGCGGCGCAGAAGCAAATTATTAAGCGATATTACAATCGGAAAGCTCATCTTAGGTACTTCAGGAAAATTGAGTCCAAATTAGGAAGAACCTTACAAGATTCGAGGTATTGCTGGAAAGGGTGCATATGAGTTAAAAACAATGGACGGCAAAGTACTCCCATCAAATTGGAATGATGTTCATTTGAAGAAGTATTACTTCTGAAAGGAAAACCCCCGACGTTGTATCATTTATGCAAGGTTTAGATTTATTTTTTTTAATTATACTAACCATTTTAGATGATAGGAATAAAGCTAGCCCACACCAAATGATGATTTTAGACCTAAAAGACATGCGGAATGCAAAATCATCCCAGTCTGGGTTACAACCTTTCTAATAGAAATAAAAGGGTTAAGTAGTCATCATCTAAAAAATATATATACCTCCGAGTCCCGTATGTTTTTCCTTGTCAGGAAATGGACCACATGGAAGGAATAATCAAGTGCTCAAGATTTCATATTTTAAAGCTCTAACACTTGGGGGACTATATATATGGAACGCAAAGAAGACTAGAAAAGTTAGAATTCGAGTCAAGCCTGAGGCAATCTACCCAATAAATCGAAAGTTAAGAGAAAATCAAGAGCCAAAAACACAAGCATGATTCAAAAATCTATGATGAAGTATACACTCGCAAATGTAAATTACAAAATCTTACGAGTATCTAGGTTAAAGGTAATATTTAGTCGTGGGTTGCAAGATATACCCTTGAATTTTGTAAAATTTGTTATAAAGAAAACAGTTAAGAAAGAGTTGTAGATGTTACTTGAATACACGTAAAGTATACAGTTTGAAAGTTCAAGAATACAAAACTTCCTCAAATCATTCAAAGAAATATGTATGTTCCTACTTCTTCTTCCGTATGTTTACACCAATATGAATTTGAGACGTCTTCTTCATTGGTGTCGTTTATAAAAGGGCCATCTTTTATAATTCGTGCTTATTCAAAAAAGTCATAAAGCATTGAAGCATTTTTAATGCAAAGTTAAAAAACAAAAACCCAAACATTAAAATAGGCGGAAAATAAAGCCGAAATTTATATATCAAACTTTGCAAACATAAGGCAAATATTTGTCTTCAAACCTCGAAATAAGACAAGGGTAAACCAATAAGAGAGTTGGACAGAAACTCAAAATAAGATATTATAAGAGTTGGACAAAAACTCGGAAAGTAATATTATATAAACTTGGTTAAAACTATGTATAAATTAGTTCTAACCTAACTATTTGATACTAAACCCCCAAATGGAGCAGGGTTAAACTTCCCAAATATTTCACTAAAAAAACAGGAAACTTTTCAATCAAACTTTCACTATGGGGCAGGTTCTGAACCAATATTATCAGAAGGATTCAAGAGGGCATCATCAGCAGCAGGAGGTTCAACTTGAGCAGAAGAGGCTTGAACAACAGCTTCACCATGAGTAAGTTCATCACCCACGGGAATGTCTACCTCAAGTGAAGAAAAGTTTTGACTCTACCGAGTTTTCTCAATAATTTCTTTAGTTTTTGCAATTTCAGCAGCTAAGTCAAAGCCTTCTTGGCTTACTTCTATAAAGTTTCGAGGCGCGTGTTCAAGAAAGCCCAACTAACATCAATAGTAGCTTTGTCCTCAAGGGTTCATAATCCCTCTCCCACTGCTCAATTTCGGCACTTAGCTCTTCCTTTTCAGTCGAAGCAGCATCATAAGAAGCTTGTAAGGGGGCGAGTGACCTCTCTAAGAACTGAACTTTGTTAGAAGACACACGGAGATCTTCGTGAGTTTGGATGAGCTTTTGAACAAGCTCCCCGGCGTAAACTTCCTTTTGGTTCAGCAGTTCTTTCAAACCTCTAATTTCTTCAATGGCTTTGGAAAGCCGCTCGACAAATAAAGACTCAAGTGTCATGCCCCGAGCCCAGGGGCGAGACCGGCACCTAATGCCTCATCTATCCTTACATACCACTTGCGACTAAGAGACTCTGAACATGTAATATCATACTTTGGCTATGGGCCACATTACAAGATAATGTGCAATACAAAATATAAAACTAAATGGAGACTAACTCTGACTAATGTCAACATAAAGCTGGGTCGGCAAGGCTGTCATAATTACTACAACTGACAAGCCAACAAAATATACTTACAGGGTCTACAAGCCCAACATACTGCACTAACCGACAGGATATGTCTACAAGCCTCTACTAATAGATGTACTATGATCGGAATAGGGTCCTGACCTACCCATAACCTATCTACATATATACACAAGATATACACCACACTGTTAGACTTGGAAACTCCGAATGAAGGAGAGATTACCGATATAGCTGAACTCGGGCAACACCTACTGAGGAGGTCTACCCGTCTGTCTGTCTGAACCTGCACGCATGAAATGCAGCGCCCCTAGAAAGGGACGTTAGTACGAAATAATGTATCGAGTATGTAAGGCAATATACTGAAGCTGAAACTGAACTGATAATATACTAGCTGAAAACAACTGGGAGTCAAAGAAAATATGTAGATATGCTCATCTACTGATACTGACTTAACTCTCTCAATATAGTGAGTAAAATAGATGTCTGGCCCTATAACGCTCGGTATACATATTTATCTGCTCTACCGTAGTAGGATCGCTCATAAGAGCTCGGCCATACTAGGATCTGTATCTCGACCAATTGGGCTCGCTCATAGGCACTCGGCTACAGCAGGCTCGGTATATATCTTACCATCTGATCAGAGGTTGCCTAATAGGGACCTGCCCATCGATTATCGCTCGATGGTAATGAAAATACTCTAATACTGTATATATAAACTCTCTGGTCTCTTTACTGGAAGAAGAAAATACACAATTAAATATGAAGTCCCGATAAGGAGAATATTGTAACTTACAAAACTAGGAAAATATACGTAATTTGCGAGACTAGCAAAATATACGTAAATTTCGGGATATGAATTTTTCTTTATGCCTCATTATCAAACTTGTGTAATGATGAGATCATGCAAAATGAAGGTATAACTTAGCGTTAACATACCTGGAGTAGGAAAAAATCCATATGATATTCTTGGAACTGGTTGTACCGTACTCCGCTAGAATCGTAAAACGTATTTATGTTGCTAAGACAATAATAATTCTTGTTGGGGTTTTTTTGTAGGAATAAATTGAAAAGAAAATGGCTAATATCCAGCAAGGAACGTGAGCTCATATGTTTCTGTTCTTGGTTTGGAACATTTCAAAATGAAATAGTATAGTTTGTTTAGTCTTTTTAAGTGAAAGACTTTGATTCTTGGAAATGAAATGCATGGTATCTTCATGACACCTAGAAAGGAATGACTTAGTAATTCCTTATAATATGGCAAGCTTCCACGTGGGGTTGGGGATGGGGTAACTAATCTTTATCCACTTATTAATTAACTAGGTAATATTTTGTTACCCGATAATTAATCAATTACTCACATAATTTAAAAATTATCCCAAATTACTTAAAATTCTACTTATTTTTAATATACTTTATACATTATACTACTGTGGTCATATGGTACCTTGCATGGTACTAGTTTATAATTATCGGGTATTATCACTCGATCCGTATTTTATCCCAAATTGGCAATTTTCAGCGAAACCTGTTTTCTCTAATTCGTGCATCCTTTATCCTTCATGACCCTTATTTATCGCTTATTATAAATAGCATAAACATGCTAACCTCCAGATAATATCATCCCCGAGTATACGTCAATTTACTGAAGATGAAACTTTAACGTACGAAAAATGCGAGATGTAACATCCTTTCCCCCTTAGAATCATTTGTCCTCGAATATCTATTCTTAGCTACTTTGGGAACATTTTTGCCAGAGTCTCTTCCGTACATCTGACTGAAACCAACATTTATGCAGCCAGAAAACTTACTATACATGTCACACATGACCACTGTCTATAAATAGCAACACTTGGCTCCACACAACTGTCCATTATAAATTTTGAAAGTTAAAAATGAGAGATTACCTGATGAACTACTGGTCTGCCCTTGAGTCATATATTCAATGTGAAATAGGTGGGGGTATTTAGACTTCATTTCTTCCTCTGCTTCCCACGTCATCTCTTCCACCTTCTTACTTCTCCATAAAACCTTCACGGATGCTATCTCCCTATTTCGTAGCTTGCGGATTTGTCAGTCTAGGATGGCAACCGGAATTTCCTCGTATGATAAGTCCTCTGTAATCTGTACATCATCTGTGGGCACCACTAGGGTAGGATCGCCAATGCACTTTCGTAACATAGATACGTGAAAAATCGGATGAACAGACTCCAATTCCGAGGGCAATTCTAATTCATAAGCTACTTGGCCCACTCTCTGAATAATCCTATAAGGCCCAATATTCCGTGGGCTGAGCTTGCCTTTATTTCCAAATCTCATCACACCTTTCATAGGTGACACCTTTAAGAATACCCAGTCATTAACCCCGAACTATAAATCTCATCGACGCACATCAGAATATGACTTCTGACGACTCTGAGCTGTCAACAGTCGCTCCCGGACAAGCTTTACTTTTTCTATGGCCTGTTGAACCAGGTCTAGCCCATGTAACCCAGATTCTCCAACATAAAATGACCCTATAGAAGATCTGCACCTGCGCCCATACAAAGGCTCATGCACCAGCGCCCATACAAAGCCTCGCATAAAGCCATCTGGATACTAGAGTGGTAACTGTTATTATATGCAAACTCGATAAGAGGTAGATGTTCATCCCAACTTCTTTTAAAATCCAGCACACATTCTCGCAACATATCCTCGAGCGTCTGAATCGTGCGCTTGGCTTGTCCATCCGTTTGTGGATGAAAAGTTGTGCTGAGATTCACTTGAGTTCCTAAACCTTTCTGAAATGACCTTCAAAATATGTTGTAAACTGGGCCCCACGGTCAGATATAATAGATATTGGCACTCCATGCTATTTCTTTAATATATAACTTTGCATAATCTTCTGTTGTATAAGTAGATTTGACCGGTAGGAAATGAGATGATTTTGTGAGCCTATCAACTATCACCCATATGGAATCAAACATAAATTGAGAAGAGGTAAACCCGTGATAAAGTCCATGTTTATCGCCTCCTATTTCCATGTTGGGATCTCTATAGTCTGCATTAGCCCTCCGGGCTTGTGGTGCTCTATCTTCACCTACTGCAACTAGGGCATTGAGCGACATACTCAGCAATGTTCTTCTTCATATCGTTCCACCAATACACCTCCTTAATGTCATGATACATCTTTGTCGACCCAGGGTGAATGGAGTACCATGAATAATGTGCCTCTAACATAATCATGTCTCATAGCACTGCTACATCTGGAACACACAAACGACCCCTGTATCTGAGAACCCCATCTCTTTTGAGTTCTAACAACGGCTTCCTCTGTTTAGAAACCCGCTCTCTCAATCGACTAACTTTGGGTCCTCGTATTGCCTCTCCTTTACTTCAACTATGCGAGATGATTTTGCAGTATTTTGGAGTACAACTCCTCCATTACCAGAGTCAACTAACAAATCCCCAACCAATCCAATTGATGAATCTCTCTAGTTAATTGTCTTTTTTTGGCCTCTACATGTGCTAAGCTACCCATAGATCGGCGACTTAAGGCATCTACTACAACATTAGCTTTCCCTGGATGGTAGAGAATGTTAATATTGTAGTCTTTTAATAACTCTAGCCATCGCCTCTGTCGCAAATTCAACTTTTTTTGCTTGAAGATATATTGCAGGCTTTTATGATCTGTGAACACATCAACATGAACACCATATAAATAATGTCTCCATATATTAAGTGCATGGACAACCGTAGCTAATTCGAGGTCGTGGGTTGGATAATTTTGCTCATGCTTCTTTAACTGGCATGAAGCATACGCAATTACTTTCCCATGTTACATCAAGGCACATCCTAACCCGATACCTAAGGCATCACAATACATGGCATAACCATCTGGACCTTCTGGAAGTGCTAGAACTGGCACTGAGGTCAACCTGTTCTTAAGCTCTTGGAAACTCTACTCACAGGCCTCTATCCATTGAAACTGAGTCACTTTCTGCGTCAGCTTTTTTAATGGTGCTGAAAGAGAAGAAAAACCCTCTACAAACCTCCGATAATATCCTATTAAGCCTAGAAAGCTACAAATCTTTGGCGGAGTGGTAGGTCTAGGTCAGGATTTCACAGCCTCAATCTTCTGAGTGTCTACCTTTATACCTCCGTCGGATACAATATGCCCCAAGAATGCTACGGAATTTAGCCAGAATTCACACTTAGAAAACTTAGCATACAATTTATTATCGTGGAGGGTTTGAAGTACTGCTCGTAGGTGATCCGCATGCTCATCCTCTTAACATGAATAAACCAGAATATCATCAATAAAGACTATCGTGAACAGTCCAAATATGGCCGGAATAGGCTATTCATCAAGTCCATAAATATGGCAGGTGCATTCGTTAACCCGAAGGACATAACAAGGAACTCAAAGTGGCCATATTGGGTCCTAAATGCTGTCTTGGGAATATCTTTCTCCTAGACTCTGACCTGGTGGTACGCCGACCTCAAATCTATCTTTGAAAAGCATCTAGCTCCCTTCAACTGATCAAACAATCCGTCTATCCTTGGAAGGGGATACTTATTCTTAATAGTTACCTTGTTCAGTTGCCTATAATCGATACACATCTTTAGCGAGCCATCTTTCTTCCGTACAAACAATACCGGTGCACCCCAAGGTGAGGTACTGGGTCTGATGAAACTTTTCTCCAGTAAATTTTTTAACTGCTCCTTCAACTCCTTTAATTCGAAAGGTGCCATTCTGTATGAAGGTATGGATATTGGTTGCATTCCTGGAAGCAAATCGAAGCCAAAATCAATCTCTCACTCTGGAGGAATACCTGGAAATACATCTGCATACTCTTTGACTACTGGAATAGACTGAAGTGTAGATATCTCAGCATTCGCATCTTTAACTCGTACTATATAATAAATGTACCCTTTTGCGATCATTTTCCTCGGCTTCAGATAGGAAACCTACCTCTGGGTGTCGCTATATTACCTACCCATTCAAGGACTGGCTCACCCAGAAAATGACATCTGGTTGTCTTTGCTCGACAATCAAATATGGCATAACAAGCTGCCAACCAGTCCATGCCCATGATAGCATCAAAATCCAACATCTCTAGCTCAACTAGGTCGTCTGAGGTCTGACGACCACAAACTAATATCGTACAACCTTGGTAAACACATCTAGCGATAATCGATTCTCCAACCGGTGTAGATACCACAAAATGATCACTTAGTATTTCAGGCACTATACCAAATTTCTGCGCGACAAATGGGGTAATACATGATAAAGTAGATCATGGGTCTATCAGGGCATAAACATCGTGAGAACAAATGGTCAACATACTTGTCACAACATCTGGTGAGGACTCTTGGTCCTGTCGACCTGCTAGCGCATAGATATGATTCTAGTTACTACCTGAACTGGACCCTCTTCCTCTACCTTGACCTCTACCAGCTAAAGACTAAGACTCGCACCCTGAAGGATGCACGGACATAGCTGATCCTGTTGCTGAATTCACTGGTTGCGCCATACCCCCAAAATCTCTATTTGAGAAATCTCGCATCATATGCCCTGGACGTCCACATGTATAACAAGCATCGGAACTGGCTCGGCATTGGCCCAAGTGCCCTCTACCGCAAATGGCATACTGCGGCGGGATTGACCATGTTTGCCCCGAACCTCGATGTAGCTGCAAACCGGACGCCTAAGAGCTTTCACCTGGTCCTGACTGAGTATAGCGGTCATACATGTAACCCTGTAGCTGAGGTGGCGGAGGTCTAGGTGGTTGTTCGAAGTATTGGGGCCTGTAACTACCCTGAGACTGCTCCTGAGACCTGGCAATTCTCATCCTCTTATGTTGCCCTGACTCAGTCCTCTCCGCACCCTGCTGCCGACGCCTACCCCTTTATATATTCTAGGCAAATGCCTGAATCCGGGAGATATTCATACAATCCTGCAAGGTAGCGGTGGCACACGCCTCGGTCAACTCGGGGGCCAACCCTGCTATAAACCTGTGGATTCTATACCGCATAGTAGCAACTATGGATGGTGCATATCCAGCCAATGAGTCAAAACAGAGACTATATTCTCGAACACTCATATTGCCCTGCTTGAGGGATAGAAACTGATCGAGTCAGGCCTATCGGATCTCTAGTGGTAAGTACTGGTCAAGTAAGGCATCTGAAAAATTCTCCCAAATAGCAGAAGGTGCATCACGTTTCCTGGACCTTTCCCATCCCTCATACCAAAGGATGGTTATATCTCGGAGTCGAAAAGCTTCTAACTCAACCGCCTCTTTTTCCGTGGCATGCATAACTCGAAAGATCCTATGAAGCTGATCTACGAAATCCTGCTGGTCTTCCCTCTGGTTTGTCCCCGTGAACTCCAGAGGATTCAAAGCAATAGACTCTCGGACCCTTGAACTCCCAGATCCCTCAGAAGGTCCTGCACTAGTGGATGCCCTAGCCTGTTGCTAGGTAGCTACCAACTATGCCAACAAATGCACCGCACTCCTCAATTCCTGATCTGATGGAAGTGGAGGGGGAACTGGATGTGCGGTCTCCCTAGGAATCTCCTCAAGTGGTGGAGGAGCCGGTAATCGTTGGGTAAGTGTCTCTCCTTGGGACACCGATTGGGCCCCATCTGTTGGGGGTACCCTGCTAGTCCCCTCATCGACTGTTGTTTATCTCCTCTGGCTAGCCGTAGTCTTCCTAGTTACTGTCATCTGTGCATGCAAACGTCAACACGTAAGTTTAACTCAAATTTCCTATAACTCAGTGCTACAACACGATTTAGATTTGAAAGAAGGATAACCAACTCCAAAATACCCTGTAGTCCGCTGCTCATATAATGTGGTGCACCACACATCTATAAACAAGACCCTACTAGACACCGCTTGTAGACTCCCTAGGACGGGACTGCTCTAATACCACTTTTGTCATGCCCCGAGCCTGGGGGCGAGACCGGCACTTAGTGCCTCATCTATCCTTGCGTACCACTTGCGACTAAGAGACTCTGAATATGTAATGTTATACTTTGGCTATGGGCACATTACAAGATAATGTGTGATACAAAATATAAAACTAAATGGAGACTAACGCTGACTGGGCCGGCAAGACCGTCATAATTACTACAACTGACAAGCCAATAAAATATATGTACAGGGCCTACAAGCCCAATATACTGTACTAACCGACAAGATATATCTACAAGCCTCTACTGATAGATGTACTATGATCGGAATAGGGCCCCGACCTACCCATAACCTATCTACATATATACACAAGATATACACCACACTATTAGACCAGGCAACTCCAAATGAAGGGGAGCTTACCGATACAACTAAACTCGGGTAACACCTACTGAGGAGGTCTACCCGTCTATCTATCTGAACCTGCACGCATGAAATTCAACGCCCCTAGAAAGGGACGTCAGTACGAAATAATGTATCGAGTATGTAAGGCAATATACTGAAGCTGAAACTAAACTGATAATATAATAACTGAAAACAACTGGGAGTCAAAGAAAATCTAAAGATATGCTCATCTGCTGATACTAACTTAACTCTCTCAATATAGTGAGTAAAATAGATATCTGGCCCTATAAGGCTCGGTATACATATATATCTGCTCTACCACAGTAGGATCGCTTATAAGCGCTTGACCTTACTAGGCTTTGTATCTCGACCAACTGGGCTCGCTCATAGGTGCTCGGCCACAGCAGGCTCAGTATATATCTTACATCTGATCAAAGGTTGCCCAATAGGGGTCTGCCCATCGGTTATAGCTCGATGGTAATGAAAATACTATAATATTGTATATATAAACTCTATGCTCTCTTGACTGGAAGAATAAAATATGCAATTAAATATGAAGTCCCGAAAAGGAGAATATTGTAACTTACAAAACTAGAAAAATATACGTAATGTGCGAGACTAGCAAAATATACATAAATTTCGGGATATGAATTTTTCTTTATGCCTCGTTATCAAACTTTTGTAATGACGAGATCATGCAAAATAAAGGAAGAGCTTAGCCTTAACATGCCTAGAGTAGGAAAAAATCCATATGATATTCTTGGAACAGGTTGCACTGTACTCCGCTAGAATCGCAAAACGTAATTACGTTGCTAAGACCTTAATAATTCTTGTTGGGGTTTTTTTTGTAGGAATCAATTGAAAAGAATATGGCTAATATCTAGCAAGTAACGTGAGCTCTTATGTTTCTGTTCTTGGTTTGGAACATTTCAAAGTGAAATAGTATAGTTTGTTTAGTCTTTTTAAGTGAAAGACTTTGATTCTTGGAAATGAAATGCATGGTATATTCATGACACCTAGCAAGGAATGAATTAGTCATTCCTTATAATATGGCAAGCTTCCACATAGGGTTGGGGTTGGGGTAATTAATTTTTATCCACTTATTAGTTAACTAGGTAATATTTTGTTATCCAATAATTAATCAATTACCCGCATAATTTAAAAATTGCTCCAAATTACTTAAAATTCTACTTATTTTTAATATACTTTATACATTACACTATCGTGGTCATACGTTACCTTTCATGGTACTAGTTTATAATTATCGGGTATTATCACTCGATCTGTATTTTATCCCAAATTGATCATTTTCAACGAAACTCGTTTTCTTTAATTTGTGCATCCTTTATCCTTCATGACCCTTATTTATCACTTGTTATAAATAGCATAAATATGCTAACCTCCATATAATATCATCCCCGGGTATATGTCAATTTATTGAAGACGAAACTTTAACGTACGAAAAACGCGAGATGTAACATCCTTCTCCGCTTAGAAATATTCGTCCTTAAATGTCTATTCTTAGCTACTTTGGGAACATTTTTGTCGGAGTCTCTTCCATACATCTTACTGAAACCAACTTGTATGCAGCCAGAAAACTTACTATACATGCCACACATGGCCACTATCTATAAATAGCAACACTTGGCTCCACACAACTGTCCATTATAAATTTTGAGAGTTAAAAATGAGAGTTTACCTGATGACCTACTGGCCTGAGAGTTTATACCCTCGAGTCATATCTTCAGTTTGAAATAGGTGGGAGTATTTAGAATTCATTTCTTCCTCTGCTTCCCACATCATCTCTTCCACCTTCTTACTTATCCATCAAACCTTCACGGATGCTATCTCCTTATTTCGTAGCTTGCGGATTTGTCGGTCTAGGATGGCAACCGAAATTTCCTCGTATGACAAGTCCTCTGTAATCTATACATCATCTGTGGGCACCACTTGGGTAGGATCGCCAATGCACTTTCGCAACATAGATACGTGAAAAACCGGATGAACAGACTCCAATTCCGAGGGCAATTCTAATTCATAAACTACTTGGCCCACTCTCTGAATAATCCTATAAGGCCCAATATACTATGGGCTAAGCTTGCCTTTCTTGCCAAATCTCATCACACCTTTCATAGGTGACACCTTTAAGAATACCTAGCCATTAACCCTGAACTATAAATCTCATTGTCGCCCGTCAGAATATGACTTCTGACAACTCTAAGCTGTCAACAGTCGCTCCCCGATAAGCTTTACTTTTTCTATGGCCTGTTGAACCGGGTCTAGCCCATGTAACCTAGATTCTCCAACATCAAACCACCCTATAGGAGATCTGCACCTGCTCCCATACAAAGCCTTGTATGGAGCCATTTGGATACTGGAGTGGTAACTATTATTATATGCAAACTCGATAAGAGGTAGATGTTCATCCTAACTTCTTTTAAAATCCAGCACACATGCTCGCAACATATCCTCGAGTGTCTGAATCGTGCGCTCGGCTTGTCCATCCGTTTGTAGATGAAAAGCTGTGCTGAGATTCACCTGAGTTCCTAGACCTTTCTGAAATGACCTCCAAAAATGTGTTGTAAACTGGGCCCCACGGTCCGATATAATAGATATTGGCACTTTGTGTAGTCGCACTATTTCTTTAATATATAACTTTGCATAATCTTCTGCTATATAAGTAGATTTGACTGGTAGGAAACGATCTAATTTCGTGAGCCTATCGACTATCACCCATATATAATCGAACTTACATTGAGAACGAGGTAAACCCATGATAAAGTCCATGTTTATCGCCTCCCATTTCCATGTAAGGATCTCTATAGTCTGTATTAGCCCTTCGGGCTTCTGGTGCTCTATCTTCTCATGCTGGCAACTAGGGCATTGAGTGACATACTCAGCAATGTTCTTCATATCGTTCCACCAATACACCTCCTTAATGTCATGATACATCTTCGTCGACCCAGGGTGAATGGAGTACCATGAATAATGTGCCTCTAACATAATCCTGTCTCGTAGCCTTGCTACATCTAGAACACACAAACGACCCCTGTATCTGAGAACCCCATCTCCTTTGAGTTCTAAAAACGGCTTCTTCTGTTTGGGAACCCGCTCTCTCAATCGACTAACTCTGGGTCCTCGTACTGCCTCTCCTTTACTTCAACTATGAGAGATGATTTTGAAGTATTTTGGAGTACAACTCCTCCATTACCAGAGTCAACTAACTGAATCCCCAAACAAGCCAATTGATGTATCTCTCTAGCTAATTGTCTTTTTTCATCCTCTACATGTGCTAAGCTACCCATAGATTGGCGACTTAAGGCATCTGCTACAACATTAGCTTTCTCTGGATGGTAGAGAATGTTAACATCGTAGTCTTTTAATAACTCAAGTCATCCCCTCTGTCTCAAATTCAACTCTTTTTGCTTGAAGATATATTGCAGGCTTTTATGATCTGGGAACACATCAACATTAACACCATACAAATAATGTCGATGTATCTTAAGTGCATGGACAACCGCAGCTAATTCGAGGTCGTGGGTCGGATAATTTCGTTCATGCTTCTTTTAACTGCCATAAAGCATACGCAATTACATTCCCATGTTGCATCAGGACACATCCTAACCCGACACTTGAGGCATCACAATACATGGCATAACCATCTGGACCCCCGAGTTTATGTCAATTAACTGAAGATGAAACTTTAACGTACGAAAAATGTGAGATGCAACATCGAGGAGGTCTTTATCCTTGCCCACTTCATTAGAAAAGGCATTCTCAATCGCCAACTCTACTGGAATTACCTTCACTTGTTGCTCCAAGGTACATTTATCCTAATCTAAAACTTCTTTCTCAAGCTCAATGCCTTCAAATTGTTCCTTCCGGTTGTTCGCTTCGGTGCGATAGTCGTTCATTAATTTCTCAGTATAGACGATCCTCTTCATTGGCTCCATGCCAATTAGGTTGATCTACACGAGGAAAAGGAAAATGTGATTACCGAATACAGATGAAACGAAACTCGCATGCAAAATAAAAAGCTAAGGCTTATACCTTTAAAGATGAATGGACAATTTCATTCATCCGCGTTAAAGAGCTATGGCTTTCGAATTTGGATTTCTCAACTGGGCTAATCAATGGTTTTAGCCATACATCGGCTTGGCGATTTCTTCAGAATATTACCATCCTCAGGATTTCAATGGTAACTTTTTTTATTACCCTAGTGTTACTAGAAGAACCAACTTCAACATGAGAGGTTGTAATAGTAGGGGCAGTTGAGGGGGTCAAAATAGCCACGGGCGGAGCAGTAGCAGCAACAACAAGTGCGGGGAACTAAGGATCAACTGGAACAGATACTGGGAAAGAGGCAAGACGTGCTTCCTCAGAAACAAAGTTGAAATCTCTTATCAAACCAGGAGAAAAAAGCTGTTATGTAGAGCCACGGGGTGCGGCAGGCATCTCTTTATCGGAGCTCACCAAAGTGGTACTTTCGGGATCGTGCATGGGAACTGAACTTGGAGAAGGAGAGGCTTCGTCATCCGAAATAACACGTCTCATAGAAAAAGAAGAAGAAGGTTAAAAAAACTTACTTGCAAAGTTTCATTTTTCTGGAAAAGGCATGTTCTCTTCACACACTAAACCTTTTGTGGGAGCAGTAATGAAATGGGCATACTATCCACAATCCTTGTCACCTTCAGGGCTAACCAAAACCCTTTTACTTCTGGCCACGAGAGTAAATACCCCAAAACGAAACAACTCGGGGGAATATAGATGAATCAAGTGATAAAAGGTAAAGGGTAAAAATGCCAAATTCAACAAGTATCTTAAGCATGTCATGACTCTCCATACAATGGGACCAATCTATCCTAATCAAACATTAAAGAAACAGCAAAATTCTATAATGACTAGATCAATAGGTGGTCTAAAGCCTAATGTAAAGGGATATGTATAAACAAAGAAATAACCAGCTTTGTATGAAGTGATATTTTGATTTGCATTAGGGACTAAAATTGGGAAAACATATTTCCAATGGCATTCTCTTCGCACAAGAGAAATCAAACCCTCAGTAATCTGGAAAGGGTAAACATCAGCACGATCATAGGAAGTCATAGATGTAGCTTGATTTCTAATTGATTCTCGATTAGTAGAGAAGGAAAGTTCGGAGGGGACAATCTCATCAACAGTGGGTTCTCGAAGAGTTCACTAGAATCCCTACTTCTAGCGGAATATCTATGAGAAGAAGAAGCCCTAGTTCTAGAAAACGAAGGGGTAGTAACACTGGGTTGAGAAGAAGAACCACGAATAGATACAGACCCCAAACTACGTAATCTACCACCTCTTCTACTTCTGATAGGAGCAGATGAAGGGGGAAGTTCATTTACTATAACTACTCTACGAGGATCGGGATTTGGAGAAGACATGGTTGTATAAGAAAATAATACGAGCTGATGAATAAGAACTATTATGGAAGAAGAATACTGTAGATTGAAGGTTTTTGTGAAAGCAAAGGCATAAGGAGGTATTTATACGAAGAAGCAACTGTCATATGAAGGGGTTCATGATGGCAACGTCATAATGGAAACAGTCACTTCGTGACTGATGCAGCTGCAAAAAAGCCCTAAAAACCGCTGAAGAGTTGCAAATCCAATCAATGAATGCCACATGTCACAAACATTAAATGGAAGTGACATATGACGCGTTGGTTCTTAAGAAGACACAATGATACATGAGAAACGGCGACAAAAAAATCCTGCCATAAATGTGATCCACTTCCCAAATATTCAATTGTTGAATAATTGGTAAGTGGGGGGGACTATCTGTATTGGTAAAAATAAATATTACACGTGGATTTATATATGTGGATGATGTGGCAAGACACATGGATCACTAAGAAAGCGACAGCTGGAGAGATGCATTAAAAGATGCACGAGTCGTAATAGGTACGAGCAAATCACCCACAAGATAAAAAGCGTATGGTCGCTTGAGTCTGAATTGCTATATGAAGAGACACCGGCATAATGAATCAAGACAGTAAAGAAGGAAGATTCATGAATCGTCGATTAATGTGCATAAATGATCACAGACGTTACAGAATCTTCATGAACAGTTACGATTGCCAATTATAACGTCTCATTAGTATCATTAATGTTCATAATGATTCAGTCATAAAAGGGAAGAAACGTTGTACTTATAGATTCCTGTATAAGGGAAGGGGATTTCACTTGTAAGGACACGTTCTGATTATTATTGGAATACAATTACTTTCTTTTGCTTTCTATTGATTACTTTGCTATTTCATATTCTAATTTCCTTTCTTATCACTGAGAGAATATAGAAATTCTTGATTATCAGTAGTCGAGTACTTCTAAAAATAGGTTTTGACTGAGAATCTAATTCTTTGGTTAAACAATACATGCAGCTCTTTGGATGATATCTCTTGGGTTTTTTAATTATAATTTTAACCAATATAATAGAGATAGAGATGAAATTATAAATGTTTTTCTTTTAGGAGTCAAATTTTTCATAGGCTTGGTTGGATTGCAATTTATCCTGAAACTACTCATGTTAGAGTGGAGATAAGTGAGGCCGTTAGTTCGGTCACAATGAAAAAATACCTTGGTAATGCAAAAAATTGTGCTAACAAAAAAACATCAAACTAAGTAATACCATGGAAAAATGATACTGTATTGCTGCTGTAAAAATAATAATCGAACAATGTATAAAAATTGTATATTTTGTGTGTGTGTGTGTGTGTGTATATATATATATATATTGTATGTTTTATACAAAAATTATATAAATTTCATACACTTTTCTACTAAATATAAATAGTTTTTGATGGACTAAAAATGATAATACCCCTAATGCCACGGGAGATGGCCCAAACGATCGGGCGGAGATTGTCGTTGTACTGATCATATATAGCTTATATAAGAATAATGGGGTTGTGACACAATTATCCACAAAAATAAAACTATTTACCCTTGTCTACCCATTTATTTTTCTACCAATAGACTAATTATATTTCCTACCCATAGTAGTTTTTGTGGGGAATGTTTTCTTTATTCTCCAATTCTTTTTTATTTCTATGCTTTTTTTCTTTTTTTTTCTTTTCTCCTTTTATTTTTTCTCATTTTCTTCTTATTTTTTTCTTTTTTCCTTTTCTAATTTCATTTGATTTCTTTTTTTATATTCTTTTTCTCTTCATAATCTAATTTCATTTACTGTTTTCACTATTTTTTATTATTCTTTTTTTATATTATTACTAAAGAAAAATCAAATTGTGTACCAATTAAATTATAACGACCCGACTGGTCGTTTCATGAGTTACCACTCTGTTTCCCCCATTTCTGCTTCTTTATGTCTTGTTTAGCAGTATTATGTGGTATCGTATTGGTTAGTTTGGGTTCAGAGTGGTTTTGTAGAGAAATGAGATACTTAGTCTCTTAAGTTGATCTTTTAGTTGGAAAAGTCAACCAAAAGTTGACTTGTGGGTAAACGTTCTCAGAATTTGATTGTTATGATTCAGATAGCTTCGGGAGGTGATTTGGGACTTAAAAGCGTGATCGGAATGTGTTTTGGAGGTCCGGGGTAGATTTAGGCTTGAATTGGCGAAATTGAAATTTTGGCGTTTTCTGGTTGATAGGGGAGATTTTGATATAGGGGTCGGAATGGAATTCCGGAAGTTGGAATAGGTCCGTTGTATCATTTTTGACGTGTGTGCAAAATTTTAGGTCATTTGAACGAGGTTTGATAGACTTTTTGATCGAATTCGGAATTCGGAAGTTTTTGGAATTTCTAGGCTTGAATCCAATGATGATTTGATGTTTTGATGTTGTTTTGAGTGTTCCGAATTGGAATAAGTTTGAATGATATTATGGAATAGGTTGGCATGTTTGGTTGAGGTCCCAAGGGCCTCGGGTGAGTTTCGAGTGGTTAAACAGATCAAATCCTTGTTTTGAAAGTTGCAGATTTCTCAATTGTTTTGCAGAGTTTTGCTCTTCACGGTCGCGAAGAGATGTTGGGTGAGGTTTTCCAGTTGCCCTTCACGTTCGCGATGTTGGTCTTGCGTTCGCGAAGGTTGAGGTTGAGTATGCATCAAGAAAAAGCGAAAAAAGTCTCGCGTTAGCGTAGAGTATTTGGGGTAGCTTGGATCCTAGGAACTTTGTGCTTCGTGTTCACATATGCGAAGTCACGTTCGTGAAGGCTTGGTCGGTTGAAGCATCGCGTTTGCGAGGAGGCTTCTGCTTTCGCATAAGAGGATTTTTGGTCAACGGAATTTTTGTGCTTCGTGAACGCAAGGCTTTGACCGCGTTCGCGAAGAAGGAAATATATCTGGGCATAATGTTTAAATAGCCATTGTTCGCGATTTTGGGTCTAACTTCCACCATTGTTTAGTGATTTTTGAGCTCTTTCAGAAGAATTTAAGAGGGAATCAAAGGGAAACACTTGAAGGAAAGATTATTGAACCTAAAACTCAATCCTATATTGATTCTTACTTGTTTAAACATGAAATTTGGGGGATTTGAAGCCTAAAATTAGGGAGTTAGGGCTTGGAAATTGGAGACCTTAATCTAAGGATTTGAGGGGTCATTTGTGATCGGATTTTAGTATTCTTGGTATGTATAAACTCGTGAGAGTGTAAGGGTTCTAGTTTTGTGATTTTTATCGGAATCCGAGGCGTGGGCTGGGGGGTCAGGTTTTGATCAATTTCGGGATTTTGATATAATTTGATTATTTTTGAGTAGGTTTCGTCCCCTTAGCATGTTTTGATGGTTATATACTGATTTTGGTTAGATTCGGGGCATTTGGAGGCCGAATCGAGAGGCAAGGGCGTCGTGGGTTAGAGTTTGGCTTGGCCTGAGGTAAGTAACGGTTCCAAACTTGGTTCTAAGGGTTCGAAACCCTGAACTGTATGTTTTATGATTACTATTGAGGTGACGCAATGCCAAGAGACGGGCGTGTGGGTGTGCACCGTGAGAAATGCGGCCTATATCATTCCATGGCACCGCTTAGTGACTCTTTTATGTTGATATTTGTGTTGTAATTATGTGATTAAGTTAATAAGTTGCAAATCATGCTAATTATCATGTTAAGGCTTCATGCCAACACTGTTGATACCAGAGAAGTCGTTTCTTGCTGTCATGTCATTAGTTTCATTTATAATCTATACTCAGTCCTGTTCATGCATATTATATCAAGTCTCGGTCTCGATTATTGCTATCTGACATATCATGTCATTGTTCGGGCCTGTATCATGGCATTTTTAGCTCGTGTATGTGAGACTGGAGAGTATTGACTGAGTGAGGCCGAGAGCCTGATATTGATTAATAGTATGGGATCGGGCAGCAAGATATTGATCATGCCTTCGCTGGCATTGATATAGAGCTTGGGCTCAGAGAATCCCCCGGAGTCTTTACACCCCCAGGGAGCGTAGTTGATGATATTGAGGGATGGATCTTCCCTGGACATGGATCTTGTCCAAAGTATCGGTATGGGGATGGATGTTCTCTATAAGGCTGGATTGGCATGTTTCCTCGGTACTGGGTGACTTATAATCTATGATGTATATATATTCCAGGATGGATCTTCCGTAGGCCGAGTGGGTCGTATAAAATACCGAGTGGTTGAGCACTATGAGTGGAAGTATTATACGTAACATTGATCATGCTACCTGTGCATTGGTACTTAGAGGTTCCTGAGCCTTATACTCTGTATCGTTCATACTGTGCTAAATTATTGCTGAGAAACTACATGAACTGTAAGCATGTCTACTTTTCCGTACTATTAACAGTTACAACCTGTCGAGGCTTGGTTTATCGCTATCGTCAAGCCATAGTTTGGACTTGTTACTTACTGAGTTGGTGTAATCACGTTACCTCTGCACCCCTGTGTGCAGATCCAGGTATCTCGGGGCACGGCAGAGGTTATTGATCACACCAGTTGGAGATTTTCTGTGGAGATTGCGAGGTAGCTGCTTAGGGACCACAGTTCCGCCTTCTCCTTTCCCTTATCTTCGTTTAGTGTATTTATTTGGATATTCTCAGATCATGTTAGTCATGTTGTTTCGGACATATGTAGTAGTTTTAGCTCATGACTTAGTGACACCCGAGGTTGGGATTATGTTTCTTTCTGCTGGATTTTGATTTGTACTTTTATCTTATTGAATTTCTATTAAAATTATGATTTTTCCTTAAGTTTTTATTTGAAAAATGGAGTATTTAGAAATAAGTGGCTGGCCTAGTATCACGATAGGCATCATCACGACATGGTTAGATTTTGGGTCATGACATGTTGGTATCAGAGCCTAGGTTACATAGGTCTCACGGGTCATGAGCAGGTTTAGTAGAGTCTCGCGGATCGGTACGGAGACGTCTGTACTTATTCTCAGGATGCTGCAGAACCTTTAGGAAAAACTTTACATTCTTGAATTCTTGTCGTGCGAATCTGTTGACTCTGGTAACTAAACTTCTGTTATTCTATTCTCTCACAGATGGTGAGGACATGTGCTACCGGTCAAGATGGACGACCACCAGTACCACCAGTTGGGGCTGCTAGAGGCCGAGGACGCGGTCGAGGCCGTGGTAGGGGAAGGGGTGTGGCCCGCACAACAGTTAGGGAAACACTTGCAGATCCACCTACCGCCACAGTTCATGATCAGGCTCCAGTGGGGGATGCACCAGCTCAGACACTGACTATGCCTATTGTTATTTTGGGTCTCTAGGATACTTTAGCTCAGATTCTGACTGTGTACACCAGTCTTGCTCAGGCAGTCGTAGTTTCTACTACAGCAGCTACTTCTTAGGCCGGGGGAGGCACTCAGACTCCTGCCGCCTGCACACCCGAGCAGGTTGTTCACGGACTCCAAACACTTGAGGCACCACCAGCCCAGCCAGTTGCACCTACTCAGGATTTTATGGTTCCAATTATTCTTGATGACGAGCAGCATCGATTGGAGAGGTTTGGTAGACTTCAGCCTCTAACTTTTAGTGGCGCAGAGGGCGAGGATGCCCAGGGTTTCTTGGCTAAGTGTTAGAGGATATTGCGTACAACGAGTATTCTGGAGACTAGTGGAGTCTCATTTACTACCTTTCAGTTTTCCGGAGCTGCCTTCACTTTGTGGGAGGCATATGAAAGGCGTAGGCCTGTTGGTGCACCGCCCCTTACCTGGCATCAGTTCTCCATTCTCTTCCTAGAGAAGTATGTACCGCATTTTACAGAGAGGAGATGTGTAGGCAGTTTGAGCAGCTGCGTCAGGGGGATATGACTGTGTCGCAGTATGAGATGAGATTCTGGCTACTTCCCATGGATAAAGAGAGGGTCAGGAGGTTTGTTGATGGTCTCAACTATCAGCTACTGATTTTTCTGTCCAGAGAGAGTATCTGGCGCTCCTTTTGAGGAGGTGGTTGACATTTCTAGAGAGATAGAGTCAGTTCTCCGCCAGGAGCGAGATGAGAGGGAGGCCAAGAGGTTTCGGGGATCTAGTAGCTTCAGTGGTGTTCCTTCGGGAGGTCAGTCTCAGCACGACAGAGGTCGTCCATTCAAACATGCTCAGCCAGCCCGTTCAGTTCATTGTGGTGGGTCATATGGCCATGGTTTTTACAGTTCACATCAGGGTCACTCATCTCTCAGTGCCCTTCCAGCTTAGAGTTCGACTCAGGCACCATCAGTTCAGGGTTTATCTATGCTTGGTTCTTCTAGTGGGCATCCCGGTGTGAGGGGCTCCCTTCAGTCCCCACCACCACTTGCTGCAAGGGGTTGTTTCGAGTGTGGAGATTTGGGTCATATCAAGAGGTTCTGTCCTCGTCTTACGGGATATTCATCCCAGCAAAGGAGTCAGCCTTCGGCTTTAGCACCAGTTACTTCCCCACCGGCTCAATCTCAAGGTAGAGGTCAGTCAACTAGGGGTCGCCCTAGAGAGGGAGGTCGATCAGGTGGTGGTCAGGCCCGTTTCTATGCCCTCCCAGCCAGATTAGATGCTATTGCTTCAGATGCTATGATTACATGTATTATCTCAGTCTGCCACAGAGATGCCTCTGTATTATTTTATCCGGGTTTCACCTTTTCTTATGTGTCACCATATTTTGCCCATTATTTGGATATGCCCCGCGAGTCTCTTATTTCATCTATTCATATATCTACTATGGTGGGTGATACTATTGTTGTCGACCGTGTATATCGGTCATGTGTAGTGACTATTGGGGGTTTGGATACCCGAAGTGGATCCCTTGTTGCTTAGTATGGTTGATTTTGATGTGATATTGGGCATGGATTGGTTATATCCATGTCGTGCTACTCTATACTATCATGTTAAGACAGTGACATTGGCTATGCCGGGGTTGCCACAGATTGAGTGGTGAGGTTCGGCTGATTATGTTCTCAGTAGGATGATTTCATTTTTGAAGGCCCAGCGGATGGTTGGGAAGAGTTGTCTTTCGTACTTAGCCTTTGTGAGGGATGTCAGTGCAGAGACTCCTAGTATTGATTATGTTCCTGTAGTGAGGGATTTTCCCGATGTGTTTCCTGCAAACCTGCTGGGCATGACGCCGGATAGGGATATTGACTTTGGTATTGATTTGGTGCCGGGCACTCAGCCCATTTCTATTCCAACATATCGTATGTCACCGGCAGAGTTGAAAGAATTGAAGGTGCAGCTTCAGGAACTCCTTGATAAGGGGTTTATTCGGCCTAGTGTGTCGTTGTGGGGTGCGCTTGTCCTATTTGTGAAAAGAAGGATGGCTCTATACGGATGTGCATTGATTACAGACAGTTGAACAAGGTCACAATCAAGAACAAGTATCCTTTGCCTCGTATTGATGATCTATTTGACCAGCTTTAGGGAGCGAGAGTTTCTCCAAGATTGATCTCCGTTCAGGGTATCACAATTTGACGATCAGGGACTCAGATATTCTTAAGACAGCTTTCAGGACCCGATATGGTCATTATGAGTTCCTTGTGATGTCTTTTGGGTTGACCAATGCCCCAACATCGTTCATGAATGTGATGAATAGCGTGTTTCGGCCCTATCTCGACTCGTTTGTCATAGTCTTCATTGATGATATTCTGGTGTATTCGCGTAGTCAAGAGGAGCATGCGGAGCATTTGAGAGTTGTGTTGCAGAGATTTAGGGAGGAGAAGCTTTATGCAAAGTTCTCCAAATGTGAGTTTTGGCTCAGTTCAGTGACTTTCTTGGGGAACGTGGTGTCCAGTGAGGGTATTCAGGTTGATCCGAAGAAGATAGAGGCGGTTTGGGGTTGGCCCAGACCGTCCTCAGCCACAGAGATTCGCAGCTTTCTTGGTTTGGCGGGTTATTACCGCCGGTTCGTTCAGAGATTTTCATCTATAGCATCACCCTTGACTAAGTTGACTCAGAAGGGTGTTCCATTCATGTGGTCGGATGAGTGTGAGGCGAGCTTTCAAAAGCTCAAGACCGCCTTGACCACAGCTCTAGTATTAGTGTTGCCATCAGCTTCAGGGTCTTATGCAGTGTATTGTGATGCTTCAAGATTGGGTGTGTGTTGATGCAGGAAGGTAGAGTTATTGTTTATGCTTCTCGTGAGTTGAAGCCCCATGAGAAGAACTATCCCGTTCATGATTTGGAGTTGGATAACATTGTTCACGCGTTAAAGATTTGGAGGCATTACTTGTATGATGTGTCTTGTGAGGTGTTTACTGACCATCGTAGCCTCCAGCACTTGTTCAAGCAGAAGGATCTCCATTTGAGGAAGCGGAGATGGTTGGAGCTGCTAAAGGACTATGATATCACTATTTGTACCATCCAGGAAAGGTCAATGTGGTGGCTATGAACACCTAATTTTTGCCCTACATGAAAATAACTCCTAAAAATAAACCAAAAATGATTTTAAGGGGATTTTAGAAATTTTTCTTTATTTAGTTGCATTTCATGCATTTTTAATATTTTAAAATCATAGAAAAATCATAAAAAAATATCACGTTTTAATTTCATGTCATCTTAGGTCCAATTTGCATGTAGGAATTAATTTTATTAAGGAAAATCACAGAAAATGGTTCATTTTTACATTTTTACCATTTAATTTTAGAATAATGATTTTTCCCTTTTAATTTAGGATCAAATAATTGTCATATATATTATAATTAGATAATTAGCTTAATTTTACAATTTAGACTGATTTAGGAATTTGATTTAGGTTTTTTTTTCTTAATTAAAAAAAGGAAAAGAAAAAGAAAAGAAAATTGAAGAAAAGGTTTAATTGGATATTAGGTTGGTTCTTGTACCCAAATCAGGCCCAAAATTTTCCTACCCAGCCCAAGAACCAGACCCGACCAACCTACCCAATCGGAACCCCCCCCCCCCCCACCACATTAAAATAACCTAGAAAGGACCTAAGACTCTACCCCTAGACCTATCCGCCGTTTCCATCAGCTCTAAGGAGCTCCCGGTAACCCCATTTCTAACACACAAGAGAATAATCAGATCCCCTCAACCTAACAACAGCCGAGAACTCCCCCTCCCCCCCCCCCCCCCATAGCAGAACCCTAAAAGCTTCAAACTCTAAGGTCTTAAATTTCAACTTCAAAAAGACAAGAAAAAGTAAAAAAAGAACCACGAAGGATCCTTAAATCTGGCCGGATTTCTATTGTGTTTGGTTTGATAATTCCTGAATTTTCGAATTTATTTTTGGCTGGGATTGGTGCTGTTTTTCTGTCGATTCTATTGCTGTCTTTGCTGAGCTCTAGAACTGCTAAAGAAGTGGAGAAATCTGTTGTAGAGCTTTTAAATTTTTGTTGAGGAAAAGAAGAGGAAAGAAGAGCATATCGCTCTTGGATTTAATATTGAATGGAAGCCCAGTTTTAGAAAAGGCCAGTTCAATGTTAATATTTTGACTTTCATATGAACTCTGCAAACTACGATGGGAATTCTTGAGTTCTATCAGTCTTTCAGTGTTCTAACTTTTTAAATTTATTTATACCAAGTTTCATTTGAGGCGGTGTTAAATAGAATGTGTCATTTTTTGACTGTCATGTGTAGGTTATAACTTGTGAATTTTATTTTTCTTTCTGAAGTACCATCCCTGCTAGTTCAAAAGATTGTATAATTTGTTATAACACCTGATGAATTTTGATAGTTCATTTCCTCTTTAAATAAAAACTATTAATTTATGGCTTGGTTTGTTAAATGCTTGTGCTAGTACGGCAACATGAATTTGTTTTTAAACCTGTATTGAAATGATATGGTATAGTTAATTTTAGATGTTTCTCTTTAGGGGCTCTTTTTAATTAATGGGTCATTTTTTTTACTTAAAACAAATATAATTAGATTTGGGATTAACTATTGAAGAAATCATTTCAATCAAGTGAGTGGGGGAATTTGCTCTTTCTTCTTTTTGGATGATAACGAGAATGAATTCTTTTAAGTTTGGAGGGTGTTGTTTATCTTTGTGTTGACCCTTTTACATATCACGTTATTCAAATGAGACCATTGCTTTCCTTTAATATGTCTGCACTTATAAATAAATAACCACGCTTTGATATTGTAATTGTACGTTAATTTGGTTCTTATTTGGTATTAAGTGAAAACATTGCTAATAATCTTGAACATCGTAGCTTGCTTTAGGCGTGATTAAATAAATTATCGTGGTCATGGGTACGGTTCCCCTGACATAGTCATGATACCTAATTCCCAAATTCGGGGTGCATTTCATGTAACCCGATTATAACAACTTCGAATAATAAAATCCTTTGAAATAAATTGGTCGTGCCATGTCAAACAAAATCTATAATCTATGGCCCTCATAATATTAGATTCAAGAACTAACACTTATAGAAAAAGGTTTGAGGTGTGCCATAAATAAATTAAATCATTCATGGCCCTCACAGATGTTGCTATTAAAAATTGAATCTTCGTAGTTGCTTTGGGCGCATCATTTAAATAATTCATCATAGCTACGGGTACGGTTTTCGTGACATAGTTGTGATTTTTAATTACTAAAATTCGGGTGTACACTTCATGTGACCCAATTTCAATCTTCAACAATAATAAAATAAACACGTCGTAAATCACGGGTGCATTTCATGTAGCGTGGTTCACAGCGTGTTCCAAAACAAACAAGTGTACGACAATCATAAATTGTTCAAGAAATAATTCCATAAATCCTAAAAAGGTTTTAAAATAATTAAAAGCAGTTATAGAGCTAAAAATGCACAATAGGTTTAAAACATGTAGTAAATCAGATAATAGGCCAATTTATAATAGTTAAAGAGACCGTGCTAGAACCACAGAACCCGAAAATGCCTAACACCTTCTCCCGGGTTAACAGAATTCCTTATCTATAATTTCTGGTTAGCACACTTTTAAATAAAATTAAATTTCCTCGATTTGGGATTTTAAAATAAATCGGTGACTTGGGATACCAATAATTATTCCAAGTGGCGACTCTAATAAAATAATTCCATTTCGAATAATGTCACTTTAATTGGAAAAACTCTCTTATATCCCCTCTCAGGTGGTAAAAAGGAGGTGTGACAGCTCTGGCGACTCTGCTATGGATCAAAACCCAGAACTTTGGTTCAGGGTTCAAGAATTCGAGCTTAGAATAACTGTTATAGTTGGCTTGTTTTTATCTGATTTTTCTATGTTGAGCCTAATGTGCTAATTGCCACTTTGATATTGTTTGGACTGTATATAAATTGCTACGAAACCCTCTTCTCTCTGATTATTCTAAATCATCTGGGAAGTGTGCATTTCGTGTAACTTCTTTTCTGTTAGAGTCATATCCCAATTTTAGAACAAGGTTCGGACAAGTTGCAAAGCCGGTGAAGCTTCTGTATTCCAGGTACGCTGCCCCCCTCGGCTCGAGCTGTCTGCTCGGGTAAGCCAGGTTTAGAATAATACACCCAAGTTTTTAACCTAGAATAACATAGTCTCATGCTGGATCCTAGTAGGTACGTTTATTTGCATCACGTGCATTTGACTTTGGGGACTCAACACAGGGGTTGAGTCCGTCTAGGACAGGTGTACCCAAAAATTAAAAAGACCATCCTGATGCATTTTACGTGCTACTTGAGCATCTGTTTGTTTCGGCTTGCATGTTGACCGATTTCTAGAATAGAGGAAGAAAATCAAAAAAAAAAGTGAGAGGTAGGTATTTAGAAAATTCTGAAACTCTGTCGAAATTCTAAAAAAAGAAAAAGTCATTTCAAAATGAGCCAAACTTTCAAGTGTCATGTTCCCCTGTTCCGTCAAAACTGACCAAACTACGCGGGTTTGATTCTCACCGGATATGAGATACGTAGGAAAACCTCATCGGTTCCGACCCCAATTTTCAAAAAATCAAAAAATATTTTCCTTTATTTCCTTCTTTACAAATCTTTCCCTAGAAAATTCAATAAAAAAAAGTTTAAAAAACAATATAGTTTCCTTCTTTCTGAAGTCTTTCATACGAAAAAAAAAGGAATAAAATAAAAAAAATTAAATCAAAATCCAAAATACGCGTTTCCTTCATTTTGAAGTATTTTTCCCAAAAATCAGAAACAAAAATCCAAAAATATTCTTTTCTTCTTTAGAAGTCTTTATTTTGTAAATGTCCATAAGAAATTTTGAAAAAAATTGAAGTCTAAAAATATTTTCGCTTTTCTTCAGAAGTGCTTTCGTAAATAAATAAAACTCGGAAATCCAAAATATTTTCTTAAAAGTCCCTCTTTCGAAAATTAAGAGGCAACATCCAAAATCCAAAAATATTTTTTCTTCTTTAGAAAAAGAGAAAGCAAATGAAAATTCAAGCAAAAATATTTTCTCTTTACTTTTAAAATTCTCAAAGTTCAAATCAAAAGCAAATGAATTTTTTTAGAAGTCTTTCTTTTAAAAATTAAAAAAAAATCAATTCAAAATCAAAAATTCAAAAAAAAATATTTCCTTCCTTCTTTTAAAGCATTTCTTTTAAAAATTCCAAAAGAAATAAACAAGAAAATCAAAAAATCCAAAAAATATGTTTTTTTTGGTCTTAAAGCTTTCATGATCTGAGTTTTATAAATATAAACAAAAAAAAAGTTAGCTTATTTACTCCATTCTCAATCTTCCCAAACTACGCAAGATCTGATTCATGCGGCATCATAATACGTAGGCAATCCCCATCGGATTCGATCATAGTCATAAAATTAATTGAGTGGAGAATAAACTAGAAAAAAAAGAGAAAGAAAATTTGAGTGAAAAAAAAAGAGAGAATGACAAAAATAAAAGAGTGACAAAGACAAAAAAAAGAGAGAGAAGGCCAAAAATAAAAGAGCGACAGAAACGAAATGAAAAAAAATCAAATCAAGAGTGATTAAAGAGACAGAAATAAAAGAAAAGAGGTACATATTGAAAGGGTTAGTTAAGGCCGGGATGAAATATGCAACCGTTCAAACACACGGTAGAAGCGTTTAACTGTTAGGTGCATTGCATCCAAACATGCGATTTCCTATCTATTAAGCGTCTCAAAACTAACAAGGTTGTTGGGTTTGCAAATTAGTCATATTTTGGTGGTTGGTTTTGTTGGTAGTCTAGCCTCCCCTCCTTCACAAGATCCAAAGGCACATATGGCCTCCACAAGCAATCTACCAATCATCGGTCCTAAGGATAGCCCGGCATCGGCTATTCTGCAGCTAGAATCAGCAGTTGTTGAAGAGAATAAGATATTGCGTCTTCGCATATTGGAAAGGTGGGATGCCTGGTCTAAGGGTAGGAAACCGCCAAGTGCAATCTATGGATTCCCTGAGTTGATCCCCATGTCAAGTGAGGTTACCAATGCCCCTGTTCCCAACCCGCTCATCCCATGCGGGCACCCTCCAATGCCCTCCAATGATCCTGGCATGCCTTCTGTGGTTCGCCTCCAGGCACCGGCTTCAAGGGCACCCCCTCCAATGTTCATCTTTCAGGGTCCAGAGCGTCAACCAGAAATAACATATGTGACCCTGTACTCCTTCACTCAACCTCCGTAATATAAACTCTCAGGGGAACAAGAAAAGGTTGTTAAAATTCCCGAACAAGAGGAAATGGCTCAGAAGATGAAGAGCCTGGAATAAATCCTGAAAAACATGCAAGGTCTGAGTGACCGAAAGAGTGTCTCATACTCTGATCTCTGTATGTTTCCCCATGTCCATTTGCTAGCTGGCTTCAAGATGCCAAAATTTGAAAAGTACGACGAGCATGGAGACCTGGTCGCTCACCTGAAGTGATACTGTAACCAGTTGAGAGGCGTTGGTGGAAAAGAAGAGCTGCTAATGGCCTATTTTGGGGAAAGCCTCACCGGAATCGCTTCTGAGTGGTATACAGATCAAGAAATTACTCATTGGCACGTGTGGGACGATATGGCCCGAGATTTTATTCTCCAGTTCCAGTATAATGTGGACATCACTCCTGGCAGAAACTCTTTGTCCAATTTGAAAAAGAAAACCGCGGAAAGCTTCCGCGAATATGCTGTCAAATGGCGTGAACAAGCTGCCAGGGTAAAGCCTCTAATGGACGAAATTGAAATAGTCACGGTCTTTCCACAGGCCCAAGAGGCAGGCTACTTCCAGAACATGATGTTCGCTATGGGAAAGCCGTTTGCTGAGGCTGTCAAAATTGGGGAGATGGTAGAAAGTGGGCTGAAAACGGGTCGAATCTTGAGTCATGCTGCTTTTAAAGTCACATCATTAGATTTTCAAAATGGTTCAGAGGATTTGATAAATGGAAATGGGAGAGAAGAAGGAGCCATGATGGCTTCCAGCTCGAGGGGGCTCGCAGGTCATTCAGCCAATCATATATGCTTCTTGAGGTCCCTCAACATTATTATCCCCTTCAAGATGTTGCTTATTCTGTGGCATCGCCTCCCTATGCGGTGATGAATGCGCAACCTTACCCGCGGCCACAACATTATCCACAAAACCGAGCTCCACCTCCCATAAATGTCGATCCTTACCAAGCTTCATATAATCCCCAACCAATTGATCCCCAATACAATCCTCGCCCAAGAAAGTCTTTCAGAAAGAATCAGTTCACCCCTATTGGTGAATCGTATTCAAGCTTGTTCCAAAAGCTAATCAGGCTAGATCTATTGCAGCCAGTGGCCCCGAACCGGCCGAACCCCGAGTCCCCCTCGCACCGAGCTGATGCTAGATGTGAATACCACTCTGGAGCAGTGGAACACAACACAGAGGACTGTTGGACCCTTAAAAGGGCAGTTGAAGACTTGATTGAAGCTGAAAGAATTGTTTTTCGGGATGAAGAAGTTCTTGATGTGATGAACAATCTGTTTCTTGCTCACAACATTGGGCCAATAGTCGGAATGATTTGTGATGATGAGGAATTTGATCCGGCACTGAAGGCCATTGCAGCCATTGCCGAGACAGAAGGAAAGTCAAAAAATGGTCGTCAAGCATGAAAGTTCCCCATCAGACAGGAGTCTTAGTAGCCAGTCTTGCTCTCCTTTCTATATTCGAATTATCTCAGGGTGTGATCTGGATGTTCTACTTTATTGTCTTACTTTCTGATGTAAACCCTTCTATCTCTGAAATTCAAGAAAAAATTTCAAAAAAAAAAAAGAAATCAAAAATCAAATGAAATTAATATTTTATTGTCCAGGAATGTCTCTTTTCTTAATCTTGTCATTTTTCTTATTCTCTTTTCAGTTATGTTAAATGCAAATTTCAATAATATGGCATGCTTGCGAACTTCATGCTCAGATCCTGAAACGCTGTCAGATCTCGAAATAATGAATCAAGAATTAGATCACAATGAATATAAGTTTAAGGAAATAAAACAAAGAGTTGGAACAGCTAAAGGAAAATTGGTTCCAGATTGGAAAGGTCCATACATTACAACAAGAGTACTGCCAAAAGAATGTGTTGTACTTGGGACACATCGAAGGAACTGTCCCTGAAACAACTGTCAATGCAAATGCAGTCAAAAAGTAATATGTTGGATCCTCTATATAACATTAATGTTCTCTGATTGGGATGAAGAAGGCTTTCTTTCTCACTATCCAAACACTTTCAACCCTTTGCAAACCCTTTGAGCCGGCTCCCATTCTTTGATTACCCTCTTTGGAACCTGAAAGTGTTATTGAAAAATATCAAATGAAGAAAAAAATGAATAAAAAAAGGAAAAGAAAAAGAAAGATGCCAAAAAAGACAAAGAAAATGAATTGAGAAATGAAAAAAAGAGGAAAAAGGAAAGGAAAAAAGAAAGAGATAACAAAACAACAAAAACAAAAAGAAAATCGAAAACAAAAGTTTCTCTGAACTACGTTCGACTTGATTCCGAAAGAATACGTAGGCAGCCTCTCTCTAGGTTCAGTCACACCAAAATAAAAATCCAAATTCCCCCAAAAGTGAAACTGGGGCAGATGTTATAATAGTTCGGCGACGATCCCGCCTGAATGGTTCCAAAGTTGTAATTCAGTCCAAATCATTTTTACCCAAATCCTTTCAAGTCTTTCCGATCGATCGGTGAGAATGTTCAAGGATCGTAGAATACAGCTACTTGGATCTAATGCAATCAAAGTGAAAATAAAATAAAATGAGAGAGTCTTATTGGTGAAAACTCACACAGGCACCGTGAGGCGACAGTAAGTAGAGAAATGGAAAATGAGAGAGTCTTGTTACTGAAAACTCGCAAAGAGCACTATAAGGCGATGGTGAGAAAAAAAATGAGAGAGGTCAGTTGGTGAAAACCCGCAAAAGGCGTCACTGATCGAAAAGAGGATCCTCACAACCATCGCCATCAACAGAGTCCTAGCAAGGTTCCTCGGTATTAAGGCAAAGTTGTGATGAATTTTTGAGAGTCGGGCGATTTACATAGATCAGTCATCCAGTCCAAAAGGCATGTCATGTTCATTGAAGTCCGCATGTACTCCAAATAAGTCCTTCTTTCCTTTCCCCGAAAGGGATACCTCTTGTCTAAATTCATTTATCCATTCCATTATTTGTTTTTCCTTTGAATCCCTTTCAGTCTAACTCTATTCCGAAACTGAGACAAAGAAGGGATGGCAAGATTGATTTACAGTGTTCCTATTTGACACGAGCTAATGTGCAATAAGGCACTCAGCTTCGTCAGGAGGCATCAAGTTGACTTCGATCGGACATGGTGGCTGATGTTTTGAAATTGAAAACTCTTAGAAGGAGAAAATTAAATTGAAGTGCCTATAAAGGCAAATGAAGTTGAAAAGGTTGAGTGCCACGTGGCTAATCGTCTCGGTAAAGTTTTGAAAAGTCGAGGTGCCCCAAATGCTCTGAAATTAAAGTTGGAAGAAAGAAGCCAAAAATGAAAGGCCTATGAAGGTGAAACAAAGTTGGAAAAGGTTAATTCCCACGCAACTAGCCGTTGCAGCAAAGTTTGAGGGGCCAAAAGTTCCCCAATGCTCCGAAGTCAAAAAAAAAAGAAAAAAAAAGAAGTCAGAAGGGAAAGACCTACGAAGGCAAAATAAAGTCAATAAGGTTGAGTTCCACCAACCAACTGTCATGGCAAAGTCTGGAAAGCTAGAGTTTTCTCCAGGGTCAGAAATGCAATTGATATTCAAGAAACAACCAGTTGCAGATGAAAGGGGCCGAGATCAAGTGATCAAAACAATTAAGGTCACAAAACCAACTACCATTTCAACTGACAAATTGTTCTTTGATTTGAAAATATGAAACAGGTGCAGTCCAAAACAATCTTGCAAGAATCAGGAGCAATAAAAGCAAGGCACGCAAAAACCAAAACGGTTCTACAACAAAAGTTGACCCGAAAAGGGAAGTCTTTTTAAACCCTTCATTCATTCCCCTAAATAAAAAAAGAGGAAGAAGAAAAAGAAAGGAGAAATAAAAGAAGAATAAAAATTCAAAATCATGGTAGCCTAGGGTTCGCAATCTCTAGCTGTGTTTTCCCAACATAGGGTCTAATTCCCTAGTCACTTCTAGCATAACCTGATAGTCTTTTCCATTACAGGATTCCACTCCCTAGTTGATCCCCGGCATAACCCGTGGACCTCCCCCCATAACCCGAGGACCTTTTTTCTTTTCCGACACAACCCGATGACTTTCCCGGCATAACCCCACCTCCCCGGCATAACCCGAGGACTTTTTTCTTTTCCGGCATAACCCGATGACTTTCCCGGCATAACCCGTGGACCTCCCCGGCATAACCCAAAGACCTTTTTCTTTTTCCGGCATAACCCTATGACTTTTCCGACATAACCCATGGACATCCCCGGCATAACCCAAGGACCTTTTTCTTTTCCGGCATAACCCGAGGACCTTTTTCTTTTCCAACATATCCCGATGACCTTTTTTCCTTTCTGGCATAACCCGATCATTTTTCCAGCATAACCTGGTGATCTTTCCAACTTAGGGCCTCCGATCCCCATTTGATTTTATTTTAGATATAGGGTCTCCACTCATTAATCTCTTTTCCTCAAGGATACACAATCCTGATTTTATTGCTTTCAATAAAGAAATAGTTTAGAGTTTTGTTGCAATAACTCACGAAATTTTCCTAGTGAAAACTGGGGTAGAAAAATTTCGTTCTTTTGTTTGTTTTGGTGTCTGAACAGGTTTTTTACCATGAGAAATGAGGTTTGAGATTGTGAGCACGTGATTTTTGTTTCGCGCGACAATCGCTCCAAAAGAAATAAAAAATAATAACAATTGGTCCTGCTGTACAATTTTTGGATTTTTACATGGCGCTTTGTTAATTATTTATGATTTTTGCCCATTTTATTTTATTAAAACAAAATACAAAAAAAAATGTATGTGTCATGCATAATTTGAACCGTAATCCGATTGTTAAATAGAAAATCATAAATAGGCATCTTTGTCCGTGATTTTGTTTTTGTTTGATTTTACCTGTTTTAAAATATTTTAATGTGTGTGCAAATAATTGTATTAAGTGTTATTTAACTTTAATTTGATTTACTTAGGTTTTGTTTTTAAAGTAAAGAAGAAAATAAAATAAAAAATAAAAATCTTTTTCGGACTTGGGCCAATTTTAAACAAATTGGCCCAAACAAACTAAGCCCAAAACCCATGCTTGCCCGGTCCGTGACCAGCTTACTTCAAGAATGTCTAAACGACGCCGTTCTGAGCCGTTGATCTCTGAAAGATCAACGGCCAAGATCTCTCACCCCGAACCCATCAACAGACCCGACCCACCTTACCCAAACCAACCCAAACCCTGGCATGGGAAACGACACCGTTTCCCCATCATATGAAAGATCCGGGCCTTCCATCTCGCCTCATCCAACGGCTGAGATCAACCCACCCATCCCATATATAACCTTCCAACCATACCCTGCCCCCCTATCCAATACCCCGGCTTTCGTCTTCATCTCTTTCCCCACGAAACCCTAGCCGCCCCCTTATCCCTCGCCGTTAATCCCGGCGGCATGAACGCCGATGACCTTCACCTTAACACCCTAAAACCACCTTGACACCCTGAACATGGATCTGTTGGCCATTCAGTTCGAATCATCCCTGAGGTTCTCGAATCTTCAAAAGAAGATTCGAGCAAAAAACTCGACCCACACCGATGCACCCCAGCTTCACACCAGATAGTCCCCAGACCCCTCTCGTGACCAAACCATGCTTGGTTTGGTCCGAATCTGACCAGGGAAGCATGAATCCCAGATCTGATTTTTGGAACCTTAGGGTTCCTCGTCACTGGTCCGTATCTTGTTCAAGCCGAAGAGATTAAGGTCTAATGGACCTTAATCGAAGTGTTTCTCATCTGAGAAACACTTTGATTAAAGTCCGTTCAGCCTTAAGAAAGGTCTGTTCGAGTCCAAGCTAGGGTCTTTTGATTTTTCGGGTTTTAAGGTGAGTTTTGCTTTCTTTTCTTTATTTGTTTTAGTCCATGTGATTGTTCTAAAGGCTGTTCATGTTTTGTGAAATCTGTGTTTTGAGTTTTATCAACTGTGTCCTGTCCACCTTGCCTGAACCTTTGTTGTTTGATTGAGTTTCTTCTTCTACTTGTTCTGATAATGTGTATGTATGTATTTGTTGTGCAATTAGTTGAATTTCAAATTTGAACTGATTAACTGATTCCTCGGGTACAATTCTGCTTAGTCAATACAATTCGAATCATGTGTCCTATACTGTTAAATGTCTGATTTTGGTTTCGATTGTATGTGTTATAACTAATATAGTCGAGTCGACATGTGTCGTCAATTAGTTTCAGATGTTTGAACAATAAACAAATCGATCTGCTTCTGTTAAGCATTGTCTGAATCAGTTAGGAATTGAATTTAGCTACTTATAGTTGTTAATCTGAATCAGAAATATAAAAGGATTGGTTTTGTTTAGTTGCAGTCAGAATTGGAAGGCATGTGCACTTGTGCACAACATGTGCACTTGTGCACAACATGGGCATAAAGGCCTTTGTTACATTTAAAATAGTTTGACAGCATATGCTGTCAGATTATACCATGTTGCCCATATCCTGCTTTAGTTTAGATATATTAAACCTCACTTAAAAGGTAAGTCTGCCAGGGAATATCATGGGAGTTTGTTCTTATTTAAATAGTAATTGGAATCTGAAAATAAGGGAGCACATGGGAGGGTGTTTTGTGATTGATGAACAGGCTGTTAAAGGGCTAAGTTTTAGGCTTATAAAAGGGGGGAATAGAGAAGTAGATAGGGAGAGAGAGACAGACATAAGAGAACAGAGAGAACTAAGAAGAAGGAGAGCTGAAGTTCTAAGAAAGAGTTACACGCATACAGAGAGAGAGAGACAGACATAAGAGAATAGAGAGAACTAAGAAGAAGGAGAGCTGAAGTTCTAAGAAAGAGTTACACGCATACAGAAAGAGAGAGATACACATAAAAAACTGAGATTGAATATTGAGAGCTGAGTTCTGGAAAAAGAGAGAACACTGAGAAAGAATCCTTTTTGATAGCTCAAATAGATTTCAAGACTGAAAATTGACATTGAATTTTTAAAAGAAATGAGATAGGGAGAGGGATATCACAAAAATCAGAAACTGTTTTCTTCCTGCTATTTGTTCGATTCTTAGTTGGTTCAACCTGTTCAAATAAGTGCTGATTTCCTCTCAAGTATCAGCTAGGTTTTGTTATTTGGTTCGTATTGGCTTGCTTTCTCTTGGAATTGGATTGTCTGAATTCTGAGTCCACTCCCCTGCTTATTGCTGTCATTTTGCTGCCTCTTCCCATTGGCTATAGTTGCATCTTGCACTGGGATTTGTTCTGTTACTATCTGCTGTTACTGCTGCTGTTTGGTGTATGCTACTATATGTCTAACTGACTTCCCTGCTTCTTCGTTGTAAGCATTTCCAGGTACACCTTTCAAGCCTCCATATTTGTGTAACTGATTGTAACAACGAAAAGCATGAATCGAAAAGTTTGAAGGAATTATAATCATCTGTTTGTTCTATTTACAACCCTTTATAAATGTTGTTAAGTTATGTAAATTTTAGTTTGTAGTTCAATAGAGAATATATTAGCAAGTGTGTATTTAATCGAAGCTTATGCCGATCTAAATCACGATATGTAATTCGTTTAATGGTATACAAGATGTAACTATAATTCATGGCATATGCAACCATTAGTGTGATTGTTAATTCAAACTCGTTCTTCAGCATGTTTTGAATATGTAGGGTGAACGGTCCGTTTCAATTTCACAAAAAAAATATACAATACAGTTTCAGATTCTCGAGTTTCAGCTTCATTAGGCAGTTTATAGGATGAGTTTCAAACATCATTAGTCGCATCTTCTAATAAGTGGTTTTAATTAATCCTGTCTAAATAAGTTAAAGTTAAGGAGCTCTTGTAGTAGTCGTAGCATTTCATCAATCTTGTATATAATTCTTCTATCAAATTAAAAGCATGTTTCATGAGGTACAACGTTTCTTCACTCTGTAAATAATTAATCAGACGATTAACCAAAATCTGGATTTGGCCAAAGCATATAATTGAATTAGCATGCATCTTTTCTTCTATTTTTAGAGACAAACACATTAGAAATGTAGTCGTTTTAGGATGTTCCTTCTAAAATAATGAGACGAGCCTCGCCAAATAAAAATGTAAATTGCGGGGCCCTCAATAATTAACCATAATAAATATTTAGAATTCAGGACAGGCCGTTTAGTGAATTTCATGGCCTTCCTCAAAAATAATAACGCGTTTAGACTTTTTAGGCACGGTTTAATTAAATTATATTCTTAAATTCGGGTGTACATTGATGTGACCCAAATCCAAATCTCAACGGAGTCGAAATGTGTTAACAACCACGGGTGCATTGATTGTGACGTGGTTCGAGATGCATTTTCCCGACGTTGCAATTCTATAAAAATAAATGATAATAATAAAAGCGGTTTAAACTTAATAAAAGCACGTAAGTCATAACATATATTTAAATCAGATATTTAGCCATTATAACAATTTAAGCGACCGTGCTAGAACCACGGGATTCGAGGGTGCCTAACACCTTCCCTCGGGTCAACAGAATTCCTTACTTAGAATTTCTAGTTCGCAGACTTCATTTGGAAAAGTCGAAAATTTCCTCCATTTGGGATTCAAGATAAACCGGTAACTTGGGACACCAAAAGCCAAACCTTTCCCAAGTGGCGACTCTGAATTAAATAAATAATCACATTTCGAATATTGTCACTTAAATTGGAAAAACTCCCCTCGCGCACTTAACCCTTCGGGGAGGGCGCGCAAAAAGGAGGTGTGACAGAGATGACCAAAAGAAGAAGTCTCAATCCAAATAAAAGAAAAGAAAAACAAGAAAAGAAGTTGAACTCTAAGTGCAGAAGCGGAGAAAAGATGTGGACTGTCCAAGATATGATTGAAGTCACAAGCTTTGCATGTCCCGCCTTGATCCGAAGAGCTGAAGAAAAATGAACCAGCGTTCGCAGCTAACGAGCATCAAGATTCAGATCAGAGTGTGCAGGAAGAACCAACCAAGACTCAAGATCAAGCTTCAGAAGATTTATAGATAGGAATCTTGTAACTCGTAGCTGATAGGTTTAGTTAGTCTTTTTCATTTTGATTTCGATGTAATAACAGTAACGCGAACTCGAGCCTCGACGGAACCTCACTCGACTCTCGAACTCATCACTCCATCATCCTTCCAGAACTACATCAACCTGATTCCTTTATAGCCAAGGATATGTAGGCAACCTCCGAAGCAAGGTTCGGTAAAACGTTTTCAAAATGCTTCCATATGGTTTAAACTCCATTTCTAACACACAAGAGAACAATCAGATCTCCTCAACCTAGTAACAGCCGAGAACCCCCCCTCCTCCTCCTCCCATAGTAGAACCCTAAAAGCTTTAAACTCTGAGGTCTGAAATTTCAACTTCAAAAAGACAAGAAAAAAGTAAAAAAAGAACCACTAAGGATCCTTGAATCTGGCCCGATTTCTATTGTGTTTGGTTTGATAATTCCTGGATTTTCGAATTGATTTTTGGCTGGGATTGGTGCTGTTTTTCTGTCGATTCTATTGCTGAGCTCTAGAACTGCTAAAGAAGTGGAGAAATCTATTGTAGAACTTTTAAATTTTTGTTGAGGAAAAGAAGAGGAAAGAAGGGCATATCGCTCTTGGATTTAATATTGAATGGAAGCCCAGTTTTAGAAAAGGTCAGTTCAATGTTAATATCTTGACTTTCATATGAACTTTGCAAACTACGATGGGAATTCTTGAGTTCTATCAGTCTTTCAGTGTTCTAGATTAATGGAGTATAATTGATCCACATAATTTTCGTTAGTTTGAGCGTTGGTAATAAGAAGGTCAAAATCTTTACCCCTACCAAAACGCGTGGATTCAAATATTTTTAATTTCACATTGCTAACAGAAATAAATTGATCAAGAATTGGAATTGAATCATAATCTTTAGCATTTTTATACTTGAAATATACAACCATGATTGAATTCTTTTTGCCTAGAAAAAAAAAATCAAGAATAATAATAACAAAGAGGTCATGTTGTCAAGAATACGATAGGTCTAGTTCAAATATTGAAATACAAATAGAATCGATACGGAGTTGTACCAAAATAACACCAAACAGATTCACAGAATCTCATCAGCTAATTTTCTTGACGAACTCACGATTCTTCAACAGGCTTCAGTCGGCACTAGGGTTTCAATCTGGACCCAGCACGAACAATAACCAATTCAAATTTACAGACAGGAAACGTCGGGAGTTTAGATGGATGGAATTGAATCAAAGCACTGATTCTTCAAAAGTACGCACAACAGGGAACACGAGTGAAACCACATGTGGATCAATATGTGCCCTCGTCCAAATTCTCAGCGTTGAAAGAAGAGCTATTTTAATAGAATAAATGAATAATCGGGTAAATAGTTTGAGCCGCATGGATAAAAGTAGTAAATAATTTAGACCTGAGTATTAAAAAGTAAATAGTTTTGAATTAATGGGTATAAAATAAGATTTTCTCAAGAATAATCTCAAAGTTGATTGGTACTGCCCGCAAAAGAAATACTACGTTTGAGTTTATGTTTAAGATTTTGTTAAGAATTACTTTAGTGTCAAAGTTTTAAGGCAGAACACATAATTTATCCTCAGAATTATGGACAAATTAAATCCCTGTTTTATTTTTTTGATCATGAAAATCATTTTACAAACTCAATTTTTCTAAATTATAGTTAAAACACGCCTCTTCGATCACATTCTCAAAGTGTATTTCACGCACCATTCATGTTGTAATACGTGTCTTTAATTAATAAAAAAATGAACTAGTTGAAATATGTATAATATATTCTTCATCTTCTCAAACAGAGACCGGCGCCGAGAATAGCCGAAAAATTCCTATCACCAACTTTTTTTATCACAAAATCCATTAGCCCTCTATTTTCAACCACCGGAAAAAATAAACACAAGAAAAAACGTTTAATCTTAACTCAAAAGCACTAAATTTCTCTAGCCCAGCACCTTAAAACTATGATTTTCTTTTCTTCATAAATTTCATACCCTACAAAAAGACTATTCACTATAATTCCTATTATTATACACGCATTTACAAACAAATCTGTCTCTCTTCAACTTTTAATTTCCCCCCCCCCACACAAAAGAGTTATAAATTTGACCCACACCAATCTTTTTCTCCAGATATGAATCGTCGACATCAATTTAAAAGGAGATGGAGGGTTTGGAGGAAGAAGACTGAATGGGAGGGTCTATGAGAGTGAAGAAGAGGACCTAAGGAAGAGGAAGGCACGGTGACCCGTTGACCGGGGGGGGGGGGGAGTTCAAGGTGATTATAAGTCTATGTCGTGATTCTTGGTATAAGTCCCACGAGTCCAAATTTATACTTAAATTCTATTTTTAATCAGTTAGATGTCCAAATCTCATTTTAAGTGACTCTAGGTCTAAGTCCAAAATTCCTCAAATTCCATCTTTAAATCAGTGGTTTAGTGTTAAAAATTACTGGGTAACAAAGATGCAAGCTCAAATTAGTGTGAATATCACTTATCTTCACTTAGATGTTGAAATCCTTGCTAGAAATCGCCTAAGATCGAGCTCCAAATATATCCTAAAATGGAAAAAATAAAATAAATTACTCGTAACTCGATATTTTATATTGGCTGAATACATACGGAGACACTTAAAATTGATACGATTTTTCATGTAGACACCTGAATTTAAGGGTATTCCAAGTCTATGTTTCGCGATACAATCCACGCGATCACGCTTCACCCAAACTTGTACCCTAAAACTATTCCTATTCCCTAAAGTAATACTCAATCTTTGAAACAATTATTAAAACAAACTTTCTTTTTCCTTTTTTTTTTTAACAAAAGATTGTACTATTTCATTTAATGTGATCAAATTTTTAAAGAAAAATGAATTCATAACTTGTACAAAACTGGGCCTTCGTAATTGTGGAGCCTAAGGCCTTTGCTTTAACTGCCGTAAAAATAGTACGGTATAGCTAGTTTTCGGACTGATTATTCAAAAATAGCCAACATTTACCAAGTCAATAAAAAATAGTCAATATTTTGCTGCAACAGAGACCGGTCCAGCATAATATACTGGAGTTTGGTGTACCTGTGTATGAAGCATATTATGCTGGACCGGTATACTTTGCTAGCTTCAGTATAATATACTGGAGACTGGAGCACCGGTGCTTCAAACTCCAGTATATTATGTTGGACCGGTATACTTTGCTAGCTCCAGTATAATATACTGGAGACTGGAGCACCGGTGCTTCAAACTCCAGTATATTATGCTGGACCGGTATACTTGCTGGAACTCCAGTATATTATGCTGGAGTTCTAGTGTACTTATGCTGGAACTCCATTATATTGTGCTGGAGTTCCAACATACTTATCCTGGAACTCCAGTATAATATGCTGGAGTTCAAGTATACTTATGCTGGAACTCCAACATAATATACTGACGTATTTTCCGAGTTTTAACAGTGTTTTCGCTCAGATTTATCTTTACATGAAAAGTGACTAAATTTCAATTACTTTTGAAACTGAGCGATTTTTGAACGACCAGTTATAAATCTGGCTATTTTTGAATTTCTCCCTTAACTGCCTTATGCTAGCTGGCCTTATGTTTTGACTAGAGAAATAAAGGAACATGAAAAATTATAGGTACTGGAAGTCCAGTTAGTACAAGGAAAAGAAATCACAAAATATGGCAAAAACTTGTGAACAAAAAATAAGTTGATCTTCCCCAAAACATAACAACACTGATAAGCTTGTGAATTAGATGTGGTGCATCAGAAAAAAACCAGGATCAATAACCAAGGGCCAAATTTTGGAGGAATCTTGAATCCATATCAAAAGAAGCCCAACTTATAGAGGCAAATGAGTGAAGTATCTGTAAGCCCAATGGACTCATAAACAATTTGTGCAGTTTTGTACAACACCTTTATCCAATAATTGGCGTAAAAGGACTATCTTTGAGCATTTGGCACACATACCCTAAATTTAAGATGAAAAATTAACCCAAATAGTCGTTCATTCAATAACTTAAACTTAAAAAAAGCCCGTGAAAGTATAATATATGCATAATTTATGTATTATATGTATATAATTGCATATAATATATATATAATCTATGTATATGACTAGAAAAAGTGAACAATGAATATAACCGGCTATTTATGTAAAGATGCCATTTAATATTTAATGATATTCTTACTTCTCTAATGGTTCAACCATCACCCTAAAAATAAGCTTTCATTTTCTTCTTGTTAGTATTCGAAATCTTTCAAGATTTTTTCCCAAATCTCTACAATCTTTTTTCTGAGATTTTTTTAATTATTTCTCACAAGCATTAAAAATATAAAAAATTACAATTATATTTTATATATCACAGTGTATAACAAATAATAATGTGTATGTCAAAATATATAACATAATAATAATTGCATTATTTGTAGATCACAACGTATAATACAATAATAATGTGAATATGAAAATGTATATCACAATTTTATTAAACAAAAAGAAACAATATTTTTAAAGAAAAATACACACCTAGTTTTCTGGTTTTCTTATTTCTCACAAGAATTAAGAATAAGATTAGTTACCTCATATAGCAAAGGTTAAAATTTTATTTAATTTAAATGAATACCTTTTTAAAAAATTATATTCCATAACTACCTTTTAATTTTTTTGTGATGACCTTGGGTCATCACTTGTGTTAGAAACAAATTATGTGTTCTGAGGCCTTAAAACCTCCTTTTTACCTCACCTCGATTTGTGTGCGTGATCCGAACATATATTCGGAAAGTTTTTATGTGAAAAATATGAGAAACAAAAATTTAGAGTTAAAATTTAAATATGGTTGACTTTGGTCAATATTTTGAGCAAACGGACCCGGATCTGTGTTCCGATGATCCCGGGAGGTCTGCAATAAAATATGGGACTTGGGCGTATGCCCGAAAATGAATTCCGGGGTACCAAGCCTTAGAAATCAATTTTTGAAAGAAATTGTTTTGCTGAATTATTTATGAAATAAAAAAAGAATTAATGCTTGAAACCATTGGTATCGAGCCCGTATTTTGGTTCCGGAGCCCGGTACGAACTTGTTAAAGTATTTAAATGATAACTGTGAAATTTGGTAAAAAAATAGAGTTTATTTGACGTGATTTGGACCTCCGGTTGAAGAGTTATGAACTTTAAGTGTTCTTGATGAAAATGATGAGTTTTGAGGTTTAATTCATAGTTTTACATGTTATTTTCATGATTTGATTGCACGAGCAAGTCCGTATGATATTTTTGGGTTAGTGTGCATATTTGGTTTGGAGCCCCTAGGGCTCGGGTGAGTTTTAGATAGGCCACAAAGTGAAATTTGGACTTAGAAAGTTACAGGTTTCAGCTGCTGTGTGTTGTAGGTCTGCAGGCTTTGCAATTGCGAAGCCTGGCTCGCAGTTGCGAACGCCCATCGCATTTGCGAAGACTGGGCGGGGTAGGGAACCTTCTCAATTGCGAAGCTTATATCACAATTGCGACCTTAGCAGGCATCCCATTTGCGAGCAATGGTTCGCATTTGCGAATAAAGTAGAGATAGGCATCCTTAGCAATTTCGAAGCTTTTTGCCGCAATTGCGAACATATCATCGCAATTGTGATATCTGAGCCTGTGTAATTCATGACTTAGCCGAAAATCTTTCATTTTTAAAACTCTTTCAAAACATAAACTCTTTTGGGCGATTTTTCAAAGAAAAGTTCTTCTCCAAATCGATTGTAAATCATTTCTAACTCGTTTTCTTCAATCATTAAAATCTTTTCACATGATTTCAACTCAAAATCAAGGATTTTTATGGGGAAAATTGAGTGTTTTAGGTAAAACTGTGACGACCCAGCTAGTCGTCTCAGGAATTACCGCTTCGTTTTTCCCATTTCTGCTTTTTTATGCTTTGTTCATCCGTGTTTTGTGGTATCGGGTTGGTCGGATCGAATCCGGAATGATTTTGGTAAGATTTGAGACACTTAGTCTCCTTTAAGGAAGTTTAAGTTGGAAAAGTCAACCGGATGTTGACTTCCATGTTAGAGGGCTCATATATGAGTTCAGGTAGTTCGGTTAGCTTCGCGAGGTGATTTGAGACTTAGGAGTGCGATCAGAATGGGTTTTGGAGGTCCGGAGTAGATTTGGGCTTGAATTGGCGAAGTTGATATTTTGGCGATTTTCGGTTGGTAGGCGAGATTTTGATATAGGGGTCGGAATGGAATTCCGAGAGTTGCAGTAGTTCCGTTGTGTCATTTGGGATGTGCTTGCAAAATTTCAGGTCATTCGGACGTGGTTTGGTTGGGTTTTTGATCAAAAGCGAAATTCGAAAGATTTTAGAAAGTTGGCTTGAATCCGATGTGTTTTGGCTGATTTGATGTTGTTTGAGGTGTTTTGATGGTTGGAACAAATTCGAATAAGGTATTAGGATATGTTTGTGCTTTTGGTTGAGGTCCCGGGGACCTCGGGAAGATTTCGGATGGTTGACGGGAAGTTTGGATTGTTATTGCAGCTGCGGAATTACTGCTTCTGGTACTTTCACACCTGTGGATTGGGGACCGCAGGTGTGACGCCGCACGTGCTGGAGATCTATCGCAGAAGCGAAAAAGGGTCAGGTGAGCAGAGACCGCAGAATCGGTAAGGTGACCGCATCTGCGATGTCGCATGTGCGGAAGTGTGGTCGCAGATGCAATTTAGGCTGGATAAGTGATTTCCGCAGAAGCGGAGTATTTAACCGCAAATGCAGTACCGCAGAAGCGGGTATTGTGCCGCAGATGCGAAAATGTCTGGGCAGAACATATAAGTTATTTCATTTCGCGAATTTGAGCTATTTCACCATTTTTTACCTCGGCTTGAGAGCTTTTTGGGCAATTTGAAAGAGTAATTTCAAGGGAACTTCATTGAGGTAAGGAATTTGGACCTAAAACTCGTTCCTATGCTATTATTACATGGATTAGAGCTAGAAATCATGGAAATTAAGGGTGAAAATTGGGGAAACTAGGGCTTGGAACTTAGACCTTTAATCGGGGATTTGAAGGACTATTTGGGGTCGGATTTGAGAACTTTTGATATGTATGAACTCGTGGGGAGATAAGGAATCTATTGATGTAAAAATTATTGAATTCCGAGATATGGGCTCGGGGGTCGGGTTTTGGTAATTTCGGGATTTGTGCCGTTTATTGATTGTTTTCGCTTGGGCTTCATTCCCTTAGCATATTTTGATGTCCTCGTTCTGATTTTGGATAGATTCAATGCGAGTGGAGGCCGATTCGAGGGGCAAAGGCATCGCGAGCTAAAGACTTGACCGATTCGAGGTGAGTAATGATTGTAAATGATGTTCTGAGAGTTTGAAACCCTAGATTTGCACATCGTAGTGCTATATTGAGGTGAGGCACACGCTCGATGATGAGTGTGGGGTCGTGCACTATTGGGGATTGTGACTTGGTCCGTCCGGACTGATTATTTTACCGCGTATTTGACTGAAATCTATTTGTTATCATCATTATTTGGGCTGAATGCCATATTTGGGCCTTGTGCCAACTATTTGAACCCTTCGGGGATTTTTACTGGTATTTCCTCACTGTTTTGACTTTATACTTGAACTTAGTCATGTTATATTTTACTGTTTTCATACTCAGCCATGTTTACTCTGTTTTAACACTTATATGATCTTTTAAATGATATTTTGGGCTGAGAAACATGTTTTACTACTGCCCGAGTGGCTTGTGAGGATTTTTGACTGAGTAAGGCCGAGGGACTATGTTGTGAGGAAACATTTGATATTGATTGTGAGGCCGAGGGCCTGAGATATGTACGCCACAAGGTGGCTTGATTGATATGAGGCCGAGGTCCTAGTGATGATGCCACGAGGTGGCTTGATATTGCGCTTGGGCCGTAAGGGGCCCCTCCAGAAGTCTGTACACCCCCAATGAGCGCTGGTACCCATTGTGATGTGAGATTGAACCCAAAGGAGCTGGTATTGTTCTATGTGATGGCCCGAGGGGCTGGTACTGTTCTGAGATGTTGCCCGAGGGGGGATTTGTTGATACTGTGCCCGAGGGGCGAACTTCTATTTGTTTACTTTACCTTAACTGCCTGTCAATTACCTGTTTACTTGTTGAAAAAGGATTGTTACTTAACTTTTCACTGGTTTACTACTTTTAAATGGTTTTACTGCTTTATTATAGAATGCTTTGTGCCTTACGTAATTTCTTGCTTTCAGTCTTTATTTACATTTGTTACTCACTGAGTTGGAGTACTCACTTTACTCCCTGCACCTTGTGTGCAGATTCAGGCGTTGCTAGTTCCGCTCCCGAGTGCTAATCCCTCCCGCTTCAGGTGGACATTCGGAGTTCAGGAGGTAGCTGTTGGCATCCGCAACCCCGTGTCTCTACTCCTTTATCACTTCTATCTTTTTTCAGACAGTTGTACTAGTTTATTGATTTAGCGGATCTGTATTATGACTTATAGATGCTCATGACTAGTGACACCCCGGTTAGGGCTGTGTATAAGTGTTCTTTCGCATATTTACGTTATCATTGTCATTTCCGATTTATTTTATCATGCCTAGACCGTTTCTTAAATGTTTAACTGTTAATAATTGGAAAACAGAAAGTGTCGGCTGACCTTGTCTTCATGAGAGGCGCCATCACGACCGGGTCCGGGTTAGGGTCGTGACAAATTGGTATCAGAGCCTAGGTTACATATGTCTCACGAGTCATGAGCAGGTTTAGTAAAGTCTCGCGGATCGGTACGGAGACGTCTGTATTTATCCTCGAGAAGCCACAGAACCTTTAGGAAAAACTTCATATTCTTGAAATCCTTGTCGTGCGAATTTGTTGATCCGAGTACTAAATTTTTTTGTTCTATTCTCTCACAGATGGTGAGGACACACGCTACTGGTCGGGGTGGATGACTCCCAGTACCACCAGCTGTGGCCACCAGAGGCCGAGAACGCGACCGTGGTCGTGGTAGGGGCAGAGCAGCTAGAGCAGCACCTGCAGATTCACCAGCTGTCCTAGTTCAAGATCAGGTCCCAGTTATGGACGCTCCTGCAGCACTAGCTCAGTCACCAGCTGTGCCCATTGTGATTACGGGTCTTCAGGAGGCCTTGGCTCAGATCTTATCAGTTTGCACTAGTCTGGATCAAGCGGTTTCAGTTGCTACAGCCGTAGCTACTTCTTAGGCCAGGGGAGGCAATCAGACTCCCGCCACTCGCACACCTGAGCAGGTCGTGCAGGGACTTCAGACGCTGGGGGCACATCCAGCCTAGTTGGTTGTAGCTGCACAGGATTATGTAGTTCCTGCTATGCCGGAGGATGAACAGCGTAGGTTGGAGAGGTTTGGTAGACTGCAACCTCCAACCTTCAGTGGTGCAAAGGGCGAGGATGCCCAGGGTTTCTTAGATAAGTACCAGAGGATGCTTCGTACAGTGGGTATTCTGGAGACCAACGGGGTCACTTTCACTATTTATCAGTTTTCTGGAGCTGCCTTTACTTGGTGGGAGGCTTTTGAGAGGCGTAGGCCTGTTGGTGCAGCACCCCTTACCTGACAGCAGTTCTCCGTTCTCTTTCTGGAGAAGTATGTGCCACAATCCCGCAGAGAGGAGCTGCGTAGAGAGTTTGAGTGGTTGCGTCAGGGAGAGATAACTGTGATGCAGTACGAGATGAGGTTCTCTGAGTTAGCTCATCATGCTATTTGGATGGTTCCGACAGATAGAGAGAGGATTAGGAGGTTTGTTGATAGCCTAACTTATCAGCTTCGTATTCTCATGACCAGAGAAAGGGTTATTGATGCTACTTTCGAGGAGGTTGTGGATATTGCCCATGATATTGAGTCTGTTCGTCGCCAGGAGCGCAAGGAGAGGGAGGCCAAGAGGCCTCGAGGATCTGGTAGTTACAGTGGTGCTCCTTCGAGAGGTCAGTTTCAGCACGACAGAGGCCGTCCATTCAGGCATGCCCAACCAACTCGCCCAGGTTATTGTGGGGCATCATCGGGTCATGGTTCTCACAGTTCTCCTTAGGGCCAGTCATCACTTAGTGCCCTTCAAGCTCAGAGTTCGTCCTGTGCTCCATCAGTTCAGGGCTCTTCTTTGCCGAGCGCATCTACTAGTCACTCTGGTGCAAGGGGTTCCCTTCAGTCCCCTTCTCCAACACTTGGGAGTTGTTATGAGTGTGGTGAGATGGGCCATATGTGGAGGCAGTGCCCTCGTCGTCTTACGAGTTCATCTCAGCAGAGGGGTCAATCATCGGCTTCAGCGCCAGTTACTTCACCACCACCCGCCCAGCCAGCTAGGGGTGGAGGTCAGTCCGCTAGGGGTTGCCCCAGAGGGGGAGGCCAATCAGGTGGCGGCCAGGCCCGTTTCTATGCACTTCCAGGCAGACCCGATGCTATTGCTTTAGATGCTGTTATTACAGGTATTGTTTCAGTTTGCCACAGAGATGCCTTTGCATTATTTGATCCCGGTTCCACCTTTTCTTATGTGTCATCATACTTTGCTCATTATTTGGGTACACCCTGTAAGTTTCTTGCTTTACCTATTCATGTATCTACCCCGGTGGGCGATACTGTTGTTATAGACCGTGTGTACTGGTCGTGTGTGGTGACTATTGGGGGTTTGGAGACCCGTGTAGATCTGTTATTATTGTGTATGGTGGATTTCGATGTCATTTTGGGCATGGATTGGTTATCTCAGTGTCGTGCTATTTTGGACTGTCATGCCAAGACAGTCACATTGGATATACCGGGTATACCACGGATCGAGTGGCGAGGCTTGACTGATTATGTTCCTAGTAGGGTAATCTCCTTCTTGAAGGCCCAATGTATGGTTGGGAAGGGATGTCTTTCGTATCTAGCCTTTGTGAGGGATGTCAAAGCTGAGACTCCCAGTATTGATTCTGTTCCAGTTATGAGGGATTTTCCCAATCTGTTCCCTGTAGACCTGCCAGGCATGCCACCAGATAGGGATATTGATTTTGGTATTGACCTGGTGCCGGGGACTCATACCATTTCTATTCTGCCGTATCATATGGCACCAACGGAGTTGAAAGAGTTGAAGGAGCAGCTCCAGAAACTCCTTGATAAGGGGTTCATTCGTCCTAGTGTGTCACCTTGGGGTGCGCCGATTCTATTGTGAAGAAGAAGGATGGCACAATGAGGATGTGCATTGATTATAGGCAATTGAACAAGGTAACAATTAAGAACAAGTATCCTTTGCCTCGCATTGATGATTTATTCGAGCAGCTTCAGGGAGCGAGGGTGTTCTCCAAGATTGATCTCCGTTTAGGTTATCACCAGTTGAAGATCAGGGATTCAGATATTCTTAAGACGGCTTTCAGGACCCGATATGGTCATTATGAGTTCTTGGTGATGTCTTTTGGGCTGACCATTTCCCCAGCAACGTTCATGCATTTGATGAACAACGTGTTCCGGCCTTATCTTGACTCATTTGTCATAGTATTCATTGATGATATTCTGGTATATTTGCGTAATTAGGAGGAGCACGCGGAGTATTTGAGAGTTGTGTTGTAGAGATTGAGGGAGGAGAAGCTTTATGCAAAATTCTCCAAGTGTTAGTTTTGGCTCAGTTCAGTAGCTTTCTTGGGGCACGTGGTGTCCAGCGAAGGTATTCAGGTTGATCCGAAGAAGATAGAGGCAGTTTAGAGTTGGCCCAGACCGTCTTCAGTCATAGAGATTCGCAGCTTTCTTGGTTTGGCGGGTTATTATCGCCAGTTTGTTCAGGGATTCTCATCTATCGCATCTCCCTTGACCAAGTTGACTCAGAAGGGTGCTTCATTTGTATGGTCGGACGAGTGTGAGAAGAGCTTTCAGAAGCTCAAGACAACTTTGACCACAGCTCCAATGTTAGTTTTGCCATCAGCTTCAGGTTCATATACCGTGTATTGTGATGCTTCGAGAGTTGGAATTGGTTGTGTACTGATGTAGGAGGGTAGAGTTATTGTTGATGCTTCTCGTCAGTTGAAGCCCTATGAGAAGAACTACCCCGTTCATGATTTGGAGTTGGTTGTCATAGTTCACGCATTGAAGATTTGGATTACTTGTATGGAGTATCTTGTGAGGTGTTCACTGATCATCGCAGTCTTCAACATTCTTTCAAACAGAAGGATCTTAATTTGAGGCAGCGGAGATGGTTGGAGTTGCTTAAGGATTATGATATCACTATATTGTACCATCCGAGAAAGGCCAATGTAGTGGCTGATGTTTTGAGCTGAAAGGCAGTGAGTATAGGGAGTATGGCATATATTCCAGTTGGGGAGAGACCTCTTATAGTTAATGTTCAGGCCTTGTCCAATCGGTTCGTGAGGTTGGATATTTTGGAGCCCAGTCGGGTATTGGCTTGCGTTGTTTCTCGGTCTTCTTTATATGATCGCATCAGAGAGCGCCAGTATGACGATACGCATTTGCTTGTCCTTAAGGACAGAGTTCAGCATGATGATGCTAGAGATGTGACCATTGGTGATGATGGGGTGTTGAGGATGCAGGGCTGGATCCGTGTGCCCAAAGTGGATGGGCTTCGAGAGTTGATTCTTGAGGAGGCCCATAGCTCGCGGTATTCCATTCATCCAGGTGCCGCGAAGATGTATCAGGATCTAAGACATCACTATTTATGGCGGAGAATGAAGAAAGACATTGTGGGATTTGTAGCTTGGTGTCTCAATTGTCAGCAGGTGAAATATGAGCATCAGAGATCGGGTGGTTTGCTTCAACAGATGGATATTCCCAAGTGGAAGTGAGAGAGGATCACTATGGACTTTGTTGTTGAACTTCCACGGACTTTGAGAAAGTTCGATGCTATTTGGGTGATTATGGATTGGCTGACCAAATCCGCACACTTCATTCCTGTGTGTACTACCTATTCTTCAAAGCGGTTGGCAGAGATCTATATCCGGGAGATTGTTCATTTGCATGGTGTCCCAGTTTCCATCATTTCAAATAGGGGCACTCAGTTTACTTCGTAGTTTTGGGGGTCTGTGCAACGAGAGTTGGGTACTCAGGTTGAGTTGAGCACAACTTTTCACCCTCAGACGGACGAGCAGTCCGAGCGCACTATTCAGATATTGGAGGACATGTTGCGTGCTTGTGTCATTGATTTCGGAGGATTATGGGATCAGTTTCTACCACTTGTAGATTTTGCTTATAACAACAGCTACCGGCCGAGTATTTAGATAGCTCCATATGAGGCTTTGTACGGGAGGTGGTATAGATCTCCAGTTGGTTGGTTCGATCCCGGTGAGGCTAGGCTATTGGGGATAGACTTGGTGCAAGATGCTTTAGAAAAGGTGAAGGTGATTCAAGAGAGGCTTTGTACAGCGCAGTCGAGACAAAAGAGTTATGCTGACAGGAAGGTTCGAGATGTGTCCTACATGGTTGGAGAGAAGGTTCTGTTGAAGTTTTCACCCATGAAGGGTGTTATGAGATTTGGGAAGAAAGGGAAATTGAGTCCTCGGTTCATTGGGCCTTTTGAGGTGCTTCGGTGGATTGGGGAGGTGGCTTATGAGCCTGTGTTGCCACCCAGTTTGTCGAGTATATTCCGGTATTTCATGTTTCTATGCTCCAGAAGTATATTGGGTATCCGTCTCATGTTCTGGATTTCAGCATGGTTCAGTTGGATGATGATCTGACCTATGATGTGGAGCTAGTAGCTATTTTGGGTCGTCAGGTTCGAAAGTTGAGGTCAAAGAATATAGCTTCAGTGAAAGTGAAGTGGAAAGGTCGGCCCGTGGAGGAGGCTACTTGGGAGACCGAACGGGAGATGCGGAGCAGATATCCTCACCTGTTTGAGGCTTCAGGTACGTTTCTTGACTCGTTCGAGGACGAACGTTTGTTTAAGTTGGGGAGGATGTGACGACTAGGCCAGTCGTCTCATGAATTACCGCCCCGGTCCCATTTCTACTTCTTTATGCTTTGTTCATCCGTATTTTGTGGTATCAGGTTGGTCGGATCGAATTCGGAATGATTTTGGTAAGATTTGAGACACTTAGTCTCCTTTAAGGAAGTTTAAGTTGGAAAAGTCAACCGGATGTTGACTTCTGTGTTAGAGGGCTCGTATGTGAGTTTCGGTGGTTTGATTAGCTTCGGGAGGTGATTTAGGACTTAGGAGTGCGATCGGAATGGGTTTTGGAGGTCCGGAGTAGATTTAGACTTGAATTGGCGAAGTTGATATTTTGGCGATTTCTGTTTGGTAGGCGAGATTTTGATATAGGGAGAGACTTGAATTGTTGCAGCTGCTGAATTTCTGCTTCTGGTATTTTTGCACCTGCGGATTGGGGACCGCAGGTGCGGCGCCGCACGTGCGGGAGATCTATCGCAAAAGCAAAAAAGGGTCAGTGAGCAGAGACCGCAGAAGCGGTAAGGTGACTGCATCTGTGATGTCGCAGGTGCGGAAGTGTGGTCGCAGATGCAATTTAGGCTGGATAAGTGATTTCCGCAGAAGCGGAGGATTTAACTGCAAATGCAGTACCGCAGAAGCGGGTATTGTGCCGCAGATGCGAAAAGGTCTGGGCAGAACATATAAGTTATTTCATTTCGCGAATTTGAGCTATTTCACCATTTTTGACCTCGGCTTGAGATCTTTTTGGGCAATTTGAAAGAGGAATTTCAAGGGAACTTCATTGAGGTAAGGAATTTGGACCTAAAACTCATTCCTATGCTATTATTACATGGATTAGAGCTAGAAATCATGGAAATTAAGGGTGAAAATTGCGGAAACTAGGGCTTGGAACTTATCCCTTTAATCGGGGATTTAAGGACTATTTGGGGTCGGATTTGAGAACTTTTGATATGTATGAACTCGTGGGGAGATAAGGAATCTATTGATGTAAAAATTATTGAATTCCGAGATATGGACCCGGGGGTCGGGTTTTGGTAATTTCGGGATTTGTGCCGTTTATTGATTGTTTTCGCTTGGGCTTCATTCCCTTAGCATATTTTGACGTCCTCGTTCTGATTTTGGATAGATTCGACGCGAGTGGAGGCCGATTCGAGGGGCAAAGGCATCGCGAGCTAGAGACTTGACCGATTCAAGGTGAGTAATGATTGTAAATGATGTTTTGAGGGTTTGAAACCCTGGATTTGCACATTGTAGTGCTATATTGAGGTGAGGCACACGCTCGATGATGAGTGTGGGGTCGTGCACTATTGGGGATTGTGACTTGGTCCGTCCGGACTGATTATTTTACCACGTATTTGACTGAAATCTATTTGTTATCATCATTATTTGAGCTGAATGCCATATTTGGGCCTTGTGCCAATTATTTGAACCCTTCAGGGATTTTTACTAGTATTTACTCACTGTTTTGACTTTATACTTGAACTCAGTCATGTTATATTTCACTATTTTCGTACTCAGCCATGTTTACTCTGTTTTAACACTTATATGATATTTTAAATGATATTTTGGGCTGAGAAACATGTTTTACTACTACCCGAGTGGCTTGTGAGGATTTTTGACTGAGTAAGGCCGAGGGCCTATGTTGTGAGGAAACATTTGATATTGATTGTGAGGCCGAGGGACTGAAATATGTACGCCACAAGGTGGCTTGATTGATATGAGGCCGAGGGCCTAGTAATGATGCCACGAGGTGGCTTGATATTGCGCTTGGGCCGTAAGGGGCCCCTCCAGGAGTTTGTACACTCCCAATGAGCACGGGTACCCATTGTGATGTGAGATTGAGCCCAAGGGGATGGTATTGTTCTATGTGATGGCCCGAGGGGCTGGTACTATTCTGAGATGTTTTCCGAGGGGCAGATTTGTTGATATTGTGCCCGAGGGGCGAACTTCTATTTGTTTACTTTACCTTAACTGTCTGTCAATAGAATGTTTTGTGCCTTACGTGATTTCTTGCTTTCAGTCTTTATTTACATTTGTTACTCACTGAGTTGGAGTACTCACTTTACTCTCTGCACCCTGTGTGCAGATTCAGGCATAGCTGGTTCCGCTCCCGAGTGTTGATCCCTCCAGCTTTAGGCGGACATTCGGAGTTCACGAGGTAGTTGTTGGCATCCGCAGCCCCGTGTCTCTACTCCTTTATCACTTCTATCTTTTTTCAGACAGTTGTACTAGTTTATTGATTTAACGGATTTGTATTATGACTTATAGATGCTCATGACTAGTGACACCCCGATTAGGGCTGTGTATGGGTGTTTTTCCGCGTACTTACGTTATCATTGTTATTTTGGATTTATTTTATCATGTCTAGACCATTTCTTAAATGCTTAACTATTAATAATTGAAAAAGGGAAAGTGTCGGCTGGCCTTGTCTTCATGAGAGGCGCCATCACGACCGGGTCCGGGTTAGGGTCGTGACAAAAACCTAGGTTTTTCAAATTTTGAGGATTTGAATCTCAATTTGAGGTCTGATTTCAAAATAAATTATATATTTGGGTTCGTGGGGGAATGAGTAATCGGGTTTTGGTTCGAACATCGGGTTTCGACCATGTGGGCCTGGGGGCGATTTTTGACTTTTGGGAAAAACTTTAGAAAAACCTATTTTCATGCATTAGAACTAATTCATTAAGCATTTATTTATATAGTTAAGTAACTTGTGGCTAGATACGAGCGAATTGGTGGTGGAATCAAGAGGTAAATCGATAGTTGAGGCTTGGATTGTGTTCGTGGCATCGAGGTAAGTGTTTGGTCTAACCTTTGCTTGAGGGATTAGTAATCGAGTCTTAATTACTACGTGTTAACTGTGGAGTACGATGTATAGGTATGGTGACGAATATCTATACGTCGGTGTCAAGCATGACCGTAAGTCTTGTATTGTAATTTTATGACTCTGTTGTAGTTTATTCGTGCATTATATGAGAATTATATTATTGTTCCCTTGCCGGGTGTTGTTGTTATACTATTGTTCCCTTGCCAGGATTCTTTTATGATTGGTGTTGATAAATAAAACGGGAGCGGGTTGCACGCCTGCAACGGTAATATATGAAATGGGAGCGGGTTGCACACCTGCAACAGTAATATATGAAATGGGAGCGGGTTGCACGCCTACAACGGTAAGATATGAAATGGGAGCGGGTTGCACGTCTGCAACGGTAATATGTGAAATGGGAGCGGGTTGCATGCCTGCAACAGTAATATGTAAAATGGGAGCTGGTTGTACGCCTGCAACGGTACTATATGAAATGGGATCGAGTTGCATGCCTGTAACGGTGTTACATGTGTACTTGTTTTCCTTATTTCCTTATCTTTTGCTGATAATTGATTTATGGCATTCCTTACATCTTTCTACTGTTATTCTGTTGTTATCTGTTACTCCCCGCAACATGTATCCCCTGCCCAACTTTAGCTGTAATTATCTGCTTTTATTTCTGCTGTATATGATTTAACTGCACATGTATATTTGGTAGTCTGGTCCTCCTCGTCACTACTTCGCCGAGGTTAGGCTAGGCACTTACCAGCACATGAGATCGGTTGTGCTGATACTACACTCTGCACTGTATGCAGATACTGATACCAGAGCTTTTGACCGCAATGCGGGTGCTGTCTTCAGTCCATTCAGGCGACCCAAGGTAGTCCTGCAGGCATCCGCGGGCCTTGACGTCTCCTCCTATCTTTTCTCTTTCTATTTTTACTTATTTAGAGACAGACTTATGTATTTCATTCAGACCATATTTGTAGTATTCTTAGACAGTCCGTGACTTTTGACACCAAATTCTGGGTAGTATTGTACTTCAAATTATGTATCAGTGTTTGGTTGAATTATTAAGTTTTCTTCTTCCGCATTTCCGGTTATTTAATTTATTTCGCTGTTTAATCACTTATTATTTTAAATTGTCGAAAATGTTTAATAAAAAGGGTAATGAATTTATAACACTCGACTTGCCTAGCTTTCACGAGTAGGCGCCATTACGACTCCCGAGGGTGGAAAGTCCGGATCATGAGATTTTTATAGCCAAATATCTATTTATGGTCACCTCTTAACCCTTATGCCATAAAATAAGCTTTTTATTATTTTTCTCTCTCCACTTAAATTTTTCTTATCCCTTCAAATTTCTTGTATCCCCTACCCCATATCTATTCTCCCTCTCCCTCTCTCCCTCTCTCCCCCCCTCTCTCTCTCTCATCTTCCACCTTCATCTTACTTTTACAAAGCTTCTCAAAGATATTTATGTTTTTACAGTTTCGAATCTCAGCACTTTTCATGGATTTGAACTGCAAAGTTTTGAAGTTTATGATGATGAAAACTCCAGTTGATTCCATTCCTCCGTTGAAAATCGCCGGCGATCAAAACAACGTCGTTTTACCGGTTATCGATGGAAACAAACTGAAAATTCAGGTTCCTGTTCCGAGGAAAATCGTTGGCGGCGAGGACGATGTGGTAGATAAGAAGAAAGTGAAAATTGAGGTTCCTATTCCGAGGGAATTGTTATTTCCATACGCTGAGATGACATTAGAATTGTTCTTGAACAAAGACGACAGAGTTTGGAGCTGAGCAACTTGAATTTTCTATTAATATATTTCAATGTATTTCAATGTATCTCGCTTTATTTCCATGTATTTCACTGTATTCATTATCTTTTTTATCATTGTATTTCAATGTATCTCGTCATATTCCATGTATTTCATTGTATTCATTGTCTCGTTGTATTCCATGAATGTATTCATATATTTTTTTAATTAATATATTTTGTGTATATATGTATTCAAATTGCTCTATTTTTGTTGTATTTATCGGCTAGGAAAAATATTCAGCATATTTTCTCTGAAGATTGCTATATTTTTGGGGTGTTATTCGGTTAAGAATCTTTTTTATAACTGGAAATACAAATTTTGTGTATTATAATTGAGTTAGTTGAGTTATATTAGGGGTCTATTATGTTAATTGATTCACTTTCCGTTTAAAAACAGCTGAATAGACCATGAATTGCGCTATTTATGTTACTGTATTCACAAATACATATCGTGAATACACTCTAATATAATAATCTGTCTAGCTATTGTGAGCACGTGATTTTTGCTTCACACGACAATCGCTCCAAAAAAAAAAAAAGAAATAAAAAATATATAATTGGCCCCGCTGTACAATTTCGGATTTCTGTGCGGCACCTTGTGGATTTATTTGTGATTTTGGCCCATTCTTATTTATTTACTTTATTAAAATAAAATTCAAAAAATATATATGTGTCCTGCGTAATTCAAACCGTAATTCGGTCATTAAATAGAAAATCGTGAATAGGCATTTTTCGTCCATGATTTTGTTTGGTTTGACTTTACCGGTTTTGAAATACTTTAGTATGTGCGCAAATAATTATATTTGAGTGTGTATTTAATTTTAATTTGATTTTTTTTTTTTAGTTTTGTTTTAAAAATAAGAAAAGAAATAAAAATAAAAAATAAAAAAAAAGAGAGAAAGAAAAGGCCCTTCCGGACTTGGGCCAATTTGTTAAAATTGGCCCAACGAACTCAGCCCAAACAAACAGCCCAAGACCCAGGCCTGCCCAGCCCAGGTCACCTGATGCCCAGGACGTCCAAACGACGTCGTTTGAGTCGTGCCTGATCTGAGCCGTTGATCTCAGAGTGATCAACGGCCAAGATCAATCCCCATAACCCATCAACAAACCCGACCCATTTACACCCGGACCGACCCCAACCCCTTACCCTTGAAACGACGTCGTTCCCTGTTAGCCGAAGGATCCTGGCCCTTCATCTCGTCTCATCCAACGGCCAGGATCCACTTGCCCACTAACTATATAAGCGCATAACACTACCCTGCCCCCCCTATCCAAACCCCAGCCTTCGTCGTCTTCACCACAACACCTAAAACCCTAGCCGCCTCTGCATACTTCCGCCATGAAAGCCGGCGGCATGGATGCCGGTGACCTTCCCTTGAACACCATAGGACCCCCAGGCCATCCTGAACCCAAATCTACCAACCCCATGTTTCGAATCACCCCCAGGTCCTCGAATCTTCATTCGAAGATTCGAGTCAAAACTCGATCTGACCCAACCAACCCCAGTTTTGTACCAGATACTCCCCAGACCCCCCTCGTGACCGAACCATACTTGGTTTGGTCCGAATCTAACCAGGGAAACATGAATCCCGGATCTGAGTTTTGGAACTTTGTAGTTCCTCGTCACTAGTTCATACCCGTTCGAGCCAAAGAAATTAAGGTCCAAGGGACCTTAATCGAAGTGTTTCTCATCTGAGAAACACTTCGATTAAAGTCCGTTCAGCCTTAAGAAAGTCTGTCCAAGTCCGGTTCAAGGTTTCCGATTTTTCAAGATTTGAGGTGAGTCTGCCTTCTTCCCTTATTTGTTTGGTCCATGTGAGGGATTAGATGTCTGTTCATGTTTTGTGTCAATTTGTGTTTTGAATTTTTATCAACTTTTGTTCGTCCACTCTGTTTGAACATCTGTGTTTGTCTGAATCCTTCTCCTCCTATTCTGATACGGCATGCGTATTGGTTGTATTCCAATTTGTACTAACTAACTGATTCCTCGGATGCACCATTCTATTTTAATCAGTATAAGTCGAGTCACGTATCCTATACTTCTGAATGTTTGATTTTCGGCTACGATTGTGTATGATAATGCTAATATAGTCGAGTCGACATGTGTCGTCAATTAATTTCAACTGTCTGAGCCTAGTAAATCGATTTGCTTCTGTTTAACATTTGTTGAAATCAATTCAGAATCAGTTTCGTTTACCTATAGCTGTTGATTTGGACCAGTCAATGTAAAAAGGGATTGTTTATGTTTAAATCCTGAATTGGAAGGCATGTGCACTCGTGCACAACATGTGCATTGGTGCACCTCATGTGCCTTGTGCACAGCCTGTTTTTCTGCATTAAGAAGCTTTTAAGTTTTAAACAATATGACAGTATATGCTGTCAGATATATTCTACTGCCCATACTTGGCTTTAGTTTAAAGAAGTGTTTAAACCTTTTAAAAGTAAAATCTGCCAGGGAATGTCATGGGATTAATACTTAAATAGCTGAGTGGAAACTGAAAAGAGATGGGCACATGGGAGGGGTATCTGATTAATTTAACAGGCTGTAAAAGGTTTGATGTTGAGGCTTATAAAAGAGAGGCACATTAAGAGATAAGGGAGGACATCTGATAGGGGCACACACAGAGAGAATTAGAAGGAGAGGAAAAAAAGAAAATAGACAGACTGTGAGGAATTTCTGAAAGAAAGAGCTGAAAAAGAAAAACACAAACACAGATAGAGAGAGGTTAAGGGATAGAAGGTGTACAGTCAACAATCAGAAACTGTTTCCTCCTATTATTGTTTGGGTTTCAGCTGTTCAATTTGTTCAAAAACAATTCTGATTCTTTGAAGTTCCAGTTGTGTTTACTTCGAGTGTTTTCATTGGTTTACTACTGGTTTGGTCTGTCTGGAGTCCTGATTCTACTCCACTGGGTGTTGCTGTCATTTGGCTACTACTTTCTATTGGCCATAGTTGCATTTCTGCACTCGAGCCTGTTCTTGCTGTATTGTTTTGTCTGCTGCTATCCTGCCCTGCTGCTGCTGCTATTTTGTTTCCTGCTGTTGCTGATTTCCCTATCTTCTTCCTCTTCTCTTTGGCATTTTCAGTTGTTTCCAGGTACACATCTCAAGTCTCACATTGGTGTAGCTGAATGTAACATTGAAAAAGCATGAATAGAAAGATTTGAAAGAGTTATAATCACCCGTTTACTGACTGCCTTTTCATAAATGTTGTCAAGTTTATGTAAATTGTAGTTTATAGCTGATAGGGAATACATTGTTAAGCTTGTACTATGCTGATTTGAACTGTGGTGTTCGATTCGTTTAGTGGCATACAGGATGTAAACAGAACTCTTGAAATGAGAAATTATTTAATGTGATTGTTAAAATTAAATTCACTTTTTCAGCATGTATTGAATAAGTAAGGGCAAAAGGCTATTAAACCTAGCCAAACATAATGTGGTTTTGAACTGCCCGGTTTTCGATTTCTTTAGGCTTTTATAGGATTAGTTTTGAATGTTATCGGGGGTATTCTTCACTAAGGAATTCTATCAACCCTGTTTAAACAAGTTAATCTAACTTTGGCCTAAAAATGTTTGTTCGGATTAAGTGTCGTGTTTCATTAGACTAAGCGGATTTCTTCTGTCAAACTAAAGCAATTTTCCATTGAAGTGTAGTGTTTTCTCTACTTTGTAAATAATTAATCAGAAATTGATAAGAATCCGGATTAGGCAAAGGCATATAGTTAAATTAGCATGCTCTTTTTCTTTTAGTTTTAGAAACAAACGTAATAGAAATGTAGCCACTGTAGGGTTCCCTTCTAAAATAATGAGACGAGCCTCGCTAAATAAAAAGCAAATTGTGGGGCCCTCAATAATTGATCATGATAATTATCTAGAATTCAGGATAGGCCATTTAATAAATTTCATGGCCTTCCACAAATAATAACGCACTAGACCCCCTTAGGCGCCCTTAATAAATTACACTGTTAAACTTGGGTGCACATTGATGTGACCCGAATCCAAATCTCGACGGAGTCGAAATGTGTTAACAACTACGGGCGCATTGACTGTGACGTGGTTTGAGGTGCATTTTCACGACGTTGCAATTCTATAAAAATAAATGATAATAATAAAAGCGGTTTAAACTTAATAAAAGCACATAAGTCACAACCTGTATTTAAATCAGATACTTAGCCATTATAACAATTTAAGCGACCGTGCTAGAACCACGGGATTCGAGGATGCCTAACACCTTCCCTCGGGTCAACAGAATTCCTTACTTAGAATTTCTGGTTCGCAGACTTCATTTGGAAAAGTCGAAAATTTCCTCGATTTGGGATTCAAGATAAACCGGTGACTTGGGACACCAAAAACCAAACCTTTCCCAAGTGGCGACTCTGAATTAAATAAATAATCCCATTTTGAATATTGTCACTTAAATTGGAAAAACTCCACCCGCGCATCTTACCCCTCGGGGCGGGGCGCGCAAAAAGGAGGTGTGACAGCTCTGGCGACTCCGCTGGGGAAGACGGACCCAGAACCACTGGTTCAGGGTTCAAGAATTCGAGCTTAGAATAATTATTATATTTGGCTTTATTATCTGATCTTTATTACATGTTTTTGCATAATGTGCCAAATGCTGTCTTTTACCGCTTTGATATTATCTGAACTGTATATAAACTGTGCCGAAACCCTTCTCTTCTTACCTCCGGGGAGAAGCTCGCTGGTCGAGACTCCCTATTCTGTTAATGTCAACACCTAAAATAAGAAAGAGGACGGACAAGTTACAAAGCCGGACGATCTCGCGGGTCCCCGGTACGTAGCCCCCTCCTCGACTCGAGTTGTCCGCTCGGGTACACAGTCTAGAACAAATACCAAGGTTTAAACCTAGTATAACGAAACTTCATGCCGGATCCCTAATAGGAACGCTTATTTGCATCACATTGCATTTGACTTAGGGGACTCAACACAGGGGTTGGGTCCGTCTAGGACAGGCAACCTGAAATGGAAAGACCATCATGCTGCATTCCTATCTGTGTTATGCATTTATTTGCTTCGATTCTGCATGTCGACCGGTTCATAAAAAAAAAAAAAGGGAAAGTAACAGCGTAGGGGAGATAATTACTTAATTTTGGAAAAATAAAACCAATGTCCAAGTAGTGTCAAAACCTCACCGGAATTGTTCTAAAAAAAAAAGAAAAAGAAAGAATAAAAACAAAATTTGTCTTCTTAGTTTGAATTATTAAAAAAGGGGGGTATATATAAAATAAAAAAAAAAATTCTTTCGCTTTCAAAATAAAAAAAAAAAAAGAAATGGTATTTATTTTTAAAAGTAAAAAAAAATGGAAAACTCATAATTCAAAAAAATTTTCTCTTGTAATACCCTTTTTATAAATTCAGACTGATAGTCCAAATATTGCAAAAAAAATTATTTTTTTTTTTTCTTTAGTCTTTATCTTTCTTCAAGAATAATAAAAAAAAATACTTATTTCTGATTTTTAGGTTTATTTAATTCGCGGTATCCCCGAACTACGCCGGTTTGATTCTCACCGGATGTGAGATACGTAGGCAACCCTCGTCGGGTTCAACCCCCATTTTGCTAAAATAGCCAAAATCAAAAAATATATGTTTCAAATTTTTAAAGAGTCGTAAATAAGTCAGGTGATGCTGTTTTGACATGAATAGCCGAATGGTCCCGAAAGGGGACGCCGGAAGGCTGACTTTGCATAAATAGCCACTTTTGGGTTTTGCTTGGCATTTTTAGACCCACACAGCCTTAAAATCTTCGTCCCCGAAGTGCTTAAAGGCCGTGTTCAAAGCTTGGTCCCCTCTGTAAAATATTTTGAGTCAGTCATTTTTGTTAAAATCACCTTAATAAATGTGCAGGATGAGCACGATGCAAAATGAACATTTTTCAATAATGACCAAAATCCCTATCAAGTTACGGCTATGGTGGAATGATCTAGGTGTTGAAGGGCAAAATGAGGTTAAGAAAAATCTGAAAGGTCTTGTGGGTCTGTTGGAAATCCAGCCTCGGGGAGATATCATAAGAGCTTTGGTTACCTATTGGGACCCGGCGCACAATGTTTTCCATTTCCCTGATTTTGAGCTCACCCCAACTTTGGAAGAAATGGCCGGATACATCGGGAATACTGAACTTCCGTTGAGGGAAAAATACTTGGTCGCCCCAAGAGTCGTCACGGTACATCGGTTCCTGGATTCATTGAAAATACCTAGAACAGTCCACAACCCGGATCTAGCAGCCGGATTCTGTACTCCAGACTTCATATATGATAGATACGGTCACGAGGGGGGATTCAATAATCCAATCAACAAACTGTGCAGCAAAGGAGTTCGTCAGAAGTGGGACGAGCACAGACGGGTGGCGTTCATGATAACGTTTCTGGGTCTTCTGGTATTTCCCAGGAAAGATGGAAACGTTGATTTGAAGATATCTGGGGTCGTCGGCACTTTACTCACGCAAAGCAACAGTACTCTCGCGCCTATGGTGGTATCCGACATCTTTCGAGCTCTCACAGCTTGTAAAGCTGGGGGAAATTTCTTCGAAGGTTGTAACTTGCTTTTGCAGATATGGATGACCGAGCACCTTTGCCATCATTCCGAGATTTTGAGCCGTGGTTCCCCGGGTAAGACCCGCATAGAAGAATCTTACGCAAGAGCCAAAGAGATCAGTTTGCCCGAAGGAGTCCTGGCTTGGACCTCGTTCTTTCAAGCTCTTACTGCCAGCCAAATACAATGGAAGTTGGGATGGTTGCCCGTTGATGAGGTCTTATATATGTCAGCGACTAAAACTCATTTCTTGCTGATGGGGCTTAAGAGCATTCAACCTTACGCACCCGGCCGAGTTTTAAGACAGTTCGGAAAATGCCAGACAGTACCTCATGAGGAAGATCTAAGCACTCAAGCAATCGAGATAAGTCCTAACGGACAGTTCCCAGAAGCAAAGATTCGCCAAATCTGGAATGAGGGTCAATATTTGAAATCAGATACTTGCGTGCGGGATCAAGCCAAAGGAGAAACGGCGCCAGGTTACCTTGCATGGTACAGAAGGGAACTCGAGCACGAAAGGCCAGCTAAGAGACCCCACATCCGGAATTTTACCGAATCATCACAAAAGCAGTGGGATTGGTTAGCAAAAGAAAGAGGCTATTGCACCGAAATCAGCAGGTTAAAGCAACAAGTGGAAAAATTGAAATATGAACACAACGTGCAAGTTGCTACCGATCTGGGAGAACGGAACAGGTTGATTCAAGAAAATGAAATGCTCAGAGCCCAGATCAAACAGATAAGGTTGGATGCAGATGGACAACCAAGGCGTCGATCGGACGAGCAGTTGATAAAAGGGCTAAAAGGTGAAATCAGGGAATGGCGAGATGGTTTGGAGAAATCTGAAAACATCATAGCAGAGCTCAAAGCACAGTGGGGTACAAGAACAGACAAGCATCGCAGGTACTTGAATCGATTGGAAAGCGACCATGAGAAGACTGTTGCTAAGATAAAGAGAGAGATGGCTGCACTTGAGATCAAAACAGCTAATCAGGCCAAGGATTTCCAAATTGAGAGCAGATACTGGTATGACTCAATAGCCCAGATGAAGTTGGAAGTACGACGACTGAAGCATCAGCATGTACAAGATGCTCAAGTTTTCAAGATATGCAGCGATCAGACAAGACGCCTGCTCGTAGAGAAGAAGCAAATCAGAGATAGGATCAAGGCCATTGCCCATGCCATCACCAGACGATGCCTACGATGTGAGAACATGTCCAGCGCTACCGTCCTCTCGGCAGTAATGGGTTATGTCAAGCAGACTATGCACGAGCTAGAGCAACTTGAGTGGGATCTCACGCCTAGGACCGCGGCGAGGCCGAACGACGCCCCGCGGAAACCAATTTTTAAAACCATAATGCATTCATAGGTCAAATCTGTATCTTAGCATCTTCTGCCTGTTTTTTTTTCATCAGGGTGATTTTTAGTCTATTTTTTTGAGTCTAGGTTTATTTTCAAAGTTTGCTTTTTCTTTTGCAAAATGTAGTTTGTAATAGACTGCTTCAATAATAAAGAATTTGCTTCTTTCATGCTCATTTGTGTTTTCGAACTACGTAATGATCTGATTCACGTGAGTATCGTGATACGTAGGCAATCCTCATCGGATCCGATCGCATTTTATTTTGCTACAAAAAATATATAAAAGAAAAATAAATGAAAATAAATAAAAAAAAAAAAAAAATATATATATAAATAAAAGAAAAATAAATGAAAAAAAGGGGGGAAAATAAAAGGAAAAATACCGGAATGACGCATGCTCTCGTAGCAGACATATAGTAATCCACTTAACTGTATAGGTGCATCATGCCCAACGTGAGATTAACTATCTGTTATTTGCTACAAATTAACCGTGCGCTTGTCACTGAGCACATTTCCAGGGTTTTGAAAAGACGGTTGGTTTGGTGAAAGTCTGGCCTCGCACTCATACTTCACGAGGTCAAAGAGAGGTGTTCAACTACCTATTGTTAGGACCAGAAACAGTACTCACACCTACTTCACCAGGTCAAAAGGAAGTGTGGAAATGTCTTCGGAAATTCCATTGCAAACAGTCCCCGTCTCTGAGGAGAGCTCAATCTCAGCCGTCCTCACGCCTGAATCCGCAACTGCAGAAGAAAATAGAATCCTACGGCTCCGCATGTTGGAAATGCTGGATGATTGGAACAACGGGAAAGAGCCGCCAAGTGTCGTCCCCGGATTCCCTGAATTATTCTCCAGGTCAGGTGGGACTTCTAATGTCCCCATAAATTACCCTGCTACCCCATTCGGGTATCCAGCCAACTCCGTTTTCTCCGCCGGATCACCTTCTGAGCCTCATCCCCGAATGTCGGCCACCGATGCAAGCATGAATATCTTTACTGCATCGCCTTGCCCAGCTACGGCACAGCCTGCCACATACAAGCCAAGCTTTGACGCATCCTCTTTTACATTCCAAGCACCATCGTTCTCAATGGAACCAACCAGGTTCGCTACCAACAATAATCCTCTACCGCCTCAGTGCGAACTCGCACCGGGACAGGAACAGAACCCCAGGATTGCAGAACAAAATGAGATTGCTAAGAGAATGAGAAGCCTTGAACAAAGTTTGAAGAATATGCAAGGGTTGAGTGGACAAAAGAGCGTCTCTTACGCCGATCTGTGCATGTTCCCTCACGTGCACCTGCCAACGGGTTTCAAGACCCCCAAATTCGAGAAATATGATGGGCACGGTGACCCCATTGCACATCTTAAGAAATACTGCAACCAATTGCGGGGAGCCGGCGGAAAAGAAGAACTGCTCATGGCATATTTTGGGGAAAGCTTAGTAGGGATAGCTTCGGAATGGTATATGGATCAGGAAATGTCCCGATGGCATATATGGGATGATCTCGCCAGAGATTTTGTAAAGCAATTCCAGTATAACATCGACATTGCGCCAGACCGAAACTCTCTGTCGAATTTGAAGAAGAAGCCGTCGGAAAGTTTTAGAGAGTATGCTATTAAGTGGCGTGAACAGGCGTCGAGAGTGAAGCCTCCCATGGATGAAGTGGAAATGGTCACTACCTTTCTCCAGGCTCAAGAGTCTGACTATTTCCAAAACATGATGTCGGCCATGGGTAAGCCATTCGCGGAAGCAATCAAGATAGGAGAAATGGTAGAGAATGGGCTGAAAACGGGTCGGATTCTGAGTCAAGCAGCCCTAAGGGCAACCTCTCAGGCCATCCAAAGTGGGTCTGGAGGAACGACAAGGGGGAAGAAGAAGGAAGAAACGGCTATGGCAGCCTCTGAAGCAAGGGAGTATCGTCATCACAGGCCCCATTTTCCGGAAAGGGCCTCACAACACTACTACCCCCACTCAAATGCGGCATATGCTCATCAACCTTATATGGTCATGAATGCCCAACCTTATAACCACTCACCACAACAAGCCAGCCGAGGCCCAGCTCCACCTCCCAGAAATCAGCCTCCTTACCGCAACCACTATAACCCACAACCCCCTCAAAATAACTACCGCTCCCAAGAGCCACCTCGACGGCGGACTTTCACGCCCATCGGTGAGCCATACTCGACTTTGTTCCCAAAGTTGGTTCAGTTGGGTTTCCTACAACCCATCCCTCAAACAAGGCAAAACCCGACATCTCCTTCTTACAAAGCCGGAGTCAGATGCGCCTATCATTCAGGGGCCGAGGGTCATGATACAAACGACTGCTGGTCATTGAAAAGAGTGGTCGAAAATTTGATAGAGCAGGGGAAGATAGTGCTAAGGGACGAAGAGATCCCAAATGTAACTAACAATCCATTGCCCGCTCACAATAATGGGCCGCTGATCGGCATGATTTGTGAAGACAAAGAGTTCGACCCTGCCTTGAAAGCCATAATTGCCATTGTCGACACAGCGAGGAGGCCTGAAACAGACCAGAAATCAGAAAGGGGGAGGAGGCCAAGGCTGCAGAAAGCAAGCCTGAAAAGAAGGTGGAGAAGAAAGTGGTACCGGCAAAGGGTGGAGTTCTTTACATACCGCGAGGTCAAGCCAAGAAGACGCAGAACTTCGGGATCAAAAAGACAAAACCTATGTATGTGCCAAAAGGGGCCTATGTGGTCCGGGGGACGATTCAACCACCTCGGCTGAATGAGCCAGTGGTTATCGGACGCGTGCCACAAAAGCCAATGACCAACCCGTCCACAGTACCGTGGAATTATCAAAAGACTTTGGTAACATACAAAGGTAAGGAGGTCATGGAAGAACTTCCAGAAAATACTTTCGTTGGAGGGTACTCAAATACCCAAGAACTGAACAACGCCACACAAAGGCGCTTCCCTCCAAAGGAGCCTGTGAGTGTTGAAGAAGCGGAAGTGTTCTTCAAGCAGATGAAGATGCCAGATTATGAAGTGATAGACCAGCTGCGCAAGCACCCTGAGCAGGTGTCCATGCTGTCACTATTAATGAGGTCAACCGAGCATCAAAAGATCCTGCTGAAAACCCTGAATGAAGCATACGTACCGGTCGAAACCTCGGTGGAGCAACTAGAGCGGATGACCGAAAGATTCTTCGCCGTCAACCAAATCTCCTTCAGCAAGAACGATCTACCCCCGGAAGGAGCAGCACACAACAAGGCATTGCATTTAACAGTCAAATGTGAGGACTACTATGTCAAGCGGGTGATGCTGGATGGGGGATCAGGTGTTGACATCTGCCCGCTCTCCACGCTGCAAAGAATGGAAATTGAGACCGGAAGAATTCGACCCAACAACGTCTGCGTGAGAGCTTTCGATGGTATCAAGAGAGACACCATGGGAGAAATAGACCTGTTGCTGGTCATAGGACCAGTCGAATCTCGAGTCACTTTCCAAGTGATCGACATGGACACATCTTACAATTTCCTCCTTGGCAGGCCTTGGATCCATGCGGCAGGAGCCGTGCCTTCTACTCTTCACCAGATGGTGAAGTTCGAGTATGAAGACCAAGAGATCGTGGTCCATGGAGAAGATGAACATGCCATTTATCGGGACCCATCTATCCCGTATCTTGAACCAAGAGAAGGGAGTGAGCATACGGTCTATCAAGCTTTCGAGGTGGTATTGGCAGAGCAGCACGAAGAGGGAGTACCTTGCCCCCAGCCTTTCTTGTCTAACGCTTCGGTTATGGTGGCCAAAGAGATGATCCGACACGGATTTAGGCCAGGGAAGGGGCTTGGACGAACCCTTCAGGGAATGACGGAACCCATTACTTTACCAGTCATCAAGAAACCTTTTGGACTAGGTTTCAAACCTACTCCAGCAGACGAAAAATGGGCAAAGAAAAGGAGAAATGAGGGCTGGAAGTTGCCTCAACCACTGCCGGATTTACATGCGACTTTTGTCAGGCCAGGGTACACTGAAGAAGAAGAAGATGAGGTCTTCACAGTTGAGGAAATCGAGGGAATATGTGGGGCAATGAGGGAAATGCTCTACGAGGTCCACATGGTTCAACCAGGCGAAGGCACGAGCACTGCTGAGATGATATACATGGGGCCAAACGCCAAGCTCCAAAACTGGGAGATCACGCCATTCCCAACTAGACGGAAGTCCGGGTAGACTTGTCCTGCCACCTTTCCTGTATCACAAGTTATCCCCGGGACATAACTTGAACGTTTTCTTCTTTTCATTTGTTATTCCAAATTCCTAGTTGTAAACGTTGTTGTCTTCCAATTTTTCAAAAGAAAATAATAGAAAAAATCATCATTGTTTTCCTTTCTTTCTTTCGTTCTGATTTTATTACTTTTCCTCTTATCTTCCTTTTCAGTCCTAATAATGCGACTTTAAATATGACATGCTTGCGGACTTCACGCCCGGATCACAATGAGCTATTTAACTGCGAATTAATGGATCCAGAACCAGAATATGATGCGGAAGAGGCTTTTAGGGAGATAAACCGAGAGTTGGAATATTTCGAGAATAAACCTAAGCCAAATCTGAATGACACTGAACCGGTAAATTTAGGAACCCCGGAAGAAATCCGGGAGACCAAGATAAGCATTCACACGGACAAGAAAACGCGAGAGGCGATAGTTCAACTTCTTCTTGAATTTAAAGACGTGTTTGCTTGGTCATATGATGACATGCCGGGACTAGGTGTCGATCTAGTGGTTCACAAATTGCCGATTCATCCTGATTGTCCTCCGGTTCAACAAAAGCAACGAAAGTTCAAAACCGAGGTCAGTGACAAAATTAAAGAGGAGATCACCAAGCAACTGAAAACAGGAGTGATCCGGGTAGTCCAATATACAACATGGTTGGCGAATGTGGTTCCAGTACCGAAAAAGGACGGGAAAACTCGAGTATGTGTAGATTACCGAGATCTGAACAGAGCAAGTCCTAAAGATAATTTCCCGCTACCCAACATCCACATCCTCGTTGATAATTGCGCCAAGCACGAGATACAGTCTTTCGTAGATTGTTACGCTGGGTATCATCAGGTATTGATGGATGAAGAGGATGCCGAGAAAACTGCCTTCACCACGCCTTGGGGCACCTACTGTTATCGGGTCATGCCGTTTGGTTTAAAGAATGCTGGGGCTACTTACATGAGGGCCATGACCGCCATTTTCCATGACATGATGCATCAGGAAATAGAGGTGTACGTGGACGATGTAATAGTCAAGTCCAGGACACAGGATAATCACATCCAAGACTTGAGGAAATTCTTCGAGAGACTAAGGAAGTATGACTTGAAGCTAAATCCAGCCAAATGTGCTTTCGGAGTTCCGTCAGGTAAACTTTTGGGTTTCATCGTAAGCAGGAGAGGTATCGAGCTAGATCCGACTAAGATAAAATCTATCAAAGATCTACCTCCCCCAAGAACGAAGAAAGACGTGATGAGTCTTTTGGGCAGGCTGAACTACATCAGTCGGTTTATTGCCCAGCTGACAAGCACGTGTGAGCCCATATTCAAGTTGTTAAGAAAGGATGCGGCGATTAAGTGGACAACGGAGTGTCAAGAAGCCTTTGATAAAGTCAAAGAGTACCTTTCGAATCCCCCAGTCTTGGTCCCTCCCGAACCAGGGAGGCCACTTTTCTTGTATCTGACAGTCTTGGAGAACTCCTTTGGCTGCGTCCTGGGGCAACACGATGTGACCGGGAAAAGGGAGCAGGCGATCTACTACCTGAGCAAGAAATTCACCAGCTACGAGGCCAAATACACTCTGTTGGAGAAGACATGCTGCGCTCTCACATGGGTTGCTCAAAAGCTGAGGCATTATCTCCAAGCACACACTACATTCCTCATAAGCAGGTTGGATCCCTTGAAATATATATTTCAGAAACCAATGCCTACTGGGAGACTGGCTAAATGGCAAATCTTGCTTACGGAGTTCGACATAGTTTATATCACTCGCACGGCAATGAAAGCCCAGGCGTTAGCAGATCATTTGGCCGAAAACCCGGTCGATGAGGAATACCAGCCATTGGATACCTATTTTCCAGATGAAGAGGTAAACACCGTAGAAGCGATCTCGGAGGAAGCTCATGTTTGGAAGATGTTCTTTGACGGAGCCGTGAATGCCAAGGGTATAGGGATCGGGGCAATTTTGATCTCACCTGCCGGTCAGCATTATCCCGCCACAGCTAGACTTCGTTTCTTCTGCACAAATAATACAGCTGAATATGAAGCCTGCATTATGGGCATACATATGGCAATCGATCAGGATGTCAAAGACTTACTGATTATGGGAGACTCTGACCTGATCATCCGGCAAGTTCAAGGCGAATGGGAAACTCGGGATGTCAAACTTATCCCATACCGACAACATGTGGAGGACCTCAGCAAGCGCTTTAACTCAATAGAATTCAGGTATATTCCGAGGTTTCACAATGAACTGGCAGATGCACTTGCTACTCTGGCTTCTATGCTACCCTACCCGGGCAACGCCCACGTCGATCCTTTGGAAATCCAAATCAAGGAAAGACACGGTTACTGCAGTGTAATCGAGGCGGGATCAAATACGCAGCCTTGGTACCATGACATCAAGAAATTCTTGAAGACGCAAGAATACCCCGAGCATGCAACTGGAGATCAAAAGAGGACCATTAGGCGACATGCAAGTGGTTTCTTTTTGAGCAGTGAATTGTTATATAAGAGGACTCCGGACCTCAATCTCTTAAGATGTGTCGATATCGAGGAAGCAAGAAAGATCATGCACGAAGTACACGCAGGTGTATGTGGACCTCACATGAACGGGTATGTCTTAGCGAAGAAGATCCTTAGAGCAGGTTATTACTGGATGACCATGGAAAAGGATTGCTTTAGCTTTGTCCGGAAGTGTCATCAGTGTCAGGTGCACGGTAATTTGATTCATGCACCTCCCACAGAACTGCATCCCATGTCCGCACCTTGGCCATTTGTCGCTTGGGGCATGGACGTCATTGGACCAATTGAACCAAAGGCTTCGAATGGACACAGGTTTATACTGGTTGCCATCGATTACTTCACAAAGTGGGTAGAGGCTGTCACTCTCAAGTCGGTCACCAAGAAAGCTGTAGTGGATTTTGTACACTCAAATCTTATCTGTCGCTTCGGTATTCCTGCGACTATCATTACAGATAATGCAGCAAACTTGAACAGTCACTTGATGGGAGATGTGTGCGAGCAATTCAAGATAACACACAGGAATTCCACTCCTTATCGGCCAAAAGCCAATGGTGCTGTAGAAGCTGCAAATAAAAACATCAAGAAGATTTTGAGGAAAACAATACAAAGTTCCCGACAGTGGCATGAGCAGTTACCTTTTGCGTTATTGGGGTATCGCACTACGGTGCGCACATCGGTGGGAGCGACTCCTTATCTTTTGGTTTATGGGACCGAGGCCGTAATACCGGCAGAGGTAGAGATTCCTTCACTTCGAATCATTGTCGAAGCAGAAATCGAGGACAGCGAGTGGGTTAAGACTCGGTTAGAGCAATTGACGTTGATTGATGAAAAGCGGATGGCTGCAGTTTGTCACGGACAGTTATACCAACGAAGGATGGCCCGTGCTTACAACAAGAAAGTCCGACCTCGGAATTTCGAAGTAGGACAGTTGGTACTGAGGCGTATTCTGCCGCATCATGAAGAAGCAAAAGGAAAGTTTGCCCCAAATTGGAAAGGCCCATACATCGTAAGGAAAATATTGCCAAGAGGAGCATTGTATTTAGGTGATATCGAAGGAAATGACCCTGACACAGGCGGTGAATGCAGATGCAGTCAAGAGGTACTACGTCTAGATCATACTCCAAGTGGTCCTGACACGTTGAAAAGGGCGAAGGTGTTTATTCCCCACTACTCCCCAAACACTGCCCAATTCTCGCTACCACCTTTTGAGCCATTATATATAAAAAAAAAAAAAAAAAAAACAAAACATTGATTGAGGCCTGAACTACGTTTGACTTGATTCCGAAAGGATACGTAGGCAGCCTCTCCCTGAGGTTCAGTCACACCAACAACAAAATCCCATTCACCCTGAAATGGAAAACCGGGGCATGTCAGACACTTAAGAAGTTTAGTATCAGCTACCTCTCTTTACCAGGTACAAGCCTTCAAATCAATTACCAAAGATGGTGGGAAACCAATAAGCATCACAAAAGGAAACCAGCACACCCTGAGTTGAGAGAAATAAAATGAGAGAGTCTCGGCGGTGAAAACCTTCGGGCACCACGAGGCGACGGGAGAAGAGAAACCAAAATGAGAGAGCTTGTTTAGTAAAAACTCGCAAAGAGTGCTATCAAGCGACGACAGGAAGAGAAATGAGAGAGGTCAGCCAGCGAAAACCCGCAAAGGGCGCTGTTGGCCGAAAAGGAATGACGCCACCCCAAGAAGGTCTCGGCAAAGTTCCACCAGTTTTGGAACCACAGATCTGTTCTGGTCTAGGAAAACGCAAGTTCATGGAAGGTCAGACGTCCAGTCCAAAAGGCATGTCATGTCATTTAAAGCCAGCATTATCTTCCTCAGATAAGTCTTTCTCTCCCCGAAAAGGGTATTTCTTTTCTGATTTGTTTTCCCCTTTTGTTCCTTTTCGAATCCCTTTCGCATTTTAACCCCGAGTTCAGGACACACCGGAAAGGGTAGGTGGCATGGTTTGTTTACACGGAATCCCGTCTCATGAAGGAAAGCACCTCATCTCGTTGATATGATTACCCAAGCATGATGAATCATGACGTTTGATGGTGTTCCGGAGAAAAGGAAAAGAGAGAAATCTTGAAATCTTCCCCAGCAAGTCCACCTTCGGACAAATCCCCACAGAGTCTCCCCTGTACAAATCCCAACAGAGTCTTGTACAATCTCCCACAGAATCTCCCCAAATTATAAAATTATAAGAAAAAAAAGAAAGAAAAAAATGGAATCTCCCCAGCACATCCCAGCGGGTCCTTTGGTAGACATCCCCAACAAGCTTACCCCAACAAATTCTAGAAATCCCACTTTGAAATAAATCCCCCAGCATGCCCATTGTACAAAATCCACACAAAGAATCCACTTTGTAAATATTCCCCACAAAGCTTCCCTTTTGTACAAATCCCCACAAAATACCTCCAATAAAACCCCCGTTGAGAACCTCCAAGCAAAACGGGACACAAAAAAAAGAGAGCCTTACGAGGCAAATCATCACAGAATCTGGAAATACAAGCCTGAGCGGTCCAAAGGGTTTCGGCATATGAATCAAATCAATGGCGGGACTTCACAACAGAAATGAAGACGCAACAAAGCAACTGGGAACGATCGAGGTCACCGAACCGACCGTCATTTCCGAACTAACAATTGTTCTTTATCTGAAAAGTTGAAACAGGTATAATCCAAGACAACCGTGCAAGAAGCAGGTGTCGCCCAAAGAGGAAGGTACAAGAAACATTTTGACAATAAGGAATTCACTCGAAAGGTAAGCTTCCACGAAACTCCCTTTTATCTAAAACAAGAAAACTCAAAAATAGATCGTGTAGTATTCTCGAGCTTTATCCCCAGCCAGTCAGCATTAGGGTTTTAAACCCTAAACTGAACTTTTCCTTCTAGCCAGCATTAGAGTTTTAAACTCTAAACTGAGCTCTTCCATGCGATCAGCATTAGGGTTTTAAACCCTAAACTGAATTTTCCTTTAGTCAGCATTAGGGTTTTAAACCCTAAACTGAACTTTTTCCTTTTAGCCAGCATTAGAGTTTTAAACTCTAAACTGAGCTTTTCCATGCAATCAGCATTAGGGTTTTAAACCCTAAACTGAATTTTCCTTTAGTCAGCATTAGGGTTTTAAACTCTAAACTGAACTTTTTCCTTTTAGCCAGCATTAGAGTTTTAAACTCTAAACTGAGCTTTTCCATGCAATCAGCATTAGGGTTTTAAACCCTAAACTGAATTTTCCTTTAGTCAGCATTAGGGTTTTAAACCCTAAACTGAACTTTTCCTTTTAGCCAGCATTAGAGTTTTAAACTCTAAACTGAGCTTTTCCATGCAATCAGCATTAGGGTTTTAAACCCTAAACTGAATTTTCCTTTAGTCAGCATTAGGGTTTTAAACCCTAAACTGAATTTTCCTTTAGTCAGCATTAGGGTTTTAAACTCTAAACTGAACTTTTTCCTTTTAGCCAGCATTAGAGTTTTAAACTCTAAACTGAGCTTTTCCATGCAATCAGCATTAGGGTTTTAAACCCTAAACTGAATTTTCCATGCAATCAGCATTAGGGTTTTAAACCCTAAACTGAATTTTCCTTTAGTCAGCATTAGGGTTTTAAACCCTAAACTGAACTTTTCCTTTTAGCCAGCATTAGAGTTTTAAACTCTAAACTGAGCTTTTCCATGCAATCAGCATTAGGGTTTTAAACCCTAAACTGAATTTTCCATGCAATCAGCATTAGGGTTTTAAACCCTAAACTGAATTTTCCTTTAGTCAGCATTAGGGTTTTAAACCCTAAACTGAACTTTTCCTTTTAGCCAGCATTAGAGTTTTAAAACTCTAAACTGAGCTTTTCCATGCAATCAGCATTAGGGTTTTAAACCCTAAACTGAATTTTCCTTTAGTCAGCATTAGGGTTTTAAACCCTAAACTGAACTTTTCCTTTTAGCCAGCATTAGAGTTTTAAACTCTAAACTGAGCTTTTCCATGCAATCAGCATTAGGGTTTTAAACCCTAAACTGAATTTTCCTTTAGTCAGCATTAGGGTTTTAAACCCTAAACTGAACTTTTCCTTTTAGCCAGCATTAGAGTTTTAAACTCTAAACTGAGCTTTTCCATGCAATCAGCATTAGGGTTTTAAACCCTAAACTGAATTTTCCTTTAGTCAGCATTAGGGTTTTAAACCCTAAACTGAACTTTTCCTTTTAGCCAGCATTAGAGTTTTAAACTCTAAACTGAGCTTTTCCATGCAATCAGCATTAGGGTTTTAAACCCTAAACTGAATTTTCCTTTAGTCAGCATTAGGGTTTTAAACCCTAAACTGAACTTTTCCTTTTAGCCAGCATTAGAGTTTTAAACTCTAAACTGAGCTTTTCCAGCCAATCAGCATTAGGGTTTTAAAACCCTAAACTGAATTTTCCTTTTAGTCAGCATTAGGGTTTTAAACCCTAAACTGAACTTTTTTTCCTTTCAGGCAGCATTAGGGTTTTAAACCCTAAACTGAATTCTTCCTTTGTTCGGCGCTAGGGTTTTAAACCCTACACTGAACTTTTCCCCAGCTAGTCGATATTAGGGCTCCAACCCTGCACTGAGCATGCATATCCTCTTTCATCAATTTTATGAACTACCTAGTGAATAATTAACGAAATTTTCCTAGTGAAACTGGGGCAGAAAATTTCGTTCGTTTGTTTTCTCCCGCAGGTCTGACCTCGAGCCACATGAATCGAAATGACCCACGAGATGAATCCCAGTTCGGAATCAAAGAAGAAAAAGACAAAAAAAGAGATATCCCGAGATATCAGAGTAAAGGGAAAGCAAATCGACTCCAACATTTGACTAACGTCCTGACCTCTGCCGGTCACATTTTATTCGGTATCCCGGAGATTAAAAAACAAGTCGCCACAGCTCGCAAGCATCAAGATTCGGATCAGAGTCTACAAGCAGAATCAGCTAAGACCCAAGATCAAGTCGTAAAAGAATCATAGATAGGAATCTTGTAACTAGCAGTTGACATGCATATAAGTAGTTAGTTCAGTTTCCAATTTTCGTTTGGTTGTAATAAGGCGGTCAGTGACGTAGCAGTGACAACAGCAGCAGCAGTAGCGGCAAGCATTGCAGTCCCACGGTAGCCCCAGCTACCAAAACTTCTCGAACTACATTGACCTGATTCCTGTTTAGCCCAGGATATGTAGGAAATCTTTGAAGCAAGATTCGGTCAGATCTTTCAAAAATGCTTCATACGGAGTGGTCTATAGGCAAAAATCGCTCATACACGCTCACTTGATCTTTGCACGAAAACCCTTCGTGTTTCCGAACAAAGAGGGGCAGCTGTGAGCACGTGATTTTTGCTTCACACGACAATCGCTCCAAAAAAAAAAAAAGAAATAAAAAATATATAATTGGCCCCGCTGTACAATTTCGGATTTCTGTGCGGCACCTTGTGGATTTATTTGTGATTTTGGCCCATTCTTATTTATTTACTTTATTAAAATAAAATTCAAAAAATATATATGTGTCCTGCGTAATTCAAACCGTAATTCGGTCATTAAATAGAAAATCGTGAATAGGCATTTTTCGTCCATGATTTTGTTTGGTTTGACTTTACCGGTTTTGAAATACTTTAGTATGTGCGCAAATAATTATATTTGAGTGTGTATTTAATTTTAATTTGATTTTTTTTTTTTAGTTTTGTTTTAAAAATAAGAAAAGAAATAAAAATAAAAAATAAAAAAAAAGAGAGAAAGAAAAGGCCCTTCCGGACTTGGGCCAATTTGTTAAAATTGGCCCAACGAACTCAGCCCAAACAAACAGCCCAAGACCCAGGCCTGCCCAGCCCAGGTCACCTGATGCCCAGGACGTCCAAACGACGTCGTTTGAGTCGTGCCTGATCTGAGCCGTTGATCTCAGAGTGATCAACGGCCAAGATCAATCCCCATAACCCATCAACAAACCCGACCCATTTACACCCGGACCGACCCCAACCCCTTACCCTTGAAACGACGTCGTTCCCTGTTAGCCGAAGGATCCTGGCCCTTCATCTCGTCTCATCCAACGGCCAGGATCCACTTGCCCACTAACTATATAAGCGCATAACACTACCCTGCCCCCCCTATCCAAACCCCAGCCTTCGTCGTCTTCACCACAACACCTAAAACCCTAGCCGCCTCTGCATACTTCCGCCATGAAAGCCGGCGGCATGGATGCCGGTGACCTTCCCTTGAACACCATAGGACCCCCAGGCCATCCTGAACCCAAATCTACCAACCCCATGTTTCGAATCACCCCCAGGTCCTCGAATCTTCATTCGAAGATTCGAGTCAAAACTCGATCTGACCCAACCAACCCCAGTTTTGTACCAGATACTCCCCAGACCCCCCTCGTGACCGAACCATACTTGGTTTGGTCCGAATCTAACCAGGGAAACATGAATCCCGGATCTGAGTTTTGGAACTTTGTAGTTCCTCGTCACTAGTTCATACCCGTTCGAGCCAAAGAAATTAAGGTCCAAGGGACCTTAATCGAAGTGTTTCTCATCTGAGAAACACTTCGATTAAAGTCCGTTCAGCCTTAAGAAAGTCTGTCCAAGTCCGGTTCAAGGTTTCCGATTTTTCAAGATTTGAGGTGAGTCTGCCTTCTTCCCTTATTTGTTTGGTCCATGTGAGGGATTAGATGTCTGTTCATGTTTTGTGTCAATTTGTGTTTTGAATTTTTATCAACTTTTGTTCGTCCACTCTGTTTGAACATCTGTGTTTGTCTGAATCCTTCTCCTCCTATTCTGATACGGCATGCGTATTGGTTGTATTCCAATTTGTACTAACTAACTGATTCCTCGGATGCACCATTCTATTTTAATCAGTATAAGTCGAGTCACGTATCCTATACTTCTGAATGTTTGATTTTCGGCTACGATTGTGTATGATAATGCTAATATAGTCGAGTCGACATGTGTCGTCAATTAATTTCAACTGTCTGAGCCTAGTAAATCGATTTGCTTCTGTTTAACATTTGTTGAAATCAATTCAGAATCAGTTTCGTTTACCTATAGCTGTTGATTTGGACCAGTCAATGTAAAAAGGGATTGTTTATGTTTAAATCCTGAATTGGAAGGCATGTGCACTCGTGCACAGCATGTGCATTGGTGCACCTCATGTGCCTTGTGCACAGCCTGTTTTTCTGCATTAAGAAGCTTTTAAGTTTTAAACAATATGACAGTATATGCTGTCAGATATATTCTACTGCCCATACTTGGCTTTAGTTTAAAGAAGTGTTTAAACCTTTTAAAAGTAAAATCTGCCAGGGAATGTCATGGGATTAATACTTAAATAGCTGAGTGGAAACTGAAAAGAGATGGGCACATGGGAGGGGTATCTGATTAATTTAACAGGCTGTAAAAGGTTTGATGTTGAGGCTTATAAAAGAGAGGCACATTAAGAGATAAGGGAGGACATCTGATAGGGGCACACACAGAGAGAATTAGAAGGAGAGGAAAAAAAGAAAATAGACAGACTGTGAGGAATTTCTGAAAGAAAGAGCTGAAAAAGAAAAACACAAACACAGATAGAGAGAGGTTAAGGGATAGAAGGTGTACAGTCAACAATCAGAAACTGTTTCCTCCTATTATTGTTTGGGTTTCAGCTGTTCAATTTGTTCAAAAACAATTCTGATTCTTTGAAGTTCCAGTTGTGTTTACTTCGAGTGTTTTCATTGGTTTACTACTGGTTTGGTCTGTCTGGAGTCCTGATTCTACTCCACTGGGTGTTGCTGTCATTTGGCTACTACTTTCTATTGGCCATAGTTGCATTTCTGCACTCGAGCCTGTTCTTGCTGTATTGTTTTGTCTGCTGCTATCCTGCCCTGCTGCTGCTGCTATTTTGTTTCCTGCTGTTGCTGATTTCCCTATCTTCTTCCTCTTCTCTTTGGCATTTTCAGTTGTTTCCAGGTACACATCTCAAGTCTCACATTGGTGTAGCTGAATGTAACATTGAAAAAGCATGAATAGAAAGATTTGAAAGAGTTATAATCACCCGTTTACTGACTGCCTTTTCATAAATGTTGTCAAGTTTATGTAAATTGTAGTTTATAGCTGATAGGGAATACATTGTTAAGCTTGTACTATGCTGATTTGAACTGTGGTGTTCGATTCGTTTAGTGGCATACAGGATGTAAACAGAACTCTTGAAATGAGAAATTATTTAATGTGATTGTTAAAATTAAATTCACTTTTTCAGCATGTATTGAATAAGTAAGGGCAAAAGGCTATTAAACCTAGCCAAACATAATGTGGTTTTGAACTGCCCGGTTTTCGATTTCTTTAGGCTTTTATAGGATTAGTTTTGAATGTTATCGGGGGTATTCTTCACTAAGGAATTCTATCAACCCTGTTTAAACAAGTTAATCTAACTTTGGCCTAAAAATGTTTGTTCGGATTAAGTGTCGTGTTTCATTAGACTAAGCGGATTTCTTCTGTCAAACTAAAGCAATTTTCCATTGAAGTGTAGTGTTTTCTCTACTTTGTAAATAATTAATCAGAAATTGATAAGAATCCGGATTAGGCAAAGGCATATAGTTAAATTAGCATGCTCTTTTTCTTTTAGTTTTAGAAACAAACGTAATAGAAATGTAGCCACTGTAGGGTTCCCTTCTAAAATAATGAGACGAGCCTCGCTAAATAAAAAGCAAATTGTGGGGCCCTCAATAATTGATCATGATAATTATCTAGAATTCAGGATAGGCCATTTAATAAATTTCATGGCCTTCCACAAATAATAACGCACTAGACCCCCTTAGGCGCCCTTAATAAATTACACTGTTAAACTTGGGTGCACATTGATGTGACCCGAATCCAAATCTCGACGGAGTCGAAATGTGTTAACAACTACGGGCGCATTGACTGTGACGTGGTTTGAGGTGCATTTTCACGACGTTGCAATTCTATAAAAATAAATGATAATAATAAAAGCGGTTTAAACTTAATAAAAGCACATAAGTCACAACCTGTATTTAAATCAGATACTTAGCCATTATAACAATTTAAGCGACCGTGCTAGAACCACGGGATTCGAGGATGCCTAACACCTTCCCTCGGGTCAACAGAATTCCTTACTTAGAATTTCTGGTTCGCAGACTTCATTTGGAAAAGTCGAAAATTTCCTCGATTTGGGATTCAAGATAAACCGGTGACTTGGGACACCAAAAACCAAACCTTTCCCAAGTGGCGACTCTGAATTAAATAAATAATCCCATTTTGAATATTGTCACTTAAATTGGAAAAACTCCACCCGCGCATCTTACCCCTCGGGGCGGGGCGCGCAAAAAGGAGGTGTGACAGCTATAATCCCCTGTTTCACGCTGCGAATACAGTCGAATACAAAAATCTGTCTAGCTGTAATTCCCTGTTTCACGCCTAGAAATGCTACTGTATTCATAATACAGTAGCTTAAATACATCAAATACACTCTAAAAACCCTAAAAACATAGCTATAGGAAGTAATATAGTAAATGATAGCTACAACTAGCTAATAACCACTAAAACATAGTGGTTTCTGAAAGTTTCTTTTAAAAATAAAAAAAAATTATAAACATAGTTTGTACATCACAGTGTATAACACAATAATAATGTGTATCTCAAAATATATAACATAATAATAATAATAATAGAATTATTTATATATCACGACATATAATACAATAATAATGTGTATCTAAAAGTATATAACACAAAAATATAACGCAGAAACTGCATATCACAATTTTATTAAACAAAAAGAAACAACTTTTTAAAAGAAAAATACTACATCAATTTTTTAGTTTCTATATCACAAAAGTTGTGTATCACAATTATGTTTTCTAGCTTATTTCTCACAAGAACTAAAAATATAAAAATTATAAATATAGTTTGTATATCACAGTATATAACACAATAATAATATGTATCTGAAAAATGTATATTTCAATTTTAATAAACAAAAACAAACAATTTTTTTAAAGAAAAATACACCAATTTTTTAGTTTGTATATCGCAATTATTATTTTTGGTTTTTTATTTATTTCTCACAAGCACTAAAATTATAAAAAAAAATTATAAACATAGTTTGTACATCACAGTGTATAACACAATAATAATGTGTATCTCAAAATATATAACATAATAATAATAATAATAGAATTATTTATATATCACGACATATAATACAATAATAATGTGTATCTAAAAGTATATAACACAAAAATTGCATATCACAATTTTATTAAACAAAAAGAAACAACTTTTTTAAAGAAAACTACTTCACTAGTTTTTTAGTTTGTGTATCACAATTGGTTTATCTGGTTTTTTATTTCTCACAAACACTAAAAATATAAAAAAAATTATAAATATAGTTTTTATGTCATAGTGTATAATACAATAATAATTTGTATCTGAAAATGTATATCACAATTTTATTAAACAAAAAGAAACAATTTTTTTAAAGAAAAATACTACAACAATTTTTAGTTTGTATATCACAAAATTGTATATCAGAATTAGTATTTCTGGATTTTTTATTTTGCGTAAGCACTAAAAATAAAATAAAAATATTAATATAGTTTGTATATCACAGTGTAGAACACAATAATACTGTGCATCTGAAATGTATATCACAATTTTATTAAATAAAAAGAAACAAATTATTTAAATAAACAACTACACCAATTTTTTAGTATGTGTATCACAAAAAATGTTTATAAATTATTTTTTCTGGTTTTTTTCCTCACAAGCACTAAAATTATAAAAAAATAAATATAAATATAGTTTGTATATCATAGTGTATAATACAATAATAATGTATATTTACTAATGTATAACACATTAATAATTGCATTATTTGTATATCACGCTGTATAATACAATAATAATGTGGATCTCAAAATATATATCACAAACATTGTGTATCACAATTTTATTAGACAAAAAGAAACAAATTTTTTAAAGAAAAATAATACACCAATTTATCCCTCTTACTTCAAAAATAAAAATAAATAAAGAAACAAACTGTACATACATCAGCTAATCCAAAAATAATATTTAATAAAAAGTACTACACCAATTTTCTAAGACCATCTCCAAGGCTACTCTATTTCTTGCACCAAATCCAAATTTGGTGCAAGAAATGATATTTTTTAGCTCTAATGCAACACTAATTCTTGCACTATTATAGAGTATGAATAGTGTTGCACCAAATTTGGTGCAACACTATTCATCACTCTAAATTTGGTTTAATATTATTTTATTCAATCTTTTTATTTTGTGAACTTTTAATTTATCATATATTGTGTATATAATTAATTTTTATATTAAGAACTTTATAATTTTAATTTATATCCTATTTTTTGATATATTAATTTTTGTATATATTGTATTTATATAAAATTATAAGTTAATTTTATTATTATTATAATTGTATAAAAAAAAATATAACCATTATTTAAAAATAAAAAATGCAAATGTAAGATACCTAATGTTGCTAAAATTGAAAAGTGAAAACTAAAATTTAAAAAAGAAAATTAACAATACATAAAATAAAAATACATTATAATTAAAGTACATAAAAGGAGGATACATTAAAATTGAAACTACATTAAAAACATAAAACATAAGTTTATTAATCCCCTATGTCATTTCCAGGTGTACCAAAATTACCAAAATACTGAGAGAACGGGGTAGAAGATTGTTGTGGTTGTAGTTGTTGAAATTGTTGAATTCTTTTATCGATTATTCGTTTTTGTTCTTGTCGCAAAAATTCACGAAAATTTGGATCGTCAATGGAATTCACGTTCGTCAATAAAATTTTATTTTCTTCTTTGTATTCTTTTTGTAAGCTTTATTTCTTGAGTTACTTGACTTTTCCATCGCCTCAACAAGCCGACTATTTTTCGATTGCATCATTTTCATGTAATCTTCATCAACTTTTCTCTTCAATTTTGCTTTCTTTACCCCAATAGGTCGTTGTGATGATGTGGCCTCACCTACAACATCCTCATTTAAATTTAGTGAAAATGATGATAAATTGCCCGACGCTACCAACGGTGAAGATGGAGTAGGAGCCTCAGACTCCGATGATGCATAAGTAGAGCCATGCTTTCTTGCGTTTGTTCTTCCAAGATCAACATCGCTAAACTTCTCAAAATCTTTCATCATATCCCACACATGATCTCATTTAAAGCCTTTTTTAAAGTTCGGGTGTTGCATAAGTAAAGTTTTTGCTTGTGCAATCTGCAGTATTTAAGTAAAAGTAAGATAAACAATAAGCAAATATATATAAATATAGTATAATCAAGTAACTAAAAAAATACTTACGATATCATTTTGTAATAAATGATTATATAAGTGGTGAATGGAATTATATATAATGAATATGGAAAAAAGAAAAAAGATAGTATTAGTTTGAAGGAAATAAAAAATGAAAAGTAAATAGACGATAATAATATAATATAGAAGAAAGAGAAGATTTGGTGTAAAAAATGGTGTAATGATTGGAGTAAATTTGGTGTTACACCATTTTGGTGTGAAATTTGGTGCAAAAAATGGTGCTAGCCTTGGAGATGCCCTAAGAAAAAAGACCTCATCAAAGCTACGTAATATAGATCCTCAAAAACCGCAAGAATTTCAGGGAGTGATTATCAATCAAAGGAGAAATTGAAGCATATTAAATACTTGTAAAGAAAAAGAAAAAGAGAGTACCTGAATATAACAACGGAAAATAGATATATTCATGGAACAATTAGTATTTGAAGTGTTTTTGTGGGAAATGACTATCGAATGCCAAATTTTTTCGGGCTTCTTTTGCCAAATACAATTTAAGGCAAAAAATTGACCAATTCCTATTATGTGTTGTCACTTGGTGTCAGTGATTCCATATTAAAGCACATACAGAACTCCGAAAAAGAAAGAGATGCAGATTTTGTAATCTTTCTCTATTCTGTTTCTTGGTTACAGCCGAAGGAGATGGTGGATTCTCTAGCCCATATAAGATTCATAAGATGTAAAATTATGGGAAATGATGGGTAGAAACAACATAGAATCACGGGAATTATTTGTTTGGGATCTTTACACAAATAGCCAGTCAGATTCACTATAGTTGGTATATAAAGATTATATATTAATTATACACAATTATACATATTATACATTTGCCGGTTATTTTTAGTTTAGGTGAATAGGTGGGCGGCTATTTTGATTAATTAATTAAGAATGGGATTAACCTAAATAGCCTCTCACTCAATCGATTAAACTAAAAATAGTCAGTAAATATATAATATATGTATCATTCATATATAATATAATTGTATATAATCTATATATATTGACTAAAAAAAATAAATAATTAGGCTAGGTATTTGTGTAAAAATCTCCTATACTACCTAGTTTGGTACTAATAATATAAGATTGAAGAATTCCATAGTCCTCATATTTCTAAGTTTTCAAATTGGCTTCATTTTTTTTGAAAGAAAATTAGCGCATCTACTCATTAGTGGTCTTGTTATTTATAGACCAACAAGGACACAATTCAATAGCTCTTGTTATTACCTCTCCTTTTCTTTATATAATATAATATTCAAGTTCATTTACTACTTTGTATTCAAGAAATGCTCACTTTCCTTTACAACTTTACTTCCATATATGCTCAATTTGGATTGTTCTTTGTAAGCCAAAATTCTGAATTCCTTCATATGCTAATAATCCTACTTTTAGGTTCCTTGAACCCGAATAACTACCAATCTCAACTAACTCAAAATTCTTTATCAACGTACATGCAATGCATGTATATTGTAGTCCTTGACCTTTTTACATTTTTGGTTTTAACATTTTAGTATCCGACATCCACTAACCAACTAATATAAATTTTCGTCGGAAAACTCTCGCTATCAAGAATTTCTCTATTCACACGAGCAGGATAAAGCTAGAAGCTCGAACATAGGTTCGATGAAACCCAATAATTTTTGCTCTAATCATGTATCTGTGTTAAAAAAAATAATTAAATATGTACAATTTTAAATACGCATAACTTGAACCTGAGACCTTTGATCAAGCTATCCTGCCACATCTTTCCTAATCTAACATATAAGTTAACAAATTTTAGAATTTATTTCCAAATCTTTTTTTCTTGGTTGCAAATTTAGCACCACATGAGATTTATAGTCTGTTTGGCCAAGCTTCTCCAAGCCAAAAACACTTTTTTTTCAAAGTTGAAGTGTTTGGCCAAGCTTTTAGAGGGGAAAAAAATACTTTTGAGTAAAACAGAAGCAGTTTTGGAAAAGCAAAAAAAAAATAGTTTCTCTCCAAAAGTATTTTTTTGTAAAACACTTTTGAAAAAAATACACTTAGAAGCAGTTTTTAAAAACTTGGTCAAACGCTAATTACTGCTCTTTTTAAATTAATTAATCAAATACAAATTACTTTTCACCAAAAGTACTTTTGAAAAATATAATTTAAAAAAAAATAATTTTCAAAATAAGCTAATTTTCGGAGCTTGCCCAAAAAGACTATTATTATCATTCGGCTAAGAATTCTCCGCATGATAGTAAAACCTTAGAAGGAAAGTAAAAACAACCAACAGGTCTAAGCAAGCCAAACACGTATCAAAACAGTACATGTGGCATGTTCCATGTTCCCCTGCCCCCACCATTTCTTTTTCGAGCATATCTTTCTTTCCCCGGAACTCAAAGAGTATCTCTCAAGATTGGACATGCAATTTGCAAAATTCAGCTAAAAAGAAACAAACAAATTTTCAATGGAAAAAATTAAGAGAATCTTGATCTTTCTATTTTCTTCGTCTTCTGCAGCAATCTTTCACCATTCCCAATGTTCAGAAACATGTTCTGAATATCAACAAGGGTTGTGATGGAGTGGTAAATACTCCTTCATCATTAACTAAAGATCTCGAGTTCGAGCCCCTGGGTATGGAGTCACCTTTGTTAGAGAGCCCTTTATCCCCAATGTGGGACTTCCCGGTGTGAATCCGAATTTAGTCGGGCCCCAATGTGGGTAGCGGACATCCGGTGGAAAACCCAAAAAAAAAGAGGGACATGTCCTGAATTTAAATTTTACGGAATTATAATATATGTTTGCATATAAATTTATGTTACACGTTGAAAGTACCAAGTATTCTACGTCCATCTCTGCCAATGCTCTACTCAACCAACTTAACAGTCACGTACGCAACAAACCAACACAAAACCCAACTCATATTACCATCTTTTTTTGTTCTGCACATGAAATCAGTTATACTTTGCTGAATGCAATTAGCACAATGGCTAAGAGAAAGAACTACTTTTTCATCATTCCCAATATACTCAACTAACGTCTTAACAGTCACGTACACAACAAAAAAAAAACAACTCATTTCAGCTCATCAAACAACCATTTCTATACTCAATCTTGATTTCTTCAGATAACATTGTTTTTTTTTCCCTCAATGCAATCACAGAGTCTTCTTCCTATTTCTAACCCCTTTACACCCTCATCAACGATGATCCCAACAAGCTCATCTATTGCTGACACAATGTTACTCACATCACAGCCCAATATGCCTTCCACAATTGTTCTTGATCCTTGTACATTTGATGATGATTCCAAAATTGAGACCATACCCTTTATTTCTCTTAACCTGTTGCGGTATCTAGGGTAATCTTTTCTTCCTTTTGCTCTTATTTTGTTGTTTTGTTGCTCAGTTGAATTTGTTTCTATGGGTGTATGCATTGTTTTGTTTTCTTGAACATGTAAAGAGTTTGAACTAGCTTCTTGTGTCATTGTGTTCCCTCTGTCTAGGAAAGAGCCTATCAAATTAATGAATAGAAATGTAAGTCTGTCATTTCTCCTTTCCCAGTTAGTTTATGTATTTTGGATATTTGAGGAATATAAATGAGAGTGAAATGAGAGAAGGCAACAGTTTTGGTCAGGAACCTCTTTTGTTTGTTCGTAGACTTTTTAGCTGTGCATATCCGTATAAGCAGTTTTCTTGTGATTGGAATATTTGTTTTGATATTGCACTCTAGATATAGAATGGAAAGGCTATTTGCTGTGTTGGTTTCTCACAATTAAGCAAAAGATGAACTTTGAACAAAAGCATAAATCAAGAATTTCCCTGCAGATATTTTCCCCACAAATCTTGATATTATCACCGAGTATATGTAAAGTTTCTAAATCAATTCTGGTCCTCTATCTTTATTCAGGGTAGGCTACAGATGGATCACCATGTTTCTTGCCCTTGGATGTTATGTTTTCCTACTTATACCCGGTTTTATTCAAGGTCCGGAACATTTAAGAATATGTTGCTGTTCGAAACACCTCACTCCATATTTCTAATGATATCAAAATGAACCTAATCATCTTTTTGGCATCAGTCTTCTTTCAGATTTCTGGATGTTTAGAATATAATATCAGTAATAAGTCATGACTTTATCTATTGCAGTCGGATATCACTATTTTTCTTCCAGTCAAGTACGTCGAGACATTGTTTATGGTGATCAACCAAGAAATAGGTACATTATCGATTTTAACACTCGTGCATTTTTATTGGCTATGCACTGCTTGTATTTGTCTTCATGCATTTATAACTAGCGAACATCCCATGTTGCAGGATTGATCTATACCTACCGAAAAACAACAATGGGCCAAAGCCGGTTGTTGCATTTGTAACAGGTGGAGCCTGGATCATTGGGTGTGTAATTAAGCCGATTGCTTCATTTGTTGCGGAAGCCAAATGTATAGAGTGTGAATAAGTCACAACTACTATACCAAAAATTATGACAACCACCAAATAATAAATAAGACAATAAAGCAATAATAAAGGGAACACCAGAATTTACGAGGTTCGGCTAATTTTGCCTACTCCTCGGACACAACCAAATATTTTATTCCACTCCAAAAATACAAGTGAAATAATACTAAAGAGAGAAGATACAAATGCCTTAAACAGATGAGAAGGCAAATGAGAGGTGTATTTCAATCCTAAACATTAGGCCTTCTTTTATAGGGGAAAAATCCCCCCAAACTTAACTCCCAACCAATGTGGGACTTTGGCATTTTGCCAAACTTCAACAAATCTCCACCTTGGCAAAATTCCACATTTTCAATTCTCTCTCAATAACAAATTTTGGTTGTGTCTTCATCTTCAATCTTCAGTGTTCAACAATGTTGATCAAATCCAAACAATGTTGAAACTTGACCGCAGTCACCACCTTTGTCAGCATATCAGCAGGATTCTCTGTAGTATGAATTTTCTTCACCGTGACTCCACCTTCTTCTATGATTTCTCGTACGAAATGATACCGAACATCAATGTGCTTCGTCCTTGCATGATAAACTTGGTTCTTCGCTAATTGAATAGCACTTTGACTATCACAAAAAATTGTGATACCTTTTTGTTCAACACCAAGCTCCTTTAGCAATCATTGAAGCCAAATTGCCTCTTTCACAGCATCTGTAATAGCCATGTACTCTGCCTCTGTTGTAGACAAAGCAACTGTTGACTGCAAAGTAGACTTCCAACTAACTGGTGCCTTTGCAAAAGTAAACACATAACCAGTAGTTGATCTTCGTTTGTCCATATCACCCGCAAAATCTGAGTCACAATATCCAACTACAAACTGATTGTCTTCCTGCTCAAAAACTAACCCGACATCTACAGTATTATGAATATACCGTAGAATCCACTTCACAGCTTGCCAATGCTCCTTCCCTGGATTGTGCATATATCTGCTAATAACTCCAACAGCTTGTGAAATGTCAGGCCTTGTGCAAACCATTGCATACATCAAGCTACCAACAGCATTTGCGTATGGTACCTTTGACACATACTCTCGTTCAGCTTCATCCATTGGCGACATAGTAGTACTTAGCTTAAAATGGGAAGCAAGTGGAGTACTAACTGGCTTAGTCTTGTCATCTATGCCAAAACGTTGAAGTACTCTCTTCAAATATTCCTTTTGAGATAAACAGAGTTTCTTTGAACGTCTATCTCTAATTATCTCTATGCCAAGAATTTTCTTTGCCTCACCCAAATCCTTCATCTCGAACTCCTTCTTCAGTTGAATCTTCAACTTATCAATTTCTTCCGAATTCTTGGAAGCTATCAACATATCATCAACATATAGGAGAAGATATACAAAGGAACCATCTTTAAGCTTGTGCAAATACACACAATGATCGTATTTGCTTCTCTTGTACCCTTGCCGCAACATAAACTCGTCAAATCGCTTGTACCATTGTCTAGAAGATTGTTTCAATCCGTACAACGATTTTTCAAGTTTGCACACCATATTTTCTTTTCCAGCAACTTTGAATCCTTCTGGCTGAGTCATGTAGATTTCCTCCTCCAAGTTTCCATGTAAAAACGCAGTTTTTACATCCATCTGAACTAGTTCCAAATCCAATTGTGCTACCAAAGCCAACATAATTCTAATGGAGGAATGTTTTACAACTGGAGAAAACACTTCATTGTAATCAATTCCCTCCTTTTGAGCATATCCTTTGGCCACCAATCTTGCTTTGTAGCGAACATCTAATTAGTTAGGAAATCCTTCTTTCTTTGCAAATACCCATTTGCACCCAATTGCTTTCTTTCCCTTCGGGAGACAATCTCCATGTATGATTCTGATGAAGGGACTGTATCTCATCATTCATGGCAATCCTCCACTTATCTTCTTCTGAACTTTGAACAGCGTCTTTATAAGTAGTAGGAACATCATCAGCTACAATTGAGGTTGCACAAGCAACCGTCTCTATGAGACGAACAGGTTTCGTTATTGTTCTTTTTGGCCTGCTGGTTGCTATTGATTCAAGTTGTTGTTGAGATTCCTGAGTTGGAATCTCCTCTACTGGCTCTCCTTCCAGAGGGTAATCTTCATTTGTTTCCTCCTCTGCTTCTTGTGTAGGAAAAATAAATTTTCCCTCAAACTCCACCTGCTTAGAAGCACCTTCATTTTGTTTGGTATCTTCTGTTACCTTATTTACCATAGCAAATTCATCAAAGGTAACATCTCTGCTGAATATTACTTTCTTTGTCATAGGGCACCATAAGCGATATCCTTTGACTCCAGAAGTAATTCCCATAAAAATAGCCTTCTTTGCCCTTGGATCCAATTTTGACTCCGTCACATGATAATATGCAGTTGAGCCAAACACGTGCAAAAAGTTATAATCTACAGCAGGTTTTCCGTACCATTTTTCAAATGGTGTTTTGCCATCAATAGCAGCAGATGGTGGACGATTAATGAGGTGACATGCATATGTAATTGCCTCAGCCCAAAATTCTTTGCCCAAGCCAGCATTGGACAACATACACCGTACCTTCTCCAGCAAGGTCCGGTTCATACGTTCTGCCACTCCATTCTGTTGTGGTGTATGTCTAACAGTAAAGTGTCGGACGATGCCATCATTTTCACAGACCTTATTGAAATGATCATTTTTGTATTCACCTCCATTGTCTGTGCGAATACACTTGATCCTCCTGCCTGTTTGATTCTCCACCATCGTCTTCCATTTGAGAAAAATTCCCAGCACTTCATCTTTGTTTTTCATTGTATACACCCACACTCTTCGAGAAAAATCATCAACAAAGGTTACAAAATAGTGCTTCCCACCCAATGAAGGTGTTTTGGAAGGACCCCAAACATCAGAGTGTACATAATCCAAAATGCCTTTAGTATTATGGATCGCTGTACCAAATTTAACCCTTGTCTGTTTCCCTTTGACACAATGCTCACAAAACTCCAAGTTGCAAGCCTTTACTCCTTTTAACAATCCTTGATCTGATAGAGTTTTCAAGGATTTTCCTCCAGCATGTCCCAAGCGCATGTGCCATAGCTTGGTTGCTTCTGCCTCTTTGTCGTCACTGGATGTCACTGTCGCTGTCCCAATAACTATTCTGCCACGATAGCGGTACATATTATTATTCTTCCGATTAGCCTTCATTACCACTAGTGCGCCGGAACATACTCTCATCACTCCATTTTCTGCAATGATTTTGAACCCTTTTGATTCTAGGGCTCCCACAGAGATGAGATTCTTCTTCAAATCCGGTACATATCGAACATCTATCAATGTTCTGATCATTCCATCATGGTTCCTTAATCGTATTGAACCAATGCCATATGAGGTAAGAGGGCTGTTATCCGCTGTGTGGACGACTCCATATTCTCCTTCTTGAAATTCCACGAACCAGTCCCTGTTGGGACACATATGATAGCTACAAGCCGAGTCCATCAACCATATGTCTGAAGATGTTGATGACTCTGTTGTAACTAATGAGAAGTCTGAATCATCACAATCAACTACATTTGAATCCATAATGGCCTTTCCATTGTTATGTTTGGCCTTATTCTTCAACTTCGGACAGTCTTTCTTCCAGTGCCCTTTTTCTCGACAAAAGGCACATTCATCTTTGCTGGGTCTGGATCTTGACTTGGATCTTCCCTTCTTTGTCCTCGTTTGATTTTGAGGACGACCCCTCACAAATAGTGCTTCTCCTTCTCCGCCCTTCTGTTTTTCTCGCTTTCTTTGTTCATAGCTGTACAAAGCCGAACAAACTTCTCTGAGAGAAACTTCGTCATTTCCATGGAGTAGAGTAGTTTCAAGGTGCTCGTACTCATCAGGAAGTGACGCCAACAACATCAAGGCCAAGTCACCATCATCATAAGTTGTATCCATATTTTGCAAATCTGTAACCAACTTATTGAAACTGGTGATATGTTCATTCATCGTGGTACCAGGAACATAGGTGAAGTGAAACAGTCTCTTCTTCATGTACAATTTATTTTGACTGTTTTTCTTCAAAAATTTATCCTCCAGTGCTTTCCATAATTTACTTGCAGAAGTTTCCTTTGTGTATGGATATTTCTGCTCTCTAGCAAGGTAGGATCGAATGGTACCGCAAGCAACACGGTTGATAATTCTCCAATCTTCTTCTCCAATAACATCTGGTTTCTTTTCTTCAATGGCCAGATCTAGCCCTTGTTGAAAAAGGACATCTAGAACCTCGCCTTGCCACATCCCAAAATGTCCGGACCCGTCAAATATTTCGACTGCAAATTTCGCATTTGACACAATTCTTGTCATAAGCGAAGATGCCAATGATGACGTATTGTTGACACTTGATGTAGATTCTTCTTGTTTATTGTCTCCCATCTTTGACACAAATATTATTTAATAGCTGACGACACAAATCAAGATTATTTCCTTTCTGGTGTGGAAGATCAGACTAAGCTGCAACCACAGAGCATACTCAGACAGAACCTTGACTCAGTTACCAAGATAAATCTTTTCTGATGTGGAAGATCAGACTATGCTGCAACCACAGAGCATACTTAGACAGTACCTTGGCTCTGATACCAATTGTTGCGGAAGCCAAATGTATAGAGTGTGAATAAGTCACAACTACTATACCAAAAATTATGACAACCACCAAATAATAAATAAGACAATAAAGCAATAATAAAGGGAACACCAGAATTTACGAGGTTCGGCTAATTTTGCCTACTCCTCGGACACAACCAAATATTTTATTCCACTCCAATAATACAAGTGAAATAATACTAAAGAGAGAAGATACAAATGCCTTAAACAGATGAGAAGGCAAATGAGAGGTGTATTTCAATCCTAAACATTAGACCTTCTTTTATAGGGGAAAAATCCCCCCCAAACTTAACTCCCAACCAATGTGGGACTTTGGCATTTTGCCAAACTTCAACATCATTGTCCTTAAATGCTATGAATAACTTGAACAGTGTTCTTATTTGTGCTTTCTTCATTGTCCTTAAATGCTATGAATAACTTGAATAGTGTTCTTATTTGTGCTTTCTCTTTTGGTTCACAGTAACAAAGCCTGGGGTTCTCTTCTAGGTCAACAGTTGTCTGAAAGAGACATTATAGTGGAATGCATTGACTACAGGTGATCTCTGTTTCATCTGAGCTAAGTAAAGTGTTACTAATTGGCGACTTAATGTCTTCTCTCTTAATTTGCTTTATGCACAGTGAATATTTTTGTTGTATCAAATAAGGAATAAGATGTTCACTGTTTCATACACATATGGGAGCTAAGGAATTGTAGTTTAGACATGAAAAGAGGGGAATTGTTGACTACATGATACACATGTTATCTGAAATACAAAAACAACAGGGAACACTGCATAATTGTTTCCAGTTTTATGTTTACGTGCACTTTTCTGAGCTTATTGCACTCAAACAGGAGATTGTTTGATTGTCAAAAGGTCCCAAATGCATTTTCAATTCAAAGTATATACAGTATTTGTAATTTTTCATATATTATATGAGTGAATACGTGCTTCAAATACATTTTCAATATCTGTAATTTTTTCATATATTATATGAGTAAATACATGCTTCACTTTCACTTCCATCCATCAAGTCATCTTCTTACTTCTAACTGTAGCGCGTTAACTGTTCTCAGAAATTTCCCTCAAGGAACTATTAGTGATATGGTTAAGGATGTTTCTCAAGGAATATCTTTCGTTTGTAACAACATAGCTAACTATGGTGGTGATCCTAGCAGGTATAATCAAGTTCTCTTTCCACTTCCATTTTCTCATGAATTATTTATTATTTACTTTCATTCAATGTTTTAGTTTTTTTGTGATCTACTTGTAGAATTTACTTAATGGGACAATCCGCTGGTGCACATTTTGTTGCTTGTGCTCTTTTGGAGCAGGCAATCAAGCAAGCTGCCGAGAAAGAGAGAGATTCTTGGAGTGTCTCTCAAATAAAGGCTTATTTTGGTTTATCCGGCGGCTGAGTTCTTGTTCAAGTTCCCATTAATGCTACATGGCCCTAGTCTTGAACAATTCTTTCTTAAGGTCATAGAACTACTAAAATTTCTTTTTCAACACTTGTGGACAGGTATAATCTGTTTAACCTAGTGGATCACTTCCATAGTCGAGGTCTATACCGTTCAATTTTTCTAAGGTATTTATTCAGTCTTATGGTATTACAACTATAGTCAGACCTTTCTATAACAGTATCCCTATATAACATTCATTCACTATGAAAGCCAGTTTTTCTCGGAACCGATTTTTATATTATATTGTCATAATATATGTCCTCTATGACAACACTTCACTATAGCAGCCAAAAAATATCGAAACAAACGAGGTTATTATAAAGAGGTTTGACTTTACTGCTTTCATTTAACAATTATATGGCTTACTGATGCATTTTCTTGGCACGTATACAGCATAATGGAAGGGGATCAAGGTCTGGGACGATATTCGCCCGAAGTAATGATACAAGATCCAAATATTAGGAATGTTGTTTCTCTCCTTCCTCCTACTATCCTTTTCATGGAACTGCAGACTATTCCATTCCTTGTGACTCCAGGTTTGAACTGATGATGTCCATCTCATTGAAGAAGTATTAGGCATGTGCCTAATAAGAGTTTTCTTTGGTTTGGTAGTCAACCTTGTTGACTTGGTTTGGTTGGTAGCCAACCTTGTTGAATTAGTTTGGTTTGGTAGCCAACCTTGTTGAATTTCTTTGGTTTGGTAGCCAACTTTGTTGAATTGTGAAAAGTGTGTATAAATTATCAAATATTGTAGGCTTTAGAGGGTGAAGCTTTGGCTATAAAAGGAGAGCTTCAACTCTCATTTCTTCACACCAACAAAAAGAGAAAGAAAGAGTGAGGTTTCACAGACAAGGTATAAGAAAATAGTCTGTGAAGAAAATAGAGAGTGAGCGATATTGTAGTGAGGTGAGAATATCAAAAGAGGGTTATTTCTTTTGAGTGTTGTAGTGGTCTTTGGAGTATTTACCTCCGACCTACAAAGTGTAAAATTCCTTACTATAGTGATATCAGTTGCTCCTCTCGGGGTCGTGGTTTTTTCCCTTATTCAGAAGGGTTTTCCACGTAAAAATTTTGGTGTCATTGTTACTCTTTTATTCTTGTTAATTACCGTATCTCGGTGCTACATTATTATTCCGCTTTATTACCGTGAATATTATTTTGGTAAGGGGTTTATTCCCAACAACTGGTATCAGAGCACAGGTTCTGCTCGTTCACTGAAATACTATTCACTGTCGGTAGTACTATACTTGGTGAAAAATAAAAATGTCCGGAGTAAAGTACGAGGTAGCAAAATTCAACGGAGATAACGGTTTCTCAACATGGCAAAGAAGAATGAGAGATCTGCTCATCCAACAAGGATTACACAAGGTTCTAGATGTTGATTCCAAAAAGCCTGATACCATGAAAGCTGAGGATTGGGCTGACTTGGATGAAAGAGCTGCTAGTGCAATCAGGTTGCACTTATCAGATGATGTGGTAAATAACATCATTGATGAAGACACTGCACGTGGAATTTGGACAAGGTTGGAAAGCCTATACATGTCCAAAACGCTGACAAATAAATTGTACCTGAAGAAGCAGTTATACGCCCTACACATGAGTGAAGGTACGAATTTTTTGTCACATTTAAATGTGTTTAACGGACTAATCACACAGCTTGCCAACCTCGGAGTGAAAATCGAGGAAGAAGATAAAGCCATCTTGCTATTGAACTCGTTGCCATCTTCGTACGATAACTTGGCAACAACCATCTTGCACGGTAAGACTACTATTGAGTTGAAAGATGTCACATCGGCTCTTCTACTCAATGAGAAGATGAGAAAGAAGCCTGAAAATCAAGGACATGCTCTCATCACACAAGGTAGAGGCAGGAGTTATCAAAGGAGTTCGAACAACTATGGTAGATCCGGAGCTCGTGGGAAGTCAAAGAACCGATCCAAATCAAGAGCCAGAAATTGCTACAACTGTGATCAACCAGGTCACTTCAAAAGAGATTGCCCAAATCCAAAGAAGGGCAAAGGTGAAACCAGTGGCCAGAAGAATGACGACAACACAGCCGCCATGGTGCAAAATAATGATAATGTTGTCCTCTTTATAAATGAGGAAGAGGAATGCATGCACCTGTCAGGTCCAGAGTCGGAATGGGTGGTTGACACAGCGGCATCTCACCATGCCACACCGGTAAGAGATCTTTTTTGCAGATATGTAGCAGGTGATTTCGGCACAGTGAAAATGGGTAACACAAGTTACTCAAAGATTGCGGGGATTGGTGACATTTGTATCAAGACAAATGTCGGATGCACATTGGTTCTAAAGGATGTGCGGCATGTACCTGATTTGCGGATGAACTTGATCTCGGGAATTGCTTTAGACCGAGATGGATACGAGAGTTATTTTGCAAATCAAAAGTGGAGACTCACTAAGGGATCATTGGTGATTGCAAAGGGAGTTGCTCGTGGCACGTTGTACATGACAAATGCAGAAATATGCCAAGGTGAATTGAACGCGGCACAAGATGAGATTTCTGTAGATTTATGGCACAAAAGAATGGGTCATATGAGCGAGAAGGGATTGAAGATTCTTGCCAAGAAATCACTCATTTCTTATGCCAAAGGTACAACTATAAAACCTTGTGACTACTGTTTATTTGGTAAGCAGCACATAGTCTCATTTCAGACATCGTCTGAAAGAAAATTGAATATACTTGATTTAGTATATTCTGATGTTTGCGGCCCAATGGAAATTGAATCAATGGGCGGTAACAAATATTTTGTTACTTTTATTGATGATGCTTCACGAAAATTATGGGTTTATATTTTGAAAACCAAAGATCAGGTGTTTCAAGTTTTCCAGAAATTTCATGCTCTAGTAGAAAGGGAGACGGGTCGAAAGCTAAAGCGCCTCCGAAGTGACAATGGAGGTGAGTACACTTCAAGGGAATTTGAAGAGTATTGTTCAAGTCATGGGACCAGACATGAAAAGACAGTTCCTGGAACCCCACAGCACAATGGTGTAGCCGAGAGGATGAACCGCACCATTGTGGAGAATGTGAGAAGCATGCTCAGAATGGCTAAACTGCCTAAGTCATTCTGGGGTGAAGCAGTTCAGACAGCCTGTTACCTGATCAATAGGAGTCCATCAGTTCCGTTGGCGTTTGAAATCCCAGAGAGAGTTTGGACCAACAAGGAGGTGTCCTACTCGCATCTGAAGGTGTTCGGTTGCAGAGCTTTTGCACATGTACCAAAAGAGCAGAGAACAAAGCTGGATGATAAATCTGTTCCCTGCATATTTATCGGATATGGAGATGAAGAGTTCGGGTACAGACTGTGGGATCCTGTAAAGAAGAAGGTCAACAGAAGCAGAGATGTAGTCTTCCGAGAAAGTGAAGTTGGAACTGCTGCTGATATGTTAGAAAAGGCGAAAAATGGTATAATTCCTAACTTTGTTACTATTCCTTCTACTTCTAACAATCCCACAAGTGCAGAAAGTACAACCGACGAGGTTGCCGAGCAGGTGGAGCAACCTGGTGAGGTTATTGAAGCAGGGGGAGCAACTTGATGAAGGTGTCGAGGAAGTGGAGCACCCCACTCAGGGAGAAGAACAACCTCAACCTCTAAGGAGATCAGAGAGGCCAAGGGTAGAGTCACGCAGGTACCCTTCCACAGAGTATGTCCTCATCAGTGATGAGGGGGAGCCAGAAAGTCTTAAGGAGGTGTTGTCCCATCCAGAAAAGAACCAGTGGATGAAAGCTATGCAAGAAGAGATGGAATCTCTACAGAAAAATGGCACATACAAGCTGGTTGAACTTCCAAAGGGTAAAAGACCACTCAAATGCAAATGGGTCTTTAAACTCAAGAAAGATGGAGATGGCAAGCTGGTCAGATACAAAGCTCGATTGATGGTTAAAGGCTTCGAACAGAAGAAAGATATTGATTTTGACGAAATTTTATCCCCCGTTGTTAAAATGACTTCTATTCGAACAATTTTGAGCTTAGCAGCTAGCCTAGATCTTGAAGTGGAGCAGTTGGATGTGAAAACTGCATTTCTTCATGGAGATTTGGAAGAGGAGATTTATATGGAGCAACCAGAAGGATTTGAAGTAGCTGGAAAGAAACACATGGTGTGCAAATTGAATAAGAGTCTTTATGGATTGAAGCAGGCACCAAGGCAAGTGGTACATGAAGTTTGATTCATTCATGAAAAGTCAAACATACCTAAAGACCTATTCTGATCCATGTGTATACTTCAAAAGATTTTCTGAGAATAACTTTATTATATTGTTGTTGTATGTGGATGACATGTTAACTGTAGGAAAAGACAAGGGGTTGATAGCAAAGTTGAAAGGAGATCTGTCCAAGTCATTTGATATGAAGGACTTGGGCCCAGCACAACAAATTCTAGGGATGAAGATAGTTCGAGAGAGAACAAGTAGAAAGTTGTGGCTATCTCAGGAGAAGTACATTGAACGTGTACTAGAACGCTTCAACCTGAAGAATGCTAAGCCAGTCAACACACCTCTTGCTGGTCATCTAAAGTTGAGTAAGAAGATGTGTCCTACAATAGTGGAGGAGAAAGGAAACATGGCTAAAGTTCCTTATTCTTCAGCAGTCGGAAGCTTGATGTATGCAATGGTATGTACTAGACCTGATATTGCTCACGCAGTTGGTGTTGTCAGAAAGTTTCTTGAAAATCCTGGAAAGGAACATTGGGAAGCAGTCAAGTGGATACTCAGGTACCTGAGAGGTACCACGGGAGATTGTTTGTGCTTTGGAGGATCTGATCCAATCTTGAAGGGCTATACAGATGCTGATATGGCAGGTGACATTGACAACAGAAAATCTACTACTGGATATTTATTTACATTTTCAGGGGGAGCTATATCATGGCAGTCTAAGTTGCAGAAGTGCGTTGCACTTTCAACAACTGAAGCAGAGTACATTGCCGCTACAGAAACTGGCAAGGAGATGATATGGCTCAAGCGATTCCTTCAAGAGCTTGGATTGCATCAGAAGGAGTATGTCGTCTATTGTGACAGTCAAAGTGCAATAGACCTTAGCAAGAACTCTATGTACCATGCAAGGACCAAACACATTGATGTGAGATATCATTGGATTCGAGAAATGGTAGATGATGAATCTCTAAAAGTCTTGAAGATTTCTACAAGTGAGAATCCCGCAGATATGCTGACCAAGGTGGTACCAAGGAACAAGTTCGAGCTATGCAAAGAACTTGTCGGCATGCACTCAAACTAGAAGACAGTGCTACCTCCTCTAGATGAATGAGACTGGAGGGGGAGATTGATGATGTCCATCTCATTGAAGAAGTATTAGGCATGTGCCTAATAAGAGTTTTCTTTGGTTTGGTAGCCAACCTTGTTGACTTGGTTTGGTTGGTAGCCAACCTTGTTGAATTAGTTTGGTTTGGTAGCCAACCTTGTTGAATTTCTTTGGTTTGGTAGCCAACTTTGTTGAATTGTGAAAAGTGTGTATAAATTGTCAAATATTGTAGGCTTTAGAGGGTGAAGCTTTGGCTATAAAAGGAGAGCTTCAACTCTCATTTCTTCACACCAACAAAGAGAGAAAGAAAGAGTGAGGTTTCACAGACAAGATATAAGAAAATAGTCTGTGAAGAAAATAGAGAGTGAGCGATATTGTAGTGAGGTGAGAATATCAAAAGAGGGTTATTTCTTTTGAGTGTTGTAGTGGTCTTTGGAGTATTTACCTCCGACCTACAAAGTGTAAAATTCCTTACTATAGTGATATCAGTTGCTCCTCTCGGGGTCGTGGTTTTTTCCCTTATTCAGAAGGGTTTTCCACGTAAAAATTTTGGTGTCATTGTTACTCTTTTATTCTTGTTAATTACCGTATCTCGGTGCTACATTATTATTCCGCTTTATTACCGTGAATATTATTTTGGTAAGGGGTTTATTCCCAACATGAACCTCCCTTATGCAACTTTTTACTTTAATTATTGTTAACATCACAGCTGCTGCAGTTACCATTTTACTATATTACACTTAATACTTAATAGCGATTGAATTGTTTATCTTCAGCTTACTTTTACTTATTAACATAACTGAGATTTACAAAACGAAGTCTTAATTCTTGATGCTGATGAAAACATCGCCAAACGTGAAAATAGAGTATTTGTAACATGTTTGCTGAGGGTGCTAGCAGGAATGGATCAGGACTTCTTTTTTGCAATTTTGTGTTCTAATTATTTGCAGATATTGTCAGTACATTAGTATATTTATTGTATTCATATACTCTAAAATGAATATCTGAACATTTTATGCAGATTGCTAACAAGTTTTTCTTATTCCAGCAAAAGTTTTGTCGACACTCTAAGAGCTCTGGGTATCAAAGCTGAATGCATCTTATTAGAAGGAAAGACATACAGATTTGTTTCTTCAGGTGATTATTGGCTTATTCTTATCAATGCCCCTCTTTGTTTCTTCAGGGACAAAATTTCATGCACGTGTAATGGACCGATAAACGCCCTTAAATTAGATGCTATCTTTGCTTTGTTTGTGCCCATTGCCAAGTATTTTTATAGTTTCACCTAAATTTTGTGATAAATGCATTTGCCTATGGTGCTGTAGTTCAATAGTTGCAGCAGTTAATCTTTTCCCTTCTGTAGGATCCAATGAGAGGCGGCATAGATGATATGTTAGAAGATTTAACTTCGATTATTCATGGCGAAGGCTCTGAAACCATCAAAGCAAATGCACCTCCAAGAAAACGCCTTGTTCCTGAATTCATGCTGAAGTTGGCTTGTCGTGTGAGCCCTTTTTAGTTATCGCTATTCTTTTAGATGAATCGTTCCGTTTTCTCTTTAGATCATTGCAACATGCAAATGAGAAGAACAAGAGCTAGCTGTTAGACCTTTGAAATGTAGTTATTATTTCTGATGTTTTGATCAGTTAGACTTGATGATTTGATTAATTGTTTCAAGTTCTTTTTGAAACGGACTAATAAGGAAAGTGTGTCACATAAATTGATATGGACGGAGTATGTACGAGTAGGCAAGGGAAAGAATACAAATACGGGTATGAGATTATTCCATTAATAGGAAACCAAAGAGAAGAAAGTACAAGCCAGTGGTTTAATAACTATATCACTCATAAGTTTAAACAGCAGCCATGCATTTCATGATTAGTAACAGATCTGCATGCTATATATATTCTTCATCATACTCTTATAATTACTCGTCCTTCTTCTTAGTTCTTTGCAGCTGACTTGCTACCTGATGCCTAAAAAAAAAGAATCAAATTTAAATCAGTCAAAAAGAAAAGTAAATATAAAAAAAAAACTATATGCTACTCTGGTAACAAATATGAGTCATCTTGATTACTGACTTTATTTCGAAATAATTGACGTTTTAGAAAAATATAGGTCATCTATTATTTTCTTGTTTCCGGATCTTCCTTTAGTGTTCCTATATTAGTAGAGTATTAATTGAGACATAACACGTAATTTAGACAGATAAAATACAGATAATATGGATATGTGAGCGATGTTAATTGACCTTCTTCTTAGGCTCACGAGGCTTTTTCTGGGCCGATTTGGAAGCGGGAGGAGCCTTAGGAGATGCTTTCTTTGCTGGAGCAGATGGTTGAGTTCCAACAGGTTTCTCAGCTTTGAGTGATGCCATTTTTCTCTGTATTAATTCTCTCCTTGCACTAAAGTTAAGAACAAGTAAGATTTTGTACTAATGGCTCTGAGTTTCTAGTTGTGTCAAAGCACTTATATATATAGTTGTTGGCACGGGGACAAAGCGAACTAGTAACAACCTCTCTGCCCTCTCGGGATAGGGGTAAGACCTGCATACACACTACCCTCCCAAGATATTGTTGTTGTTGTTGGGGAAAAGGCGGACTAGTAAGGCATTGTCATCCTGTGAAATGGGAATAATAATATCAACATATATCAGAAGCCCAATTTGAAAGATGCTGCATCAGATGCTTAGACAAGGCATCTAATTTATTTCATTATTTAAGGACCAATGCTAAAGAATTTATGTGGAGTACTTCTTTTCGATATAATATTGGTATAAAATTCGCGGTATGATATATACTTCTGTCGCGAAGCAATTGGAACTAGAAGAAAGAATGAGGAAAAATTCTGTGTTCAGTTCCAAGTAGTAGGAGTATTTGGAATAATATCATCAGTTGGAAAATTACAGATGCTATATATCTACTCTCGTTGATGAGATGGACTGTCTTAATATGAAACCTGTGCCAATGCAAGTTGGCGAAGCATCTTGAGTGATGGCTATTCATTTAAGTCTTGGCGTAGCATCAGTTTGTACATTTTTGAATAAACCTGAATTATTATTCAAAGTTTAATAATGCAGTACATGTCATTTCATAATTCCGCAGGCACTTTGAGATAACTATCTAATCATTTTTTTTTTTTTGAACAAATGCATTTTTTGCAGAGTTTTAAGCCATATTGAACGTTTTCGGATTTTATCTAGGGGTATTTTTTTTCAAATTATATGTCCGAATAAAAAAGGGGCTAAATTTCGATAAATTTTAAAATTATGACTAATAGGGGCTATCCCAATGATTTACTTATAGGTTAACCTAGGGAAAAAAATTAGAAATAATTTAATTTACAACTGGTAATTGAAAAATAACCACAATTTCAAAAGTAATCGAAATTTAGCCTTCATGTAAAAATAAAATCTGAACAGAAACACACTTAAATTTTGAAAAAATTCCAGCATAACATGTTGGAATTCGAATTTTTCACATATGAGATTCCAGCATAATGTGCTGGAATTTTATTATGCTAAAGTTCCAGCATAATATGCTGGAAGATTATACGTAGGAGCTCCAAAATCCAGCATATTATGCTGGAACTTTCCGTATTTCAAGTAGGGTATTTTGTTCTAGATTTTATCTCTGTATAAAATAGTTTCTATTTTTCAAAAATTTTGCAAACAATGGTTATTTTTCTATTACTCATCCGAAAACTGGCCAGCCCATGCTATTTTCACGTTAACGTAGGCATTGGCCAAAGTAAGTAGAAATGACACCATGTAGTTACTTTAAAGGGATGTATTTAAGAATTAACTAGTGCGTTCGGGATTTTAATTTTTCAGTTCAAATTTTCAGGATAAAAATATCCTGATTTGTCCTGAAGTTACGATTTTTAATTTAAAATTTCAGGACAAATTTAGTACGGACTAATTCCTAAATAGCATTCATGAGAATGGTTATCTGTGCACTTGCCCCTAAAGTAACCCATAAAATAACAGCCCAAATTCAACCCACGAGCGTGCCCAAACTTGACCTTCTATCCCTGTGATGTCAGTCATGTTACTACTTTGCAGGTAGGTCAATTTGGGAAGACTCGGTTGTGATCCATAGTTTTATCCATCGTACTTGCTCATTTAGCCCAAGTAAATTTTGGACAGTTTAAATAAATCGGCCATTCATTTGCTAGCTAGTTGTAAACTTGTAATAGTGTGGGTTAGCCACTTTGCAGCCCGTAGTTGAAAAATAACAATGGTCATGGAGTTTCAAATTTCACAAATGAGAGTTCAGGATATTGTCATGGAACTATACCAATGGAATTTAAAACTATGACAACGACTATTTTTCAATTAGAAGACTGAAAAGTGGTTATTTATGAATTTTATCCCATTTGCCACCATATAAGTGTCCATCCCTCCAGTCAGTTTTTAAGCATATTTCTTATTCTCCACATGGAACTTTTGACAAGTAAGATCTGAAAATTTTCTTTTAATCTTCATATGCTCCATCTAGAGAAACTTCCAAATGTTTTTTACTACCAAATGCCAAGATAAAAAGCCACAAAACCTTAATCTATATAGGTATTGTTAGTTTATATGAGTCCACCAAACTATAGAGTACTTGATCCTCTATGAGTTTCCACTGAGAATACTTATGAAGCAGTAAGTAAAATAGACACGGGATTTTTACGTGGAAAAATCCCACTCAAGGGGACAAAAACCACGACCTATACTTGTAGGCTTTAACTTCACTAACTTGTAATCACACTATTACAAGCCACTTTGTAATGACTCTATTACAAAGATTTCAACTTAACTAAGTTGTGATACGAGTCCGAAACTGAAATGATGCCTTTTGGGCATAAAATACCTTTATACAGTTTAAAAAAAAGTTACATTTCTAACTAAAACGCAGTATTATACTGCATTTTACATTAACGGAAAACTTTCCGTTAATGTAAAACGCAGTATTATACTGCGTTTTATTAAAAAGTTATTTTTAAGGGAAACACAATATAATACTATGTTTTAGGAAAACACAGTATTATACTGCGTTTCCCTATAAAATTGGGCCCACCAATAATAAGAGTTCTGCAGGACTGCAGAGAATATTTATTTTTTAGTGTAAATCGTATTATAATTCTACGTTTTACACTGAACGTCGTATTATACTATATTTTACACTAATTTTTGGACCCACCAATAAGTGTTCTGCGGATAACTGACATAACAATAATTCAAATACATAAAACGTGTGTTTGTGTTATAATAAATTAAATAATTAATTTTATAATTGGACAGAGTAATTATGTATGGGTTCCAGGTCCGATATTTGAGGCCCAGTAGCACCAAGCTATCCTTAATTATTATGTGTGTCAATTTCAACATTTTTAGAATTTTGTTAGTTTTATAAATAAAATAATTAATTTTAAAATTGGGCAGAGTAATTATCTATGAGTTCCAGGCTCGATATTTCAGGCCCAGTAGCACCAAGCTACCATTAATTATTATGTGTGTCAATTTCAACATTTTTAGAATTTTGTTCGTTTTATAAATAAAATAATTAATTTAATAATTGAGCAGAGTAATTATCTATGGGTTCTAGGCTCGATATTTGAGTTAATTTGACAACATATATTAATTTGTTAGTTTTGTAAGTTTATTTTATAAATTAAATAATTAATTTTGTAAAGTGTAATTGGATAATTAATTTTACTACGCTAAAAGACTCTATATTTTACTACGCTATAAGGCTCTATATTTTACTACGCTAAAAAGCTCTATATTTTACTACGCTAAAAGGCCACTATTCTTTAAGCAAATAAATAATCTAAACTAAATAAAAACAACAAACATATGAACATAACATTCACAAAATCACATATAAAACAGTAAAAGATATTTGTGAACAATTTCATTAACAATAAAAATTATTTATCAAGTTTTAACTATTTTTTGTCCCAAGGCTAATAATTCAATCCGGGTAAAAATAACATACAAATTTAATCGCAAACATAACACAAATCAACGTGAAAACACATTCAACAAAACAAATATGCATATGCTCTACGAGATTCGACATAAACTAAATCGAAATACCTCGATTTAAGTTTTTTGAAATATCGGAAATTCGAAATTTTGACTCCGAAAGAAGGAATCCAAAGTTTGGGTTGTATGTGGGACCTACGCTATTCACTTTTGTGTGACGGGTGGGGCCCAAGAATTTTTTTTAATCGCGGGGGTGGGGGGGGGGGCAGCAGTGGTGGGGTTGGGTTTTTTTAAAATTGGAGTCTGTCGTGGAGTTGGGGAAGACGAAGGATTATGTAGAAATGTAATTTTTTTTAACTGTACAAACGTATTTTGTGTAAAAAAATACGACATTTCAGGTTCGGTCTTACCACAAGCCACTTTGCCACTCTCTAGTTACAAAGGCTTTAACTTATGACTAACTCTAGTCACAACACAAACTTAGAAGGTTTGTGATTTTGGGTTTCCTAAAACACAGCTTCTAAGAAAGCAAGATAAGAATTACAATGAAGAACAAATAACAAGATTACAACTCAATTATGGATACACATAGACTCATTGTGAAACTGATCCTTTAGTGGAGTTGTCTTCTTGTTCTTGACACACTTGTGACTTCAATGCTGGATCAACACTTTTTGCTTGAGAGAATATCACTAAATGCTCAAGTGGATATCTTGTGCCTTGCACCAGGTTATTATACTACAAAAGACATCACAATGGTGATGTCAATTCTTGGTACAAGCTTCTTCACAATGGGAAGTGACTACCGCACTGTCTGTTCCACTGTTGCGTGTGCAATTGCGTTCCAGTTGTATAGTTGACTTGTACTTCTGTCAGAGAACACCAAGGGATCAGGTCCCTGTCGTGTTCCTCTTTATAGCAGTTCATTTGCTGAAGTTTAGACTGAACTTCATTCATTTGAAATGTGTACCAAGTGAGTCAGGTTCTCTATCCGGTTCTTAACAATAAGTTTGTTAGATCATCAAAACATAAGAAGCATAGGGCAAAGACATTGAAAACCCATCAATTTCCCCCCTTTTGATGATGGCAAACTTAGGTATTGATAGTATTTGTTTAGAGCGATGAGGTACCAGGAACTTCACAAGTTCCCCCTGACTTTGATTCCTTATTAATCAGATCCCTTATTTTTGCATCAATTTTGCACAAGCACTACTATCACAGTGCATACACTATCTATATCTTCCCCTCTTTTGGCATCATTAAAAATACACAAGCAGACAAACATCATAAAGAAGTCTAACACAACCAACTCATGCCACATATGTGCATACAATATGATAGAAAAAGGAATCCAAAGGAAAACAACATTGTACATGCAAAAAGAGGAGCTGTTTCATTGATATTAACAATGGACTGAGCAAAACAGGAGCAGTAATAGTGAAATCCAGCATGCCATCAGCAAAAAGACAAATAAAAATAGAAATAGCAGCTACAAAACATCATAACAGAAGACACTGGTCACTACGGGGTATCTAAGAGGCACTAGAAGAGGAAGACTAAGAGAGAGAAGCAGCAAGGGTTTTGAGAACCAGGTCCAGTTGGGCATTTGCAGATAGCTGCTCTTCAAGCAGTTTTGCGCGAAGCTTATCATTTTCCTTTGTGAGGCGGACAACTTCTTCATTAACGGAACTGGGTCCTTTAACCGCTTGACTGAGCTGAGTTTCTAGTATGCATTCTGAGCCCCTCTCAGAATAAGGTAAAGTACCTTATTAACTAGCTTAAAGAGAAGCTGATACTCAGGAAGTAGTACCTTCTTATGCACCTGTTCCCTTGCTGAATAGCTTGCTCTTTCATGATAGCTCTCCTAAAGTTGGCACCACATATACCTTTGACTGAGGACATTCCTTCACATGGAATCTGGAGAACCTTCCCCAATGCTGAAGCGTCAAGTACAATGTCTACTCTATTTACTAGCACACAGATGTGATCTCCCTCAACAGTGAAGAGAGATGCGTAGAAATTTTGCACCGCATCTTCGTACACCATAGGCATGTTCTCCTGAAACAAGTGCTCCCATTGCTGAAAGTCCACTATCTCCAGAATTTGCCTCATACCAGCCATCTCTGAAATTTCCAGGTCAAACGTACGACCCCACAAGACTTTCTAAGTTCTCAATCTCTCCTGCCAAAGACCGCTGTCACTAGGTATGGTCTTCAGAGAACCGGGTTCCCCTACAGTTTCCCATTTTCGTTTTCTAGATCCTTCAACAGACTTCCCTTTCCAACTTGCAAGCCGCACAGTATCTCCTTCCGACATAGCTTGCTCAACTATACTCGTCTTAGACTTACTGCTACCCATCATGGATGTTCCACTTTGTTTTTTAATAGCTTCATCGGAAGCTCCATCCATAGACTTATGGATTTTTATAGATCGTTGTACTAAGGAACTGAGTTCCTTTAGAGCATATTTGTCAACCTCATCCACTGGAATACTTCTGTCAGTCACAAATTCTCCTTGTTTTATTAACCTCTTCTTCCTTGTCTTGACACTCCTCTTACTTTTCTGCAAGGTAGACTCATAGCCCTCTTTCTGCTACAACCTGATAGTGGGTAACTTGGAAGAGGATTCTAAGGGATTAGGATAATCAAGAGGTTTCGGAGTGAGTTTATCTGGAAGAGAATCAGGTACTCCAGTAGGTTTTCCTGGGACAGTTTCATGGTTTAAAGACTCGAAGAGTACTATGGTTCTTTCATCGCCTAGAAATGGAGTTTTTTTCTCCTGATACTCAGACAAGAGATATGCTCCTTCATTCATCAGACTCTCAGCAGCGATAGCCATGATGTTATGCGCTGCTTCCTTTTCTGGTGATTCTATGAAAGCCACTAAGTCCAAAATGGAAGAGTTCAGATACTGATTAGGATCATCCTCAGAGACCTCTAACACCTGAGAGGTAACACCTCCTAAGTGTTCTTTGATAAGATCAGAGGAATGAGGAGACATGGGGTTTCCAATACATGGAAGAGAGACAGGGTTTGACAGAAAAGGAAAAACTATAGGAAGTGAGGAGGAAACATGTGTGGGTAACAATAGCATTGGAAAGAGTGGAAGAGTAAATTTCTGGAGATGACTTTAAGTTAGGGAAGTGGGAGTGGTGTTAATGGTGGGAGAAGGAAGCGATTGTTCGATTGCCATTATAGGAGTATTTGGTAGGTAATTAAAGTGAGACAGAAATGAAGAGAAGATCACAAAGATACAAAAAGATATGAAGGTTCATGACTTGCTGTGGGGGTGAGAGAGAGTTTTATGGGAAGAAGGGCTAATGATGAGAAGAGAGAGAAACGGGTTTTAAAGAGTCTTGAAAATGGTGACAGGTTTGTGGGAAAACGTTGCCGTGTAAAGGAGATGAAGGGATTTGAAAGACATGACATGCAGACTTTGAAAAGTCGGATGATGTGGCAATTGAATTAATTTTGTTAACCTTTTTTGAGAAAGCATGCAAAACAACACATTTCTACTAATCTGTGGTACAAGAACCTGATGCCCGAACAATTGTTTTAAAAAAAGATTTTAGCAGCTCTTCTTTTGTAGTTCATTATTGTACCTTTAGCTTCTATGATTGTCATGTGAGTTTACCTGCAACAGTATCAATGTGAGTTAGGCTTGGCCAGAAAACACTTTAGCTAATTTTACCTGAAGGTGATTTTCATAGCCAACTGATGGAGAATTAGGTTCTCAATTAGGCTTCAATAACCCCAGCTTCACCCTGTTTCTTTCAAAACGTTCCCTAATCAAGGCTTTGGTGAAGATATCTGGAATTTGGTATTCTGTGCTGCAGAACTTCATACAGATCCATGCTTTCTCCACATTGTCCCTCAGAAAATAATGCCTCACATTAATGTGCTTGACCCTTTTGTGTTGAACTGGATTCTTGGCCAAGTTGAGTGCACCGGTGTTCTCACATAGAAGAGGCATACAATTAGTAAATACCCCAAAATCCTCCAGTTGCTGCTTAATCTATAGGAGTTGAGCACAACAGGTTGCTGCCGCTACATATTCTGCTTCAGCTGTTGAAAAGCCACTGAGTTTTGCTTCCTTGTGCCCCAAGAGATGAGACATGATCATAGAAAGTGAGCCATTCCAAAAGTGCTTTTCCTGTCCACAAGATAACCTGCATGGTTAGCATCAGCATACCTAATGAGATTAAGACTGACACCTGGAGGTAATACAGGACCAGGTCCTGTGTTCCCTTAAGGTATCTCAAAATTCTTTTTGTAGCCTTCAAGTGAGATTCCTTGGGATTTGATTTTTGGTTTCTATCTAGGATAGAAATACATAAAGGGCTAGGGAATTTTCGCCTTTTGATCTTGTCTAAATCCAGAATAAAGGGGGATGAAGCTTAAATTATGTTATCGAGTGAATGAGAGCTTTTGTGTTTCCAAATGGGGATTGAAATTTGGTTAGTGGAGGAACTGGGTAAATTAAGTGGATTTCCCTACACTCCTTGTTCTGCTACTTGTGGAGTACCTTGCACTGCATTTCCAACTGTTTCATCAGTTTTAGTGGTAGTAATTAAAGTACTAGGTTCCTCTTAAGCAGTGGAAGAGGATGTTGCATTGTCTTCACCTGTCTCCTTCATCTGACTCATCATATCATCCTTCCTCGTGAAACATCAATTTGATATTTCCTAGGGACCAAAAGTAGTTCATTATCTTGATCATCACTATTTCCTCCTTTGTTAGAGGAGGGTGTCTCGTTGAATAGCACAAGAACATTTTCTTTCACACAGTGTACCCTTTTGTTGTAGACTTTGTGGGCTTTGATTTGAAGGGAGTATCCTAGAAGGATTCCTTCATCGCTTTTTGCATCAAACTTCTCAAGGTGGTCCTTCCCGTTGTTGAGAAAGTAGCGTTTGTATCCAAAGGTTCTCAGATGAGTTATCTTTGGTTTTCTTCCATTGAGCAACTCATAGGAGGTTTTGTTTAGGAGGGACGCTGATCATACATAAGTTCACCAAGTAGTAAGCAGTGTTTATTGCTTCTGCCCAGAAATTTTTTGGCGATTCCCCTGTCAATGAGCATTATCCATTCCATGTCTTCCAGAGTTTCAATCTTCCTTTCAACAACACCATTTAGATGTGGAGTCCTTGGTGTTGAGAAATTGTGAGTGATCCCATTTTCATTACAAGACTCATTAAATTTTGGCATTGACGTATTCTATCACGTGGTCAGATCTGATACGTGCTTCCTTCAGTTCCATCTCTACTTGGATCTTCCTGACAAGTGTCACACATACCTCAAAAGTCTCTTCCTTTGCTCTAACAAATAGTGTCCAGGTGAATCTTGAATTTGGCAGCTTACGAACCAGGTTCTTCTGAATCAGTTCATTTAGAAGTGAGAACCTTGCATGTCCCAATCTTTTATGCCAAGGATTTGCATCATTGTCAACTGCCTTCAAGTAGCTCATATCACTAGTTCGTAGGGATGTAAGGTCAGCGAAGTAGATGTTCTTGTTCTTTTGGCGACTAAGGCCACTTCACCGGTTACCAGATTGGTAACTGTGCACATTTTTGATAAGAACTCTACTTTGCTCCCTTTATCATAGATTTGAGACACACTCAAGAGACTATACCTCAGGCAATTCACATAACACACGCTCTCAATCGAGTGTGATAGAGACTTTCCATCTTTTCCAACACCGAGAATGTACCCTCCTTTGTTTTTATTTTATTTCCACAGGATACATTCCCTTTCATGCAGGGCTTTCAGTGAGATATAATCTATGGTATTTCTAGTCATGTGCTTTTAGCATCCACTGTTCATGAACCATTGCAGTCCTCTTCCTCTCACTATTCTCTGCACATATAAATCATGGGTTAGATTTAAGAACCTAAACTAGTTTGGGTCCCTTGTTATGAAAAAGGGGTAGATAAGAGCTTTTCTAGTCCATGCAAGCAAGATGCGATTTTTGCGAGTGGTACCTGGCCCCCTTTAGTGTTCACTTTTTCAGTAAACACTTTGTTTTGCTGAACAGATTGAACCCTGACCTGGCAATTTTCTTTAAAGTGCCCATTGTTCCCACAGTGGGTACAAAGCCAGTTATTAGGAACAGTGACATACTACAACCCTTACAGCTTGAAATTGCCTATTTTTCTAAAGTTCAACACATAGACTAGTTGTTTTACATCATTTAATTCCTTCTCAAGCTTGATGTGTGTTTCACTAGCTACTTCCTTCCCTTTCCCAATACTTACAATCTTATGTTCTGATTTGAGTCCCTCAATGGTTTCCTCTAGGTCAGTGATTATCACTAAAAAATCATCCCTCTCTTGCTCAGTAGCTGCAATTCTCTCTTCTAGAGTGTGCTTTTCATTGCTAAAGCCTTCTATCGTTTCCTTTAAATCAACAACCACTACAATCAAGTCATCTCTCTCATTTTCTACACTATTTATTTTTTCATTCAAAACTTCCTTTTCCTTTTCAAGCTTAGCTATGGTCTCATTCAGATCCACTACACACACCACCAGATCATCTCTAGATTGTTCAGCATCTCCTAGCTTTATGGTCAAGATCTCCTTATCATTAATAAGGATATATGCATCAATTAGAACATTTTCTAATGACCTTAACTTCTTAGAAGAGTAGGATTTCAGATTTCTCTGAACCTCCCTGAAATTTACCTCATCATTTTCATCCTCTTTGTCATTATCAGACTGAGACATCAGTGCAAATAATGAGTCATATTTCATTGCTTCAGTTTCCACTGCCATCATGGAGCTGTTTTCTACATCTGGTTCCCTTTCTGATTCACTGGAGGAGTCTCCCCAAGCATCAAGAGCCTGCCTCACAATGTTGTCAGCTGCACTTTTTCGACTAAATCGTTTGTCTGGAACCGGGTTCCTTTTTGCTGCTTTGTCAGAGTTTTGTTTGTATTGCTCCTATTTCAGAAGTGGACATTCTTTGATGAAATGCCCTGGCTTTCCGCACCTGTGACAGAGATCATTGTTCCTTTCCTTACTTGAACTTCCCCTCTTTAGTATACCACAATTTCGTTGAACCATCTTTTGAAACCTTTTAGTAAGATATGCCATATCACTATCTTCTTCACTTGAGCCACTGTTTTCAGCCCTGAGCACCAGGTTCTTTTCTTTCTTTGGCTCTTTCCTTTCACTGTCTTTCTTTCTTTTCATCTCGTATTTCTTCAGATTACCAATCAGCTCATCCACAGTTAGAGTTTGTAGATCTTTAGCTTCAGTGATGGTATTCACCTTACTTTCCCAAGAACATGGTAGAATACTGATAATTTTCCTTACAAGCTTGTTTCTAGGAATAACATCTCCAAGTGAATGAAGCTCATTTGTGATGGATGTGAATCTAGTACGCATATCCTGTATAGATTCATCATCCTTCATCTTTAATAGCTCGTACTCAGTGGTGAGCATGTCAATCTTAGACTATTTAACCTGAGTAGTTCTTTCATATGCGGTTTGCAATGCTTCCCATATTTCTTTGGCAGAATCACAAGCTGAGACTCTGTTGTACTCATCAGGTCCTATACCACATACCAAGATTTTCTTGGCATGATAGTTCTTTTCTACGGCTTTTCTATCAACATCACTGTACTTTTTTCTGTCTTTCGGAACCATTAGTCCAGTTTCTCCAAGCTTTTTCATAGAAACATGTGGACCATCAAAGATGATGTCCCATAGTTCTGAGTCTTCGGCCATTATAAAATCATGCATACGAGTCTTCCACCAGCCGTAGTACTGACAATTGAATCTAGGAGGTCTATAGGTTGATTGTCCTTCCTCAAAGTTGAGTAGAACATCCATTGAGATCCTTTCTAGGTGTTAACCTTTTAGAAAGAACCCGCTCTGATACCAATTGTTAGTTTATATGAGTCCACCAAACTCTAGAGTACTTGATACTCTATGAGTTTCTACTTAGAATACTTATCAAGTAGTAAGTAAAATAGACACGAGATTTTTACGTGGAAAAATCCCACTCAAATGGACAAAAAGCACGACCTACACTTTTAGGCTTTTAACTTCACTACCTTGTAATCAAGCTATTACAAGCCACTTTGTAATGGCTTTATTACAAAGACTTCAACTTAACTAACTTGTGATACTCTTACCACAAGCCACTTTGTCACTCTCTAGTTACAAAGGCTTTAACTTATGACTAACTCTAGTCACAACACAAACTTAGAAGGTTTGTGATTTTGGGTTTCCTAAAACACAGCTTCTAAGAAAGCAAGATAGGAATTATAATGAAGAACAAATAACAAGATTACAACTCAACTACGGATACACATAGACTCATTGTGAAACTGATCCTTTAGTGGAGTTGTCTTGTTGTTCTTGACACACTTGTGACTTCAATGCTGGATCAACACTTTTTGCTTGAGAGAATATCACTAAATGCTCAAGTGGATATCTTGTGCCTTGCACCAGGTTGTTATACTACAAAAGACATCACAATGGTGATGTCAATTCTTGGTACATGCTTCTTCCTAATGGGAAGTGACTGCTGCACTGTCGCGTGTACAGTTGCAAATAGTCACTTTCTACAGTTGCGTTCCAGCTGTATAGTTGACTTGTACTTCTGTCAGAGAACACCAAGGGATCAGGTCCCTGTCGCGTTCCTCTTTGTAGCAGTTCATTTGCTGGAGTTCAGACTGAATTTCGTTCATTTGAAATGTGTACCAAGTGAGTCAGGTTCTCTATCTGGTTCTTAACAATAAGTTTGTTAGATCATCAAAACATAAGAAGCTCAAGACATAGACACCCATCATGTATATAATCCAGGGACGTTAGCCAATAAGGTGGCGCATCTCTTTAACAAGGAATACTATTTATCTTTTTTGTAATTTTTTTGCCTTTTTTTCATTCTTAGTATATAATTTAAATACATAAAAATAACAAATAGTTGTTAGGGCAAATCAAGAGTTGCAACGGATGGCTATACGACAACTTCTTAAAAAATAAAAAATTGAAACCAATTAATGTCCGATTTACATGAATGTATACCTGCACATTCAAAATACGGTATTCTGTCCATTATTTTCCAGTTTTTTTTGTCATTTACTTTCAACCTTTTTACTAAATTAAAGTTATTTTCCCGTAGTATAATAGGTTCATGAGGCGATGCTAAATCTGTGCCGAAAGGTCGAGCACCACCAAATGTTACTGCCTACTGGTATCTTTGCATTAGTTTATTTTAAAAATTGATATTTTTGTTTAAAATTGATATTTTTTTTCCTGTTCTAAGCAATGATGACCCAAGTAATTTGTAAACTGAAATAATTTTTCCCCACAAGTTTTGATACTTTTAACATTAAAAAGACACTCGAAACTGTATGAGTCAAAATCAGATCAGAGAAATTCGGCACGCGGAGAAAATAGGCTGAGATCGGGCAGGTCGAGGTCGGACAGTCATCTATAAGATCGAGGTCGGGCAGGCCGAGGTCGGACAGTCATCAATGAGGCCGAGGTTTGACAGGCTGAGGTTGGACAATCATCAATAAGGTCGAGGTCGAACAATCATCAATAAGGCCGAGGTCGGACAGTGATGAAACAACTAGTTTGCTTTGGAATCATCAAAGGAATATTCCCTCTAATTATACTTTTTTTAGGATTTTCTATGGATACCCCTTATAAATAGGAAGAGAGGACTTCCCAAAGGGGGCTCTCTCCCTCTCTCTCTCTAGAAAATTGTAAACACACTTCTCTAAAGAGATTAGAGGATCTGTGATCCTATACCTTCATCAGATCCAAAAAGGGTCCTAACGTTTTTGTATTTGTCTATCATTCATCTTTATCAAATAAAAGAGGATCCGCCTCACTCAAGATTGGGTGAATCTTTTCCTTTATTTACATTTTATTGCTATTTAATGTTATTTAATGCATCTCTCTTTATACTATTAAATCTAGCATAATCACTGCCAATATTTATACTCAACTATATTTTTCTATTCATATTATTCATCTCGGATCTAAAATAAATTATCCTTAACTAGGATTTACCCTCCATCCTCTTCTTTAATTAGATTAACAAAAAAGTCTCATACTTTTTTTGGTCAAACAATTTGGCTCCGTCTGCGGGGATTTTCTAGTTAAAATTTTAATTTCCTCTAGACCTAAATTCGATTCTAGTTCCACTTTCCTTAATAAATATCTCATCAATACCATTCAAATCGAATAATCACCTCACCGATTTGCTTCATTTCTATTATCACCTCACCAATACATATATTTATTGACATAAATGTTATTTTGGGAAGGTAAAATGAATTTACTGACTGCTACCATCTTTACTTTTGGTTGAACTCTATGATTACCTACAAAAAAAGGAAAACAATTTGCTAATTAGGAAAAGAAAAAGAATTAAAGAAAATGGTGATGAAATGACATCTTTTACTTTTTTGGTATAGCTAGTAAGATGGGAAAGCAGGAATTGAAATGAAAAAGACACTCAACTACCTCAGTGCTTTGGTAATATGTACAAAGTAATAACTCACAACCAAAAATTAGCGGCAGCATACTATCTTTACAGAATAGAAAGAACCCCAAAGTGCCAGATCCTTGATTGCTAGCTTTTAAGAATGTATTCACTTGCTGCCTATCTTGCTTGGATGTTAGCTTATGACTTCCATGTACTATTTTCTGAGGGAAGAAGCATCAAGGTAAATCAAAAGCGAAGGACCAAAGCTTTCTTGTTATTATCTATTAAATTGAGCCTCTACGTTCCCGGCGAGGAAATTGGCGAAGACGATGGTGCCGGAAAGTTTGTATATTCAGACGTCCTTGTGAAGATGAATGTCGGGATTGTACTTGATGAGGGCTTGCTTTCTCCCTCTAAGATTTAGGGTGTTTTCTGCATATATTCCTCTTTAGGGTGTGGTCGCTCCTCTCCTCACGTCGATCGATCAAATCGAGGTAACGAACGCTTTCGTTTTATTTTAACTGACTATTTCTCTAAGGGGAATAGAAGCAGGAATTAAGAGAACTGGGACTCACCCAAGAAATGCAGAGGCTGAGCAAAACTAGGACTCCCCCAGAGGACACCCGAAACTCTCCAAAAAAAAAAAGAAACAAAATCGAGTACGCCAGGATCCGTTCCGATTTTTACAAATAGTATGGTAGCCTATGATTCACCAAAGAGAAGAGTTCGACCTCGCTCGAATTACAATGGGTTAACTTTTCAACGTCAACTCGAAATAACACCCCTACGGCTAAGGGCCATCGTCAAAGAGAGGAGGTCAACTGTGTGCAGTGAAAATCGGAGAACCGATTTCCCCCAACGTAATGCTTCGGAGAGTGACCCCGGAAGCACGAGATCTTGGGTCGATCGTCTCCCTCGAAACCTGTCGATGCCCTGCCAAGAATAAACATCAACCAAGGCCCCAACTAACGTAGGAATTCCCCGAGGAATGCGCTCGAGGTCAATCAAATCTATTCAAGCGGCTCGATGCCAGCCCTCATGCGATGTAAAACTAACGGGCTATCACATCTCATTCTTTTTGTCATACTAAGTATTTTGTACTAAGTTTGGGTATCCCCTTTCTATAAAAGGGGGGTCGCCAACATCTTGCAAGGCAGAGCTCCATTGATCCTACTCAAGTGCAAAATATCTTCTCTCTCTTCTCTGATTTGCTTATTCCCCTTGGTTCAAAGTCATTTATCTTCGGTCATTCTCCTTACCACTTGGTACTGGCCCGAGGCCGCCCCGTATTCATTGCTTCTTAATTTGTTCTTCATTCTATAGCTTAATATTGGCCGAAAGAGCCCTATTTTATTATACCTTTAACTGTTATCCCATCCCCGGTTGTCCCCGGTAGTTCGAGATCGATATCAACGCCGACCCCGAGGTCCCATCGACCATCTCTACACTCGGATAACAGGCCCCTTTGGTTTGATTACTGCCTCGTCTTAGCTCGTATTTTATCATTATACTTCACGTTCTTAGCATTAACTGCTTTAACAACTAGCTCGGGAATAGATCACGTATTTTTAGAATCCCATTTACAAATCTAATTGTTGTTACCATTTTCACGGTAAATAGTTTGGCGCCCACTGTCGGGCTAAAAGTAACAGTGATGATTTTCTTGCTGGTTTCGTCACACAAACACACATTATCTTTCACACTTTTTCTTGTCCAAGATCCTTTGATTTCAGGCCAAAATGTCCGGCTCGTTAAACAGAGTTGAGAACGACAACCTCGAAAATCACAAGGAAAATGGCGTGGCTATCCCAGCCGTTGGAGCTCCTCTGCGGAATCCTGATATCGCTCTCGGACCGATCCTAGCGGACGCAGATTCATAGGACACACAACAAGTCGACGAAACTTCTCATACGGATAGGAGCGTACGACACAATGACCAACAGGAAGCACAAAAAACCCCGGCCTGGGAAGAATAGCAAGTTAGTATTCATGTTATTTTTGAGATGTTACAGGCACAACTGGCTATCGCTCATCTACAAAGCCACCCAAGAACCCCCAGCACAGTGGCACTAGAGACGGCTCCTCCTGCCGAGCAAGTACTCGAAAGGTCAAGCAACAACGGATCAGTGGCTGATCCCACCATTGTAAAAATGCTCGAGGACCTCACTAAAAGGATCGAATCAGGTGAGAAAATGATTGCAGCCAACGATAAAAAAGTCGAGACCTACAACTCTAGGGTCGATCAGATCCCAGGTGCGCCCCCAGTCCTCAAAGGTTTGGATTCAAAGAAGTTCATTCAAAGGCCGTTCCCCGAGGAAGCGGCCCCGAAGCCCATCCCGAAAAAGTTCAGAATGCCGGAACTCCCTAAGTACAATAGTACCTCCGACCCTAACGAACAAGTTACTGCTTACACCTGCGCAGTAAAAGGCAACGACATAAAAAACGACCAAATTGAGTCTGTGTTGCTGAAAAACTCGGAGAAACGCTTTCAAAGGGAGCCATGATATGGTACCACAACTTGGCTCCCAACTCCATAGATTCATCCGCGATGCTAGCAGACTCCTTCGTAAAAGCACATGCCGGAGCCATCAAGGTGGCAACGAGGAAATCCAACATTTTCAAAATCAAGCAAAAAGAGAACGAGATGTTGCGGGAGTTTGTATCCCGCTTCTAGATGGAATGGATGGAGCTGCCACCAGTCTCCAACGACCGGGCAGTACAGGCCTTCACCCAAGGCCTGAACGAACGAAGCTCGATGGCTTTAAAATAGCTAAAACAAAATCTAATCGAATACTCGACCGTGACCTGGTCGTTCGTTCACAACCGATACCAGTCAAAGATCAGGGCCGAGGATGACCAGCTGGGAGCCACTTCAGGCTCAATATACCCAAACAGACTCCTACCAAAAGAGACGAAACCAAGCAAAGAAAGGTACCAACTGTACCTTGAAGACAGAAGGAATGCCCCGAGGCGCAACCTACCCCACAACGATCGTTCTATAGATCGAGGACAGGACCCTCGGGGGCTCGTTAACAGAACCAGGTTTGATCAAAACATGGCGCCAATGAACGCGCCCCACTTATCAGAATACAACTTTAGCGTCGACATATTAGACATCGTGTTCGCTATCGGCAAAATCAGGGATGCCAAATGACCCAAACTAATATAGTTGAACCCTTCACAGAGAAATTACAACTTAGTGTGTGAGTTCCACAACACACACGACCACAGGACCGAGGATTGCCATAAACTGTGAGAAGAAGTGTCCCGGGTTCGGGAATTCCTTAGCGATCGGGCCAAAAATCAGTTCCGGGACAGGGAGGCAACCAAGAAAAATGAGGCAAATGAGTCACAACACGTCATTCACATGATCATGGGGGGCGTCGATGCCCCGTAGGAACCCATGATGAGGAAAACAAAAATATCCATCACCAGGGAAAAACAAACTCGGGGATATATCCCCGAAGATGCCCTCACATTCAGCAAAGAAGATACCGAGGCTCTGTCTCGACCCCACAATAGCGCCCTGGTAATCTCCTTTCTTGTGAATTATTTTCAGATAAAACGTGTACTCATGGATCCAGGTAGCTCAGCCAATATTATCAGGTCAAAGGTAGTAGAAAAGGTCGAACTAACTGAATGGATCGTGCCCGCCACTTGGGTCCTTAATGGGTTCAACATGGCAAGCGAAACAATGAAAGGAGAAATCATCCTTCCGATTACCGTGGCCGGCACAACCCAAGATACCAAATTCCATATCATCGAGGGAGATATGAGGTATAATGCCTTTTTGGGCGACCGTGGATACACTGCATGAGAGTGGTACCATCCACACTCCACCAGATGATAAAATTCCCGACAAAGGACCAAATCAAAACCATCTATGGGGAACAACAGAAATGTTTGTGATGTGTTACCAGCGCCCATACCTCCGCTTCCGAAAAAGCCAACGGGTGAATTAGATCTCAACCCCGGTCGGGTTTGACAACACATAATAGAAATCCGCATCGCGTGTCTGCCCTCGAGCGGTCATAATAAGCCAACCCCAAGGTGCCACCAGGTTATCTCGTTTTAAGGTACATCCATTCCTTTTGTTTCATTTCAGATTAAGAACTAACCCTCATGCAGGCACTCAACCAAAGATACCAGGACACTAACATGAGGCCTCGAGACCCCCAAAAGCATGCCCGTTGAACTCTTTTCCTTTGACCGAGTTTTTATCCCAAAAAAGAAGGGTTTTTACCGGCAAGGTTTTAACGAGGCAACGGCTGCGAAGCTGCTCAAAGAAAAAAAACTCCACAGAACTGCTCGAAGCTACCCTTACGGCCAACTTTCAAGCGGCGAGGGGCATTCCCCCTGGAAGCCACCCAATTCGAAGGAGGTGGAGAAACGCCAAGCAAAGGTTCCTACGAGAAAACAATGTATAGGGCCAAACGGTCGATGCAATCAGATCCCGCCAAAGTGGAAGCATGTATTATTATATCGGGCAATCAAAAAATACCATTTTTCTCCCATGAAAAAAGAGAAGGGCTCCTTCTCGGAGTAAGGCAACATGAAAATCGCCGAAGCAACCGCACTCGACCAAAAATAGGTCAACTCAGCACAATAACACATGTATTATGCCAATGGATCGGAGAATATCTTCCAACATCTCACTCTCCAAAAAAGGAAAGTCGCAGTATACTCTTGACAAAAACCTCTCCGCCAAATACGTCCCGAAACACTCGGAGACTTAAATGGTTCAGCGCCTACACGACCCCAGGGTCGGAACCCCGGGATTACAAAGCCCCCACAATGCAACTCCGAGTTCACGAGAAGCAGTCTTCAAACTTAAGCAAACTCAATAACTCAGAAACTGTCGCCAATCGCCATGCACTGGAAAATCCAAAACTATAAGACCCTAGCGGGCAGACTCGGCATAATCAGATCTATTCTACGAGCTATAAGACCTCAATATGCATGACAAACTGTAAGACCTCAATAGGCATGACAAACTGTAAGACCTTAACAGGCATGACAAACTGTAAGACCTCAACAAGCATGGAAAATCCCGAAGTTTAGGCTATACATCGCATTTGTAAGAATCCCTAAAGGGCATATCCTCGATGTAGACGTCTAAACTATCACTAGGGATCAAAAATGGCTATGGCCAAACGCATATGACTACGGTAAAAACGGCTGATATAGCCGAAATAACGCGACTTGGGGACGCACGACTATCACTAAAAAATCATAGGCTACTACTCCGACTATACTTCGAAAAAAACCGGTTAAAACAGGCTTCCCTCAACAGGCAAAAACGAGCTCTGATCATGTCGGCCCCAAATCGCAAGAGCGTCGATCTACTCAACTTATGAGCTATGAACCTTACGAGGTTCTCTAAACATCACCGACAACGACTTGAAATTGAGGTTCCTCTAGAACCGACGACGAGTCAGACAAAAATACTATAAAAAGAACTTAATGAGCGGAAACAAAGCCTACAAAAAGCCCACGGGCAAAAACAGCGTAAGAGCCATTATCGCCAGCTAAGAAAGCTTACGGGCCTCATATTTAAAGGTCTCTACGACCAAACAACGTAAGAGCCATTGTCGCCAGCTAAAAAATCTTGACAACTTGAGGATTAAAATGAGCTCGAATTGTAACCCGATTCGGAGACCGGATCCAAAATAGTTAACTATGCCAGCCTCCGGGACACATACTAAAAGGTCTCAATAACCAAACGGCGTAAGTGCCACTATTGCCAACTAGAAATTCAAGGAAATTTAAGGGTCGATTACAGCTCGAATCGCAACGCGACTCGAAGACTGGACCCGAAAACTGCAATATGCCTAAGGGCGCGGCATAAATGCCACTATCGCCGGCAAGGGAATCAGGGAAACATAAGGGTCGATTACAGCTCGAATCGCAACTTGGAGACTGGAACCAAAATAGTTGAGTTGCAGGGTGCCTAAGGGCACGACTTGAAAGATACCGTCGTCAGTCGATTAAATTTCTAGGCCACGCGCCCGTGAGGTCACTTCGACCCAAAGAAAAAAGAGCCATCATCATTCGCCCATGGAGGCAAGAGAGAGCTTGAGGGTCGATTGAAACACCAGTCATAATGCGACTCGAAAACTGGACCCAACAAACAGTTGGAGTGACAAATGGCCAAGTGCAAGAGATCAAAACAAATACTACCTACCCGCACGGGCACAAAAAATTAAAGAACAAGAAGGCTCGAGTCGGAGCCCGTCTCGGAGACCAAGCCTAAATAGCCAGGCCAAGCACGGAGGCCCCGTCACCTGCTCACATCAAAAATCATGCTTAAGAGCCCCCGATCTACCCGATCAGTTCCGGACCTACGAGGATCCCACCGAACAACAAAACCAGTCCGCCCAGTCGAAAGCAATAACAAAGAAAAAGGTAAAAAAGAAACAAAGCTTCAAATTCCTTCTTATATATTGCATGCGCAAAAAAGGCGCACTCTCCATCTACAGGCATATTCTGCATATATTAGAAACGAAGTGACAATAAAAAATCTACACTCCATGCTAAAAGGGATCCAACTTGTCAAAAATCGCCCTCCGCAACTTCAGCAAGAAGTGACCAAGCGCCACAATTATTCCCCTATCTCGAACCAATTCCTCCGGGAAAATGGAACCCCTTACACCAACCTGCTCGAGTACCTCTCCTCGGGACCTGCAATGAACATATTCCTCGATATCTCGGTCGAGGGCTCACTGCAGCTCGACTTGGGCATCAGTAGCACCCTTTATACGAATCGCCATCTCCCGACCCGCCTCGGTTCGGCTTAATGTTACTTCGACTCGAGCATCAATTATCTCGGCTCTAAAACTTCGGAAGATCAAATTCGAAGTTTCCCAATCATACCCGGCTGAACTTTGGCACTGTCACAAGTCAAAAGAAGTTGGACCTCGAAAGGCAGAGACCTTGGCCAAGACATTCGTCCCCTCAGAAGCTTGAGCCTGGACTTGAGCCCTTAGCTCCCCACGAGTCACTCTGGCAAAGCTTGACGTCGCCCTTAAGTTACTCCGAAACCTCCACTTTTTTTCTGCAGCTAAATATAACAGAAAGGGGGTTAGCCCTAAGGGCAAAGGGGGGCGGACCACGTACTACAGGAAGCCACCTGCTCCATCAAATATCTCCCATAATTTGGGACCGTCATCCCGGAATCAAGGGCTCCGGAAACACCCAGCTCAATCGATGCATTCTTAGAGGCGTGAAACGACCTCGCCTTGATAAAAGGCTCCGTTACATCACATATCTCACTATCATCATTGCCCGCCTGTAAATCTATGAACCCCCGGTGGGGGTATATATGCACCCCCAAGAGACCGTCCGACACCAACAATGCCGCAATAGAGAAAGGAAAAAATGGTTGCTGGATTCGCCATCATCATAGATAGAGCCGGCGAAACGTGCGGCATAACGCCTGAAGGACATCCTTTTATCCCTTCAAATAACTGACGAGGGTTTCGAAGGTGTGGCACCAACACCTAGGAGGAACGATTCGCCCGAGCCCAGTCTCTGCCTTCTCTAAATAAAGAAGCCATTAAAGGCAGGATCCAACGACCCCCAAGGATGCGAAAGCAGCCTCACATTGCATGTGAGAAAAATGACGACAAATTTAAAAACAACCAAGGGCACTAGCCATCAGCATCGTATCCGGCGCCGGTATGATAGCCAACCCTGGAAGCCTTCATTATGGTAAGATAAAGCCCTAAAAGGCCAGCAATGCCTTCGCCAACACGAGATCAACACATAAAGGGCTCCGCCAAAGGAAGCCAGCTAGCAAATACAGTTGCATCTTAACATACACTTATACGGAACAGTCCCCGGATGTTGATCGAGATGATCCAAACGCAGGCAGATCTCTGCCCGGAGCCTGCATTCGAGAAGCTACCGGCATCCCCAAACTCGCCGGCCCTCCATCAAGCCTCCTCTCAAAGGACACTACAAAGTCCGAAGACACCACCCACGCCTTCACGCTAAGGATCTGATTGCTCGATGTTACTGGTCTTATTTTGGGCCTGGACACAAAGAACCCTACGCGAAGCCATTTTATCAATAGAAAGCTCTACGAAGGTCCGAGGAAGCACCCAAATACAAGAAAACTCCTCAGTAGCAGTCAATCCGATACATTCTAAAAGGATTATCTACATCAAGATCAATAGGGACCCCCGGGTACCCGAAGATGACCTTCATCCGGGTTGACGTTCCCAAAGGCCCCAGAATTCGATGCATGATCTCCAAACAATTCGGAGGGCCCCGATAGCCCGAAACTATCAGAACGATCCAAGGTTGGTCTGAAGTACAATGGTGGGTTGGAGGAGAACAATGTTGATTAGCAGGAGATCAGAATGAACGCACACACTCAAGTCAGATATCGGCAGTCAACAAATAAAAGAAGGCATTCAAAGAGCCTCTAAGGGAATGGGAGCATACAGAAACAAAGCAAAGTAAGAAAAGCAGAAGTCAGAAAAAGTATATTCATATTCATAAGAAATCCATAAACAACCACCCTCGAGGGGTCCTTACATATGATTACAAAAGCTCACGAGAGGATCATCATGCAAAAAAAGAAATCCAAAGATATGCATACAACAAAAGCCTAAGAGTCTAGCCTTCTTTTTGTGCGGTATCTCTGTCATCATCCCCTCGGGCATATAACCTCAAAGACAATATCTTCCAAGTCTGAGGCCCTTAGGGACCTCATCTCGATTCCTTAGAATGACATCTTTAAAAGGAAGAGAGGTGAGGGAAGGAGACAAGAAGTGGCTAGGTGAAAAATCTGGCTGTCATGAATCCCGCCAGTATTAAACCCACCAAGCCACTTCTTGAGATGTTGCCTCGTCCCGGGAGGCAACAACCAGCGAAAACCGCCTCCACACCCCCCAGGAATCCAAAAGGGGTGTAACGTGCCAAGCCGAGGGAGGAGGGTGAGCAGCGGTGTATAATCCGAGCCCCCTCTTGAGCAGCGGTGCATAGTCCAATAAATACCCCCCAAGGTCGGAAGGAATCGACCGTCTGCCTCATCGCCTCGAGCTGACAATGATTGCAACAACAACAACAACAACAACAATATCATGGCGGCACAATTCCGTCCAATAAAAAAGAGATCAAGAAAGGAGTCAAGGCGCATATAGCATAAAATCTTGAAGCCTGGGGCCTCGAACATGGCAAAATGGTGGAACTTCAAAGAAGGAGAGATAGGTATCGAAGAAAGTCTGAGTAGAAAATCTAGCCACAAGGAGCCCCATTTATAGGGAGGGCAAAGCAACCAACGACGCCATTACCGCCCTCGAAAAACGTAACGGTAAGCACAATCAATGCTTTCATAGAAGCCAAACCGATAGCAATGATATGACTCCAAGGTTTGTAACATTTCGGATGATCCCAAAGAAGCGAAAAGGCGAAATACCTCGATACCTGTCAAAGAAGGGCTGCACTATTGGCATAATACCTCTACAAGGGATCAGGAAGTGGTATGTCTATAATGTTTCTTATCACTTCCCTCTAAGAAACGCAGAGACTATCTGTGTGCGGTGAAAACCGGGGAACTGATTTCCCCCGATGTAATGCTTCGGAGAGTGACCCCGGAAGCACGGGATATCGGGTCGATCGCTTCCCTCGAAATCTGTCGATGCCCTGCCAAGAATAAACATCGTCCAAGGCCCCGATGAATGCAGGAATTCGCCGAGGAATGCACCCGGGGTCGATTAAATCTATTCAAGCGGCTCGACGCTAGCCCTCATGCGACATAAAACTAACGGGCTGTCACATCTCATTCTTTTTTGTCATACTAAGTATTTTTTACTAAGTTTGGGCATCCCCTTTCTATTAAAGGGGGGTCGCCAACACCCTGCAAGGCAGAGCTCCATTGATCCTACTCAAGTGCAATAATATCTTCTCTCTCTCTTCTCTGATTTGCTTATTCCCCTTGGTTCAAAGTCATTTATCTTCGGTCATTCTCCTTACCACTTGGTACTGGCCTGAGGCCGCCCCCGTATTCATTGCTTATTAACTTGTTCTTCATTCTATAGCTTAATATTGACCAAAATAGCCCTATTTAATTGTACTTTTAACTGTTATCCCATCCCCGGTTGTCCCCGGTAGTTCGAGCTTGATATCAATGCCGACCCTGAGGTCCCATCGACCATCTCTACACTCGGATAACAGGCCCCTTTGGTTTGATTACTGCCTCGTCTTAGCTCGCATGCTATCATTATACTTCACGTTCTTAGCATTAACTGCTTTAACAACTAGCTCAGGAATAGATCACGTATTTTTAGAATCCTATTTATAAATCTAATTGTTGTTACCATTTTCATGGTAAACATCAACCTCTCTCGAATTACAATGGGTTAACATTTTGACGTTAGCTCGAAATTACACCCCTACGCCAAGGGCCATCACCAAAGAGAGGAGGTCAACCTCGCTCAAATTACAGCGGGTTAACATTTCGATGTCAGCTCGAAATAACACCCCTACGACCAAAGGCCATCGCCAAAGAGAGGAGGTCGACCTCGCTCAAATTACAACAGGTTAACATTTCGATGTCAGCTCAAAATAACACCCTACAGCCAAGGTCCATTGCCAAAGAGAGGAGGTGGACCTCGCTCGAGTTACAACAGGTTAACATTTCGACATCACCTCGAAATAACACCCCTACGGCCAAGGGCCATCGCCAAAGAGAGGAGGTCGACCTTGCTCAAATTACAATAGGTTAACATTTCGATGTCAGCTCGAAATAACACCCTTACGGCCAAGGGCCATCCCCATAGAGAGGAGGTCGGCCTCGCTCAAATTACAATGGGTTAACATTTCGACGTCAGCTCGAAATAACACCCTATGTCCAAGGGCTATTGCCAAAGAGAGGAGGTCGACCTTGCTCGAATTACAACGGGTTAACATTTCGACGTTAGCTCAAAATAACATCCCTACGGCCAAGGGCCATCACCAAAGAGAGGAGGTCGACCTTGCGCAAATTACAACGGGTTAACATTTCGATGTCAACTCGAAATAACACCCCTACAGCCAAGGGCCATCGCCAAAGAGAGGAGGTTAACCTCGCTCGAATTACAACGGGTTAACATTTTGACGTCAACTTATAATAACACCCCTATGGCCAAAGACCATTGCCAAAGAGAAGAATTTAACCTCGCTCGAATCACAATGAATCAAACTTCGGCCTCATCCGAATCAACTTCGGGCTCGTCCAAATCAACCTTCGACCTCGTTTGAATTAACTTTGGCCTCATTCGAATCAAACTTTGGCCTCGTCCAAATAGACTTCGGCCTCGTCTGAATCAGATTTCGACCTCGTACGAATCAATTTTGGCCTCGTCCGAATCAAACTTTAGCCTCATCCAAATCCTACTTCGGCCTCGTCCGAATCAACTTCGGCCTCATAACTTTGGCCTCATCCGAATCAACTTTCGGCCTCGTCCGAATCAAACTTCGGCCATGTACGAATCAACTTTGGCCTTGTCTGAATCAAACTTCGGCCTCATCCAAATCAAACTTTGGCCTTGTCTGAATCAACTTCGGCCTCGTTCGAATCAAATTTTGGCCTCGTTTGAATCAACTTCGGCCTTGTCTGAATCAAACTTCGGCCTCATCTGAATCAAACTTCGTCCTCGTCCGAATCAAACTGTGGCCTCCTCCGAATCAAACTCCGGCATTGTCCGAATCAACCTCCGGCCTCGTCCGAATCAACCTCCGGCCTCGTCCGAATCAACCTCCGGCCTCGTCCGAATCAACCTCCGGCCTCGTCCGAATCAACCTCCGGCCTCGTCTAAATCAACCTTCGGCCTCGTCTGAATCAACTTCGGCCTTGTCAGAATCAAATTCCGTCCGAATGAACTTCGTCCTCGTCTGAATCAACTTCGGCCTCGTCCGAATCAAACTACGGCCTCATCCGAATCAACCTTCGGGCTTGTCCGAATCAACCTTCGGCCTCGTTCGAATCAAACTTCGACATCGTCTGAATTAACATTCGGCGACCTCATCCGAATTCTCATTCGGCGACCTCGTCCGAATCAACATTCGACGACCTCGCCCGAATTCACATTCGGTGACCTCGCCCGAATTCACATTCGGTCACTTTGCCCGAATTTACATTTGGCAACCTCGCCCGAATTCACATTCGACAACCTCGCCCGAATCAACATTCGGCAACCTCGCACGAATCAACATTTGGTGACCTCGCCCGAATTCACATTCGGCGACCTCGTCTGAATTTACATTCAGTCTCCTCGCTCATCCAGATCTAAGGACGTGAATGACCTCTTTCTATGCCTCCATCCTTGCCAAAGCTTCCATCCTGTCCTCGACGGCCTTCTCCAACTCTACCATCTTCTCTATCGACTCATCACTCGAGTCATTGGCCTTGATCAAACTCTGCTAAAGTTCAGCCCACGGGGATATCGGCACCCTCAGCCGCGATCCACACTAGTCGACCTCCCCATCCGATCAATCTACCAACAATCATGATAGAACACTTGCAAAAGGTGGCAAACTTCAAAGGTGGCAATCACGGACTTCCATATGGATTTCTCCTCACTCGAGTGTTTCAGTTCTACAAGGCTCCTTTGGCCAATCCCAAAGTGGGCACCTGTAAGCAAACCTTCTCAAAATCCACTCTAGAAGAGTGTGAGTGTAGAAAAGGTTGGTGGAAGCACCTCGACCATTTCTCAGCTGATCAATGCTCAAAATGCTGCTATTGAAGAGCTCAAGAGGCTGAGGGCTCAGAATGCCATACTGGAAACTCAGCTTAGTCAAACTGTTGGGGCACCTGGTTCTGTTAATTCTTCCCATAAAGAAGTTGCCCGCTTGACCAAGGAAAATGATGAGCTTTGTGCAAAACTGCTTGAAGAGCAGCTGTCTACAAATGCCCGAATGGACCTGGTTCTCAAAACTCTTGCTGCCTCCTTCGCCAAGTCTCCCTCTTCTAGTGCCCCTTAGAAACCTCTCCGTGACCAGTTGTCTTCTGTTATAATGTTTTATGGCTGTGTTTTTTTTGTGATGGCATGCTGGATTTCACTGTTACTTCTCCTGTTTACTCAGTCCATTTTCATATCAATGAAACAACTCTTCCTTTTGCTTGTACAATGTTGTTTTTCTTTTTCTTCTCTTTTCTGTCATGGTGTGTGCACATATGTGACATTAGTTGGCTATGTTATACTTCTTTATGCTGTTTGTCTGCTTGTGTATTTGTAATGATGCCAAAAGTGGGAAGTATAATTGAAATTGAAACAGGGGATCTGATTAAGGGGGAAGCATAAAGTCAGGGGGAACTTGTGAAGTTCCTGTTACCTTATCTGGTTATTTCTGCTCTAAATATATGTTATCAATGTCTAAGTTTGTCATCATCAAGAAGGTGGAAATTGATGGATTTTCAATGTCTTTGCCTTATGTTTTTGATGATCTAACAAACTTACTGGCAAGAACCAGATAGGGAACCTGACACATTTAGTACACATTGCAAATGAACAATTCCAGCTTGAACTCCAACTAATGTGAACTGCTGCAAGTGAAGAGAATAGAGGAACAAGACAGGGACCTGATCCCTTGGTATTCTCTGATAGAAGTACAAGTCAACTATACAGCTGGAAAGCAACTACAGAAAGTAACTGCCTGCAACTGTACATGCGACAGTGCAACAGTCACTTCCAATTGGGAAGAGGCGTGTACCGACCAAGAATTGACGTCATCCTTGGGATGTCTTTAGTAGTATAACAACATGGTGTAAGACACAAGATATTCAGTTGAGCATTTAGTGATATTCTCTCAAGCATTAAAGATCTGATCCAACATTGAAGTTACAAGTGTGTCAAGAACAAGAAGATAACTCCATTAAGGATTAGTTCCACAATGGGTCCATGTTGTCCGTAGTTGAGTTGTATCTTGTTGTTTGTTCTTCATTGTAACTCTTATATTACTTTATTAGAATCTTTGTGTTAGGAAACTCAAATCATAAACATTCTGAGTTTGTGTTGTGACTAGAGTTAGTCATAAGTTAAAGTCTTTGTAACTAGTGAGTGGCAAAGTGGCTTGTGGTAACTGTATCACAAGTTAGTTGAGTTGAAGTCTTTGTAATAGAGTCATTACAAAGTAGCTTTTAATAGTGTATTTATAAGTTAGTGAAGTTGAAATCCTACAAGTGTAGGTCGTGGTTTTTGTCTCCTTGAGTTGGGATTTTTTCACATAAAAATCCCATGTCTCATTTACTTACTGTCTCATAGAGGACCAGGTACTCTATAGTTTGGTAGATTCATATAAACTATCAAAGATCAAGTGCGACCGCTAAAGGAAGTCAGGCCCTACTTCAAGGACTAATTTGGAATCTGGAGATCCTGAAGATTGATCGACCAAGTTAAGCCACAAATCACTCCCTTGATTATAGATACGAAAACGAAAGACGTAAATGAATCTAGTCCATCTCTTGTGCAGGATTCGGAGGCACCCCTTGGGTCAAATCTCTTAGAATTTTGTGTGCCTCAATCAAGGGTCAATCAGCAATGGCTACTCAAAACTCTCCTATAAGAAGATTGGCAGACTCAAGAATTCAACTACGCAACTTACCACTGTTTCTATATCTTCCTAGTTCTTAGCACAAACACTGTATTGCTAAATTTACTAGTGTCTCAAAAGATAGAAAGTGTTAGGAAGCAAAACAAGAGTTGTGTCAAGCTTATAAAATATTTTCGCTGAAAATTGTTGGCGGTGAATGATCCATAAAACCACTACTACTGTAACCAACTGTTGAAGATCTAAGATAACCCTTGTGACCCAAGGAAACTGGATGTAAGTATCACACTGGTACTGTACCAGTATAAAACTCATGTGTTCTCAATCTTTATGTCACGAATCAGTTTCCCCCTCTATGAACTGTCGTGACGTCATCTAGTTTCTATGAATAGGTAAGCTTAATATTGCAGAAATGAAATGAAAACACAAACATAACAGCTAACAGATATTGTTAATAAACAGAAACGGTGCCACTCGGCATATACAATAATCATTTTCCCAAAATCCGGAAACTCGCAAGTCAGAGGCTACTAAGACTTTTTAACTGTTATATACATCATTTTCTACAGAAAGAAAAATAAATAAACATAAGGGATAAAGGGGGACTCTGAGGATCTGTGAGCACGGGAAGATGTACCTTGAAGTCTCCAACGAGCAGCAACGTTTGCAACTAGTGATGAGGATGGTACGACGAACCTAGATCTACACACGAAAAATATGTGCATGAAAGGGCATGAGTACACCACAATGGTACCTAGTAAGTGTCAGTGCTCCAGTCTCCAGTATATTATACTGGAGCCAACAAAGTATATCGGTCCAGCATAATATGCTGGAAGTTCATACACAGGTGCACCGAACTCCAGTATATTATGCTGGACGGTCTCTGTTGCAGCAAAATAGTGGCTATTTTTCAATGACTTGGCGAACGCTGGCTATTTTTGAATGATCAATCCAAAACTAGCTAGACCGTGCTATTTTCACTTTGTGTATGCTTTCTTTGCTTATCTTTAATTGCATGCTTATACTTGGCATTTTTGAAGTTTGGTATGACGAAGGCATATTATTCTGCTACCCAAACACTTTCATCTTTTACTACCCCTTTTGAGCCTTAATTTGTTTTCTTCCATACTCCTCTTTTGGAATCAGAAGTAGAGTTAGGAACTAGAAAAGAAAAAGAAAAGAGAAAAAGAAGAAAAAGAAGAGAAAAGATAAAAAGAAGAAAAGAAAAGAAAAGAAAAAAAGGTGAAAAGAAAAAAAGAAGAAAAAGAAGACCAGAAAGAAAAGGAAAAGAAAAGCAACAAAATAAACCAACTTTTTGTTTGAACCACGTTCGACCTAATTCCTTTTAAGGATACGTAGGCAGCCTTACACGGTTCGGTACCCTTAAAATAAAAATCCAAAATTCCCCAGACCCAAAGAAACTGGGGCAGAAATTTTGGTTTTGCAAAAGATCTGATTCCAAAAGTTGTAATTTTGAACCCTTTTTCATCTTAAATTATTTTGAGCCTTTATGCCACCCTTCTTTCTATCCTTGTCCAAAAGCCTACTGTAGACACGTAATTTTTGACCCACCACATCATCAAGCTACATTAGTACTTTTAGCATTTTAAAATATTTATTTGAGTTATTTTAAAAGTATTTAACCTATTTTTCACTTTTACTTTTATTTTAAAACATAAAATGAAAAACACAAAAAAATAGTTTCCTTAAATATTTTCTTATTTTTACTTAAGACCATTAGTATTTTATGGAAATATATTCTTACTATGATTTTTACTTATATTTTGAATATAATAATTTATATAAATAAATAATACATATCAAATACATATAGTTTCATAGTATGTATAGTTTACTTTAATCAATTATAATTAATTAAATTATTTAAAAAAAGTTTAAGTTTTCTTAATTGGTGGATTTAAAGGGTTAAAGCCCCAAATTATAGGCCCAATTTCGGCCAAGCTTGAGCCCAAAATTGGGGCAGCCCATTCCTTTCCCCTTTTAACCCGCCCCAACACCCCTGTTAATCCCAACCGTCCATCTCTTCTCATCTAACGGCCCACATTATTTCCCTACACCAAATACAATCCCAACATCCTCTAGTCTAACCCTAAACCTAATTCTCTAAGCTCCAGTCGTCACCCTCTCTTTCCCACACGTCTACCGACTCAAATCCACCCCAAACTCGCCCAAACTCAGGCGAGTTCACTCCGCTCGCGTGCACCTGGTCCCCTATGGTCCCCCTTCCTTTAATTCCATCTTCCACGTAGCAAAATCCTAATGAATCTCATCATTATTACCGCATTTTCTTGCTCTCTAAATTGGAATCGAATAAATGGAGGTCGTAGATTGAATCACTATCAATCTAGACATTCCATTTGTTCGATTTTCGAACTATAAAAGAGAGAAATTTGGAGAGGATTTTCGAACAGAATTTTGAAGGAATTTTCGGAAAAATTGGAGAGGAAAATTATGGTTTGTGAGTTCTTCTTCTGGGTTTCTCTTCTTTGCTCTATAATTTCCAGAAGAAAAAAGCGAACAAATATTGAGCTTCTTCAAATCTTCGAATTTCATTTTAGATTTTAGGTCGTTTTAAAAGATTTTTTTAAAAAAAACATTTCTGTTTTCTAGTGAGTGAAGAGTCGAATTTCAGTTACATCTTCCGATTTAAGTTAGTAAGTGGATTTGAGTTGAGGTTGTTGGAATTGTTGTTTGCTTGCTAACTGAGGTCCATTTCTGGTTGCCTCTCTTGCCGAAGCTCAGACTCCTGTAGCCATTTTCTTTCTTTCAAGCTTGTTCTCGAGTTTCCTTCGACTTGTATCCACCTCCAACATTATTTGAAAATCTTGGTGTGTTCAGGTTAATCTCTTTACTCTCTCTTTTATTTCATTTGGTAGATCTGATGCACGATGAGAGCTGGGGTTTTAGTTTGGAGAATGTGTGCGAGTTTGCTTTACAAGGAACTAATCTAACTGATTCAATTCGAGATTCTTGAGGTCGCATTTAGGTTTCTATGCATTCTTCGAGTATCACTCTGCTTCATTATATTTAAACGATTGCAATTGTGCGACCTTATAATTGATTAATAAAGCTACGAACCTGCCACACAGTTTTATTGTAAAATCTTACTGAATCCTTTTGTTTGGTTTTGGCGTGTGTGTTTGAAGTCTCAACTAGTCTCATAACTATTAGGCAAGGAAGGATTTTAAGATGTTGATTCTTTGAAGTATTAGACATTCTACTGCTTTCTTTGGGTTCAAGCGTGAATAACTAATATGAGTCAAGGTGCTTGAGGCATAGCTTCTGGACTGATTATAGTCTGTCTATGTTCATGTTAATTTGATGCTTTGGTTTTGTTAATATCTGCTGGGCTCCATTTGAACATATATGCTGGTTTGCACTTAGGTTCTTAGAAAGTTAATTGATCAGTGCTATAGCTTGGAGAGCAAAAAATAATAATTCTTGCAGCTTTTTACGAGTTTCTTGTTCTTTCGCGAAATTTGATGAGGTTTAAGCATGAAATGAGTTAGGGAAAATATCTTTCGATGCTTTCTATCTATGATAGGTCATGTCTGTTTGGTTTAAAATCCTGGGCTGTTATTTTAAAGTTGCTTCCACTTCTTGTTAAGTACCAGTCTAGTTAGCAGACTGCGCCGAAGTTTTCAGTTATGTTTAACAGTTTCTTGGTAGGTATAGCATCTGTAAGATAAGTCTAAAATGAAGGGTCAGCCGCAGATTCTTTGAGGCATGCTCAATTTGATCAAGTTATTCATAACTCGTTTTGAATCTTTCTTTTGTTAAGTTATAGACATCAATCTTTGAGTTGAGCTTAAGTGAAATTGAAAATTTAAACTACCCATGGAAATAGATCTAACAGTCTTTTGTGATAGTTTGTTATGTGCACATCATTTCGAAATTGCCATGCTTAACAAAGAATAGCCTTCTTCTGAAGTATACTTCTTAGTTCATTCCATTTCGCTTGTTTGACTGTAGTCTTTGATATTAAGGCATGAACATTTATTATTTAAGTGAAATGTTTCTGATGTATTGGAGAACTTAGCTCTTAGGAATCTTCAACGGGTTTGGGAGATAGTGAGGGGCCTTCATCGCATTTCAGATCCACCTATCTTTTACTTGGTTGCATTTCCTATTTGTTCTAGTTTCTAAATGCTTTTAATGTTTGAATGTTTACTTGCCTCATTGGTGTTAACTTGTTTGACTGCCGGGTCATGGGAGTGGGAAAGGACAAGTCCATTAGTAATGAATTTTTTCACATGCTTTAGGATTGGGCGTGGTTGGACAAGTAAAATTAATTGATAAGTAAATAAGCATGATTTAGAATTTTCTTTTACTTTATTTAGTTTTCTTTCGTTAGTCTATTTAATTGCATTGTCCGCTAGGAGCATGTTTAGGCTGACAACATTCGGGTAGGCAAATCTTTAGGGCGTTTATATTTTTGTTTTGTCGAGGTGAGAGGTTATCCTTTTAGTTGATTATAGTATCCGGGGAATGCCCCAAAGTACTTTCTAAATATTCTGGAAGTCGTGACGAGTTTGTGAAGGAAGCGTAGTGTAGTATTTTATTTTATTCTTATCTTATTTTTGTTTTATCTAGGCAGGGACAACCTCGAACCTTTTTGTGTTTGTATTCTTTTGTGTGTTTTTACCTTAAATCAAATATTCTAAAAACCAACTAGATTGAGTACGCAACCGTGACTTTAACGGGACTTGGGAAGTGCCTTACACCTTCTCCCCGAGTCAAATGAACACCCTTACCCGAATCTTTGGGGCTGACTTAGTTTTTGAGTCCAAAGTGTTTTAAAAGGAAAAAATCATTTCTAAAAACGGTGGTCTGACACACCGAAACTAATGTCAGGTGACGACTCTGAGTTATTTCCTTTTGAACACAATTTTGTCACTTTTAATTTAAAACCCTTTCGAGCTTTACAAATCTTTTTTATATTGATTTAAAGAGGGTTAAGTGAGGTGTAAAAAAAGGGTGTGACAACTTTGGCGACTCTGCTGGGGACTTGCAGGTTCGAGCTAGTACTTGATCTTGTTGGCTTTTTAGGATATTCGATTGAGGTTTTTATGTATTTTGTTTGCTTTATTTGATTTTTATTCTGTTTATGTCGTTTTATTATTTTCTAGTTGCTTATTTGTTTACAGTTTTCTTTTTATGTGTTTATTGCTTTATAACTGTCATCATTTGTATAACCTCGGGTCTTCTTTCTGCAACAAGTCTTTCGGAGTACATTTGAGCGTACACGGCCTTTTTGTGAGTCACCCGTGTCTTTAGGGGGGTGTGGGAGTGTGGAGTGGGCAGACAGCTAGAGCAGCCGCCATCGACCACATGTCGCTCCGAATTTCCTTGTCTAGTGAGCCTCAAGCTTAGGTCAGCCTTTAGGTCATTCTTATTTTCATCATGTCATTTAGACCTAGCAGGAATCGGTCCCAGGCACCGTGTTCCGTTGTAGGAGGCCTATCCAAATTATGTCAAAATGGGCCCATGGCCTGAAAAGACATTTAATCATCCTTGCGTATTACATGCTGCATTCTTTAAGGGTAAAAAGGTTATTTGGCGGACCAATGACGGTTTGAGGGTAAATGAAAAAGAAAAGAGGGTGAAGTATAAAAATGAAGCAAGTAGGGCCCAGTTATGTTTTTCCTTCAACAACCTTTTCAAGAAAAGACCAAAAAAATGAAAAATCCAAAATGATTTTGCACTTTCCGATCATTTTCCAAAAAAAAAAAGAAAATCCAAAAAGATTTTACATTTTCCATCATTTTTCTAAAAGACAAAAAATACAGTTTTTCCAAATTAGTTGCATTTTTTTAAAAAGCTTCTCATGTCCAATCTTCCCGAACTACGCATACCTGATTCTCGTCTTTCAGGGTGGGATACATAGGAAACTCACATAGGGTCCGATCTTCCTAGTAAGTCTTAGATTCTTGGCTTCGCGGGGTCTTAGCCAAATCTTGCATGTCTAGCCACATTTGGGCACATCGGTCGTTTTTGCATAGTAGGGATATTTTCGCAAAGTGGTTTGTTATCCCATGTCTTAGAGCCCTGAGTCCACAACTAGGTGTCATATTACTTTATAGTCCATCCTGTTGAATTTGCATTTCTAGCCACGTTTGGCCACATCGGCCATTTTTGCAAAATGATCATTTCTGCAAAGTATTTTTTTGGGCCCTGATTATTGGGAGTTGAATCCATATAAGCTTTAGTGAGGTATTTCTATATCTTTGAGGTCAATCTTGTTGAGTTTACACTTCTAGCCACTCTTGCCACATAAATTAATTTTCACAAATAGCTCAATCGCGTCTTGCATGTGTCCCATAGGAGGTATTGTGGCGTCGCATAATGTCTTGAGTCGCTAACTCTTTTTGATCTTATTTTTCTCATTCAGGTATGGATCAGTGTACCAGAGCTCGAGCATGATAAATACCCCAGGACCACTGCATTTAGGAGGTGCTTATAGATACTTTTATGTTTTGAGTCTATCATTCATGTTGTCTTTTTACTTTCTAGTTTTGTACAATAATAACAAGTCTTTTGTTATATTACTTCCCATTTTTTATTTGCAAAACCAAAAAAGTTAAATGAAAAATCCCAAAAAGATTTTTTTATTAGTTTATTTTGTCCATTACCTTTTCAGAACTACACTTGATCTGGTTCACGAAGGACATGATACGTAGGCAACCTACATAGGGTTCGATCGAACCACCATTAAAAAAACAAAAAAAAGAAGAAAAAAAATAAGAGAATGAAGTTGTGGGACGTGGGAGATGAGAGAAAAGAAAACAATGATAATCAGACAGAAAAGAGGGGGAAAGAAATGAAAAGCCAAGCGGTGTTAGAAAGGAAAATGAAGAAGGAAATGGGGATGATGCCATATGACCTTTGTACTCTCGAAGCCATTATAGAACCATTAATTATTGCTAGGGGCATTGCACACAATGTGATATTTCTATCTAATAAATGCTCTAACGCTAACATGTTGGCTTTGTTTTGCTCCCCTTACTTTCATTGTTATCATAACAGGGGGTGGTTAGTTTGTGGCACTTTGGCGAGTCATCTGTACAATACAAGGTCAAAAAGTAAGGTAGACATCGCTAGCAAAGACTTGGACACAAGAGTTGTTGACCCGTCGAGGGAGTTTGTGGAGTCGGAGTCTAAATTGAAAGAGGAGGTCCAAAGGTTGAAACATCAGATGACAGAAATGTATTAGTCTTGGATCAGAGGGCATCCTCCACCTTCATTCCCCACTAACTACACTGAAAACTTTACAACTATCCCACCGCTATCGCAAGCCCAGGTTCCCATTACCGTTGACCTTTCTCCTCAACATGCACCGGGCTTTACCCCTTACCACAATTACCCTGGCACTTCCTCCCAAACTTTCCATGCTCCACCAGCCAAAACAACCGCATCTCCAGCTCCAGATACCCAATACTATGCCCCTGAACCCACCTTCAATGTCCCAGATCCTTACTCTTACACTCCCCACTTTGAGACTCATGTTGAAACTGAGAAACCACCAAAGAACGTGGAGCAAGAGGAGATATTAAGGAAGGTAAAGAGTTTGGAGCAATCATTGAGAAATATGCAAGGGTTAGGAAGCCAGGTGAGTGTGGCTTATAAAGATTTGTGTTTGTTCCCTGATGTTCAACTGTCTGCCGGGTTCAAGATGCCCAAGTTTGACTTGTATGACGAACATGGAGATCCTGTAGCTCATCTAAGAGGTTATTGCAGTAAAATGAGAGGCGCCCGGGGAAAAGACGAACTATTGATGGCGTACTTCAGCCAGAGTCTGAGTGGGGCAGCTCTAGAATGGTACACCCGCCAGGACGCCAGAAGGTGGTACACATGGGACGATATGGCTCAGGCCTTCGCCCGGCACTTTCAGTACAACATAGACATTGTCCCAAATAGCCTATCTATGACCAAGGTAGAAAACAAGCCCAGTGAAAGTTTTAGACAATATGGGTTTCGATGGAGAGAGCAAGCTGCACGGGTCAATCCTCCGATGGAAGAAGATGAGATGGTTGAATACTTTCTTCAAGCCCTAGAGCCTACTTACTTCGGCCATTTGATCTCAGCCATTGGTAAGCCTTTCAATGATGTGGTAAAGATGGGAGAAATGGTGGAAGAAGGACTAAAGTCAAGAAAGATCATGAGCTATTCTGCCTTAAAAGCCACAACACAAGTTATTCAGAATGACACAGGAAGCCTGCCGGGTCAGAATAAACATGATGATATTGCCATGGCTATCTCAGGATCGCGATATGGCCCAACGGGTCTGTCTCACCAATATACTCAGTCTCGACCCCAACCCCAAACCTATCCCCGAGCTCCACATAATCTATCTCAGTACTATCCTCCTAACAATGTCCGGTACTCTGTCCAACCACTGGGTCACTCCTTATGGCGAGCACCAGCACCGCATAATACTCTTTCGCCTTCACAACATTTTCGAGTACCCAACAACCCTAGGAAACAGGGGCATAGAGAGGAACAAAGTAAAATAAATAGTTTCATGCCAATCGGAGAATCCTACACAAGCTTGTTTGAAAAGTTAAAATAGTCTGTCCTAATTGAGTCGCTCCTTGGCTATACTCCGGACCTATATGCAAAAGGTTTTGATCCTACTGTATGGTGCATGTACCAATCTAATGTCCAAAGGCATAGCATTGAAGATTGTTGTACTTTAAAAGGGAGACAGAAAGAACGATTCAAGAAGGGATAATTGTGGTCTAGGACAGTGACACCCAGAACATCGCGCAGAATCCTTTACCTGCACATGATGATGCACACTTTATGGGGAGGATGCGTGGTGACAGGGAGTATGAGAATCCACTAGGGAACTTGCTGACTGAACTTAATGATATTGAAATTGGTGAAGGTCCCAGAAATTTTGATGTGCAACCCAGTGGCTAAAATGTCGAGCTTGGTAATTGGAAAGACACTCCCTTCTTGGCTAGCCAGGTAGGAGTTTCAGTGGTTTATTTTATTGTCATTTCTCTTGTCCGGATTACTTCGAGGTTGTAATATGGACATTGCCTTGTGGCTCAAACCTTTCTTCTTCTTATTTTGTCTAGTTCGTTTAGTTGTAGTAACTCATCTAGTGTTATTTAGGATTGTTCTAGGGTTGTAACCCATGTTTATTATGCTTGTTTTGTTCGAATCCTTTTCACCATCTGTTTAATGCAACCTCCTGTTTTCTGTTAGTTCTAGTCAATTTATGTTTAGGTCACTTTTCCTTTTATAGTCCTTCTCATGCTGACTTTAGTGACATGACATGCACGCATAATTCTCAGCCTGGTCTTGAAAGTTAGTCTAATCATGAAGCAATGATACAGTTTTGAAAATGATGAAAGGATGCATTTGAGGAAACAAGTAAACAGTCACACATTCTAAAATAACCTGAAGCTTGAATTTAGTGAAACTGAGACAGTTAGCCTGGAAAATCAAGAGGTTGATAAGAGTATACAACAAGGAAATGTCTCTCAAGCAGTTTGAGGTAGATCAATCAGTGCTGAAATGCATTCTTCTATATCAAGATAAGGTTGAGCCAAGTCTCCTTCTAATTGGCAAGGATCATTCATTGGGACAAAGGTATAGCCCGTCGTCATTTTATGTTCGTGTTGATGCCATCAATAGATACTATGTATGATTTCTTTGCATATCTTCAATTGCATGCTTGTACCTGGCATCTTTAAAGTTTGGTATGATGAAGACATTTTATTCTGCTACCCAAATACTTTTATCTTTTGCTACCCCTTTTGAGCCTTAATTTATTTTATTTCATACCCCTCTTTTGGAATCAGAAGTAGAGTTAGGAACTAGAAAAGAAAAATGAAAATAGAAAAAGAAGAAAAGAAAGGAAAAGAAAAAAAAGAAAGAGAAAAGAAAAAAAGAAAAAAAGGAAAGAAAAAAAGGAAAAGAAAGAAAAGGAGAAAAAAAACAACAAAATAATCCAACTTTGTCTTTTGAACTACGTTCGACCTGATTCTTATTACCTCAAGATACGTAGGCAGTCTTACGGTTCAGTCACACTAAATAAAATATTTCATAGTCCCCTGAAGTCAATAGTGGGGCAGATTTTCTTAGAAATCCCATCAAAACAAAAGAAAATCTCCAGACTCCAAGAAAACTGGGCAGGCGTTTTAATTTTAGCCAAAAGATCATATTCCAAAAGTTGTAATTTTGAACCCTTTCATCTTAAATCATTTTGAGCCTTCATGCCACCCTTTCTTTCCAACCTTGTCCAAAAGCCTACATTACGGTCCAAATAAAGACCTTCCGACCAATCTTTGAGGATGTTAAATCAAGTGCGAGGTCAAAGTATGATCTTCTTGTATCATGGGTAATACCTTGTTCTCAGCACAAAGAGAGAAAATGATAAAATGAGAGAGTCTTATCGGTGAAAACCCTGATGGACACCGTAAGGCTACGATGAGTTGAAAAAAAGAGCAAAATGAGAGAGGCTTGATGGTGAAAACCCTTTAGGGCACTACAAGCCGACTGAGGATTGTGGATCAGATGGGACAATTGAAGCACTAAAGCCCAGTTTCACAGCGAAGAGGTACAACAAGAGTTGAATATTAGACTTGCTTGAGAGATTAGTCCACTTAATCCAAAGGTGCATGTCATGGTCATTAGAGTTGGTATCCACATCTGATAAGTTTATACTTTGTAATTTTCTTGTTAGGTATCATCTCTTTCCATTGTCCCTTATTTTGTTCCTCTTGTTTTGATTGAGTCCCTTCTTGAGTCTGTTTTGTCAGAACAAGTAAAGAAATGACTTCAAAATCTGCTACCATCTTTTCAATTGCACAAAGTAGAGTCTTGCTAGCACATTAAAGTGGCATAAGTCAGGAAAGAACAGTATGCGCACTGAGTTGGTAACAATCAACATGCTTTGGGATTCATGTGAAATGCAAAGATTCAGTAAATGTCAATTCATGAGCACAATGCAATAGATAAAGGGTATTGGGTTTGAACGAATCAGAGGTATTTTTTGTGATAAGGGTGATAGAGAAAGTGGTTAGTCAATAAACAAGCAAGGTCTTTCAAGTTGAAATCAAAGTTATCATGGGAACTGAAAGAGCAATCGCTCTTAAAGTCAAGGCCACAAACTAACCACCATGTTTTAAACTCACAGGTTTTCTTTGTCTAAAACAAGGATGAAGGCCATGTTCATATCAAAGCTTGAATTTTCCAAGTGTAATGCCCCAATTCTGCTTACGCAAAGGCTATTGAGAAGATCACACATCACACTTAGGAGACACACTTTCTAGTAGGACTTTCAAGTTATATTTTTATTTAGGAGGCACACTTCCTAGTTTGAGTCATTGAAGTTTCACCTCTAGGAGACACACTTCCTAGTCTAGCTTTTTCAGGTTATACTATTTAGGAGATGCACTTCCTAAATTGAGATTTTACCCCTAGGAGACGCACTTCCTAGTTTTGGGTCATTTAAGTTCATTCCTAAGAGACACACTTCCTAGTTTGAGTCATTGAAATTTCACCTTTAGGAGATGCACTTCCTAGTCTGGGTCTTTCAGGTTATACTATTTAGGAGACGCACTTCCTAAATCGAGATTTTACCTCTATGAGACGCACTTCCTAGTTTTAGTTCATTCAAGTTTCACCCCTAGGAGACTCACTTCCTAGTTTGAGTCATTCGAGTTTTACCCCTAGGAGACACACTTCCTAGTTTGGGTCATTTAAGTTCATTCCTAGGAGATGCACTTCCTAGTTTGAGTCATTTATGTTTATTCCTAGGAGACACACTTCCTAGTTTGAGTCATTAAAGTTTTACCCCTAGGAGACGCACTTCCTAGTCTGGGTCTTTCAGGTGATATTTTTGTTTTAGGAGACGCGCTTCCTAAATTGAGATTTTACCCCTAGGAGACGCACTTCTTACTTTTGGGTCATTTAAGTTCATTCCTAGGAGACGCACTTCCTAGTTTGAGTCATTAATGTTTTACCCCTAGGAGACGCACTTCCTAGTCTGGGTCTTTTAGGTGATATTTTTGTTTTAGAAGACGCACTTCCTAAATTGAGATTTTATCCTTAGGAGACACACTTCCTAGTTTTGGGTCATTTAAGTTCATTCTTAGGGGACGCACTTCCTAGTTTGAGTCATTAAAGTTTTACCCCTAGGAGACACACTTCATAGTCTGGGTCTTTCAGATGATATTTTTGTTTTAGGAGACGCACTTCCTAAATTGAGATTTTACCCCGAGGAAACGCACTTCCTAGTTTGAGTCATTCAAGTTTTACCCCTAGGAGACGCACCTCCTAGTTTTGTTTTATTCAAGTTTCATCCCTAGGAGATGCACTTCATATCTTCAGTCATTCAAGTTTTATCCTAGGAGACACACTTCCTAGTTTGGTTCATTCAAGTTTCTTACCTAGGAGACGCACTTCCTAGTTTGAGTCGTTTGAGTTCATCCCTAGGAGACGCACATCCTAGTCGAGTCTTTAGTTTTACTCTCATCATTGCATCAATAGCATAGACAATTTACAGTTTTGCTAACAACTCACAAATCTTCCTAGTGCAAACTGGGGCAGAAAGTTTTGTTTGTTTTGTTGTTTTGATTGCAGGCACCCACCTGGAGAACGAAGGAGTTCTTTTCAGAGTTACTTCAAATTTCAAATCAGTAGCAGGCGCCCACCTGAAGAACGAGGGAAGTCATTTCAGAATTAAATTCAAGTTAGAAGTAGCAGAAGCTCGCGGCAAGAATGCGAGTCAACAGTCCGAGATGACCAATAGAAGTAGTCTCAATCCAAAAAAAAGAAAAGAGAAAAAAAGTGAATCCAAAACACAGAAGCAGGTGAAAGATGTGAACTGCTCAAGACATGGTTGAAGTTATGAGCACTGCATGCCCGGTCTTGACCCAAAGATGTTATGGAAGAATGAATCAGCACCTGCAGCTAGCAAGCATCAAGGTTCAAATCAAAAAATCTGCATGAAGAACCATTCAAGACTCAAGATCAAGCTTCAGTAGACTTGTAGATAGGGATCTTGTAACTCATAGCTGATAGGCTTGCTTAGTTCTTTTAGATTTTATTTTGATGTAATGGCAGTAACCGCGGACCAGAACCTCGACGACACCTCAATCGGCTCTCCACCTCGGTATACTCCATCAATGTTCTCACTCATGAACTACATGTGGCATGATTCCTTTATAACCAAGTATATGTAGGCAACTCAGATACCAGGACTCCGTCACATTTTTTTTATTTTAGTTTTGATATTTCTAAATAAGGGTCGGGTCAAAAACATGTCTTGTTGTTCTTTGTCTGAAAATACTTCGTGTTTCCCGTCAAAGAGGGGCAGCTGTAGACATGTAATTTTTGACCCGCCACATCATCAAGCTAAATTAGTACTCTTAGCATTTTAAAATATTTATTTGAGTTATTTCAATAGTATTTAACATATTTTTTACTTTTACTTTTATTTTAAAACATAAAATGGAAAACACAAAAAAAAATAGTTTCCTTATATATTTTCTTATTTTTACTTAAGGCCATTAGTATTTTATGGCAATATATTTTTACTATGATTTTTACTTATATTTTGAATATAATAATTTATATAAATAAATAATACATATAAAATATATATATATATATATATATATATAGTTTCATATTATCATAGTTTACTTTAATAAACTATAATTAATTAAATTATTTTAAAAAAAGAAAAGAAAAGGTTTAAGTTTTCTTAATTGGTAGATTTAAAGGGTTAAAGTCCCAAATTATAGGCCCAATTTCGGCCAAGCTTGAGCCCAAAATTGGGGTAGCCCATTCCTTTCCCCTTTTAACCAACCTGAGACTCGCCCCAACACCCCTATTAATCCCAACCGTCCATCTCTTCTCATACAACGGCCCACATTTTTTCCCTATACCAAATATAATCCCAACATCCTCTAGTCTAACCGTAAACCTAATTCTTTAAGCTCCAGTCGTCACCCTCTCTTTCCCACACGTGTACCGCCTCAAATTCACCCCAAACTCGCCCAAACTCAGGCGAGTTCACTCCGCTCGTGTGCACCTGGTCCCCTATGGTCCCCCCTTCCTTTCATTCTGTCTTCCACGTAGCAAAATCCCAACGATCTCATCATTATTATCGCATTTTCTTGCTCTCTAAGTTGGAATCGAATATTTGGAGGCCGTATATTGACTCATTGTAAATCTAGACCCTCCATTTGTTCGATTTTTGAACTATAAAAGAGAGAAATTTGGAGAGGATTTTCGGACAGAATTTTGAAGGAATTTTCGAAAAAATTGGAGAGGAAAATTAGGGATTGTGAGTTCTTCTTTTGAGCTCCTCTTCTCTGCTTTGTAATTTCCAGGATTTTTTTTTTTGAATTTCTTCTCATCTTCGAATTTCATTTAAGATTTTAGGTCGTTTTAAAAGATTTTTTTTTAAAAAAATATTTCTGTTTCTAGTGAGTGAAGAGTCAAATTTCAGTTACATCTTAAGTTAGTAAATGGATTTGAGTCGAGGTTGTTGGAATTGTTGTTTCCTTGCTAACTGGGGTCCATTTCCGGTTTCCGCTCTTGCCGAAGCTCAGACTCCAGTAGCCATTTTCTTTCTTTCAAGCTTGTTGTCGAGTTTCCTTCAACTTGTATCTACCTCCAACATTAATTGAAAAGCTTGGTGTGCTCAGGTTCATCTCTTTCTCTCTCTTTTTTTCATTTGGTGGATCTGATGCGCGATGAGAGTTGGGGTTTTAGTTTGGAGAATGTGTGCGAGTTTGCTTTACATGGAACTAATCTAACTAATTCAATTCGAGATTCTTGAGGTCACATTTAGGTTTCTATGCATTTTTCGAGTATCACTCTGCTTCATTCTGTTTAAACGATTGCAATTGTGCGACCTTATAATTGATTAATAAATATATGAACCTGCCGCACAGTTTTCTTGTAAAATCTAACAGGATCCTTTTGTTTGGTTTTGGCGTGTGTGTTTGAAGTCTCAACTAGTCTCATAACTATTAGGAAAGGAAGGATGTTAAGACGTTGATTCTTTGAAGTATTAGACATTCTACTGATTTCTTTGGGTTCGAGCGTGAATAGCTAATATGAGTTAAGGTGCTTGAGGCATGACTAAGCTTCTGGACTTATTATAGTCTTTCTATGTTCATGTTAATTTGATGCTTTGGTTTTGTTAATCTCTGCTGGGCTCCGTTCGAACATATATGCTGGTTTGCACTTAGGTTCTTAGAAAGTTAACTGATCAGTGCTATAACTTGCAAAGCAAAAAATAATAATTCTTGCAGCTTTTTACGAGTTTCTTGTTCTTTTGCGCAATTTGTTGAGGTTTAAGCATGAAATGAGTTAGAAAAAATATCTTTCGATGCTTTCTATCTATGATAGGTCTTGTCTGCTTGGTTTAAAATCATGGACTGTTATTTTAAAGTTGCTGCCATTTCTTGTTAAGTACCAGTCTAGTTAGCAGACTGCGCCGAAGTTTTCTGTTATGTTTAACAGTTTCTTGGTAGGTATAACATTTGTAAGATAAGTCTAAAATGAAGGGTCAACCGCAGATTCTTTGAGGCGTGCTCAATTCGACCAAGTTATCCATAACTCGTTTTGAATCTTTCTTTTGTGAAGTTGTATACGTCAATCTTTGAGTTGAGCTTAACTGAAATTGAAAATTTAAACTACCCATGGAAATAGATCTAACAGTCTTTTGTGATAGTTTGTTATGTGCACATCATTTCAAAATTGCCATGCTTAACAAAGAATAGCCTTCTTTTGAAGTATACTCTTTAGTTCTTTCCATTTCGCTTGTTTGACTGTAGTCTTTGATATTAAAGCATGAACATTTGTTATTTAAGTGAATTGTTTCTGATGGATTGGAGAACTTAGCTCTTAGGAATCTTCAACGGGTTTGGGAGACAGTGAGGGGCCTTCATCGCGTTTCAGATCCACCTATCTTTTGCTTGGTTGCATTTTCTATTTGTTCTAGTTTCTAAATTCTTTCAACATTTGAATGTTTACTTGCCTCATTGGTGTTAACTTGTTTGACTGCCAGGTCATGGGAGTGGGGAAGGACAAGTCCATTAGTAATGAATTTGCTCACATGCTTTAGGATTGGGCTTGGTTGGACAAGTAAAATTAATTGATAAATAAATAAGCATGATTTAGAATTTTCTTTTACTTTATTTAGTTTTCTTTCGTTAGTCTATTTAATTGCATTGTCCGCTAGGAGCATGTTTAGGCAGACAACATTCGGGTAGGCAAATCTTTAGGGTGTTTATATTTTTGTTTTGTCGAGGCGAGAGGTTGTCCCTTTAGTTAATTATATTATCCGGGGAATGCCCCGAAGTACTTTGTAAATATTCTGGAGGCCGTGACGAGTTTGTGAAGGAAGCATAGTGTAGTATTTTATTTTATTCTTATCTTATTTTTCTTTTATCTAGGTAGGGACAACCTCGAACCATTTTGTGTTTGTCTTCTTTTGTGTGTTTTTACCTTAATTCGAATATTCTAAAAGCCAACTAGATTGAGTACGCAACCGTGACTTTCACGGGACTTGGGGAGTGCCTAACACCTTCTCCCCAAGTTAAATAAACCCCCTTACCCGAATCTCTGGTGCTGACTTAGTTTTTGAGTCCAAATTGTTCTTAAAGGAAAATAATTTCTAAAAATGGTGGCCTGACACACCGAAACCATTGTAAGGTGGTGACTCTGAGTTATTTCCTTTTGAACACAATTTTGTCACTTTTAATTAAAAACCCTTTCGAGCTTTACAAATCTTTTTTTATATTGATTTAAAGAGGGTTAAGTGAGGTGTAAAAAAGGGGTGTGACACCTACATTACGGTCCAAAGAAAGACATTCTGATCAATCTTTGAGGATGACAAGTCAAGCGAGATAGAGGTATGATTTACATCATGGGTAACATTTCGTTCATGGGCACAAAGGAAAAATGAATAAAAAGAGAGAGTCTTATTGGTGAAAACCCTCATGGACACCGTAAGGCGATGGTGAGCTGAGAGAAAATTTAAAAATGAGAGAGTCTTATTGGTGAAACCCCTACCGGGCACCGTAAGGCAATGGTGAGTTGAGAGATGAACAAATGAGAGAGGCTTGTTGGTGAAAACCCTTCGGGGCACTACAAGTCAAATGAGGCTCGTGACTTTACAAAGAAATTGGATAAGTGAAAGCCCCATTTTTGAAGTATGAAGACATGACATGAACCGAAAATATGATTAGTTGGACGAATTAGGTTGATCAGTCCGAAATGCATGTCATGATCATTGGAGCCAACCGCTTCACTTAGATAAATCTTTTTTTTCTATTCTTCTTCACGTGGTCATCTTTGTTTAAAATTTTCCTTTGTTCCTTTCCCTAAAAATCACTTCATTATGCTCGTTGAGTCTATCTTTATGAGTCTCTTTCGAGTTAGCTCTTGTTAAACAAGCAGGAAAGGATTCCAAAGCCTACTACCAGCTTTTAAATTGCACAAAACGGAGTACGGCCAAGCACATCTCATGTGATATGATTCAGAATGAATATTATGGTGATAACTGAAGTTCAGGTGATAAGGTGATTCTTGAATTTTGAGAAAATACAAAGATTCAACAACTTCCAGAATGAAATCACAATGCAACAAGTGAATGTAAGAGATTTAGGTCATTCAGAGGTTTTGTGGTCCAATTTCGATCAGAGGGTCAAACAATCCCTTGCTGGCCCGAAGCAGCTAATCAAAATGAAGCATGATAGTTGAAGAAGAGGACACCTTAAGCAATAATGCCACAAACTAACCACCATGTTTTCAAACTAAAAAAATTTCATTTGTTTGAAACAGGGGCAAGAAAATTTGTTCAATCTGCAGGGACCCTCCCCTGAAGAAAGCATGGCTCAGGGGCAAGAAGTTCTATTTCGGATCCTCCAGGAAGAGAGCATGGCTCAGGTAACTTCATTCTCGGTTGTTCAGGACCCTCATGGATAATGGGATTTAGTTTCAAGTTTTCAGAACCCTCCTGGATAATGGGATTTAATTTCAAATTTTCAAGGATTTAGTTTCAATTGTTCAGGACCCTCCTGGATAATGGGATTTAATATCAAATTTTCAAATATTTAGTTTTAAAATTTCAGGACCCTCCTAGAAAATGGGATTTAACTAATAGTCACTAATGTTCCTAGTACAAACTCGGGCAGAATTTTTTTTTGTTTTGTCTATTTTGTTTTAATTGCAGGCGCCCACCTAGAGAATGAGGGAATTTATTTCAATTTTTAAGTAAGTCGCAGGCGCCCACATGGAGATTAAGGGAATCCATTTCAAATTTCAAGTCGCAGCAGGTGCCCGCCTGGAGAATAAGGGAATTCATTTCAAGTTCTAAGCTAGTGGAAGACGCCCACTTGGAGAATGAGGGAATTCATTTCAAGTTTTAAGAAAGTCACATGTGCCCACCTGAAGAATGAGGGAATTCATTTCAAGTTCTAAGTTAGTGGCAGGTGCCCCCTAGAGAACGAGGGAATTCATTTCAGAGTTATTTCAATTTTTAAGTAAGTCGCAGGCGCCCACCTGAAGAACGAGGGAATCCATTTCAAATTTCAAGTCACAGCAGGCACCCACCTGGAGAATGAGGGAATTCATTTCAAGTTCTAAGTCAGTGGCAGTCGCCTGGCTAGAGAACGAGGAAATTTATTTCAGAGTTATTTCAATTTTTAAGTAAGTCGCAGGTGCCCACCTGGAGAATGAGAGAATCCATTTCAAATTTCAAGTTATTGGCAGGCGCCCACTTGGAGAATGAGGAAGTTCATTTCAAGTTTTAACCAAGCCGCAAGTGCCCACCCGGAGAACGAGGGAATTTATCTCAAGTTTCAAGCAAGTCGTAGGAGCCCACTTGGAGAACGAGGGAATTAATTTCAAGTTTCAAGCAAGTTGCACGTGCCCACCTGGAGAACGAGGGAATTCATTTCAAGTTTCAAGCAAGTTGCAGGCGCCCAATTGGAGAACGAGGGAAGTCATTTTAAGTTTCAAGTCAACAACAGGCGCCCACCTGGAGAACGAGGGAATCCATTTTAGAGTTACTTTCAATTCTCAAATTCAAGAGGCATCAGGAGCCTGCTTGAAGAACAGGGTCAAATTTAATTTCCAAGTTCAAGTCAGAGAAGCAACAGGATCCTGCTTGAAGAACATGGTCCATTTGTCAATTTCATATTGAAAGATCAAGTAGAAATTCAAAGAAGATTCAGGACAAGAAGTAGATAGGATCTTGTATTTTTTTGCTGTAATTTTTCCTTTTATTTTTGATGTAATGGCAGGAACCGCGGAACGGAACCTCGACGACACTTCACTCGACTCTCCACCTCGGTATACTCCATCGCTCTCCTCACTCATGAACTACACATGACGTGATTCCTTTATAGTCAAGGATATGTAGGCAACTCAGACACCATGGCTCGGTCACATTCTCTTTTCTTTTAGTTTCTGTCTCTCTAAATAAAGGTCAGGTCAAAAATATGTCTTGTTGTTCTTTATCTGGAAACACTTCATGCTTCCCGTCAAAGAGGGGCAGCTATAGACATGTAATTTTTGACCCGCGCATTAGAATTACCTTTAATAGTCCTAGTATTTTTAGATTTATTTGAGTTTATTTCTATAGGATTTTACTTTATTATTAATTATAATCCTATTTTTAAGGCACAAAAATTGAAAAATACAAAAATAGTTTCATGTTTTATCTTATTTCTATTTAGTTTAGGTTATTAATATTTTTTATTAATATTATTTTAATTTACCATGACTTTAACGTATTTTTCTTTATTCTTATTTTAGTATAATCCTGTGAAAATATCAAAAATAGTTTAACTTTTAATAGTTAATTCTATTTTAAAAGTTTATTTTAATTAATTAGGAGTAGTCTTATATTTTAATAAATATTTTAAATAAGGAAAACTTAGGCTTTTAGCTAATGAAATTCAGATTTTCTAAGAAGTCCAATTGTTAGCTAATTCAAGACAATTTTGGCCCAATTTCGGGCAAGAAGGTGGCCCAATTTTAGCAAGCCCAAATCTTCCCAACCCATCTAACCCCAAAATCACCCATCAGCCCAATCCCTTTGATCCGCGAAACCCGTCTGACCCGCCCCACTCCCTTCTCAAAACCTAGCCATCCATCTCAACTAATCCAAGGGTCATTATTCACCCTCACCCATATATAAAACCTAAGTATTTCTCTAACCCTAAACCCAAAGACCTCAGCCGCACTCCTATTCTCCCTCAAACCCTTCTCCCACCTTAACCCAACCCAAACCCCAACATAAACGAACCCTCCATGGTCCCCTCCCCTCATATTCCTTCCACGTCAGCTGAATCCGTAACAAACTCTGACAAATCGAGGCCGCCTCTCTCTCATACGCTCATCTCACCCGAATTTCATTTGAAGACTAGATTAGGATTAATTGGGGGCATAGAATTGAGTTAAACACAATCTACTCCCTCCACTTGTCCTTTACTGATCAAAAAACCGAATTTTGGATGTGTTTGGAAGATTTTTGGGTTTTCTTGGAAGACAAGTATAGAAGTTTCGAGATGGAGTATATATTTGTGGGTTTGGGAGGAGAATTAGGGGTTTTTAAAAGGGGCTCTTCTTCTCTGCTCTAAGATTTGGAGAAGAAAATTGAGCTTCTTCTCATCTTCGAGTTTGATTTTAGATTTTAGGTCATTTCAAAAGATTCCTTTTACGTTTCTGTTTTCTAGTGAGTGTAGAGTCGGATTTCAGTTTCATCTTCAATCTATGTTAGTAAATGGAGTCGAGCCAAGGTTGTTGAAGTCGTTGATGCCCGAGGTTCAAGTGATCGAGTCGCTAACTTGAGGGTCGTCTGTGGCTCGGGATTCCTGTTTTTTTTTGTTGCTGTTGGTTTTGATCTTCGCTGCTGGATTTCACGTGTATTTAGCGTTCGAGCAAAGTTAATTAAAAGTGTCTGCTGATTCAGGTTTATCTCTAATCTTTCTTAATCTATTTTGGGGTTGTTTGAAATATGATAAGAGCTATGGTGGTCGTTTGGGATTCATTAGTGTCTACAACATCTTAAGGGTATAGAATGAGTTTATATGTGCTTAATAGACAGTTTTGAATGGATTTGTGTTTGAATATGTGTTTCAAATGTAGTTCTGCTCTTGATGGAAATATTCGAGTTTTGTTCTTATTATTTTGTGCTGTCTGAGTAATAAAATCGATACTTAAGCCATAACTATCATTGTTCAAGTCGCTACAATCCAGATTAGTATGTCTCTATTTCATCCCATTTGCTTCAATTTTTGTGGGGGCTTAAGTGTGATCATTCCCTTCAAATGAGGGTCTGATATCCCCGTTAAGTTCAGAAATGGTCAAATCTTTGCTTTTGATTTCTTGAGTTTGTAATGCTGATCTTCTAGAATTTAGGTGCAAAAAATCAGTTCATATAGTTCCAACGCCTTCAATTAATTCCAAATCAGTTTATTTAGCTTCCATTTGTATAGGATAACGACACTCCACCACGCGTTTTGGGACAGTTCTTTGGTGCATAAAGATTTCTGGTGCATTTTCATATTTTTGTTTCTTTCCTGTAGGATATATTGATGTTCAATTGAGTGATTATTAGTTTCCCTTGCTCCTGTTTGTTTGCCTGGTTATAAAATTAGTTCTTCTGGCTATTAGTTGGAGCTCTGTGCCTATTTCATAAATCTTGTTGTGGTTCTAGCAGAATGCATTGCCCTTCGTCTTCTTTTTAGTTAATCTAGTCTTGTGTACCTAATCCTCACTCCCTTGAAATTGTTTTCTTCTTGGTTGTTGAATCCTAACTCATTTAAAACCTTACTATTTAGTAGTCATGAGCTTATCATGTTGCTTCGCGCCGAATTTGATCTCATGTTGGAATTTTCCCTTTCTACCTTGACTAGTTTAATATGTTGTGGTGGGAATGCTAATTTATCACTGCTGGCATTTGTGTGGGAATTTTGGATCATCAGTTTGAGTTAGTCAGATCATAAGAAGTGAAGAATTAAATTCAATGTTTGTTGTTGAGTTCTGCAGGCTTAATCAATCGTAGAATTATCTATTAAATGTTGTTTGAAGCTTATTTGATTTTAGCTTGGATTATTTGTTAGATGTTGTTTGGAGTTTATTTGGTTTTAAGAAAATTAGGAGATGTGGGTACAGGGATGAGATTAAGGAGAAGTTTTAAAGCTCTTATCATATTTCAATCCACCATTTCTTTTGTCTTATTACCTACCTTTCCTCTTGTTTGTTTGTTCACTTCCTATGTTTGGATGTTTATTTGCTCTTCACAGTTATTCTGTGGCATGTTTATGTGGCATTGAGCCTTGGAGTTTGGTAGAGGCCTATCCCATTAGTGATTCAAATTGCTCGCGCGTTTTAGAAATTGAGGTGGGTCAAATACATGAAATGAAGAGTTAAAAGAAGGTGAAAAAGAAATGAGTTTTATTTACTTTAGTTTAATTTTATTTCTATTTTTCTCAATCGCTAGGAGCATGCTTAGGTCGACCACAATTGGGTAGGCAAACTTTAAGGCCTTTCTATTATTTTATCCAAGGTGAGAGGTCGTTCCCTTTAGTTTATATTTAGGGGAATGTCCCATAGACTCTGTATATATTTTTATCTGGGTTATGCCCCGAAGTATTTGTATTTGGAGGCCGAAAGTAGAACTCATAGTATTTTATTTTTCTTTTATTAGGTGGGAACGACCTCGAGTCTTTTGTGTGTTGATGTCATGACCCAGATTTTCCACCCTCGGGAGTCGTGATGGCGCCTACTAATGAAAGTTAGACAAGCTAACAGTTTGAACAAATTATCCCTTTTTCCCATTTTTAATCCTTTACAATTATGAAATAATAGCTTATAAGCAGCGAAGTTTTAAACAAGCGGAAGAATCAATAAAACCATTTGAATATATATATCCAACACAACATCTTAAATAAAATCTACCCAGAACTGGTGTCACGCTTCATAAACAGTCTAGAATTACTACAAACAAGATCTGAAAAATAAATGATACACTATTTCTAAAATATGTAAATGAAACAGGATAAAGGGATAGAAGGAGACGCCAGGGCCTGCGGACGCCTGCAGGACTACCTCGGAATCTCCAACTGGACTGAAGGCAGCCACCCAAACTAAGGTCCAAATGTTGCTGCTTCGGGATCTGCACACGGTGCAGAGTGTAGTATCAGCACAACCGACCCCATATGCTGGTAAGTGCCTAGCCTAACCCTGACGAAGTAGTGACGAGGCTACGACCAGACTACCAAATAAACCTGTGTAGTTATACCATATACAACGAAAAATAAAACAGAAAAATACAAGTAAGGATGGGACATGCTGCGGGGAAATATCATTTTACCAACAGTAACGCAGGAGAAAAACATAAGTACAGTTTAAAATTCGCGGCAGAAAGAATAAGGAAACCGTAACCAATCAATAACCACTTTTATCATTTATTGTTGCGGCGCACAACCCGATCCAAATCATAAAAATACTGTTGCGGCATGCAACCCGATCCAATTATAATGTTGTTGCGGCGTGCAACCGATCCAATTATAATATTTTGCGGTATGCAACGCGATCCAAATATAATGTTCAGCACCAATCATGAAAGAGTCCCGGCAAGGGAACAATAAGGAACCAATACTATCCCGGCAAGGGAATCGACAGAATAAGTAAATACGTCTCGGCAAGGGAATCAGCTATAACCTAACTTGTTCTAACATTTAACTTCACAAAAGAAACCTCAACTAGCACCAATACTCAACCATAAGCAATTTTCACGAGAATAATCATAATTCTTGCCCAACAAGTGAATCAACAACTTAGGCATTCGCAGTATTTATTAAGAACACAACGATTTCAATTTAAGACTCACGGGCATGCTTTACACCAACGTATAGATACTCATCACCATGCATATACGTCGTACTCGACAAATAACACATAGCAAATAGGACACAACTCATAATCTCTCAAGCTAAGGTTAGACCAAACACTTACCTCAAACTTCCATAACCAACTCAAGCCTCAAACACCGCTCTTCCTTTAGAATTCACCTCCAAACAACTCGTATCTAGTCCAAATTGATTTAACAACATTAATAAATGCTAAAGAATTCATACCCAATACTTAATTATAGGTTTTCTATCATTTCCCCTAAAACATCAAAAATTGACCCAGGGCCCGCTTGGTCAAAACTCGAGGTTCGGACCAAAATCCGATCACCCATTCACCCACGAGCCCAAATATGCAATTAGTTTCGAAATCCGACTCCAAAACGACGTCTAAATCCCAATTAATCAAAAAGCCCTAACTCTACCCAAATTCCTAATTTCTACAATAAAACCGCTAGATTTTAGGATGAAAATTGATGAAATGCAATGGGAAATCAAAAGAAAAAGGTTTAGAATCATTTACCAATGTTTTAGGGAAGAAATTGTTCTTTGAAAATCGTCTCAATGCTCCAAAATTTCAAAAATATGAAGTAAATGGGTTCTACCCATTTTTGCTACTAATTTAAAATCACTGGGCAGGCCTTCATCGCGTTCGCGATGGGCTTGTCACGTTCGCGAAGGGTCAGGCCAATGAGACTTCGCGTTCGCGTAGAACAAAATCCCCTTCCCCCTGCCCAGGCCCAAAGACTTACGCGTTCGCGATAGCAGGTCCGCGTTCGCGAAGGGTAGCACCCCCAAAGCTTCACATTCGCAACCTGTTTCTCGCATTCGCGTGGAAAGAAAATTCCTTCAGCCTGACTTACCCTTTGCGTTTGTGAGAGTCCTTCCGCGAACATGAAGAACAAAGTTCCAGAACACTAGAAACTGAAAACCTGCAACTTTCTCTAAGTTGAAAACTTTCTGAAACCTATCCGAAACTCACCCGAGCCCTCGGGGCTCCAAACCAAACATGCATACTAACTTAAAAATATCATATGAACTTATTCGTGCGACCAAATCGCCAAAATAACATCTTTAACAACGAATTTAGCATAGAAATCTAAGAAAAACCTTGAAACTTTCAAAGTATCAATTTTTACAACTACGGGTCCAAATCACATCAAACGACTTTCGTTTCTTACTAAATTTCACAGACTCGACTTAAACCATATATAAGATCTGTATCGGGCTCCGGAACCAAAATACGGACCCGATACCAACAACTTCCATACATTTTTCATTTCTAAAAACTCACATATTTTCCAGAAAATAATTTTCTTTAAAAATTCATTTCTCGGGCTTGGGACCTCGGAATTCGATTTCGGGCATACGCCCAAGTCCCATATTTTCCTACAGACCCTTCGAGACCGTTAAATCACGGTTCCGGGTCCGTTTACCCAAAATGTTGACCATTTTAAAGGCAAAATTCAACATTTTCACTAATTTTCACATAATGACTTTCCGGCTACACGCTCGACTACGTACGCAAATCGAGGTGGGGTAGAAAGAGGTTTTTAAGGCCGCGGAACACATAATTTATTTCTAAAACAAGTGATGGCCTTTTGGGTCATCACATTTTCCACCTCTAAAATAACATTTCGTCCTCGAACGGACATAAGAAGGAAGTACCTGAGTCAGGGAAAAGATGGGGATAACGGCTCTGCATATCGGACTCGGATTCCCAGGTTGATGCCTCAGCAGGCTGACCTCTCCACTGAACACGAATAGAAGGCAAACTCTTCAATCTCAACTGAAGAACCTGCCAGTCTAGAATAGCTACCGGCTCCTCCTCATAGGACAAGTCTTTGTCCAACTGGACAGTGCTGAAATCTAACACGTGGGATGGATCGCCGTGATACTTCCGAAGCATGGACACATGAAACACTAGATGCACGGTTGATAAGCTCGGCAGCAATGCAAGTCTATAAGCCGCCTCTCCCACTCGATCAAGAATCTCAAATGGGCCAATGAACCTACAGTTAAGCTTGCCCTTCTTTCCAAATCTCATCACACCCTTCATAGACGACACCCAAATCAATACCCGCTCATCGACCATGAATGCCAAATCACGAACCTTACGGTCGGCATAACTCTTTTGCTTGGACTGAGCTGTACGGAGCCTATCCTGAATAATCCTAACCTTGTCTAAGGTATCCGTACCCAACAACCGAGCCTCTCCCTGCTCAAACCATCCAACCGGCGACCGACACCGCCTACTATACAAAGCCTCATAAGGAGCCATCTGGATACTCGATTGGTAGCTGTTGTTGTAGGTAAACTCAACTAAAGGCAAAAACTGATCCCACGAGTCTCCAAAGTCAATGACACAAGCTCAGAGCATATCCTCCAAAATTTGAATAGTCCGCTCGGACTGCCCGTCCGTCTGAGGATGAAACATTGTGCTCAACTCAACCCATGTGCCCAACTCTCGCTGAACTGCTCTCCAGAAATGTGAGGTAAACTGTGTATCTTGATCCGAAATGATAGACACGGGCACACCATAAAGACGAACAATCTCCCGGATATAGATCTCAGCTAACCTCTCGGAAGAATAGAAGACTGCCACAGGAATGAAATGCACTAACTTGGTCAGCCTATCAACAATAACCCATACTGCATCGAACTTCTTCTGAGTTCGTGGGAGTCCAACAACAATGTCCATAGTGATACACTCCCACTTCCACTCAGGAATATCAATCTTCCGGAACAAACCACCGGGCCTCCGATGCTCGTACTTAACCTGCTGATAGTTCAAAAACCGAGCCACATAAGCAATAATGTCCTTCTTCATTCTCCTCCACCAATAATGCTACCGCAAATCCTGATATATCTTAGCGGCGCCCAGATGAATAGAGCACCGAGAACTATGGGTCTCTTCTAAAATCAACTCTCTAAGTCCATCCATATTAGGCACACAAACTCGACCCTGCAATCTCAAAACTCCATCATCTCCTAAGGTAACTTGCTTGGCACCTCCGTGTTGCACCGTGTCTATAAGGACACATAAATGAGGATCATCATACTGCCGATCTCGGATACGCTCCAATAAAGAAGAACGAGTGACTGTGCAAGCTAACACACAGCTGGGCTCCGAAATATCCAACCTCATGAACTGATTGGCCAAAGCCTGAACATCCAAAGCAAGCAGTCTCTCACCGACCGGAATATAAGCAAGACTGTCCATACTGGCTGACTTGCTACTCAAAGCATCGTCCACCACATTGGCCTTTCCTGGATGATATAAGATGGTGATATCATAGTCTTTCAACAACTCCAACCACCTTCTCTACCTCAAATTTAGCTCCTTCTGCTTGAATAAGTACTGCAGACACTTGTGATCCATGAACACCTCACTTGCCACGCCATACAGATAATGCCTCCAAATCGCAACGCGTGAACAATGGCTGCTAACTCCAAATCATGGACCAGATAGTTCTTCTCAAGAATCTTCAACTACCGCAAAGCATATGCAATGACCTTGCCATCCTACATCAACACCGCACCAAGCCCAATACGAGATGCATCACAATAAATTGTGTAAGGCCCTGAACCTGTGGGCAAAACCAACACTGGTGCCGTAGTCAAAGCTATCTTGAGCTTCTGAAAGCTTGCCTCACACTCATCCGACCACTTGAACTGGGCACCCTTCTGGGTCGACCTGGCCATCGGGGCTGTAGTAGACGAAAACCCCTCCACAAACCGACGATAATAACCTGCCAATCCCAAGAAACTCCGGATCTCTGTAGCCGATGCTGGTCTAGGCAAGTTCTTGACTGGCTCTATCTTCTTCGGATCTACCTGAATACCCTCTGCTGATATAACATGACCCAAGAATGCAACTGAACACAACCAGAATTCACACTTCGAGAACTTAGCATACAACTGACTATCTCTCAAAGTCTGAAGAACCACTCTGTGATGTTGCTCATGCTCCTCCCGCCTGCGGGAATAGATCAAAATATCATCAATGAAGACTATCATGAACGAGTCCAAGTAAGGCCTAAACACTCGGTTCATCAAATCCATAAAAGCTGTTGGGGAATTTTTCAACCCGAATGAGATCACCAAGAACTCATAATGCCATACCGAGTGCTGAAAGCTGTCTTAGGGACATCGGATGCCCTAATCCTCAACTGATGGTAGCCAGTTCTCAAGTCTATCTTCGAAAATACCTTGGTACCCTAAAGATGATCAAACAAATCATCAATCCTCGGCAATTGATACTTATTCTTGATTGTAACCTTGTTCAACTGCCGGTAGTCTATGCATATTCTCATCGATCCATTCTTCTTCTTAAGAAACAACACCGGTGCACCCCAAGGCGAAACACTAGGTCTAATGAAACCTTTTTAAGCAAGTCTTGCAACTGTTCCTTCAACTCTTTCAACTAAGGCGGGGCCGTACGATACGACAGAATAGAAATGGGCTGACACTACTAAAAAAACTAGGGTTTAGCGACGGACAAAATCTGTAGCTAAACAGAAAAATCCGTCGCTAATCTTATTTAGCGACAGATTAGCGACGGATTATCAAAAGATTCTTCTAGCAACGAGCATTTTAGCGACAAATTAGCAACGACGTTCGTAGTTAAATCCAGTTTTTTATGTAGTGTGAGTGCCCGGAGCCAAATCAATGCAGAAGTCAATATCCTTGTTGGGTGGCATACCCGGCAGGTCTGAAAGAAATACCTCAGGAAACTTACGAACAACAGGCACAAAATCAATAGAAGGAACCTCGGCACTAGAATCACGAACATATGCCAAATAGGCCAAACACCCCTTCTAGACCATACACCGAGCCTTCACATATGAGATAACACTACAGGTAGAATGACCAGGAGTCCCTCTCCACTCTAAACGAAGTAAAATTTTAAAAAAAAACTGAAATGTATTCCCTTGTTATAGGGGCGGGCTCCCCACATCAAAACTTAAACTTTAAAGACTGAAATGTGTTCCCTTGTTATAGGGGCGGGTTCCCCACTTCAAAACTTAAAATTTAAAAAAAAACTAAAATGTATTCCCTTGTTATAGGGGCGGGCTCCCCACTTCAAAACTTAAAATTTTAAAAAAAACTGAAATGTATTCCCTTGTTATAGGGGCAGGCTCCCCACTTCAACACTTAAAATTTAAAAACTGAAATGTATTCCCTTGTTATAGGGGCGGGCTCCCCACTTCACTCTTAAAATTGAAAAACTAAAATGTATTCCCTTGTTATAGGGGCGGGCTCCCCACTTCAAAACTTAAAATTTAAAAACTGAAATGTATTCCCTTGTTTTAGGGGCGGACTCCCCACTTCGACACTTAAAATTTTAAAAACTGAAATGTATTCCCTTGTTATAGGGGCGGGCTCCCCACTTCAAAACTTAAAATTTAAAAAAAAACTAAAATGTATTCCCTTGTTATAGGGGCGGGCTCCCCACTTCAAAACTTAAAATTTTAAAAAAAACTGAAATGTATTCCCTTGTTATAGGGGCGGGCTCCCCACTTCAAAACTTAAAATTTAAAAAAAACTGAAATGTATTCCCTTGTTATAGGGGCGGGCTCCCTACTTCAAAACTTAAAATTTTGTCCTAAACATGCAAATTTTGAGACTACCTTACATTTTCCTATGTTACTCCTCACTATCTTGTGTTTTAAACATACCTCACTTGCAGTCAAACCTGATTACCTCTTGCTTTTTCCTCATTGAGACTTTTTTTTGAACCAACAACTTTTCTGCCCCTGTTTCAATCGAAGCAAATTTCGTTAGTTTAAAACGGTGGTTAGTTGATGGTATTCTTGCTGAAAAATCCTTCTACTGCCTTACTTTGTGTTGACTGAATTCCTCGAACTGACCCTGAACCATTTTATTTTCCGACCGACTTTCAAATTCCCTAACCTCTGACCCTTTGGTCTTAACCTTTACATTTCCCACAACATTTCCCAATTATTACACCGATGAAACTCCCGGCAAACTCTCTTATTCCCCTTTACATCATGTTGTTGTTGCCATGCTCTGACCACATTATGCTTTATCATTTTTGGAAGCTGGTAGTGAGGTTTGAAATCCTTTCCCTCTTGCTTTGAACAAAAATTGACATTGGAACATTTTAGAAGGACGAAACCCCCAAAAGAAAATGAAACGCAATGATTTTATGAATTAAGGATAAGAAGAATCCAAAACCAGATGACTTGTTAAAAGAAAAAAGAAAAGAAACTTATCTGACCGGAACAGCTGGCACCAATGATCATAACATGCATTTCGGACTAATCGGCCCAATCTGTACAACTAACCATCTTTCAATTGTCGTACTTTATTGCCTCAAAATTTCCATCACTTGATTCCTTCACCCAAACCTTAATCTTGTTTAACCTGCAATGCCTCAAAACAGTTTTTCACCAACAGACCTTTCTCCATTAACCATTTCTCAACTCACTTTTGCCTCAAGGTGCCCGCAAAGGTTTTCACCAATAAGACTCTCTCATTTTATTCCTTCTCTCAACTCCCGTCGCCTTACACTGCCTGTGCAGGTTTTCACCAATAAGACTCTCTCATTTTTATCTTTTTGTTTTTCTTGCTTGAACCAGAGTGTTGCCCCAGACATGAATTACCTTTACCTGCTCGACATGGCATTTCTCAAAGATTGATCAGAAGGTCTTTCTTTGGACCGTAATGTGGGCTTTGGACGGGGTTAGAAAGAAATGGTATGAAAGGCTCAAAATAATTTTAAAACGGGTTAAAATTACAACTTTTGAAATCAGATTTCTTACAACAACCACGACTTCTGCACCAGTTTCTTGCTTTGGGGACTTTTGAATTTTATTTTGGTATGACTGAACCTCAGAGAGGCTGCCTACGTACCCTTTCGGGATCAAGTCAAACGTAGTTCACGTCATAGAGACTACGTTGTTGTTTTCTTTTCTTTTCCATTTCTTTTCTTTCTTCCTTTCACCTTCAATTTTCCTCTTCTTTTCTTTTCCTTCTTTTCTTCCTTCTTCCTTTTTCTTTTTCTTTTTATTTTTTTTCTTTTTTTTTTACTTTTTCTTTTCATTTTCTTTTCTTCCGCACTCGCGTTTCTTAATGGTGCCATTGATTCCGAAAGAGGGATATGAAAGAGAATAAATAAGGTTCAAAGGGGGTGACAAGGGATAAAAGTGTTTAGATAGCAGAACAAAACGCCTTCATCATTTCAATCTTTAAAATATGCCAAATACAAAAAAGTACAATCAAAATAAAGAAATCATACATAGTATCTCTTGACCGCATCGGAATTGATGGCCATTTCTACACATTTTCCTTCCACATCTATCAAATATAATGCACCATTAGACAACACTCTGGTTACGACAAATGGCCCCTGCTAGTTCGGGGCGAACTTTCCTTTTGCTTCGGCCCAATGAGGCAAAATACATCTCAATACTAACTGTCCCACCTCAAACTTTCTTGAACGCACTTTCTTGTTGTATGCTCTTGCCATTCTTTGCTGGTACAGTTGACCATGACACACGGATGACAATCTCTTTTCGTCAATCAAACTCAACTGCTCCAGGCGGCATTTCACCCATTCATCATCATTGATCTCAGCCTCTACAATGATTCGGAGAGACGGGATTTCCACTTCTGCGGGGTATTACTACTTCTGTGCCATATACCAAAGAGTAAGGAGTTGCCCCCACCGAGGTCCGAACGGTGGTGCGGTATCCCAACAATGCAAAAGGCAGTTTTTCATGCCACTGTCTAGATCCTTCTACCATTTTCCGGATTATTTTCTTTATATTCTTATTGGCTGCCTCAACCGCACCATTTTCCTTAGGGCGGTATGGAGTAGAATGACGATGAGTAATCTTGAACTGCTCACATGTCTCCTTCATCAGATGACTATTAAGATTAGCCCCATTGTCTGTGATAATCATCTTCGGTATCCCAAACCGACAAATAATGTTCGAATGCACAAAATCCACCACAGCTTTCTTGGTCACAGACTTGAACATCTTAGCTTCCACCCATTTGGTAAAATAATCTATAACTACCAGAATAAACATGTGCCCATTTGACGCTGCTGGATCAATTGTCCTAATGACATCCATGCCCCAGGCAATGAAAGGCCATGGTGCGGACATCGTATGTAGTTCTGATAGCGGAGAATGGATCAAGTCTCCATGCACTTGGCACTGATGACACTTACGTACGAAACTAATACAATCTCACTCCATAGTAAGCCAATAATAACCTGCCCGTAGGATCTTCTTTGCCAAAACATATCCGCTCATATGCGGTCCACAGACTCCCGAATGTACCTCAGTCATGATAGATGTGGCTTGCCTCGCATCCATGTACCTCAACAACCCGAGGTCTGGAGTTCTTTTGTACAACACTCCTCCACTGAGGAAAAACCCGCTTGCCAACCGTCGAATTGTTCGTTTCTGATCACCTATGGCCTATATCGGATACACACATATCCTGACATATTCCTTGATATCATGAAACCATGGCTCACCATCAAGTTCCTCTTCCACCACATTACAATAAGCGTGCTGATCACGGACCTAAATCTGCAAAGGGTCCACGTAAGCCTTATCCTGATGATGTAACATCGATGCCAGAGTAGCCAATGCATCAGCCACTTCATTATGAATCCTTGGAATGTGCTTGAATTCTATTGACTGAAACCACTGACAAAGCTCATGTAAACATTGCCGGTACGGTATAAGCTTTAAGTCCCGTGTTTCCCATTTTCCTTGAATTTAGTGTACCAGTAGGTCCGAGTCACCCATGACCAAGACTTCCTGGACATACATATCTACAGCTAATCTCAAACCCAAGATACATGCCTCATATTCTGCCATGTTATTCGTACAATAAAAACGAAGCTGAGCTGTAACAGGGTAATGTTGTCCTGTTTCAGAAATAAGCACCGCTCTTATTCCCACACCTTTGATGTTTGCGTCCCCATCAAAGAAAAGTCTCCATCTTGGCTTCTCAACTTGTTCCAACTCATCAATATGCATCACCTCCTCATCAGGGAAGTAAGTTTTCAATGGCTCATAATCATTGTCAACTGGATTCTCTACCAAATGATCTACCAACACATGTGCTTTCATTGCAGTCTGTGTCACATAGATAATGTCAAACTCCGTAAGCAAGATCTGCCACTTTGCAAGCCTCCATGTGGGCATAGGCTTCTGAAAAATATACTTCAATGGGTCTAAGCGAGATATGAGGTAAGTAGTGTAGGATGACAAATAATGTTTCAACTTCTGTGCCACCCAAGTTAGGGCGCAACACGTCCTCTCCAGATGAGTATACTTAACTTCGTAAGATGTGAACTTCTTGCTGAGGTAATAGATAGCCTGCTCTTTCCTGCTTGTAACATCATGCTGCCCCAGTACACAACCAAATGAATTATCCAAAACCATCAGATATAGAATCAAAGGCCTCCCTGGTTCTGGCAGGACCAACACGGGTGGGTTTGATAAATACCCTTTTATCTTATCAAAAGCCTCTTGACATTTATCAGTCCATTTAACTGCAGCATCTTTCTTTAACAGCTTGAAAATCGGCTCACAAATTGTCATGAGCTGAGCAATGAACCTACTGATATAATTCAATCTTCCCAACAAACTCATCACCTCAGTTTTGTTTCTTGGAGGCATCAATTCCTGAATAGCTTTGATCTTCGACGGGTCTAGTTCAATACCCCGACGTCTGACTATAAATCCCAACAACTTCCCAGATGGTACTCCAAAAGCACATTTTGCAGGATTGAGCTTAAGATTGTACCTGCGAAGTCAAATCCCTGACATGGTCAGAATGCTGTCTAGACTTCACGATCACATCATCCACGTACACCTCGATTTCCTTGTGTATCATATCATAAAATATTGTTGTCATTGCCCTCATATAAGTTGCCCCAGCATTTTTCAAACCAAACGGCATGACCCGATAACAGTACGTTCCCCATGAGTGATGAATGTCGTTTTTTCCGCATCTTCCTCGTCCATTAGAATCTGATGATAACCCGCGTAACAATCCACAAAAGAACCAATCTCATGTTTGGCACAGTTAACAATTAATATGTGGATGTTCGGCAGTGGGAAATTATCTTTTGGACTCGCCTTGTTAAGATCACGATAATCGACACACACCCTGGTCTTGCAGTCTTTCTTCGGCACTGGCACAACATTAGCTAACCAGGCGGGATACCGCTTAACCCGAATGACCTTTGCATCAAATTGCTTGGTAATCTCTTCTTTGATCTTTACACTTATGTCCGTTTTGAACTTTCTCAGCTTCTGCTTGACAGGAGGGAGTGCCGGATCAGTGGGCAGTTTGTGAATCACTAAATCAGTACTGAGGCCCGGTATATCATCATACGACCATGCAAAAACATCCTTGTATTCGAACAATACTTTAATTATCTCCTCCTTGAGTTGTGGCTCCAGATGAACAGTTATTTTAGTTTCGCGAATATTGTCTTGGTCCCCTAGATTAACTGCTTCTGTGTCATTTAGGTTAGGTTTGGATTTTTCTTCAAAATGACTTAATTCTTTACTAATTTCCTCATAAGCCTCGTCATCGTCACACTCCACCTCATCATCACACTCGATTTCTTGTATTATTATTTCTGAGTTAGATTGGCTTTTAAAACTGGGCCAAAGATTCCTCATGCATGTCATGTCATTGATATCAGCATAACAAGAATTGTACAAAAAAGAAAAGAAAAATGGAAACAAAATTAGGACTGAAGAAAGGAGAAAAATTTGCATTTCATTGAATGTAAAGATAACAGGGTTTTAACTCAACCTAACGGACGGAACATAGCAACTGAATTACAAACCATGGAATAATCTAGGTGAACAAAAAGGAAACAACACCCACTACCACGACTCCCTCCGAATTGGAAGAGGAATAGCTTCCCAATTGTTGACTTTAGCACGTGGTCCGATGTACTGTATATCTGCTTTGCTGGACCCTTCACCGGCCTCAACCATGTTCACTTCAGCAAATACCCTCTCAAACACCTTATCCAAGTTCCCCTCTGCCCCAATCAGTGAACCTGACACTTTTGCCAATAACTGCTTTCTAACACCCGACCTGACGAAGGACCTGGACAGGCGTGGAATCAGTTTGGGAAGAACCCAAGCTTTCTTTTTCAATTTACGAGCCCTTCTAACATCCGCCGTTGTTGGCTTAAATCCCAACCCGAAGATATCCAAATTCTTGGGCAAAGAAACAGGTTGAACGATACCTTGAAGCTCAGCCCCCAGACCTTTCCCTGGCACGAACCCATTACTTAGCATTTCTGACACTACCATGGCGGTCGCAGCTGCTACCCTGGGACGTGGAATGCTTTTACCTTCCGGCACCTTATCCACCGGGATTGTGTGGAAGACTTGATAAACCCACGGTCCCTTATCATCATCCGTCTCTATAAAGGGCACGATGGCATCACTTACAGCGCATGTGTGGTCTTCCCCATGTAGCACGACCTCTTGTCTGTCCCACTCAAACTTGACCATTTGATGCAACGTAGAAGGCACTGCTTTGGCCGCGTGGATCCATGGTCGACCCAACAAAAGTTAATAAGATACTGCAATGTCCAGCACCTGAAATTCCATAGTGAACTCGACCGGGCCAATAGTCAATTCAAGTATAATATCCCCCACTGTGTTTGTTCCACCTCCGTCGAACCCTCGAACGCAAACACTATTTTTGTGGATTCTATCATCCTCAATCTTCAACTTGTTCGGTGTAGACAATGGACAAATATTGGCACTAGACCTATTATCGATCAACACCCGAGTAACCACTGAATCTTCACACTTGACCGTCACGTAGAGAGCTTTATTATGTTTTGTGCCCTCCACGGGCAATTCATCGTCAGAAAATGTCACCCTGTTTACCTCGAAAATTTTGTTGGTAATCGTCTCCAAGTGATTTACTGAAATTGTTTCGGGCACATAAGCTTCATTCAATATCTTCATCAAAGCTCGGCGATGTTCATCCGAATGGATCAGTAATGACAACAACGAGATCTGGGCCGGCATTTTTCTCAGTTGTTCAACAATGGAATAATCTTGTACTTTCATATTTTTCAAAAACTCTTCCGTTTCTTCCTCTGTCACAGCCTTCTTGACTAGTACCGGATTGTCTTTAGTAACCCTGGCCTTTCTCAACTCTTCGCGAGCAAAACAACGTCATGACCGAGTTAATCCTTGCGCCTCACAACTCTCTTCCTCAATTTCCTTTCCTTTGTATGTCACCACTACCTTTTCATATTTCCACGGCACGGCTTTGCTATCAACCACGAGTAATTGGACTACCGGCTTTAAGACAACTGGTTCTATGTATGCCCCTTTCACAACAACCATGGGTGCAGATGATGCCCCTAGTACCAATAACTTGGCTGGCTCCGGCTTCTTTGCGACGACGGACGACCCTTTCCCGATTACCACCACCGGCTTGTCATTCACCCCTTTTGGCTGAGTGGTTGGCTTTGCCCTAACTGCATTTTCCTTCTCCTTGGCTTCAATAGAACAGATCATCATGACCGTCTGTGAGGGCTTTTTAGGCTCTGCTCCCTTATATAGCAGTTCAATCATGTTGGCCTCATAATGTGCTGGCAACGGGTTTTGATTAATGTTTGGCACCTCCGGAGCCTGTACTTCAATACGGCGATTATCAATAAGTTCTTGCACCGCATTTTTCAATCTCCAGCATTTCTTAGTATCGTGCCCCGGCATCCCTGAACAATACTCACAGCTGACCGAATGGTCCAGTTTTCTTGGAGGGAGATTTGGCATTTTGGGCTCGACTGGTGTCAACATTCCAAGGTGTTTCAATCTATGGAAGAGAGTGGTATAAGATTCCACCAATGGAGTAAAGGTTCTTTTGTTCTGGACTTTCTCATTTCTAAAAGTTTGGTTCGGGCGAAAACCGGCTCCTGGCCTATAAACCCTCGGGTGTGGATATGTATTTTGTGGAGCTGGGTATGTGTTTTGGTTAGCAGGCGCATGCCATTGCTCGTGAGTTGGAGGCTGGGTATAAGTTTGGGCATGATGGACGGAAATATGTGGCTCTGGTGGTGGATAATAGTGTTGAGGAGTGCCATATGGGGTATACGGGTAATTTGGGTGGTGGGGTCTGGGTTGGTTGTAATATGGTGAAGGGCTTCTAGACCTGGACCATACTCCAGATTCGACATTTGCAACCTCTTCTTTCTTCTTCTTCCCAAGTACACCCCTAGTGCCGTTTTGAATGACTTGGGTGGTTGTTTTGATTGCTGAATAACTCATGATTTTATTGGATTTGAGTCCCTCCTCAACCATACCTCCCATCTTCACAACTTCATTAAAGGACTTGCCCACTGCTGACACCAAATGACCAAAATAGGTGGGCTCCAAAGCCTGCAAGAAATAATCAACCATTTCACTCTCTTTCATCGGGGGGTCAACCCTCGCAGCTTGCTCTCTCCAAAGGAACCCATATTCTCGAAAGCTCTCACCGGGCTTCTTCTCGATCTTTGTCAATGACAGTCGATCTGGGATGATTTCGAGATTGTATTGAAACTGACAGGCGAAGGCTTGGGCCAAGTCATCCCAGGTGTACCACCTGCTATGGTCTTGTCTAGTGTACCATTCCAATGCCGACCCGCTCAAATTCTGGCTAAAATATGTCATCAGCAATTCATCTCTCCCTCCTGCTCCTCTCATCTTGCTACAGAATCCCCTTAAATGTGCTACTGGGTCGCCATGCCCATCGTACAAATCAAACTTAGGCATCTTGAACCCGGCCAGTAACTGAACATCTGGGAATAGACATAAATCTTTATAGTCCACACTTACTTGGCCCCCTAACCCCCTCATGTCTCGGAATGATTGCTCCAGGCTTTTGACCTTTCTGATCATCTCCTCCTGCTCAGGGTTTTTGGGCGGCTTCTCGGGGCCTGCCGTGAGATCAAGATGAGGGGTATAAGAGTAGGGTTCTGGCACTTTGAAGGTAGACTCAGGGGGATAATACTTGTTGTCGTGCGTCTGGAACAGAGGTTCACTGGGGGATCGGTGTAGGGTAGCAGGCGGAGGTGCTACAAAAACGGGAGTAATTGGTGGAGGAGGGTATGAGACTTGTTTTGATGGAGGAGCCTGTGATGTATGAGAAGTGGTGCCTTGGCATTGTTGGTAGAAAGGAAATACTGGAGATGAATTCACAGTGGGCGGATCCTGAGGCTGAGCTAAGGGTGGGATGTAAGCAGGGTTAGTGGGATAAACTGGCGGTGGATGCCCTTTCGCCCAAGCTTGGTACATTTCAGCCATCTGTTGTTTTAACTTATACATTTCCTCCCTCATTGCATGAACGTCCATTTCCTCTACTTCTTTCGATGGGTCCACAATACTCGTATCAGACTCCGGGCCAGTAATGTTCACTTTATCCTTGGATCGGGTGTTGTATGGATGAGTTTCCAGAATGACAAACAACTAACCACCTACCTGGACTTACACATGTAGACAACAATTCCATTAGCGATTAGGCTTCAACAGATTGGATAACCGCACATTGGGCATGAATGCACCTATACAGTTAACCATTTCTATTATGCATTTGTTCAACCGCATGCGTCATCCCGACATTTCCTTAGTTCCAACTATAAGCTTTCTCTTTTCTTTTTGTTTTCTTTTCTATTTTCTTTTCTCTCTTTCATCTTTTCTTTCCGCATTCCATTCCTTTCTTGTTTTTTGCTCTTTTCTTTTCTTATTCTTTTTCCACACCTCTTGTTTTTCTTCTTTATTTCCCTCTTCATTTGGTTACGGTCGAATCCTATGGAGATTGCCTACGTATCGTGACCCCGCACGAATCAGACCAGGCGTAGTTCGTGAAAATAAGTGCAAAAATAAAGGAACTTTTTTTTGGGAATTTTCGAGTTTTTCATTACCACAACATTCTATTACAAACTAAACATTTTTGAAAAGGAAAGTAACAGACTCCAACTAAACTCAATACAGACTCCAAACATACTAGCATACTCAGACGCAAAAAGAAAACAGACAGACAAACAACCGACTCTAAAATGGAAAATACAGACTCGATCTATGAATACATTAGTGCTTCAAAAGTGGGTGCCCGCGGGGCATCATTCGGCCTCGCCGCGGGCTTAAGTGCCAAATCCTTTTCAAGTTGCTCCAGCTCATACATGGTTCGCTTGACATAAATCATCACTGCCGAGAAGAAGGTAGTGCGGGTCATGTCTTCACATGCCCGGACATTCCTGAGGATGGTGTGGGCAATGGTCTCAATCCTGTCTCTTGTTCGACCCTTTTCTATAAGCAATCGCCTTACTTGATTATTGCGAGCCTCCAACACATGAGAATCCTGAAGATGCTGATCCTGTAGCTGCTGTATTTCTACTTCCATCCGGGCTAGTAAATCATAGCAGTGTCCACTTTCGGTCTCAAAAGATTTAGCTTGCTTAGCTGCCTTATCCTCAAGGGTGACCACTTTTCTTTTCAGACTAGCAATGGTCTTTTCATAATCCTTCTTTAATTGTTGCATGTAATGGGTGCGTTCTTCTGTTCTTTTTACCCAGTTTGCCCGGAGTCCCGCTATGGTGCCTTCGGATTTTTTCAGCTCATCCCGACACTCACTAATTTCCTTTTTCAGCCCCTTTATCAACCGTTCATCCGACCGGCTCCTCGGTTGTTTATCAGCGGCTGTTCTCATTTGTTGGATTTGGTCCCTAAGCGCCTTGTTTTCTTGGGCCAACATGTTCTTTTCTCCCCGATCAGCAGCAACTTGCACACTGTTCTCAAATTTCAGAGCTCCAATCTGTTGTTTCAGCTTGCCGATTTCAGCCGGATAGCCTTCTACTTTTGCTAGCCAACCCCATTGCTCTTGTGATGATTCAGTGAAATCCTGGATGTGGGGTCTTTTAGCTGGCCTGATGCTCAAGTTCTCTTCTGTACCATGCGAGGTACTCTGGCGACATTTCTCCTTTGGCCCGATCCTGCACACAAGTATCTGCCTGTAGATATTGACATTCATTCCAAATCTCGCGGACTTTTGCTTCGGGAAACTGTCCGTCAGGGCTAATCTCAATTACTTGAGCACTAAGATCTTCCTCCCGCGGCACTGTTTGGCATCTCCCGAGTTATCTCAGGACCTGACACGGAGCATAAGGCTGGATGCTCTTAAGTCCCATCAAAAGAAAATGCGACCTGGCTGCTGGCATGTATATGATTTCTTCAACAGGCAACCATCCCAACGTCCACTGTATCTGACTGTCCGTGAGAGTACAAAAGTATGATATCCACGTTGTTACTCTTTCAGGCAGACTAACCCCGTCAATCCTTGTGTAAAACTCTCCTATACAGGTTTTGTCAGATGAACCATAACTCAAGAGCTGGGAACGGTGGCATAAATGCTCGGTCATCCACATTTGTAGCAACAGGTTACACCCCTCAAAAAAGTTACCTTCGGCTTTGCAGGCAGTGAGAGCTCGGAAAATGTCAGACATGATCATAGGCGCAAGAGTGCTTTCATCTTGAGTAAGCAAGGTACTGACGACCCCGGCTACTTTTATATCAATATTCTCATCTTTCCTCGGGAACACCAAGAGGCCCAAAAAGGTTATCATGAAAGCCACCTGTCTGTGGTCATCCCACTTTCGACGGTTATTTTTACTGCATAGCTTGATGTCCGACTTGTTAAACCCTCCCACGTGGTCGTACCTGTCGTATATGAAGCGCAGAGTGTAGAAACCTTTTGCCAAATCTGGATTATGGACTGTCCTGGGTATCTTCAATGAATCTAAAAACCGATGCACCGTGATGGCTCTTGGAGCAACCAGATATTTTCCTCTTAACAGAACCTCAGCATTTCCGACGTACCCGGCTATTTCCTCCAAAGTCGGGGTGAGCTCAAAATCTGAGAAGTGGAAGACATTGTGCGCCGGGTCCCAGCAGGTGACCAACGCTCTTATAATATCACCTGAGGCTTGATTTCCAATAAACCCGTAACACCTTTCAGATATTTCTTGACTTCGTCTTGTCCTTCTTTGCCTAAATCGTTCCACCATAGCCGCAACTCGAAAGGGATTTTAGTCATTATTGAGAAAGGTTCATTTTGCATCGTGCTCATCCTGCACATTTATTAAAGTGATTTAAGCGAAAACAAAACTTTTATTTGACTCAAAACAAAATTAACTATTTCCTTTTTTCTAAATTTAAAATGAAAGACTCGGTTTTCGAACACGGCCTTTCAGCACTCCCAAGAACGAAGATTTTAAGGCTGTGAGAGTTAACCGGTCAAAAATCAAAATTGACCAAAGGTGGCAGTTATGCAAAGTCAGCCTTCCGGCGTCCCTTTCGGGAACGTTCGGCTTTTTTTGACGAAAACAGCATCACCCGACTTATTCATGCCAAAATTTAAACTTACATATTTTTGGCTATTTTTGCAAAGGGGAGGTTGGACCTGATGAGGGTTGCCTACGTATCCCACACCCTGTGAGAATCAAACCGGCGTAGTTCGGGCCGAGAAACTAACTATATTTTGAAAACAAGACCCTTTTTTTTCATTTTCCATGGCAAGACAAACTATTTTTCCCTTTCTATTTTTTTAAAAACAAGACAAAGTAACGACTCTTTTTTTTCTTTTTCATTTTCGACAAACAATAAACAACCTATTTTTCCCAAACTAAAATAAAAACCTTCTTTTTTTTCTTTTCAATAAAAGACTCTTTTCTATTTTTCTTTTGTTTTTAGTAAAACAGACTATTAAAAATAAAGCATTTTTCTTTTTTTCATTTTCTCAAAATTTCGGCAGAGTTTCGACAGTATTTGGTCATTGGTTTTTCTAAAATAATCAATTAATCCCCTAACTGTTATTTCTCTCTTTTCTCTTTTCCTCTCTTTCTCAATTTTCCAACATTCCCGAGATTCAAAAGCCAGTCAACATGCTTGTTCGAAACAAATATATGTACAGAACAAATAGGATGCATCAGGATGGTCTTTTCATTTCAGGTTGCTAGCCCTAGACGGACGCAACCCCTGTGTTGAGTCCCCTAAGTCAAATGCAGCATGATGCAATTAAGCGCTCCTACTAGGGATCCGTCATGAAGTCAAGTTATTCTAGGTTCAAAACCTGGGTATGTGTTCTAAACAGTGCACTCGAGCGGACAACTCGAGTCGAGGAGGGGGCAGCGTACCGGGGACCCGCGAGATCGTCCGTCTTTGCAACTTATCTCAACCTCTTTTTATTTCAGGGTATGACACTAACAGAATAGGGAGTCTCAACCAGTAAGCACATCCCCGGAGGTGAAGAGAGAAGGGTGTCGGCACAGTTTATATATAGTTCAAATGATATCAAAGCGGTAACATTTATCTTATTCAGCACAAAACATGTAGGAAAATCAGATATAACCGAATACAACAATTTATCTAGGCTCGAATTCTGAACCCTGAACCAGAGATTCTGGGTTCGATCCCCAGCAGAGTCGCCAGAGCTGTCACGCCTCCTTTTTCACTGTACCCCCAAGGGCGTAAAAAAGTTTTTCCACTTAAAGGACAATCGGAACGGGATTTAATTATTAATTATTTAGAGTCGCCACTTGGGAGATTAATAGTGTCCCAAGTCACTGGTTTAATCCCGAACCGAGGAAAATACTGACTCTGTATTACAGTCCGCGAACTAGAAATCCGGATAAGGAATTCTGTTAACCCGATAGAAGGTGTTAGGCATTCCCGGGCTCCGTGGTTCTAGCACGGTCGCTCAACTATTGTATTTGATTTTATCTGATTTTAATATATGCTAGCCTATGTGCCACTTATTCGTAAACCGCTTTTATCATTATATTTTAAAAGAATTGCAACGTTGTGGAAATGCGTCTCGAACCACGTCGCAATCAATGCACCCATGGTTGTCAACACATTTCGACTCCGTTGAGATTTGGATTTGGGTCGCATCAATGCGCACCCGAGTTTAGGAATGTAATTTTATTGAAGTCGTGCTTAAAGAGTCTAGTGTATTATTATTTTGTGGAAGGCCGTGAAATTTGCTAAACGGCCCATCCCGAAATCTAATAATTGAATATAACCCTTATTTGAGGGCCCCACAACTTTGTACTTTTGTTTGGCGAGGCTCGTCTTCTTATTTTTTAAAAGGTCATCCTAAAAGTGACTACGATTTTCTATTCTTGTTTGTCTCTATTAATCAAGAAAAGGTCCTAATCAATTATTAGTATTAATAAACCGCATTTGAAAGTGTTACACCGGCCAAAATTTCCCACGGCCACGGACATTGGGCCTGAAGTCAGCCCAAATCAATCAAGCCAAATCGAACCGTCTAGGGAGCAGCTGGTCGAATCCCTGGAGTGGCAATCCAACGAATTGTTTAAATGTCTGCTCACTAACTTTACCCCAAACTCTCGTGAATGGGCTTCACTCTTCTGGAAAAAGGAAATGAATATGCACTTACCTAAATCAATTAGATACTGACCCTCAAATCGTTCAAGAGAGTAATTATGTCGTCCTGATTTTAAAAATGACACGACGTACTAATAAATTTACTCACGCTTGCAATTACAAGACAAATGTTATACCTCCTAATTGTTATGCTTTTAAACCAATTTATGAACCAGCTGATGAGAAAACAACTAAGACTAAAGTGAACTATTAACTCCGACTACTGACTTATAATTGTCAAAGCTACTGCGTTACGAAATTATTTAGGACGCATGTTCAGCATTAGAATAGAACTCAATGTGACAACACACCAGTTCCAGCTTCACCGCAAACTTGAACTGTTTATGATTTTGAATTTTTAAAACAGAAAATTGCTAAGTTAAACAAGCTAAATCTAAGTAACTACAAATCAACAGTCCAGCAATCTAAATAACACAGTTCTGCCAGTTCAGTTATATATTCAAATTGATTGTATCGTACAGCAACCAAATCACATAAAACTGTTAAACTGTAATGAAATCCACAAACGACATATCTATAGCCGAAGCTCCAGATTTCATTTCATTTTTCAGCAAGTGATCTACATAGTACTGAGTTTCATGGTGACTACCTGGAGATGTGAAATTCAATAAGAAGACGAAGACGATCAGCAGCAATAACAGCCACGAGTAGAAATCAATCAGCCAGTAACTTAATTCAATAGCCACGAAGAGTTGGAAACCAAGTAACACCCAGGAAATCAACCACAAATCAACTAAAATGCATCCAAATCGACTTGAAATACTCCGAAATACTTCAGCAAACCCAAAAATCAAGCAAACCAATTTAATTGAGTCCAAAGTTACTCGAAACTAAACCAGACTACTTTTGAAACCTTCAATCATCAGAATCGAACCTAGGAATTGCAAATCAGTAGCTCAAAGTTGAAAATTCTCTCAAAATTTAATGGAACAGTAGCTGTTTTTTGGGATTTTTGGAAGTTTCTATTGTTTTTTTTTTGTTTTCTATATGAAGAAAGCCAAAATATAAGAGGATTTTTGACTTGAATTTGAATTTTCAGATCTGGAAATAAAACTAATGAGGGGAAATTTTTGGCTGAAAAGAAGACCCCCCTCAACAAGGCAAAAGCTTGCCTTTTATAGGCATCTTGACAGATTTTCGTTTCCTTTTAGTCCCCCCTTCCTTTTGATTTTTACTCCCCCATTTATTAACTTGTCACATAAGAAAACACTACTATTCTTTACAAATTACTTAAAAACCCCCATCTAGAAGCTCCTAGGGTATTCTGAATTATTCTTGTAACTACCAATTACCTAGAATGCCTTTGAATTCATGAGAAACTACCAAATGACTCCAACATTGCCCTAATCGCTTAACTATGATTAACTATCAACTAAACCTAACCAACTAACATCTTCAAAGTAAACAACGAATTGAAACACACATCAAGGAATGATTCGAACCAAGCAAAGTTAATCAATTATCAAATTAATTTTCCAGTAATGAACTGAACTTAATACAACCTGCTAATAACAAAACTAAGCTAAGACGACCAAGCAAATGGCAATCCAATTAAGCCATAATCAAACATGGAATCAAAGAAAATCCACAGAATTCATGATGAGAAAAGAAAACTAACCATGCAAAGTAAACTGAAGTTAGCCTATATAAAACTAAGAACAACTAACAGAAGATTAAGCCAATCAAAAAGCTCACTATGGGCTTGGGGTCTGCTAACTCTTGGTTTGAAATTCGGACAGTCTTGCTGTCAATTGACTCCCAGTGATGGTAGAAATATCATGAGGAATGCGAGGAGAGTCACATGGCACCAATTTGGTGAAGTTTGATGAAACCCAGGTTCGCCGGAAAATTTTCAAACCTAAATTCGAGCCATTCCAATTACATTCGAGACAAAAAGGTCATGGGGGCTGTGTAGAGGATGGTGTGACGATCTTACGGTGTAAATTTGGTACGATTTGGCGTAACTGGTGTCGTGGCCGGAAAAGTTTGAAGAAAGATTCGACACTTTTGACCATGATTCGAAGGAAACCCATGGCATGGCTGGAAAGAGGGGGCTAAGGAGATTCTGTGGTGTTTTTCTGGTGGTCAATGGCGTATGTGGTGTTCGTCGTTGCCGGCGGCTCCGGCGAGGCCTAGAGATGATACGAGGAAGAAGAGATATGGTCTCTAGGGTTAAAGCCCATTTTCGGACAGTTAAATAAGAATGTGACAATTGTTTGTGGCCGTTGGATCATAAGCACTCAACGGCTGAGATTAGATCCCAGACCAAACGATGTCGTTTGGTAGTCTCCTGAAGCAGACCGGGTTGTGGGTTAATTAGGCTGGGGCGGGTGATTTGGGCCAGGGTCCGGCTAGGCTGGGGACTAAATTGGGTAGGTAATTTCATTTGGGCCAACCTTTTTAAAGCCTTCCTTTTATTTTGTTTTATTTGGGTGGGCTCCCCACTTCAAAACATAAAATTTAAAGACTGAAATGTATTCCCTTGTTATAGGGGCGAGCTCCCCACTTCAAAACATAAAATTTAAAGACTGAAATGTATTCCCTTGTTATAAGGGTGGGCTCCCCACTTCAAAACATAAAATTTAAAGACTGAAATGTATTCCCTTGTTATAGGGGCGGGCTCCCCACATTAAAACTTAAAATTTAAAGACTGAAATGTATTCCCTTGTTATAGGGGCGGGCTCCCCACTTCCAAACTTCAAAATAAATTCCACAAACTAAAATAAAGGTGCACAAAGTCATATTTTGTCATTTTCTTCATATGAAAACAATTTTAAGCTATCAATTAACTCTAAAAATATGAAATTAAATCCTACACCAATGCCACATGTACTCTTGTATTTTTCGTATGAATGAAGATGCACAAATAAAATGCAACAATTACAAGAAAATGACACAAAATTCACAAAAATTATAAAATAATAAGAAATTGTTTTATTTTGAAATTTGGGAATAATTTGCTTAAGGCAAAAATCACGTGCTCATACCTCTCTACTCTAAACGAGGTAAACCTAGCAAGGCTAATGTCACAGTCTTGGCATGACAGTCCAAGATAGCATGGTAAGGTAATGACCAGACCATCCCCAATATGACATCAAAATCAACCATGTCTAGAAGTAACAAATCTACACGAGTCTCAAGGCCCCTAATCAAAACTACACACGAACGACGGACTCGATCTACCACAATAGAATCACCTATCGGTATAGACACATATACAGGAGCACTCAAAGAATCACTAGGCATGACCAGATACGGTGCAAAATAAGATGACACATAGGAGTATGTAGGCCCTGGATCAAATAGAACTGAAGCATCTCTACTACAAACCAGAACAACACTTGTGATAACTGCATCGGAAGCCTCAACCTCAGCCCTAGCTGGAAGAGCATAACATCGGGGCTGGGCCCCACTACCCTGAACTACATCTCTAGGACGGCCTGTTATTGGCTGGCCTCCACCGCTAGCTGCTTGACCTCTACCTCTAATACCTCTACCTCCACATCTAGCACCTCTACCCCCACCCCTAGCTGGCGGAGCGGGCGTTGGAACACCTGGCGCCTAAACCATAGCACGGGAACCTTGCTGCTGTGATTGAATACCCACTAGCCTCGGACAAGCCCTCCGTATATGACCATACTCACCACACTCAAAGCATCCACCTGAGTGTTGCAACTGAGGGAACTGAGAGTGACTCTGGCAACCTGAATGACCACCCCGAAAACTCTAGAGCGGCGGTGCACTGATAGGAGTTGGTGGTGCAATGTAGGACTGCTGATCAGAATAATGCATGTGAGAACCACAGCCACATGAAGCAACTTGAGAAACCTGAAGTGCTGACTGAAAAGGCCTAGGAGGATGGCCTCTATCATACAAATCCCTGCCTCCAAACGAGGCACCACTAAATCTACCCGAATGACGAGGCCTCTTATCAGACTCCTAACCACCCCCTCCCCCCCTCCCCCGACAGAACCATCTCAAATCTCCTGGCCACATTGGCCGCCACCTGAAAAGAAATCTCACTCCCCGTATCCTTAGCCATCTGAAGTCGAATAGGCTGAATGAGTCCCTTAATGTACCTCTTCACCTTTCTCTCTCTTGGTGGGAAGTATGATAAGAGCATGACGGGCCAAGTCGATGAATCTGGTCTCGTACTGAGTAACAGTCATAGAACCCTACTGGAGACGCTCAAGCTGGCTCCGATAGATCTCTCTTTGAGTGATAGGGAGAAACTTCTCCAGAAATAGCTAAGTAAACTGCTCCCAAGTTTAAGCTGGTGATCCGGCTAGTCTAGCCAAACAATAATCTCTCCACCAAGTCTTAGCTTATCCAGATAAGCGGAAAGTAGTAAAGTCGACCCCATTGGTCTCCTCTATCCCCATGTTCTTGAGAACCTCATGACAGTTGTCTAGATAATCTTGGGGATCCTCAGAAGATGCACCGCTGAAAGTAGTAGTGAAGAGATTGGTGAACCTGTCCAATCTCCACAAAGCATTGGCAGACATAGCTGTACCATCACCGGTCTGAGCTACCACACTCGGCTGAACTGCTCCAACTGGCTGAGCTACTAGAGTCTGAAACTAGGGAGCCATCTCCTCCAGAGTGCGAGTAGAAGGAGTCTGGGCTCCTCCTCCAGCCCGAGAGACGGCTGGTGCTATAGGAAGCAAGCCTGCCTGGGTGACACTCTCCATGAGGCCCACTAGACGGACCAGAGCATCTTGAAGTACTAGGGTAGCAATAAACCCCTCTAGGATCTGAGTTGGGCCCACCGGAACTGTCTGGGCTGGAACCTCATCATCAAAGTCAACCTGAGGCTCCGCTGCTGGTGCTGCTGTTCTAAGCTGAGCTCTGCCCCTGCCTCAGCCTCTAGCACGGCCTCGCCCTCTGCCCCTCGTGGGAGCTGCTGCTGGGGGCTCGAGCTACTGATCGGTGGATGAGAAAGCGCGTGTTCTCGCCATCTGCGAAAGAACATAGTAGAAATTCAATTAGCATTGAGAAACCAAACCGCACGACAAGAAAGAATAAATGTGAAGTTTTTCCTAACTCTGTAGCCTCTAGGATAAATACAGACGTCTCTGTGCCGATACTTCAGACTCTACTAAGCTTGTATGTGAATTGTGAGACCCATGTAACCTAGAGCTCTGATACCAAATTGTCACGACCCGGATTTCCCACCCTCGGGAGTCGTGAAGGCGCCTACTAATGAACGCTAGGCACGCCAATTGTTAGAACAAATTATCCCTTTTTTCCATTTTTAATCCTTTACAATTATGAAACGATAGCTTATAAGCAGCGAAGTTTTAAACAAGCGGAAGAATCAATAAAATCATTTGAATATATATATATATATATCCAACACAACATCTTAAACAAAATCTATCTAAAACTGGTGCCACGCTTCACAGACAGTCTAGAATTACTACAAACAAGGTCTGAAAAACAAATGATACACTATTTATTAAATATGTAAATGAAACAGGATAAAGGGATAGAGGGAGACGCCAGGGCGTGCAGACGTCTGCAAGACTACCTCGGAATCTCCGACTGGACTGAAGGCAGCCACCCAAACTAAGGTCAGAATGTTGCTGCTCTGGGATCTGCACTTAATGCAGAGTGTAGTATTAGCACAACCGACCTCATGTGCTAGTAAGTGCCTAGCCTAACCCCGACGAAGTAGTAATGAGGCTAGGACCAGACTACCAAATAAACCTGTGCAATTATATCATATACAACAGAAAATAAAATAGAAATATATAAGTAAGGATGGGAGGGGGACATGCTGCGGAGAAATATCACTTTACCAAAGTAACACAAGATAAAAGCATAAGTACAGTTTAAAATTCGCGGCAGAAAGAATAAGGAAACTGTAACAAATCAATAATCACTTTTATCATTTATTGTTGCGGCACGCAACCCAATCCAAATCATAAAAACATTGTTGTGGTGTGCAACCCGATCCATATCATTTATCACTGTTACGACGTGCAACTCGATCCAATTATAATGTTGTTGCAGCGTGCAACCTGATCCAATTATAATAATATTGCGGTGTGCAACCCGATCCAAATATAATATTGTTGCGGTGTGCAAACCAATCCAAATATAATTTTCAACACCAATAACGAAAGAGTCCCGGCAAGGGAACAATAAGGAAACAACATTATCCCGGAAAGGGAATCGATAGAATAAGTAAATACGTCCCGGAAAGGGAATCAGCTATAACTAAATTTGTTCTAACATTTAACTTCACAAAAGAAACCTCAACTAGCACCAATACTCAACCATAAGCAATTTTCATGAGAATAATCATAATTCTTGCCCAACACAGTGAATCAACAACTTAGGTATTCGTAGTATTTATTAAGAACACAACGATTTCAATTTAAGACTCACGGGCATGCTTGACACCAACGTATAGATACTCGTCACCATGCCTATACGTCGTACTCGACAAATAACACATATCAAATAGGACACAACTCATAATCCCTCAAGCTAAGGTTAGACCAAACACTTACCTTGAACTTCCACGGCCAACTCAAGCCTCAAACACCGCTTTTCCTTTAGAATTCGCCTCCAAACAACTCGTATCTAGTCCAAATTGATTTAACAACATCAATAAATGTTAAAGAATTCATACTCAATGCTTAATTATAGGTTTTCTATCATTTTTCCCAAAACGTCAAAAATTGACCTCAGGCTCGCTTGGTCAAAACTCGAGGTTCGGACCAAAACCCGATCACCCATTTAGTCATTCACCCACGAGCCCAAATATGCAATTAGTTTCGAAATCTGACCCCAAAACGAGGTCTAAATCCCAATTAATCAAAAAGTCCTACCTCTACCCAAAATCCTAATTTCTACCATAAAAACTCTAGATTTTAGGATGAAAATTGATGAAATGAAATAGGAAATCGAAAGAAAAAGATTTAGAATCATTTACCAATGTTTTGGGGAAGAAATTGTTCTTTGAAAATCGTCTCAATGCTCCCAAATTTCGAAAATATGAAGTAAATGGGTTTTGCCCATTTTTGCTACTGATTTAAAATCACTGGCCAGGCCTTCATCGCGTTCGCGATGGGCCTGTCGCGTTCACGAAGGGTCAGGCCAATTAGCCTTCACGTTCGCGTATAGTGGCTCTCGTTCGCGAAGCTTTGACTCCTCGATCCTTCGTGTTCGCGGTCCAGTGGACGCGTTCGCGTAGAACAAAATCCCTTTCCCCCTGCCCAGGCCCAAAGACCTTCGCGTTTGCGATAGCAGGTCCGCGTTCGCGAGGGTAGCAACCCCGAAGCTTCGCGTTCGCGACCTATTTCTCGCGTTCGCGTAGAAGGAAAATTCCTTCAGCGTGACTTACCCTGCGTGCTCGCGAGAGTCCTTCTGCGAATGCGAAGAACAAAGTTCTAGAACACCAGAAACTGAAAACCTGCAACTTTCTCTAAATTTAAAACCTTCCGAAACCTATTTGAAACTCACCCGAGCCCTCGGGGCTCCAAACCAAACATGCATACTAACTCAAAAATATTATATGAACTTATCTGTGTGACCAAATCGCCAAAATAACATTTTTAACAATGAATTTGGCATAGAAATCTAAGAAAAACCTCAAAACTTTCAAAGTATCAATTTTTACAACTACGGGTCCGAATCACATCAAATGACTTTCGTTTCTTACCAAATTTCACAGGCTCAACTTAAACCACATATAAGATCTGTACCGGGCTCCGGAACCAAAAAACGGGCCCGATACTAACAACTTCTAAATATTTTTCATTTTTAAAAACTCACATTTTCTAGAAAACAAGTTTATTTAAAAATTCATTTCTCGGGTTTGGGACCTCAGAATTTGATTCCGGACATATGTCCAAGTCCCATATTTTCCTACGAACCCACCGGGACCACCAAATTATGGGTCCGGGTCCGTATACCCAAAATGTTGACCGAAGTCAACTTAAATTCATTTTAAAAGTAAAATTCATCATTTTTCACAAATTTTCACATAATGACTTTCCAGCTACGCACTCGGACTACGCATGCAAATCGAGATGGTGCAAAAAGAGGGTTTTAAGACCTCGGAATACAGAATTTATTTCTAAAACAAGTGATGGTCTTTTGAGTCATCATAGTTGATTTTGCTTTACTGTGTTTATTTTTACCACAATTTGAATATTTTAAAAGTCAATTAGATCGAGTACGCAACCGTGACTTTCGCGGGACTTGGGGAATGTCTAACACCTTCTCCCGGAGTCAAATAAACTTCTTTACCTAGAACTCTGGTGCAGATTTAGTTTTGGAGTCCAAAGTGTTTTAAAAGAAAAATTATTTTATAAAAACAGTGACCTGGCACACCGAAACCAATGTCAGGTGGCGACTCTGAAAAATTCTTTCGAACAAAATTTTGTCACTTTCGAATTTGAAAACCTTTTTGAGCTTTACAAAATCCTTTTATTATTTTTAAGGGGGTTAAGTGAAGTTGTGAAAAAAGGGGTGTGGCAAATATGCAGTACAAGGGGATCTCCCCGAATAGCGTTACGTATTCCCAAAGTAAATATGCACCTCAACCAATAGAAACAACAATGACGGCAAGAAAACCGCAATTTAGGCTAAGTCTGATTCAAGGAAGAACACAAAATTTCACTAAAATATGCTGCACAGAGTTCAAATAGGCAGATAAGGCAGTTAAGGCACATAGGAATACTTTTCTAAACTATACAGAATAATTACATATGCTAGGGTAGCTCAATTAAAGGAAAAAAAAAGATATTTTGCTTTATGAAAACTGAGTTTTTCACAAATAACATGTATACGCACTCGTCACCTCACGTACACGGCGCTCATATATCAAACAATACCAAATCCTAAGGGGAGTTCCCCCACACAAGGCTAGGCAAGTCACTTAGCTCGAACCAAGCTCAATTAATCAGTCACAATGTTCTTTCCATGAATATCCGACTCTGAATGACCCAAATCTAGCCAAAATGAATTACATAACATAAATATAACTACAAGAAACTAGTGCAGTTAATGAAATAAAAGTTAAGGCAAGAAATTGAAAAATCGCTCAAAAAGCCTCCTCGGGCCCACGTCTCGGAATCGGGTGAAAGTCGCAAATTATGAACACTCATTCACTCACGAGTTCACTCGTACCAAAATTATCCAAATCCGAGGTTTAAATCCCACTCAAAACTCAGAAATTCGATTGGAGAACTTTTTCCCCCATTTTCCCAACTTTCTCACTCAAAATCCTTGATTAAATGAAGAAAACAACAATATATTAATGAAATATAGCCAAAACCGAGTAAGGAATCGTTACCCCAAAACTCTATCTGAAAATCCCTCAAAGAATTGCCAATTTCCGAGCTCCCAAGGTCCAAAAATGGATAATGAACTCAAACCCTCGCACTTAGCTCTTTTCTGCCAGTCAAACCGCATTTGCGGACCTTCTTCGCACCTGCGGAAATTCCATCGCAGGTGCGAAAATCATTTAAGTCCTCAAGTACCACTTCTGTGAGCAATGGGCCACACCTGCGCGCCCGCTCCTGCGGAAATCTCTTCCGCTCATGCGGTCCTTCACCGCATATGCGGTTCCTTCCTCGCAGATGCGGAAATAACCTCGCACCTACGATCCTGGACTGGCCTGCCCAATTCCGCTTCTACGCTCCAAGTCCCACTTCTGCGGGCTCGCACCTGTGATAACCTCTCCGCAAGTGCGATTACACCAGCACTAGAAAATCTTCAGTAATGGCCTAAGTCTACTTTTTCAACCCGTTGAGCATCTGAAACACATCTGAGGCCCCCGGGACCTCAACCAAACATATCAACCAATTCTAATACACCATACGAACTTAGTCGAGTCTTCAAATCACATTAAACAACGCTAAAAATACAATTCATCCTCCAATCCGAACCTAATGAACTTGAAACTTCCAAATTCGACAACTGATGCCGAAACCAACCAAACCACATCCGATTGATCCCAAATTTTGCACACAAGTCATAATCAATATTATGGAGCTACTCCAACTTCTGAAATCGGATTCCGATCCCGATATCAAAAATTTTATTACCGTTCCAAATCTCTAAAAAATTGTCTTTCGCCATTTCAAGCCTAAATAATCTACGGACCTCCAAAACACAATCCGGGCACGCAACTAAGCCCAAAATCACCCCACGGAGCTAACGGAATCGACGAAACTCCATTCCGGAGTCGCCTTTATACAGTTCCGACTACGGTCTAAATTCTAATACTTAAGCCTTCGTTTAGGGACTAAATGTCCCAAACACTTCCAAAAACCAAAATGAAACCTCCCGCCAAGTCACAATAGTAGAAAATAGATACGGGAAAAGCAGTTAATACGGGATCGTGGCTCTAACTCTCAAAACGACTGGCCGGGTCGTTATACTTTAAATTTCTTGCAATTTACTTTTCATCGTCAGTCAAACCTGCTGATAAAGAGAAGTCGACTAAGTCTCTTCTGAGTCGACTAAGTTTTTTAATTAGTTACAATTCACCCCCTCTTGTACTTTTAGCAAACTTTCTCTTTTCTTTTTAAAATACTACTACTGCTAATTATTATTATTATTATTATTATTATTATTATTATTATTATTATTATTATTATTATTATTATTATTATTATTATAAAATGACAAAAAAATTAAATTTAGAAGGCTTTTTAAAAAGGAAAAAAAGAAGATGACATTATAAATGACGTGTCACCTAAAAATATTTGCCTGATATAAAACTCTAAGCAGACTTAAACAACCACTGCAGGTATCAGAGGGCTAATTGAGCTAAATTTGATTAGTAAAAATATATTGAATCATTGATGGCCATGTCATTAATTTGTCCGATAGTTACTAGAATTGTGATGAATTGGTTAAGATGAGCTAAGCGATGGATCATAGCCAAATACACTCATTTTTATTATGTTTCTAATTTTTTTTCTTAAAATTTATTAGATAACCAAATAAAACTTTTTTTTATTAAGATTATATCTAACATATCAAACCAAAAAAAAAAAGAAATTTCTTTTAAAAAATACGTTGACAAATTTTCTTAATGGTGAAATTAGGCTATATACTTAGTCCAAAACAACCCCGCCATGAAAATATGGCCGTCTACCGGGAGAAATTCAAAAATAGCCAAATTTACAAGTGATCATTCAAAAATAGCCACAGTTTCAAAAGTAATCGAAATTTAGCCACATTTAATGTAGAGATAAATCTGAACGAAAATACTGTTCAAAATCTGGAAAAATACTCCAGTATATTATACTGGAGTTCCAGTATAATATACCAGTCCAGCATAATATACTGGAGATTGGAGCACCGGTGCTCCAATCTCCAGTATATTATAGTGGAACTTTCCGCGTGTTGGAGCTCCAGCATAATATGGTAAAAGTTCATACATAGGTGCACCGATCTCCAGTATATTATGTTGGAACTTTCCGTATTGCAGCAAAATAGTGACTATTTTTCAATGACTTTGCAAATGCTGGCTATTTTTAAATGACCAATCCGAAAACTGTCTAGCCCATATTATTTTTACCCGTCTACCGGGCGGGTTGAGGGGTCATATTTCCATGGACTTGTTTTGCCACCTATACTAAGATCTTTACTAAATAACTTTAGCAAGCAGCAGATAACACATCGTACGAAGATGCATAATATTGAACTATCTAAACAAAACGGAACTAAAAGAAGATATTGTTCTAATCCACCTTTATCTTCCAATATCTTCAATGTTCCATGAAAAAAGTTTAATTAAGCCTGCTGGAATAAAAATATTGTGGCAATCCTTGCTTGATGTGAAATAATGTACCATAGAAATATGATATTGTAATTCTTCTTTTCTCAACTTTCTATGAAGACATAAAATTTGGGTTCTACTCATGTCATTCGAGAATAAGATACTTTGCCATCTCTTTTTCTATCACATCAATTAGGGAAATAATAATACGATTGAAATTCTTTTAAATCAATAAACATAATAGCAACAAAGAGGGAAACATTCAACTACAAATAGTTGTTGGTAGAACAATAAGTAGATAGTACAATTTACATTTCATAACAGATTTTCTTGTCAAGGTTACTTAATATATTATCTCAATCAGTTTATTTAACTAGAAGAAATTAATACAAATTTTGTCCTAAAGTCTCACCTCCTATAGTTATTGATGCCACAACCTCAAAGCAACATAAGCCAAAAGCCTATATACCACCAACATAACAACCAAAGCCACCACATCCAACACCAAATTATCAATGCCAAGAACTTTAATAGCTGGAAATTCCACTACTTCACAATATTTTCCAATTCCACACTGATAAACCTCATTTCTTGAATACTGAACTCCAAGTAGAAGTTTGTAACAATAATGGCTGAATGAGATGTACTTCAACCAATTAATGAAAATAGGAATGTGTTGAATGTAGTATCCACTGGCTAGTAAAAACACAAGCATTAGGACAGAAGATAATGTTGTGGCTTGTTTCACATCCATTAGTATTGCACCAAGAGCTAGCCCAAGTCCTTGAGAAACTAGTACATTCAATAGGATGATCAAAAGGGTTAGCATAAAAGTGAGAAATGAAGGCTTTAACCCACCCATCCAATATGTTACTGTCACAAAAATAGTTGGAAGTACTAGCTCCATTGGTAAATCACCCACGGTTCGCGCAAAGTAGTAAGACGAAAGGCGATACATGCCAGAAGAACGCTCCCTTATAAGCATTGGCCTCTCTTGTGGGAATGCAAATATGGCATTGAATAGAGGAAAAAATCCCCAGAATATTGAGAAGAAAAAGAGTAATCCCACCTGTTGGACACAACATTGTTAGGAACATTTTTGATAAGTTGTAAGAAAGAAATTAGAATGAGCAGTCAAAAGAGTAGTCCAATTTTATGTCACTAAAGATACTTATTTCTTAGATATTTGGAAAATGGTAGTAAAAAATTTATGAAAAATTAAAATTGGGAACGTTGTACTTTAAATTATCTATATAAATGAAGATGCCATCACATAAATACTAAGTCTAACTTAATTGCTATCTTCAACAGCTTCATTTTTTAAATGATGCGATCACACAGTTCAATATAGTATATGAGCAAGCAGATGGACTGATTTCAAAGTTCGCTGCCACTTATTATAAAAAAATTAAAGAAATCAAGTCGTCACATGAGAGACTTGTTAAAGACATAACTAGAGGCCACATGAGGAATTTTATCTTGATCCATTACCTGATCCATTATATGGTTAGTATCACAATGCCACCAGAGGAGTCCTGACAGAAATGAAACAGACATGACTTGGAAAATTCTTAGTCCTGAGTAGGCCTCATGCTTTCGTTCTTTAAGTCCTCTACCAAGCAATACCTTGAATTGCAGCCACCAACTTGTTGTCCATTGATCTTCAGCACCTGACAAATACAAAAAATAAAGATATTTTTCGTGAACTATTTCAATCGTCAAATATACTGATAGTGTAAAAATTCTTTACACTAACAGTATATGTATATTAAATCCTAAAAGAAAAGATATTTAATTTTCGCATACTTCTTGATGGTGATCGTCCTCCTGAGTGCTTGTAACTTTGGTTTAAATCCTCTTTCGAAGATGGATAGATATTCTTTCTATAAGAGGTAATTAAGGACTGCTTAATTGCACTTTGATTATCAGATTGATCTGGCTTCACTACAAGTTCATGTTGATCATCGTGTCTTGTGTCTGGGGTAATACCTGCATCATTTTTTAAATCATTTTTTGAGTTAAATATTAGTAGGATAAGCATTAATAGAAGTTGCATTTGACAAATCAAAAGGACAACCTTGTACTGTTAACTATATATTATGCACATGAAAAACAAGTATCGTACTGGCAATCTTAAAGTAATTTGCGAATATTTAACTTGTTTTTAAGGAGATTTTTTTCACTTGACGACAAAGGACAATGGGACCGAGAAAAGGTAAAAAAGAAAATGATAGGACATCCTTAATTAAAGGGCTAAAGGATAAAATTATAATATGATTAGATACTAATTGTTTCACTTTTGACTGGGATAATTAATTAGCTAAATTAATATAACCTTGTAACTTATCACAATCTTGAAATTTAAGAAACAAAGGATAGGAAGAAATTAAAGACAATCCTGCCTAGGCAAAAATATTTACTGACTAGGGAATGATATGGCCCATTAAACATGTAATGAGTGTGCTCAAATATAATAGAAAGCTCAGAATAGCTTAAACAAAGGCCTCGAATTTGAGTTATGGATATGGAATCGTCTTTCTTATGGAGCACTTTATCCCTAATGTGAGATTTTTTCGGTGCGAATCCGAATTCAGTCTGGCCCCAACATGAATACCAGATGCCGAGTGGAAAACCAAAAAAAAAAAAAAATCAGAATGGGCTGCAATTTTTTGTCAGGTCAAATCTCAACTACTTTTACCAATTTTCCGGACAACATTTTCGATTGTTTTCTTATTATAGATTTTCTTTTCTTTCTAATGTGTTTCTTTGACCTGAAATTATAGAAACGAAAATAATAAAGAAGAAGAAAAAGAAAAGAAACATGTACATAAAATAAAAAGTATGTAGTGACATAATATTTGAGTAGATAACAACTCACTGAAAACAAAAATGCCAATTTAACTGTAGGAAAAGATTCTAGATTAGATTTACTATATAAGGAAAAAACTTAAGTAATTTTTCCTGACATGACCTAGTTTTTGGCTTGGTTATTTTCTTCTTTTTGACAATAACACAACGAGTTCTGATATGAGTTAATTTTCGCTATATCGTTCCAATTTAATAGACCTATATGAGCTTGAATCTTGATTTACCATATGAGTTCTACCTATTTTGGTGAATACACTTTTAAGTAGTACTTAAGACACTAATAAACAAAGGAATAATTCAAAAGTGGTAACAAAAAGAAATATTACATACCATTAGCAAGATCAAGCAGAAAATCAGCAGGGTTCATGAAATTGAATCCAGGAGCATAACCAATAGATGTAAAATACTCCATAACAGGGCTGCTTTTTCCACTATAAATTGGACAACCTTCTGTTAACACAATAATCTTGTCAAACATTCTGAACAACCTGCTCGAAGGTTGATGTATAGTTGTAATAACCGTCCGACCACCTCGAGCCAGCCAACGTAACGTTGCCACGATACGTTGAGCCGTGGTCGAGTCGAGTCCAGAAGTAGGCTCATCAAGCAACAATAAGCTTGGATTTACTAACATTTCCTGTCCAATACTAACTCTCTTTCTTTCTCCCCCTGAAATTCCTCTAAATAATTGGCCACCAATCATACTATTTTTGCACCTTGTTAATCCTAATTCCATGATAACCAACTCTGCCTGCTCTATTTTCTCTTGATTTGTTAGCTTATTAGGCAACCTTAATAAAGCAGCATATGTTAGTGTCTCTAGGACAGTTAAATGAGGATATAGCACATCATCTTGTGTAACGAAACCAATTTTTCGTTTCATTGAGCTCGAAAATTGTTGTCCATTGTATGTTATGGTACCGGAGAATTTCCCGGGTAGTCTTCCTGATAAAGCTGTTAGGAGAGTTGTTTTGCCACTTCCAGATGGACCAAGCATGGCTAGAATTTCACCAGGTTTAACTATTCCTGTCACACCTTGAAGTAACATGCGAGTTTGTTTTTGTTGAGTTGAAGAAAAACAACCTCCCTTGTTGCTTTCCAACTTTATTGTGTATGAAACATCTTCAAACTGCAAATATATATATGAAAAAATAATATTATGAATTACAAACTTTATAATCGATAGCAACGATGATACATGACATTGAACTTTTAGGTCAAACGAGAACAAAAATAATCAGTTCTGTTATAGTGTTAGTATATAGAAGTTAAATTTAACAAGTAAGACCAAACGGACTAAATGGTAGCACCTTAAGTGTCACGGGGCGTAATGATTCACGAAGAACTGATAACTTAGCATGGTTTGATTGTTGTTGATGATCTGGGACTTCATCATTTACACGAGGGCTAACATTACTTGTTGGACCAGTTGGTTCAATTTGAAGTGAAATGCTATCCATTCGGGTACGTACGAGAACGTTACTCGAACCACCATTGATGTTATTCTCTTGATCATGAGGCAACATTATTGCTAATTACTCTAAAAATTTAAAAGAAGGAATTCAATGTTCAAGGCTTGATGGAGATGAGGAAGAAGATGAAAAGAGATCAAGAGAAAAGGAAAAAAAAAATGGTAGTGAATGAAAAAAGAGAGTTAAATGGCTTGGCTAGAGAAGAGAAAGAAAGAAATCACATGCAAATGAAGAAAAGAAAAGGGAACTTTAAAGTGAAAATTGCACGAGAAGAAGCAGAGTATGTTTGTGTCATGATATAGAAGTTTAAGTACTAAAGAGGAGAGGGAGTTGTCAATTTGGAAATGTAGGGGTGATGTATTGAATTTGATGAATTATAATGGATGTCTCTTTCTATAGTTTCCTCTTTGTTTAATGTATGTGCTTCTTTATATATGCACGGGATAAAGTTTAATAGTAGATGCTAAGAACTTTTTCTTTCTTTACTAGTTAATACTAAAAAAAATTAAATGGTACCTCGGTGCATGAAATATTCTGTGTTCACACAAAATTAGGGTGAGAGTTGCATCCCAAGGGGTGTGATGTAGATAATCTATTCGAATGCAAGCATTATCGGCTAATTTACGTCTCGAATACATAACCTATATATGTCAAACGAAGCAACCCTACTGTTACTCCAACGCTCTTCTTGTTTACAATATTAATATCGTAGCAATTAATTGCAAGGGAAAAAGCTATAGGTTTGAGTTCTATTTATCAATATGTCACGTGTTACTAATTGGTGAATATTAATTATTTATTGAATTTCAATTTAATGCAATAACAGTATAATTAAATATTAATATAAATTAAATTAGGTTATTAAAAAATAATTGCATGTAACTCTATAATCAAATGACAAGCAATATAGTTACTATATATGTGAAAGAATCTTTAAATATCTCTGCATATAACTTAAATTCACAATTATTTTACATTTACCTGAACAAAAGGAAATTAGAATGTTTTGTTCAAAAAAAGAAGAAGATGAAGGGTCATTTTTCTTGTGTCAAAACAAAATTAAGCCGAAATAAACATAGTAATAGTGAATAACTCATATATAGGATTGTGCAATTTGTAGGAGAAAGCACAATCTCTTTGATTTTGTCCGAATATTCACATAAGACGGCCATGGCAATTTGTTCCATAGCCAGCCTGGAAAAAAGGAAAGTGCAATGTGTAGTTAAGAATTAGAACACCTTTGGTAGATTTTTTTATTTTTTTTTTTTACATCACGTGTTTTCACTAACGCAACAAATACATAAAATATGTTTTTATATAAACTGCTATCAATGGTAACTGTATTAGTTAATTAATGGAGTACATATTATCATCTTATTTTGATCACTCCATAATAAACTAGAAGTATAATTCAGTGTAAATATAGAATGAAGATAAGATAAGTTCTGTTCAAATCTCAATAATGACCCTTTATCTTTGTAGAAAAAAATATTTCTACGTAGGCCAACAAATAGATATGTTTATGGGGCCACACAATCTTCAAACTAACAGTTACAGTAAGCCAGCTCCCTTCCCTCAACAAAAATTAAGAAAAAATAAGCAGGAAAGGAAGAAAAAGGAGAAAGTAAAAAGAAAATATGTTGCAAAATGATTTCTGCTTTTGCGGTCTTATTTATTTATTTACAAAATCTCATTGTCCGCTGGAAGTTTGGTCTTTTTCTTTTTTCTTTTCTATGCAAAGCAAAAAGTAAGATATGTATGACACAAAATTAAAGACCGCCTCATTACCGGGAAAAATACACCCAAAATCTTAAAGTTGGACTAGAACCAATTACGTCATAAATTTCCTTTCTTTTTTTGAGTTTAACTTATATATCGTTAGTACAAAAAAGATTTAAGCTATATTACGCCACTCAAAGGATATCTACAAATAAGCTTTCTTAAAATATAAGATTTGTAAGTTTAACAATAAGCTAGATTATATCTGCTAATAACAGATAAAACAATTAACTTGATCGTTGTCTTACCGTGATGATGTATGTAACTTAAACTTATCTTTCAAATTTTTTTTATTTTTATTTTTATAATGATTGATAGATGAGAGGAGGATAGCTAATTTGGTATCTCCTTTATAGAGTGTCTAAAGGAAAAAAAAAAAAAAAAAAAGCAATGTGGGTACAAGGTTCTTTGATACCTTTTATGTGGCAAATTTCCATTCAATAGGAAAGATAGTGGATGAGATTGCAGTGTCGTGCCTTTTTGTAAAAAAAAAAAAAGGAACCCTTCCTTTCCTTTTTTCCCTTATGAGAATCACAATCTAGTTGTTGTTGTTTTATCCGTTTTCATTTTTACACAGCAATGATTTACCAGACTTTAATTAATTGCCAGGCAGTAAGATTAGGTTAAAAGTGTTAGGTGTTTGTTCAAATTTTCTTACTATATTTGGTTTTCTTATTTTTTGAAGGAATGGACAACATATTTATCATAATTGAGTTTTTCTTTTCCTAAAAGAAAAATATAATTCTTCTATATTTGGCTAGTCCCTTTTCTTGTAGGAAACGTTTGGAGTTCTATAAATTGAAAATTCGTCTTTCTCATTCAGCACATCCTCAATGTAGCCATATGGGGTTTAAGAGTCGTGTTTAGGGGAAGAACTTTACGGAACAAGTGTTAGTGTGTCACTTGTGTTTTCCTCTTCGTGAGGCTGTTCTCTTGATATTTTGTATTCTTTTTTTATATAGTGGATTGTTCATCTCTGCCCGTGGACGTAGGTCAATTGGCCGAACCACGTTAAATATTTGTATTTCTTTTGATATATTTTTCGTTTGTTATCTGATTTGTCGTCGTCAAAGTTTGTTTTGCTAGCTTTCTTATGACACCTGATTTTTTCGATCCTAACAAAAAGGTTTGTAGAAAGGGGAAACAAGAAAACACACACGCACACGTGTGTGTGATTTATTTTTATTTTTGTTGCTGTTATGGAGGAGAAGCTATTTGGTGACAAAATTATTAGTACGTTACAACATTATGATTGAAGTGCACATAGAATGATACCGATTATGTCATAATATTGCTTGTGGTCTCATTAATTAAATGGTTTTGGATAATTTCCACCTTATGAATTCAGAGGCGGAACTAAAATTTAGAGATGACGAGGGCACATGAGTAAATTACTCAACCAATGCCCCATGGGCTTTTAATCTTAAGGATCACAAATAAAATATAATTAGAATTTTTGGGGGCATTTGCATTTATACCCGCTTTTTGGGTCACGTTTTAACTTGTGTCTGTTTTGCAAAAAAAAATTACAAGCGTACCCACTTTTTCACGTAACTTCAGCATACGGGGCTGAAGTAGCAAAGACGATCATGCAAAACTTCAGCATTCTAGTAGACGGGCCTGAAGTAGCAAAAATTGCTGAACCAAGTTTGCTGAAGTTTTTGTTTGTAATTGCTGAACTTAAGCATAGTAGCTGAAGTTTTGTTCTCTATTTGCTGAAATTTTTGTTTGTAATTGCTTAACTTAAGCATAGTAGTTGAAATTTAATTCTCTATTTGCTGAAGTTTTTGTTTGTAATTGCTGAACTTAAGCGTAGTAGCTGAAGTTTTGTTCTCTATTTGCTGAAGTTTTTATTTGTAATTGCACTAAATAAGCTGAAGCTTTTTTGTCCTGAATTCATTAGTTTGGTCATTAAGCTTTTCAAAAACTTCAGCAGAAGATGCTAAAGTTATTTAGTTCATTTATAAAAACCTCAGCACTAAATAAGCTGAATTTTTTTTTTCTTGGATAAGCTTTTTCAAAAAGTTCAGTAGAAGATGCTGAAATCATTTAGTTCATTTGTAAAAACTTCAGCACTAAATAAGCTGAAGTTTTTTTGTCATGGATTCATTAGTTTTGTCATAAAGTTTTTTCAAAAACTTCAGCAGAAGATGCTGAAGTTATTTATTTCATTTGTAAAAACTTCAGCACTATATAAGCTGAAGTTTTTGAAAAAGTTTTCTAACATACTAGATAAATAATTAGATTGTCAACAGTATCTAAATCATAAATTTTGGAAATAATAAATGTGAAAAGAACAGAATTATCATGAAAAGAATTACTAAGTGTGACCTTAAACTTCCCGTACGTAGAAATATTCACAAATTATTGTCTACTAACTTACGTAATTATTTATAATTTATTTTTAAATAATATGATAAACATACTTAAGGCAATCATTCCATGAACTGAAGTTTCATAGCAGCACCAACAACAGCAGAAGAAAGATGAAGAAGAAGAAGAAGAAGAAGAAGAAGAAGAAGAAGAAGAAGAAGAAGAAGAAGAAGAAGAAGAAGAAGAAGAAGAAGAAGAAGAAGAAGAAGAAAGGAGGCTGAAGTTGTTTAAAAAGTGAGTACGAATTAAAAAAAAATTTAAAAAAATTAATATAAATTAAATGGGGACGATCAAATAGGGCGTCAGTGCAATTTTTACGAATGTTTGCCGAAACTAACGAAGTCTGGTAACCTCTTCTTAAAGTATAGGTGCGTCTCTACCTGAATTAGTTTTTTAAGTTGGATTAGACCTAAAATCATAAATATCAAATTAAATTTTAGTGACCCGTTTCCAAAATCACTTTTGTCTTCATTTCTATGGCTCTAGCTTCCTTTTCTCAACTAAACCCATTAGAGGTGCTCCACGCTTCTTTTATTATCTCTCTCTTAAATCACATCCTTGAATTAATATAGCTTTGCAACAGGGTCCATTTAATTGATGAGTCCACTAATTAAATCAACTTTTCGAAATTATCTATCAAAGACATTTTTTTCCGTTTGTAACATCAAAGTCACTTAACTATGCATATAACACTGAGAAAGTCAATCAACCAGATTTATCAAATTTTTGATCGACAAATACCTATTTTACCCTCTAAATTATTAACTTTTATCTTCAGTTTTTTTTTTGCTTTTTCAATATTATGATCTTTTCTCTGTTTAATCAACATTATAGACTTACCTATAGAACAAAAATATTTCATTTAAAAAAAATTCTAGCATTATAATGTCGAAATAATAATATAATTGAGCATAATATTCAAGAATATATAATGTATATTACATAAATACTGTTATTTTAATTGATTATTTTCTATAATACGTGCATGGAATATATATTTTAAGACTTTTATTTTCTTCATTCTCAATTGTGTAAATAAATTTTTGAGTGTTTTTAGTTAATATCAAAATTATTATTACGAACAAATTATTCTAATTAACTTTCTATTATGCTCAATATTTTATTATTCCAACATTATATATTCTTAAATACTATTTTAATTTTTCTAATTTATAAATAAATTTTATTTATTCTAAAGTAAGAGAATACACTGTAATCCCATTTCCACCGGAAAATGATCAGAATCGCCTCCTACTGTCCTAACTCGAGTCTTTGCCCCAGCATACATGTCCTTAATCGTCATAATGTAAGGGATCGATAGACCTTTTGCCTCCAAGCATCTCTAGAGAACTTCATGGGATTACACCAAGGTTCTGCCCTCAGTCCGTTTTTATTCGCCCTGATGTTGGACGCGTTAACACACCATATTCAAATGGAGGTTCCATGGTGCATGTTATTCGCCGATGACATAGTTCTGATTGATGAGTCGCGAGCCGGTGTTAACGATAGGCTGGAGGTATGGAGACATGCTCTTGAGTCTAAGGGTTTCAAGCTGAGTAAGACAAAGACGGAATACCTGGAGTGTAAGTTCAGCTCTAAGCGGGGGGAAGTGGACATAGATGTGAGGCTTGAATCACAGGTTAGCCCAAGTAGAGGCAGCTTCAAGTACCTTGGATCGGTTATCCAAGGGGGAGGGGAGATCGATGAGGATGTTACACATCGTATTGGTGTAGGATGGATGAAATGGAAGTTAGCATCTAGAGTCTTGTGTGATAAGAGAGTGCCACCGTTACTCAAAGGTAAGTTCTATAAAGTGGTTGTTAGACCGGCCATGATGTATGGGGCTGAGTGTTAGCCTGTAAAGAACTCACATATCTAGAAGATGAAGGTAGAGGAAATGAGGATGCTGAGGTGGATTTGCGGGCACATTAGAATGGATAAGATCAGGAATGATGATATTCGGGAGAAGGTGCATGTGCTCCCATTGATGACAAGATGCGGGAAGCGAGACTTAGATGGTCCGAGCATGTTCAGAGGAGAAGTCCAGATGCGCCGGTTAGGAGATGTGAGCAGTTGGTTGTTGAAGGCACGAGAAGAGGTAGATGAGGCCTGAGAAGTATTGGGGAGAGGTGATCAGGCAGGATATGGCGAGGCTTCAGATTTCCGATGGAATGACACTGGATAGGGAGATGTGGAGATCGAGTATTAGGGTTGTAGGTTAGGAGACAGTTTGAGTCTTTCCTTACTTTGTACCATTGCGAGACTAGTCTGGTAGGGTTTTGTCTAAGATAGTTAGTGGCAATGTTGTGTCTTACTATTTCACTTTTCAGTGCAGGAACTATTTACTAGCTATCGATTTTGCTTTGCATCTTTCTTCTGAATTTCATGTTGTTCCTGTTTGTCATATGATTTCTTTGCTAATACTAATATTGTCTCCTTTTTGTCTTTTTGTTTTATTGAGCCGAGGGTCTTTCGGAAACAGCCTCTCTACTCCTTCGGGGTAGGGGTGAGGTCTGCGTATACACTACCCTCTCCAGACCCCAGTAGTGGGTTGGGTTGTTGTTGTTGTTGTTGTAAGATAATACATTGGGTTTGTTGTTGTTTGTAAGGTAAGTCCATAATATAAATTAAAAAAAGAAAAAGATTCTTATATTAAAAAGCTAAAAAATAAAAAAAATAAAAGATAAAACTGATAATTTAAAAGGTAAAATCGGTGTTTGGCGATCAAAAATTTGAGAAATCTAGTTGAGTGACCATTTGAGTAATGGACTCTTTATTTGCCTGTTGAGATTACTCTCCTATAATAATTGTTTACCGTGAAAATGAAAATAAACAATTAAATTTGATTTTGTGGTTCTAAAAATACGTGATCTATTTTTATGCTAGGTGTTAGGCAATGGATGCTAAATAAAAAGATTAGAAGGCAAAATTATAGTTTAAAATGAGGTAATAGTTAAACTAAACGGCTGGAGGTCGGGGCCTCAAGCTGCCGTATACAAGGCTTCGAGGTCGAGTCTAGAGGCCGGCTTAGGGCAATCGAGGGGGTACTAACAGTTATGAGGACTAAAATGATATCTCCTTATGATCAATGATAAGCAATAAATGAAGAACAATGGATAGAACACAATATGTAAGCAATAAATGGGAATAATGAGAGCAAGAGAATATGTTAGAGAGCAAAAAGAATGTTTTTGTGTATTTAATATTGAGCAACAGATGTCTACAAAATGACAAGGATTCCCTTTATATATGAGGGGGAATCCTAACATAATACAAATGCATTAATTACAAAGAAATGGAGATGATACAACTAGTTAATGTCTTGAATCATTTTTGGACTAGTCCACTAGACTTTGCCAACCCTATTTATGTGCCTTGGGAACTCCCCACTTTCTCTTCTTAACCGTCGATCTGTACTGTCCCAAGGTCGATCGTCGATGGCCCTCAAAGGATGAAACTCGACCGTAATCTCGAGTCTTCGAGACGTGCTTACGAGGCATCGTAAAGACGGAAAACTGGGCCCTCCGATTTTACCGTATACAATAATAAACTCAGGCAGTCTTTTGCCTGTTGAGCCTGATCTCTCTCCTAAATTGGATCCACTCCTTAACCTAATCTTTTTCCTACATTATACGCGTGCGAGTGGTGTTACAAAATATTTTTGTGTACGAGTTTTCAAAGATATTAATAATGTCCCGAGTCAATTCAATCTTTTTTCAAAAATTCTTGAGTTAGATACGTAAGTTCTCACACTATTCATATACTGTTTCAACTGTGATAGTACAGGACGTGCTGTCCCTACCTCCACCTTTTCTAGCTAGTAGCTATTTTATAATATTCCAATTTTGGTTTTTAGTTAGCGATTGATCCAAAGATTAGTGGTGTTTCTTCCGTCTACAAGCGTTTTTTTGTTTTTCATTTGGTGTCCGATACCCGTATTAATCCGAATTTGTGTCGGTAGAGCCCCATTCGAGAAGTAGCGCTTTCTACCAAGAATTTTTCTATACCCAGAGCTTGAACCTGAGACCTCTGATTAAGGGAGGAACAGTTCATCCACTGTACCACATCCTTTGGTGGTGAGTCTACAAGTGTTACCGCGCGGAAATACATCCGAGACACTTGGTAAAGTTTTACGATTAGATTTAACTCAAACACAGACAGTGTAATAATTTTTCTATAATTAATGTTCTTTAATTTGCTATAGTAGGTACTTATATTATCACTTATTATAGATGTTTATCTTAATATTTTAAAACTTTTTTCTATTTTACCTCGAATCAGAATCCAATCACTGAACTCTCTTGTTAATATCTCTTCACAAATAAATCTTAAAGGTTAAATTAATTGGAAAAGTTAAAAAGAATATGTTTGTCCTAATACCACTAAGTATTGGCCTTCACTAACTTTAGGCATATCTCTCAATGCCGTGTCTTATACCAAGTGTTAAAATGCTTTGTTTCTAAGCTTTTCCACATTATTATTATATGCTTCTTTTCTATCTATTTGGTCAGACTCCCTATTCAAGGTGCTTTTGACTTAATATAAGCTCTAATTATTAAAAGCATTATTATCTTCTTTCCGTGTCACGTTTTGATGTGATTGGCTTTAAATGATTCTGTACTTAATTTGGAAAAGGCTTTGATATTAGAATATGATTCTTATTTCTTCACAGAAAATCCTGAATACACTAATTATTACATAAAATGTATATTTATTATAATTTCTCATCCTTTTTGGCGACAGCACAAGATTCATCTTATAATGGACTTAATATGACTAATAAAATATTGGTCCGAAAGCTTGATTCTATAATTTTATTTAGAGAAATTCAACCTCTGATTACGTAAAAGTAGCAAAAAGGCTTTGCATTAAAGCACAAAAGAATGATATGTTTGTTTTGGCATGTCAATATATAAAGGAAGATTAAACTAAAGTTTAAAAGAAGGATAGCTATAATTGTGGTAAATATTTATAACAAAAAACATGTTTAGTGGAAAAAGTGTCACGATATGAAACCTGTGATACATTTAAGGATGTAATCAATTATTCGTTCAATGGCATCACTCAATCAATCCTGCAATTCATTTTACTTTGTGTATTTATGACAAATTCGTCGCATTCTTCTAATTTGAAATAATGAACTTAGAGATTTATTCTGCTTGAACGGCAGAAAATACTTCCTTATGTCCTGATATATGTTGAAATTCTATATTGAGAATTTTTGTAAATTGTTGAAATTGCATTTTCATTTATAAGAAATGAAAGTGTGCTCTATAAGCTATATAATACTCACGTGTATCTTCAACTAACTAACTAACTTCTAATTACTTTGTACACGTGTGTATAAGGGGAATAAAGAAAATACATAAAATAATTCTCTATGTACAAGCACAACTGAGTGATATCCAGCTATCATCTAATGGGCTAAATCAATGGGTGAGATGAGAGATCCAAATGAAGAGTTTTGCACATGATCATGACACGTGGAGAGCCTAATTAGATGAGCTAAATACACACTCAAACCTTCGACTCTATATCTCAAGTTGTAGAAACAAACCTTATCCGCCTCAACCTGGATCTAACACTTTGGAGCTTTGGTGATCAAGATCTGGAGATTTTGCATTGCCAATACCCCCTCTCAAGTTGGGAGGGTAAGAAAGAACTCCCAACTCGCCTAGTAAATCCCAATGAAGAGGCCTAGAAAGGGGCTTAGTAAAGAGATTGGCTAATAGAGAGTGAGAAGGAACAAAGGACAATGAGATAAGCCTGGCCTGAAACTATTGTCTCATGAGGTGGCAATCAAGCTCAACATGCTCGGTGCATTATTCGTGAAAAATAGGGTTCTTGGCGATATGGATGGTTGCCTGACTGTCAGAGTGGAGAGCAATTAACAACTGAGGCAGAATAGACAGATCATCAAGCAATCAGACAATCCAAGTAAGCTCAGCAACCACGCGACGCATTGATCTATACTCAGCTTCCACTGAAGACAAAGAGACAGAGGGTTGTTTCTTCGATTTTCAAGAGACAAGGTAGCCACTAAGGCTGATGAAGAAGCTACTAATGGAATGCCTAATATCAGGGCAAGAACCCCAGTAAGAATCACAAAAGGCAATAAGATCAAAAGAAGGAGAATCAGGCATAAAAAATCCTAAATCAGTGTCACAAAGAAGATAGAGAAGGCAACGTTTAGCAGCAGCAAGATGAGAATCACGAGGGTCCTACATGAACTGGCTCAGATGTTGTACAACAAAAGACAGATCTGGATGAGTGTGAGTCACAAAATTCAACTTTCCCAATGGTCGTCAATACAAAGTTGGATCAGACAAAGGAACACCATGACTAGTATGAAGTTTGCACGAGGGATCTAATGGTGAATTAGCTGGAGGCAGACCATAATAATCAAACTCAGAACACAGCTCTGTGGTGAATTTGAACTGGCCCAAAATCAGACCAGAATCAATTCGAAGCACCTCTACCCCAAAAAGTAAGATAAACTCCCCAAATCCTTCATTTTGAATTCAGTATCTAAAAAAAGGTTTTAACTCATTCAATTCTTGCATGTTATTCCTTGTTAGAAGTATGTCATCCACATTGTGATGACTCGATAGGTCGTTTTGAACACTAGCTTTAATTTCTGTGTTCTGAGATCTCTACCCCATTTGATATTTCTTAATTTGCGTGCATGGCCCGTCTTATTATCCAAAAGTTTTTAAGTAAAATTTTGAAGAAAAAAATGATTTATGACTTAAAATGAGGTTTGGATTGACTACGGTCAACATTCTTGGTAAACGACCTCGGATGAATATTTTGACGATTAAGATAGGTTAATATGATATTTTTAGAATTGTATGTGCTTTTGGTTGGGGTTCGGGGTAACCCCAGCGCATTTCGGCATGTTATGTGAAAAATTATGAAAATAAGTTTTAAGTTGAAAATTCTTGAGATTTGATGATGGATTCTTGTCATTTGATGTTATTTTGATAATTATGAAAATAAGTTTTAAGTTGAAAGTTTTAAGTTTGTATGATGTTATTGCACTTTTGTGCATGTTCGGTTTGGAGCCCGAGGGGATCAGATGAGTTTAGAAAGTGTTTCGGAAGAGTTTGGAATTGTCGGTGCATTCCAGTTGATGGTGTTCAGTTGCAGATCTCCCATTTGCAAGATCTGGCTTGCATTTGCGAGTCTCACTTTTGTGGTCAAGCGATCACATTTGCGAGCATGGGATGGGGACTGGGTATTTGCATTTGCAAAAAGAATTATCGCATTTGCGACCATAGAGTCTCTTTTGCGATTAGGAACTGGGGCTGGCAGCTTTGTAAATTCGAAGCTTAGCTCGCATCTGCGATGAGGGGGCTACTCGCATGTGCGAGACTTCTGTCGCTTTTGCGACTTCTGAGGACCTGAGGCACTGATCGCATTTGCGATCAGTGTTCCGCATTAGTGGTCGTCGCATTTGCAAACAAGTATTCGCAAATGCAATATTTGCAGATGGGTAAAAGAGGGGGAAAACGGGACTTAGCTCATTTTATACTATTTCTCAACCCCAAACACCCTAGAGGCGATTTTTGAAGAACTTTTTCTTCCCAAATTCATTGGTAAGCAACTCTAATTCATTTTCTATCAATTCTCCACTACTTTTCATGAGTTTTTAACATCAAGTCTAGGAATTTCATGGTAGAAATTAGGGGTTTTAGGTAAATTTTAGGAATTTTGTAAAATTAAGATTTAGACCTCAAATTGAGATCGGATTTTAAAATAAATTACATAATCGGACTCGAAGGTGAATGGATAATCAGATTTTGGTCCTAATCTTGGATTTTGACCAAGCGGGCTCGGGGTTGACTTTTGTTGAGTTTTTCAAAACTGATCAATATTGAACCTTTTTCATTTGCGGGTAGTTTCTAAAGTTTATTTTGAATTGTTTGAATGATATTTATCTATATTTGGTTGGTTTGGAGGCTTATTCGAAAAGAAAACCATAGTTGATCGTTGAGTTGGTTCCGCAAAGTGGTAAATATCGTGTGTAACTTTGACTCGAGGAAATTAGTAGTTGTTGGTATATTTGTTACGTCAATTATGTAGGGGAATAACGTATATGCGAGGTGATGAGTGTATATATATTGTCATGGGTTAAAGCATGGGTTGGACTATTTACCTTTATGTCATCACCTATTCCATATTATCTCTTGTTATATGCTTTGATTGCTACATGATCTTATTTGTTATCCATGCCCTACTTGTTATGTCATTTATCTGTTACCTATTTTGATTTATTCATTTCTCGTTCACTATCTACTTACTTACTGTATGTTCCTACATGTATTAATTGTATATCTCCATTACCTCATGTCTTTTTTTGTCTTTATTGTCTTTACGTTACTTGTTGCACTATATATGTTATATCCGATTCATGAATCTTTTGGTTGTTCTCGTATTAATGAATTGTCTAGGTTTGTGATTACGAGGTATTAGGTGTTCTTAATTTATACTGGTAGTCCTTGATGCCCTATACACTTTATTTCCTTTTTTCTATTGAGATTCCGTTATTGGTTGTGTTGAGTTATTTATGTTTATGAGTTTATATTGGGAAGGGTTGCGCACTGCAACAATATTGAGATGAATTGATAATGGGAACAGGTTTCACGCCGCAACAGATACTAATAGGATATTGGGATCAGGTTGCACACTGCAACAGATATTGAGATTGGGTTGCACGCCACGACAGATATTGTGTTAAATGTTGGGATCGGGTTGTACGGTGCAACAGAGTATGATGTGTTGTAGTTGCCTGTAGTTGTAGTGTTTTTTCTCGGTATCGTGATATGATGTTTGAGATGATGTTATTTTGGGGCCCTCTATTAGTTGACCTTCGGGATTATTCTTAAAAGTTTACTGCTTTATCTATATTTTTGTCTTTCCTTTATTATTATTCGTATAGGTTTTATAGTGAGTGTCTTATCTTAGCCTCGTCACTACTCCGTCGAGGATAGACTCAATACTTACAGAGTATATGGGGTCAGTTACACTCATATTATACTTTTATACTTCTTGTGAAGATCCTAATGTCTGTACCAGCAACGCATATAGGAGTTTTGCCTGAATCGATTTGATCAGGAGACTTGAGGTAGAGCTGTACGGCATTCACGCTCCCTGAAATCCTTTCTACTATGTCTTTACTGTTTATTTTGTTTCAAACAGTTGTATTTCTTCAGATTATATTTGTAGTATTCTAGTTGCTCATGTACTGGTGATATCGAATTTCTGAGATTATTATAGACCATGATATTTATGAATTTATCAGATGTCTTTCACTTTTTATCAATTATTAATTATTATTATTATTATTACTGTTCTGCTTTTAAACTTCTAAAAATGGTTAATTAATTAACTAATGTTGGCTTGCCTAGCAAGTGGATGTTAGGCGCCATCACGACTCCATAGTTGGGCTTTCAGATTGTAACAAATTGGTATTAGAGCACTAGGTTACCTAGGTCTCACGAGTCATGATCAAGTTTAGTAGAGTCTGGAGGATCGGTACAGAGACGTCTGTACTTATCTTCTAGAGTCTACAGGGCTTAATGAAATTTCACTTCTTTTTTTCTTTATCGTGAAACTTTATTCTATCGTTGAAGTTTGAACCATTATATTCTTGTTTTATCGCAGATGGTGAAGACACGCACAACATCCACAATCTAGCAGGAGCCTCAGGTTGCAGCCACTACTAGGGGTAGGGGTCGGGGCCGAGGTAGGGACAGTGGTAGAGGCAGAGTTCAACTTAGAGCACGCGCAGCGGCACCCGTTATCGAGTCTCAGGAGTGGGAGGAGATCCTTGCTCCACTCACTTGGGATCAGTTCTCACAATTATTTTTGGAGAAGTTCGGCCCTTGTACTCCGATAGAGGACTACCAGAGCCAGTTTGAGTATCTACAGTAGAGTAGTATGGTTGTTACCCAGTATAATGTAACTCAGCGGAATTCAGTATTTTACTATTATGTATTGCAGTATGATTCTCAATTCCTAATTTTAAATCCCTGAATGTCGAACACCTGTATTTGGGCTTGAGGCCGCAATTAATGCTTTATGCATCTTTGGGCCTGAGGCCGCAGTTAATGCTTTATGCATCTTTGGGCCTAAGGCCGCAGTTAATACTTTATGCATCTTTGGGCCTGAGGCCGCAGTTTATGCTTTATGCATTTTGGACCTGAGGTCGCAGTTATGTATACGTATACTTGAGCTCGAGGCCGCAGTTGTACACATATTTATTAGGCCTGAGGTTGCAGTTTATTTATTCAGATAAACAGGTTGTTCATCATTCAGAAGAGGGAGTATTCATATCCTTGCTTCCTTTGTTCATTTCAGTTATCAGTTATCAGTTATCAGTTATCATTTTAGTAATCAATTATCAGTTATCGGTTTAGTTATCATTTCATTTATCAGCTATCAGTTCAGTTATCAGTTATCAGTTATCAGCTATCAGTTATTGTTTCAGTTTCTATTTCAATAGTTATCATTTCAGTATCAATTATCAATTCTCAGTTATCAACTTAGTTTCAGTTTCAGCATTTATAATTCTTTCTTTCAGTTGTCTTACATACCAGTGCAATTCAAATGTACTGACGTCCCTTTTGTTCGAAGCCTGCATCTCATGATGCAGGTAATGATTTACAGGTTGACGATTCAGAGCGTTAGGATTCTCGTACCAGCTATTTGGTGATCCCCAGTCCTTTCGGGGCATTATCATTACTGCAGTCTTCAGTATTCACATACAGTCATGTTTTCAGTACTTTATTAGAGGCTTCATAGACTAGAGTAACAGTTAGACAGAGTCACAGGCTTTTCATATTAAGCTTTGTTGGCTACAAATATGTTTTAGAATTGTATTAGTATTTCCGCACTTTGATTTATATCATCCAGACTTTCAGTATATCAGCATGTGTTAGTTTATCTTCCACATTCAGTATGTTATGATACCACATGTTGATTCAGCCAGTCAGTTGGTTCGCTCGGTCACATGTAGTCAGGCACCGAGTGCCGTGTTACGTCCATGCCCAGGCTCGGGGCGTGATAAAGCTTGGTATCAGAGCCCCAGGTTCAAGAGTCCTGGGGAGTCTATGAAGCTGTGTCCAGTAGAGTTTCCTTTATATGTGTCTGCCGGCCACTCATATAAACGGTTAACTACCAAAACATCCAGGATTGTCTCATTTCTTTCTACTCTAGATCGTGCCATGAATCTTAGAGCAATAGGTAACCTTTTCTTCCTATCGAATTCCAAATGTATTGGATGCCCAAGCGACGCGCAAGAGAAACCTAAAGTCCTAGAGAGGATAATTGCCCATTGAGGTATAATTATAGAGTACAGGTTGGTAAATATGAGATTTTAGAGGATGTAAAAAGTGGGATGCAATGGATAGTGTTACAGATTAGAGCATAACCTTATCAGAAAGTACAAAAACAGTTATCATGTCTTATGGTTATCAGTTTACCTAAGTTACCAGTTATACAATCTTTCAGTTAGCAAGTTTATGGTTATTCAGTATGCCAGTATTCAGTTATATGTTTACCAGATATCCAATTTTCAGTATATCAAAATTCTGGTGACGGGTGAGTAATACAGTGATGCCTATGGGTTCTCAAAGAAAATGTAAGTAAGAGTGGTTATAGCTAAATCTTTGCATATTTTAGGTCCGGATTAAGACCCAAGAATCGCCGGATGGTGCAGTAACTGATTTATCAGATGATGGTATACTCTGAAGGATAAGTTTGTGTATGGTAATCGTATGTGTTTTACCTCAGAAAACTATTTCTTTTAATTTTGGAAATGGAGCCACAAGTTGGATGATGATAGTTAAGATGTCAGACCCTAGCATTGGTCATTATAGTTTTGGACAGAAAAGAGCCTAAGGGCAAAATACCTAGGAGTCAGAAACGTTTGTTATTACCAAAGATGTGATTTCGTACAATTCATGCAAATGACTAGAAGATATGATGTATGAAATGAGAACCAAGAGCAGCCAATAGTGAATTTCAGGGAATGATTTTAATTTGTTCATATTTATTCAAATCAGAACTAGAAAGTACCATGTTAGTGAATTTATATACGAAGTGGCTATTATTGTGAGATAAAAGATATGGCAGTTCCCCTTGATGTGACTATGTGTTTAGGTTGGAGGTTTATAATCTGATATGATTTTGAAGTGTATAGAAAGTTTGGGGTTAGATATTCCAATTTTTTTTAAGACAGATGAACTTTCCCTAAGTGTGATCCATGTGCATAGTTCAAAAGGAATGATAGTGCACGTCAAAAGAATATGGCCAGATGATGAGGGAAGTTAGGAGTAACCTTATTCTAAATTTTAGCTATTTAAACCAGGGGAAGAAAATATGATGCTAGCATGTGGTTAGAAAAAGGATATTAAGTAAGTGTTGAGTAGATACAACAAATTAGCAATTTCACCAGAGCTAGTAGAGGTACAATTTGATTCACTTAGCCAGGTTATCTCTAGTGATGGATGGCAGTTTGAAATACCGAATGCATGTATTAGAACCCAAAGAGTTTAAGTTAAACTCGAAGTACAGTGGCAGTGGGAAAAAAATCAGCTAGGCAGTGAGAGAGAAAACTATAGAAGAATAGCCTTTAGGAATTTTCGTAATATGATTTCTCCAGGATTGACAGTGTGAGTAGAGTTAAATCATTAAGATTGTGTATTATAGTTGTGAATAAATTAATTTTCCGTTAAGTGAATAATTTTGTTTTTCCTAGTAAGAAAGATTTCTCAAAAGTAAGTTGGAAGATGAGTCGTCATTGACGTAGAGTGCAAAGATTTGCAGAAAATAAGGAAAGTTATTTGGATCCCAACTAAAAGGAAAAGGATCCACAAGTATAAGACCTTTGGTCTAAGGGGTGATGTGAAAACTATCAGTAAGTCCAGATGGAGATTTGAAACTCGAATAGTTAGCATGGGATATGAAAAGAAAATCAGTTCGGTAATGAGGGAAAATTGTATAATTACCACATGGATTATGTCTAGCATGTGTAAGAAAAACAAAGTGAGTAGAATGATCACCGAGCTTAGTTATTGATGATAAAGTGATCATAGAAAAGCTATAAAATCATGTCCAGTTATGTATCACAAGGGTAGTGCCATCACATGAGACTTCAGAGTATAGACTTAGCTCACAACAATTCTATAAGTGTTTTCAGGAAGTGCTTAAGAAGATAATCAAGTGTGGGAAGTATAACTCATGATCGAGGTAGATAAGACAACTATGGTGAAAGAAGTTCACCGTTTAGCCTAGCTAGGAGTTCAATTTGCGTACTCCAAAGATAGTAGAGTTGTTGTCTAGAATATGACTTGCCCCCCCCTTAGTAGGCGAAGTGAAGAAGAAATAGTTGATGATCCCTACTTGTTGTAGCTGAAAGAGGGGATTCACAGTCATAAAATGATAGCTTTGGAATAAGGGGGAGATGATAGTGTTTTGAGGTACGTACCACGACAGATTGTGTGTTCTAGACATAGATGGACTTAAAGAGGGAAGATCATGCTAGAAGCCTAGAATTTCAGGTATTCTATTTACTCAGGTACCACAAATATGTATCATGGTTTTAAGGAGATTTATTGGTGGAACGACATGAAAAAGGACATCACAGACTTTATGGAAAAGTATCCGAATTATCAGTAAGTGAAAGTCGAGCAGCAAAAAACCCAGTGTTTTATCACGAAATACACATATTTTGAGTGGAGATGGTAAATATGGGCCTTATAATAGGATTATCTTGCTCATTTTGAAAGCATGATTTGTATGGCCGAAGGTGTAGATCACCAATTGGTTGGTCGAAAGTTGGTGAAAAGGAGTTGATGGGACCAAATTTGGTCCATCAGACTATAGAGAAAGTTAAGTTGATTCAAGAGTATTTGAAGATAACTCAGAGCCGCCAAAAGTCCTATTCGAATGTGCGGCATGGAGACCTAGAGTTTCAAGTTGATGATTGGTTGTTTCTGAAAGTTTTGCCTGTGAAAGGCGTTATGAGATTTGAAAAGAAGGGGAAGCATAGTCCCTACTATGTTGGGTCATAGAGAATCTTGACAAATATTAGGCAATTCCACGACGGATCCATCCAGAGTTAGCGGTGGTACAACCAGTATTTCACGTGTCATGTTATAACATTCAAGTTTCCAGCACTCAAATACTCATGTCAGTTCAGTACTCAAATACTCATGTCCGTTCAGTACTCAAATACTCATGCCAGTTCAGTACTTAGATACTCACGCCAGTTCAGTACTCAGATACTCATGCCAGTTCAGTACCCAGATACTCATGTCAGTTCAATACTTAGATATTCAAGTCAGTTCAATACTCAACTACTCATGTCAATCCAATACTTAGATATTCATGTTAGATTAGTACTCAGATATTGATGTTATTTCAATACTCAAATATTCGTGCAAGTTTAATATTCATATATCCATGTTAGTTCAGTATTCACGTATCCATGGCAGACCAATATCCAGTTAATGCAGTAGTCATTCAGTTCAGTATCTCAACAGTTCAGTAATCATGTATTCATTCAATTTAGTATGCAAGTCTTAATGAAAGTTCATGTTTCTACTAGACCCGTTTAAGGTCCGGAGTCAGCAGAAGTTACAGTCAGGACAATCATTCGAGGACGAATAATCCCAAGGGGGAGATAATGTAATACCCCGTAAAAAATTCGGCTTAGGTATGAATGAGTTAAAGGAGTAGTAAAGATATATTTTGAACATGTGAAGTCCCATCGGGATAATTATGGGTGAAAATAGTTGTTTCAAAATCAAGATGGAAAGTGAGGTGCATAAGATTTGGCAAAATCGGCAAAGTTTGCAGAAGGTCTATCTTCCAGCAGGTTTTAGTGAAAATGTGTAAGGAATATGGAAAGAGTCAAAGCTTGAAAGTTGTAGGTCTTTGCAATAGCTTTCCAATGATATATTACGAAGCCTAAACGGAGCTCTGTGCAAAATGTTATGCCCATTTTACAGAATGGTATGCAACCACTGCGGTCCTGCCGCATTTTACCGCGACCGCGGTGGCGAGGCAGTGTTCCAGCGATTTGCCGCAGTGGGGACCACGGCTGCGCCAACCGTGACGCGGTGGACGACTTGGGAAGTCATTTTTTAGCCCTATTTCGTCCCCCACAGCCCCAAAACATAAAAACTTGCTCTACAAAGGAAAACTCTCAAAAACCTAACTCCTCAAGGGTCCCTCCACCATCCAAGGTAAGTTCTAATGGTGATTCTAAGTTAATTTTAATTTTCTAACATCTTATTAACATGGGTAAACCCTCCATATCATTAGATATTCGATTTGGGACACCATTGTTGAGAGAAGAAACCCTAGAACTCGAATTCAAGAAGATTGAACGTCGAAAAGATAATATATTCACCCTCTAATTGATTCTATCATTGAATTAATGATTATAGACTCTATTTCATGAGATATAAGTTGATGGGTTTGATAGAAAAGTATGAACGGTGATAGGTTTGGGTTGTTGATTGGTTATTATTGGTTATAGGTGTTGAATACCTTATGGGTGATAAAGAATAATGCTGATTATAACCATTTGAGACTTTAAAATTTATCTAGGAGCAAAATAATGGGTTATTGGGTGTAGAGACACCATTAATAAGGGCTATGAAGTTTTATGCCACCGAGTATTTGATAAAATTCCTAAGTGACCAAAACATGACTATTGTTGCTAATTTGGAATCCCTTTTACTTGTATTGATATAGATTAAAGTTAAAAGGGTTGGAGAATGTTGTATTATGATCAAGAGCAGGAAGTTAAGGTATGTGAGGCTAACTCTCTATGTTTGGGAATTTTAATGATTCTCCCTACACTACGTTTCTTTTACGACGTATCAATTGCCTCAGAAATATAGTTAAGCCTAGTTCCTTGAATAGTTGTAGAACTTCTATTCTCTAGGTTCATAACTCTTTCATGACTTTCATTCTGAACGTTGTGAGCTTAGTTTGTATTAAATATAGACTTGGGCTTGATGCCCCTAAGTCTCAGTATAGCTTACTCAGCATGTCATAAATAGTTGAAGTTTCAGTGTTCACAACCAATTCAAGAATACATGTCTCATTCTAGTCCTATTCAGTATTCCAGTATTATGTAACTCAGTATGATTCAGTATTCCAGTATAATGTAACTCAGTGTGATCCAGTATTCCAGTATCATATAACTCAGTGTGATTCAGTATTTCACTATTATGTATTGCAGTATGATTCTCAATTCCTAATTTTAAATCCCTGAATGTTGAACACCTGTATTTGGGCCTGAGGCCGCAGTTAATGCTTTATGCATCTTTGGGCCTGAGGCTGCAGTTTATGCTTTATGCATTTTGGACCTGAGGTTGCAGTTATGTATACGTATACTTGAGCCCGAGGCCGTAGTTGTGCATATATATTTATTAGGCCCGAGGTCGCAACTTATTTATTCAAATAAACAGGTTGTTCATCATTCAGAAGAGGGAGTATTCATATCCTTGCTTCCTTTGTTCATTTCAGTTATCAGTTATCATTTCAGTTACCAGTTATCAGTTCAGTTATCAATTATCAGTTATCATTTTAGTAATCAATTATCAATTATCGGTTCAGTTATCATTTCATTTATCATTTATTTGTTCAGTTATCATTTAAGTTATCAGTTATCAATGCAGTTTCAGTTTTAGAAGTTATCATTTCAGTTATCAGTTATCCGTTCTCTATTATCAGCTCAGTTTCAGTTTCAACATTTACAGTTCTTTCTTTTAGTTGCTTTACATACCAGTGTAATTCAAAATGTACTGACGTCCCTCTTTGCCCGGGGCCTGCATCTCACGATGCAGGTAATGATTTACAGGTTGACGATTCAAAGCGCTAGGATTCTCGTACCAGCTATTTGGTGATCCCTAGTCCTTTCGGGGAATTATCATTACTACAGTCTTCAGTATTCACATACAGTCAGTGTTTTTTGTACTCGAATAGAGACTTCATAGACTATAGTAACAGCTAGACAGAGTCGCATGCTTTTCATATTAAACCATGTGGGCTACAAATATATTCCAGCATTGTATTAGTATTTCCACACTTTGATTTATATCATTTAGACTTTCAGTATATCAGTATGTTATGATATCACTTGTTGATTCAGCCAGCCAGTTGGTTCGCTCGGTCACATGTAGTCAGGCACCGAGTGTCGTGTTACGTCCAGGCCCAGGTTCGGGGCGTGATAGTGAGGGTGAGGGTGAGGAGATTTATAGATGGCCTTACTTATGGTATCAGGTTGTAGATGGCCAGAGAAACTGAGGATAATATTTCTTTCAATCGGGTTATAGAGATTGCTAGACAGATCGATAGGATTCGTGGTCAGGGTAGAGAGGCGACATTTGAGAAGAGGCCTCGTCATTTTAGTAGTTTAGTGGTGCCTTGCCTGGAGGCAGGGGTTCATTTGGTAGAGGTCATCCTCCCAGGTCGATTCAGTCAGCGCTTCAGCCTTCAAGTAGCACACGAAGCTTCGGGTATTGTGGTTCTTATGGGTCTCATCTTGAACAACCAGTATTTAGCACACCTTAAGCTCCTATTAGTGCACCACCGCTACAGAGTTACTATAGTGGTCATCCGGGTTATTAGGGATCATCATAGATTCAGCAGTTACGCCAGCCGAGGGGTTGCTTTGAGTGCGACGACGCATGTCATATCAGGAGGTACTTCCCTAGATTGAGGAACAACAGACCACAGTAGGGTACTCGTGCCATAATTCCGGCACCGATTGTTCCACCAACCGCTCAGCCAGCTAAATGCGGGGGTCAGAAAGACCAAGGTGGTGGTTAGGCCACTAGAGGTGGAAGCCAGCCAGTTAGAGATCATCCGAGAGGCAGTGGTCAAATTGGTGGGGCTCAGCCCTGTTGCTAGGCATTTCCAGCAATACCTGAGACAGAGTCGTCTAATATGGTCATTACAGGTATTGTTCTAGTTTTCCATAAAGATGCATCCGTTTTATTTGATCTGGTTTCCATTTATTCTTATGTGGCATCCTATTTTGCTTCATATTTAGATATGTCTCGTGATTCTTTGAGTGCTCCTGTTTATGTGTCTACTCCTGTTGGGGATTCTATTGTGGTAGGTCAAGTTTATCGTGCTTGTTTGGTTACTATCGGAAGCTATAAGACTATGTTTGACATTCTATTACTTGATATGGTGGATTTCAACGTGATTTTTGGCATGGGTTGGTTGTCTCCCTATCATGATATTATGGATTACCACGCCAATACTATGACATTAACCATACTGGGGTTGCCTCGATTGGAGTGGATATGGACTCCTGGCCATTCCACGAGTAGGCTCATTTCATATGTGAAGGCTTGGCATATGGTCGAAAAAGGGTGTCTGGCGTATTTGGCCTACATCCATGATTCTAGTATGGAGGTTCCTTCCATGGATTCGACTCCAGTTGTGCGTGAGTTCTCATAGATGTTTTCCACGGACTTGCCAGGCATGCCACCCGACAGAGATGTCGATCTATGCATTGACTTTGTTCTGGACACCCAGCCCATTTCCATTCCACCAAATCGTATGTCCCCAATTGATTTGAAAGAATTGAAGGAGCAGTTGCAGGATTTGCTTGACAAGGGATTCATTAAACTTAGTGTCTTGCCTCGGGGTGCACCTGTATTGTTTGTGAAGAAGAAAGGCGACTCTATAAGAATGTGTATTGATTACAAGCAGCTAAACAAAGTCATTATCAAGACAAGTATTTGTTGCTGAGGATTGATGACTTGTTTGATCAACTTTAGGGTGCGAAGGTGTTTTCGAAGATTGATTTGAAGTTTGGCTATCATCAATTTAAGATTAGGGCATCGGATGTCCCTAGGACAGATTTTCGGACCCGGTAAGTTCACTACGAGTTCTTACTGATGTCATTTGGCTTGACTAATACCCCAGTAGCCTTTATGGATTTGATGAACCGGGTCTTCAAGTCCTATATGGATTCCTTTGTGATTGCATTCATTGACGATGTCTTGGTTTACTCCCGCAATCGAGAGGAGCATGAGCAATATTTGCGGATCGTACTTCAGACTCTGAGGGATCGTCAGTTATATGCCAAGTTTTCGAAGTGTGAGTTCTGGTTAGACTCGGTTGCCTTTTTGGGACATGTTTTATCTTTCTAGGGTATTAAGTTAGATCCTAAGAAGATTGAGGTAGTTCAGAATTTGCCTAGACCTACTTCAACTATAGAGATTCGGAGTTTCTTGGATTTGGCGGGGTATTTTCGCTAGTTTGTGGATGGGTTTTCATCTATATCATCCCCATTGACAAAGTTTACACAGAAGGGTGCTCTTTTTAGATGGTCCGACGAGTGTGAGTTAAGCTTTTAGAAGCTTAAAACTGCATTAACTACAACCTTAGTGTTGGTGTTTCCTACAGGTTCGAGATCTTACGCCGTGTATTGTGAAGCATTACGTATTGCGCTTGGCCCGGTGTTGATGCATAATAGTAGGGTGATTGCCTATGCATCTCGACAGTTGAAGGTTCTTGAGAGGAATTACCCTATGCATTATTCAGAGTTTGCAGCCACTGTTCATGTGCTAAAGAGTTGGAGGCACTATCTATACGACGGTCCATGTAAGGTCTATACCGACTATAGGAGTCTCCAAACTCTGTTCAAGTAGAAAGACCTTAATTTGCAGCAACGGAGATGGTTAGAGTTGTTAAAAGACTATCATATCACCATATTATATCATCTGTGGAAGGCCAATATAGTGGCCGATGCACTGAGTAAAAAGACAGAGAGCATGGATAGTTTGGCATATTTACCGATATCAGAGAGCCCACTAGCCATGGATGTACGTGATTTGGCCAATCGATTTGTAAGATTGGATATTTTGGAGCCTTGCCAGATTCTTGCGTGTGTTTTGGCACAGTCATTATTGTTGGAGTGTATCAAGGCTTGCCAGTTTGATGGTCTTCACTTGGTGTTGTTGAAGGACACGGTACAACGGGGTGGTGCCAAGGAGGTTGTGATTAGAGATGATGCTGTTATGAGTAATCAAGGCCGGATTTGTGTTCCAATGTTGATGGGTTGAGAGAGTGATCCTTGAGGAGGCTCACAATTGCGCTATTCCATTCATCCATATATTACGAAGATGTATTGTGACTTGAAACATCACTATTGGTGGCGGAGAATGAAGAAAGATATCATTGCTTATGTCTCTCGGTGTTTGAATTATCAATAGGTGAAGTACGAGTATCAGAAACCAGGTGGATTGACTCAGTGATCGGAGATACTGGAGTGAAAGTGGGAGCATCACTATGTATTTTGTGGTAGACTTGCCACAGACCTTGAAGAAATAAGATGTAGTCTAGGTTATTGTGGACCGATTGACTAAGTCCGCAAATTTTATTCCGGTGGTGACCTCCTATTCTTCAAAGCGGTTGGCTCATATTTACATTCAGGAGATTATCTTTCTGCACCGCGTGCCCATTTCCATCATTGTTGACCGATGCATGCAGTTCACATTTATTTTTGGATAGTCATGCAGCGTGAGTTGCGCACGCAGGTTGAGCTGAGTACAACGTTTCATCCTCAGATAGACAGATAGCTCGAGCGCACCATTTATATATTGGAGGACATGTTACGTGCATGTATTATTAATTTTGGAGGTTTATGGGTATAGTTCTTACCTCTAGCGGAGTTCGCCTAAAACAACAACAACTATCAGTCGAGCATCCAAATGGCTCCGTACGAGGCCTTATATGGAAAGCGGTGTCGTTCACCGATTGGTTGGTTTGAGCCCAGGGATCCTAGATTGTTGGGCACAGATTTGGTCGGTGATGCTATGGAGAAGGTTAAGGTGATTCAGGTGCGACTTCATATAGCTCAATCCAAGCAGAAGAGTTACGTGGACCGAAAGGTTCGAGATGTGGTTTACATGGTGGGCGAGAAGATTCTTCTGCGGGTGTCTCCTATGAAGGGCGTGATGCGGTTTGGGAAGAAGAGCAAGTTGAGCCTGAGGTTTACTGGCCATTTGATATCTTGGAGAGAGTTGGGGAGGTTGCTTATAGGCTTGCGTTGCCTCCTAAGGGGTACATCCAGTATTTCACGCTTTCATGCTTTAGAAGTACCATGAGGACATATCATGCGTATTAGACTTCGGCATGGTGCAGCTTGATGAAAATTTAGCCTATGAAGAAGAGCCGGTGGCTATTCTAGACCGGCAGGTTCATAAGTTGCGATCGAAGAGTTTTCCTACCATGAAAGTACAATGGAAAGGTCAGCCGATTGAGGAGGCTACGTGGGAGTCCGCATTTGATATGCACAGTGGATACCCCCACCTTTTTACCAATCCATGTACTTTTCTATGTCCATTTGAGGACGAATATTTGTTTTAGAGATAGAGACTATGACGATACGATAGGTCGTTTTGAGCACTAGCCTTAATTTATGTGTTCCAAGACCTCTTATAGCTCTATTTGATATTCTTGATATTCGTGCATGGTGCGTATCATTTTTCAGAAAGTTGTTACATATAATTTTCAATAAAAAGTGATTTTTGCTTAAAATAAGGTTTGGGTTGACCACGATCTACATTCTTGGTAAACGACCACGGATCGGCATTTTGACTATTCCGATAGGTTCATATGATGTTTTTAGACTTGTACTCACTTTTGATTAGGGTCCGAGATGACCCGAGCATACTTCAGCATGTTATGTGAAAAATTGTGAAAATGAATTTTATGTTTAAAATTCTTGAGTTTTGATGATCGATTCTTGTCACTTGATGTTATTTTGATAATTTGAGATAGCGAGCAAGTTTGTATGATATTATTACTTGTGTGCATGTTCACTTTGGAGCCCGAGAGGCTCAGATGAGTTTTGAAAATGTATCGGAAAAGTTTGGAATTGTGGTGCATTCCAGTTGTTGGTGTTCACTAGATCGATTTTGCGGTAAAGCGATCGCATTTGCAATCATGGGCTAGGGATTAGGTCTTCTCATTTGAGAAGAAAATGCTTGCATTTGTGGATAGTGGGTGGTCACATTTGCGACCATGGAGTTGATTTTGTGATTAAGAATAGGGAGCTGGCAGCTTCGCAAATGCGAAGCTTAGCTCGCACTTGCGATGAGGGGACTCCTCGTATTTGGGAGACTTCTATCGCTTTTGCAACTTCTGGGGACCTGAGAGACTGATCGCATTTATGATCAGTATTCCTTTTTGTGTACGTCGCATTTTCTAACAAGTGTTCGCAGATGCAAGCCGGGTAAAATAGGCGGGAAAACGGGACTTAGCTCATTTTACACCATTTCTCAATTCAAACAGTCTAGATGCGATATTTGAAGAACTTTTTCTTCCCAAATTCATTGGTAAGAAACTCTAACTCATTTTCTATCAATTCTCCATTACGTTTCATGACTTTTTAAAATTAAATCTAGGAATTTCATGGTGGAAATTAGTGATTTTGGGTAGAATTTAGGGATTTTATAAAATTGAGATTTAGACCTCAAATTGAGCTCGAATTTCGAAATAAATCATATAACCAGTCTCAAAGATGAATGAATAATCGGTTTTTGGTCTGAATCTCGAATTTTGACCAAGCGAGCCCGGAATTTGAATTTTCAAAAATAATCAAAATCGAACCTTTTTCATTTGCGGGTAACTTCTAAAGCCTATTTTGAATTGTTTGAACGATATTTGGCTAGATTTGGTTGGTTTGGAGGCTTGTTCACAAGTTATGGTTGATTGTTTAGTTGGTTGCAAAAAGCAGTAAATGTCGTGTCTAACTTTGACTTGAGGGAATTAGGACTTGTTGGTCTATTTATTACGTGAATTACGTGACTTGGGAACAACGTATATGCGTGATGACAAGTGTATATGCGCTTCATAGGTTAAAGCATGCGGGTTGCGCTATTTACCTTTACATTGTTATATATTCCATGTTATATTTCATTACATGCTTTGATTGCTACATGATCTTACTTGTTATCCATGACCTAATATTTATCTGTCATTTAGATGTTACATGTTTTGATTTATTCATTTCTCGTTCAATATCTGGTTACATGTTGTATGTTCCTACCTGTATTAATTGTATATCTTCATTGTCTTATGTCATTACTTGTCTTTACGTTACTCGTTTCACTTTATCATGTTATATCCGATTTTGTGAGTCATTTAGTTGTTCTCGTATTAATGAATTGTCGAGGTTTGTAATTACAAGGTATTGGGTATTCTTCATTTGTACTGGTAGTCCTTGATGTTCTGTATGCTTTATTTCCCTATTTGCGTTGAGATTCCGTTATTGGTTGTGTTAAGTTATTTATGTTATGAGTTGATATTGGCAATGGGTTGCGTGACGCAATAATATTGAGATGAATTGATAATGGGAACGAGTGACACGTTGCAACAAACATTAATATGATATTGGGATCAGTTTGCCACCGCAACAAATATTGTAAAATGATATTGGGATCGGATTGCACGCCGCAATAGATATTGTGATAAATGTTGGGATCGGGTTGTAGGCCGTAATAGAGTACGATGTGTTGTAGTTGTCTATAGCTGTAGTGTTTTATCTCAGTACTGTTATATGAGGTTTGAGATGATGTTATTCTGAGGCCCTCAGTTAGTTGACCTTCGGGTCCGTTCTTAAGAGCTTACTGCTTTGCCTATATTTTTGTCTTCCTTTATTATTATTCGTAGAGTTTTTATAGTGAGTGTCTTATATTATCCTCGTCATTACTTTGTCAGGGTTAGGCTCGACACTTAGAAAGTACATGGGGTCCGTTGTACTCATACTACACTTTTGCACTTCTTGTACAAATTTCGATGGTGGTCCCAGCAGCGCATAGAGGAGTTTTGCTCTGATAGACTTGCTCAGGAGACTTGAGGCAGAGTTGTACGGCATTTGCAGTCCATAAAGGCCCCTTTTATTTTGTCTTTAATGTTTATTTTATTTCACAATAGTTGTATTTTATTTGGACCATATTTATAGTATTCTAGTTGCTCATGTATTGTGATACCAGATTTCTAAGATTAGTATAGACCGTGGTATTTATGGATTTATCAGATGTATTTCGGTTTTTACCAATCATTAATTATTATTATTTCTGTTATGCTTTTAAACTGTTAAAATGGTTAATTAAGCTAGCCATCGCTTGCCTAGCAAGTGGATGTTAGGCGTCATCACTGCCCCATGGTTGGGATTTCGGTTTGTGATACATTTATACTATCATAAAAGAAATAAAAGACCTAGCCTTCTTATAAAAGAGGGAATAGTCATTTAGAGAGTGAGTGAAGCCTTTAAAATTCGGGGCAAATGTCAATTTGGCATACTAATGCTTTAAGGCTTAATGAAGCCAATACAGGAACTTCTTAAGTCTATAAACCATGTTAGAGAAAGCAGGAAGTAGTCTAGGAGGGAACTTCATATACACCTCTTCGTGCAAATCACTATATAAAAAAGCGTTATTGACATCCAACTGATACAACCCCCAATTTTTCTTTACTGTCAAAGCTAAGATACATCGGTTGGTGGTCATTTTTACCACATAACAGAAAGTCTCCATAAAATCAATGCCTTCCCTTTGTATGTCCCCTCAAATGACTAGTCGAGCCTTTAATCTCTCTAAAGTACAATCAGATTTGAGTTTCACTTTGTAAACCCATTTACAAGAGAGTGCCTTTCTACCTTGTGGCAAAGGAACCACTTCCCAAGTATCATTGGTGAATAAAGCATCAATTTCTTTTCCCATAACTTCTTACCAACCTGGATGCATGACTTCTTAGAATAAGAAAAGGGCTCTTGAATGAGAGGAAGATAAGTCAGCAATTTCTAGTCAGGGAAGATAAAGCACTGAAATAAAAGTGTATAGGAGACATCAGTTAGATGAACTGCACCACAAATATAGTCACCTAGGTTAGCATGTGTCGTGTGATCCCTCAAGGATCTACACAAGCCAGTCTCGACAATAGTAGGTGTTGATTGTAAGGAAAAAAAGGAATAAGCAGGATTAGTAGAAGAAGAAGATTGAATAGAAGAAGAAGAAGAAGAAGAAGAAGAGTGAGTAGACTGGGAGGATAAAGTAGAGGGAGAGGACCGAATAAGGGAAGTAGGAGATAAAAGTTGAGAAGGGTGAGTAGGACTGATTGGAGAAGAATGGATAGGAGAAAAAAATCACCTGAAGGAGCAGTTTGGGAAGATAGAGGGATAGAACAATAAGATAAAGACTCTGCAGGAAATAGTGAAGAGTGAAACTTAGTGCATGGAGTAGAAAATAGGAAAATTAATTCATGAAAGACCACATTTTTGGAAGTAAAAATGTTTCTAGTTTGTAGGTCTAACAACTTATAACCCTTCATTCTAAAAGGATACCCAAGAAACATGCAAGTAGTTGCTCTAGGGTCAAGTTTTCCCCTGTGATGAGTAAGGTAGAAGCAAAATATAAGCAACTAAATCACTTGAGAAAATTGTAATTAGGAGCCTTCTGAAATAAAATCTCATAAGGGCTTTTATAATGGAGTAATTTGGTGGGAAACCTATTAATAAGAAAACTTATTGTTAGCAAACATTCTCCCCAGAAAGCAATATGGACCTTTGATTGTAAAAGAAGGTCTCTACAGGTCTCCTATAGATGTTTGTGTTTTCTTTCAATAATTTCATTTTGTTTGGGGGAACCTACATATAAGATTTGGTGTAAAATACCCTTAGAAGCAAAATAGGTAATAGCTGCAACACTGATACCTAGTTCAAAAGCATTGACCTTATTGTCTTGACTTTGGTATTAAATAGCCTCTCAATCATAAAAATAAAATATTGAAGCACAGTAAAGGCATTACTTTTAGTGCTTACCAAATATGTCCAAGTGCCCCTACTATAGTCATCAACAATAGTAAGGAAGTACTTAAAACCATCATGTATGGGTGTTTTGTAAGGGCCCCAAGTATCTATGTGAATAAGTTCATAAATGTGAGAGGTAGAAGTTGCATTGCTAGGGACTGGTAATTTGTGTAGTCGAGCCATAGGGAAAATGGCACAGGGAAAACCATCTTTTATGAAACTATAGTGTGTGCAACCAGGGATATGTGTCATAGCAGAAATAGGTAAATAACCAAGTCTTACATGTCATAGGTTGTCACAAAAAACCACAGACACGGAATGTAAAACATCAGTTGTATAAAAAATATTTACAGTGGAAGATGGAATCACTGATTCAATTTTATTTTCTATGTACGTGGAATCAAAAATATAATGTGTGGAGTAAAGAAGATATAGGCCAGCTTTGACATCACCAAGAACTAGAGGCCTCCTAAAGAAAAAGCCATGCAAAAAACATGAAGAATCAGAAAATGTAATAATGGATTTAAACTGTGTGCATAATCTGTGAACAGATAAAAGATTGAATTTAAAATATGGAACTAGTAGAATAGTGTTTAGAGTCAATTTTGGGTGTACAATAACTTTTTCTGTGTGTGTTGCTTTCACCCTTCGAGAATTACGAAGAATTACATTCACATGAATAGTAAGGGCTTTAATATTTCTCAGAATGCTAAGATCAAAAGTCATATGTTCAGAAGCTCCAAAGTCAAGCATCCAAAAAATGACTCTTAATATTCTTACAAAGAGGTTGAAGAATAGGCTGAGATGTACCAACAAAGTTAGCATTCACATTGGCCTCAGAATTTGCTGCTGCATGTTCCCTAATTTTGACCTATTGGAGTATTCATTAGTTGTGTAAGTTATTCTTTTTTAATACCAATTGTTACTTCTATCTCATAGTTGTAAAATTTTCCTACACTTTCATCTAAGAGAACTGCATGACCTTGAATAAGATTTTGTGGCCTTATTATCGGTTGTTATTTTTAAAATTTTGCTATTGGGGATAACCATGAATCTTAAAACATATGTCAATATTGTGTCCTGACTTTTTGCAAAAGTTGTATAATATTCCTTTTTTGTACTCTTGACTGTTCCAAGAACCATTTTCACCAAAATCATTTATAGCGTGAGGATTCTACGAGAAGAGTTACTAGCTTGACCAGCAAAATTATTAAACCTTCCTTATGGCTGGTTGAATTTTTGTGTTCTAACAACAAAAGAGCTAGAATCTCTAGGATAGTATCCTATAGACTGAATGCCTTTTTGTCTCTCCTCTTGAAGCAGTAGATAATAAGTTCTGTTAATTGTTGGTGAAGGTTGCATCATCATAATGTTTCTTCTCACGCAATATAGGTCTCATTTAGTCTCATTAGGAATTGAACTAATTTCTTCCTTTCTTCAAGAGCATAGTTCTTCTCAAGTGAACCAAATTTGCAATCCACACAAACACAAATAGTTCGAGCATCAAGTAATTTTATCGTTATATATAGCTTTAAATTTGTTGAAGTACGTAGCAATAATATTTGAACCTTGAACTGTCTCTAATAACTAATTTTGTAACTCAAAAGACAGAGCTAAATTTGACTGTCAATACATTTTCTCCAGTTGTTTCTATAGAATTCTAACTGACTTTGAAGGGATCACACTAGGTCTGATCTCAGCAGTCAAGGAGTTAAGAACCCAAGCAAACACCATATCATTGCATCGGATCCAATACTTTAAATCAGGTGAACCATCCGTCGACCTACTTAAGCTTCCGTCAATGAAGCAAAGTTTATTTTTGGCTGATAATATAATCAAATGGATTTCCTCCAAGAGACATATCCAGATCCATCAAATGGAGGTGAATCAACGAGTGAGACGGGAGATCCAAATGAAGAGTTTTGTACATGATCATGACACGTGGAGAGCCAAACTAGATGAGCTAGATACACACTCAAACCTTTAATTATGTATCTTAAGCTGCTAGAAACGAACCCTTGCCGCCTCAACTTGGTTCTAACATCTTTGGAGATTTGGTGATCAAGATATGGAGATTCTACATTGCCAGCAGAAACATGAAGATAGTAATGAAGATCAAGATTGATTTTCGCTGGTACTGCCAGTTTGGAATCAATCAACAGAAAATGAAGAAATAAAACATAGAAATTTCAAGAGAAATTGCAGAACAAATAGTGTTGTGTTGAAATCGAAATTTAGATCGAAACTAAATGAGATTGGAATTGAGAATTGAGCTGGATCGAATCCAAAGCTCTGATACCATGTTGAAATTCTAGAGAGAGAATTTCAGTAAATTGTTGAAATTGCATTTCCAACCCGAGAAATAAAAGTGTACTGTACAAGCTATATAACTCACGTGTACCTTAAATTAACTAACTAACTTCCAACTACTTTGTATACGTGTGTATAAGGGGAATAAAGAAAATACATAAAATAATTCTCTATGTACAAGCACAACTGAGTGATATCCAGCTATCATCTAATGGGCTAAATCAATGGGTGAGATGAGAGATCCAAATGAAGAGTTTTGCACATGATCATGACACGTGGAGAGCCTAATTAGATGAGCTAAATACACACTCAAACCTTCAACTATGTATCCCAAGCTATTAGAAACAGACCCTAGCCATCTCAACCTGGATCTAACACTTTAGAGCTTTGGTGATCAAGATCTGTAGATTCTGCATCACTAACAATAGAGCGTGCACGATAACGAAAGCAATATTTAACTATAAAGTTTACCGATCGCAACTGATTTTAGTCCACGGTATAACCAGTATAAAAATACAAAACCTTGTTAATATTTATGTGTTGGGCAAAATCGATCTTACCACATAGCACAACAAAGTAGTAACATATGGCGGGATTGGCTCGGCACCAGTGAGTATGGAAGCTATACCCAAGAGAGCCGAAGAATCACGATAGAAGCCGACTATTCAAATACGAGACAAAAGTAACTGAAAGACATTTACCAAACATGTATCTAAATCAGAGCGAATGTCTCCGATGACTTCCAACACATCTGAGATCCTCTAAAATCATGACCCCCGTCCATTACACTATTATGGTTATAGTTGTTGGGCATGTCCCATGTTGTCCAGCCAAAGACCCAATAGCCTAATCCTATTATTTTTTGGTTTCCATTCCTATTTGGAATTGGATTCGGTGTTTGTTTGTATTTAGAGTTGGTTTTAGCTTTAAGAGAAAGCACCACTCATGATCTATAAATAGGACAACCTTGAAGAATTGTTCTATGCTCATTGGTACAAGTCTTTGAAAGACTTAAGCACATAAGAGTAGTTTTTGATAGAACTTTCATCAAGAGAGAAGAGAGAAGAAGAGTATTTGTTTTGCTGCAGATTGTATTCCGACCAGCCAATTTCAAATCCCGTTTTCCGATTCGTTACCTGTTGGATCAGGCTAAAACTTTGACTGAGTGTTCGTAACATCTTGGTATTTGATTTGAATGGTGAAGATCGGATTTTAAGTCCTGCAACATCTGATTTAGTGCCCCGAATAGCAGCTCCAGTTTTGTGACTTCTCTTTTTTCAATTGATTTATCGTTGCTATTGTTGCTCCGTATTTGGCACTTGTTATATAGCCAATTTGGAGAACTTTTGTAACCCTCTTATTGTTATAGTGGAGCTTTTTGAATCTTTGTGATCCCATGATTTTTACCTTCGATTTGAAGGATTTTCCATGTTAAAATTTAGTATTCTTTATCTTCATTATTTTCGAATTTTTCTATTCCTCGACATAACAATAGCTAACGGTTAATTCCCCCCCCCCCACGCACACAACCCCAACTAGCCACATACCCAATGTGTAAGCTAGGAACTCGGAACGACTATATCCTACGTAGGCTACAAATACCTGGCATAAAAGTTCACTTGTAACATACACACAAAATACACAAAACTTCACTTCACAGGATCTTCTAAAAAGTTATCATTTCATTTATATCCTTGAAAGATTGTAGTTCGCTCTTGTAAAGTCATGCTAAAGGTCAAACGCTCAACAAGAATTCTTCTCTCTTATTTTGCTTTATTTATCATTATTGTTCTTCTTTTTATTAAATACACTTTGGATAAAACTTTTTGTTAATAGCCTAGAAATATAAATTTTGATTATATTTTCTAAAATCAATTTTTGGGCTAAACAATTTATACAATGAATCAATTAAAAAAAACAACCGTCGATAATAATAAAGTGTAAGCCATAATTTCATTCCATGATAAGCATTCGACAAGTTCAACTTTGCATGGAGGTACAACAAAGACCACACACCTTAGTCCCACAAACGTGCAATTACTTGTTTTCACTGGGAAAAATCCAAGGGAACATGTGGGGAAATTTAAAAAGATATGGAAAACAAAGATTCATATCCTAAGCTATTTTTAGCTATCTCGCTTTTTTCATATGATGTTTCTAACTAACTAGTGTTTCCAACATTTGTCGATCTATATTCATGCTTAAAGTTCATAGCTTCCAACACCAAGTCAGTACAAGTTATAAATAGAGGCCATGTGGATTACGTACCAAGTTCTTTGTCTGTTATAACTTCAAAATAAAGCATAGATTCATGAACGCATTGATTGAGAAACGTTCTTTTTTATAATCTTACATGAAATTATATCAATGGTAATGCCCCTTATAAAGTTTATAACTTTCTTTTTTAGGTAATAGATACATTAATCTGAACTAGAATCTGGATATATACCACGAACCAATGTTAAATACTTAAATACATACGCCTTTTTTTTTTCATCTTATTTTGTCCATTTATCAATACTCTTATCATTTGAAAATTAAAAGAAAAAGATTCAATAGATTCTAACTAAAATATACGTGTATATATATAACTATTTGCCTCAATATTACCTATAAACAAATGAGTGAATACATCTCCATATTATTACGCATATATACTATATGATGAATCCCCTTAATTACTTCATATATTCAGTTTTTTTATGTGTTAACAGCCCTTACTAAAATTTTTGGCTTTGTCACTCGTATCGGAACCAAAGACCTCTACTTATCCTTGAAGGTTAAAGGTTTTGAAACTGTTTTCTTTATGATCCTTGGAAGATGTTACTATCTTAGTCAACATTTTTTCAGCAAAAGGAACAAATAATATTTTGAAGTTTTTAACTGCAAGAACTAATACTTTGAGGAAAATATATTAGCATCTAGTTAAAATGTAAGTATGTTTTAAGATTTTGAACTGCACAAATTTGTGTATAAGAAAAGTCATTCTTAATGAAAGACTTTATATATTAATTAGCTAATAAAAATAGTTAATAAAGTGTCTTGTTTTATAAATACTTAAAGGTGGTCTAGCGTATTTCATATTGTGGGGTTCCTATCTTTCATGTCGTCTTCAATAAATCGACAGCCTCTGTTACTTAGCCAACTAATCAATTTTTTAAATACCATAAAAATCAAGTGTTCCATATTGCAGAAACGTTTTCAATGCTCATTGCAGTAACGTTTCTCGATCAAAATTTTTTTAATTAATTAAACTGATATAACCCTTAACAAAAGAAGAAAAAAAACTTTATTTATTATGACCTCTCAAATTTTGTTCATGTAACTTTCAATCACGGCCATAAAATTGACCGACTTATATATATTATTATAAAAGCATGAATAAAATGTCGGTTTACCAAAATAGTCTTAAAATATTTAATAATTTAACTCACAAAAAGGACACAACAGGAAATAATACAAGTTAATATGACGACTTATAGTAGGATACGAACTTAACTAAGTTACAATAATATGTGGAAGCCGGAAGCTTTAAAAAAATTATTATCCTCAAATTCTACTTTCAATACTCATGATATAAGATTCTATTTCTTTATGGACATCAACAGCCACAACAGACTAAAAACTTGATCTTTCTTCCTTTTCTATTTGGACTGTATTTCCAATTTCATTTGATATGAATTTACTATATGAATCCATTTAAAAAATACTCGGGCCAAATACTTCTACAAAAGAAGTCATTATTCCACATTCTTTATCATAAAATTTTGAAGGAGTATCGGCAAACTTTTCAAAAGGTAGTATTCCCTCATATTATTATATTTTTAATTAACTTTATTATTTTCTTTAGAGATTTTCGTGTCAACTATCAACTAAGTTGTTTTATTTTAATTTATCGGTCTTGATATCATCCACACGTGTAGTGTTTGTCGGCTTTCAGTGGGTTCAAATTGATTCAATTATTAGAAAATAATTTTTTCTTATTGGATCTTTTTTTTTTCTGTTTGGTAATAATATTAATTATAAAGCCAAAAGTTGTCTCTAAATTACTTTTTGAATCACTCTATTGCGACAAATTATTTTGATAACTTTGTTCTTATCGGTTAGACCCTAGCTTCTAACTCTTTGTTTGAGTATGGATTTAGAGAAAAAAAATAATTTTTAAACAAATAGTCTAAAACAAGCCATTAAAAATTGATTCAATTTTTAGAAAATAATTTTCTCTTATATTATTGCTATCGCTATTGCATGAGGTAAATATTAAACAAAAACCTTTAAACAAAACCATTAAAATTTTGGTGAAATGGCCGCATAACTCTAGCTATTTGTTCGTAAAAAAGAAGTTGGAGAAATATCTTTTATCAATTATACTATAGTTAAGGAATGCACGAACCAATTTTCAACCTCCAATTTTTTCGATAATTTTCTCTTTTTGGAAGATGAAACAAAATCATAGACGGAAAAATAGAGTTGCTTCTTCGTGTTTAAGAAGATTTTGCAATAGACCTATGAGGAATTGAGTACACTATAATAAATATTTTAGGAGGGGATCTCATGTTTTGCATAGTTTACTGACGAACGTTGAATTTTGAAAGAACAAGTTTTATCCTTTGCCTCTGGATTTATATGGGTGCCCCCAGGGGCGGAGGTAGTGTGGTAGCTACGGGTTCGGTCGAACCCAGTAACTTTTGTTTAAACAATATATTTGTATTGAAAAAATTATTAAATATATAAAAATATTTAATTGCGAACCCAGTAACTAAAACGAGCTAGGGTTCGATGATGAAATTAGAACCCATAACCTTAAAATTCTAGCTCCGCCTCTGTGTTAGAGTATCGTGGGTTGTGGCAAGTTTTGACAGATTTAAAAAAAATATTTGAGTTGTGTATATGAACACATGAGCTGAAAGAATTGGAGAATTTATTTAACTTTCGAAGAGTAAAAGAGTCGATCTAGGACTTGGTTGGAACTAGAAGTCTAGCAAATTAATCAGCCTAACCTCACAATTTTATCTTACATGCAAGTTCATTTTCACATTAATTTACTTAATAATATATATCTATTCTATATTATTATAAAAGCATGAATACAATGTCGGTTTACAAAAATAACCTTATAATATTAAGTATAATAACTCATAATAAAATGACATAATCGGAATTTCAAATATTAGCCTTATAATCCTATTAATTTTAGGACATAGTACTACATGTTAGGAATCTTACATGATTACCTTTAGGAATCCTATTAGTATAAGTACTTTCCGGTTGTCTCATTGAACAAGTAAATATCTTTAGTCATGTAATCCTATTGCTTTTAGAATATACTTATTAAAAATACCTATTACTAATTAATTTGAAAATGTATTATAACTTTCTATTACTAATTTAATTTGAGAATGTATTATATTGTCCAAATCCATTTAGAAAAAGGAGAGTCTATATTATTATAAAGGCATAAATACAATATTAATATACCAAAATAGCCCTAAAAATTTAAACGGAAGAACTCATAGGGAAAGGACATAACTGCAATAACTTATTTTTTGGACTTCAATACCTTCTATGCTAATTTTAATATTTAATATTTTAAAATTAATAAAGTTTTATATACTAAATTCTTATTAAAAATATGTAGGAAGGTTTAATAAAATCAATTTCATAAGAATCTTCCGTATTGGCAATACATTACCACTCCATAATGTCCAATACCCAGAAAAAATTAAAGTAATATTAAATAGACCGCAAGAATAGTTGAAAATGAGAAAAACAAAAATATCCCCACGATAATATATTTTTATATTATATTTGAACTATTTTTCTACACAAATAATATTTTTTTATTAATTTTTGTGTAATATTAAAAAAATACCCAATTATTAAACAACAACTAAGAAAACATTTAAGACTATAAATATGTGAGAAAGAGAAAATAAATGGTTGGTAAGAGTCATGTCATAAATATCTAAAAGTGAAATGTCATGTAATTTTTTTACTCTTTGAAAATAAAATTTATGATTATAAAATATAATTACGATTAAATACTCAAAACAAGATATGAACTAATATAGAATAAATTATTTTTTATGTTAAAACCAAATAATTAAATCTTTTAATTAATTATTTAGCAAATGAATAAAATTCAATTATTTTTTAAATTCATCACGTGAGTAAAATTCTTATTCAAGTTAAAAACAAATCTTGGGGTACATAAATTTATTCCATAAAAAGAGCGTTAGAATATAAAGTAAAAAGGTTAGTATATTATTAATAATCAAAATGCTATATTAGTGTATGAGGAAGCAATTCTAAACAAGAATAAACTGTCAAGACTATATTATGAAGAGTCGACTAAGTTATAACGGGATTATTCTTTGTAGATGCCTTCGACATAATCAAAATAATATTTCTATGTTATGCATTACTTACAAATATCTTATCAAGAGGCATGACATTGTTAGAAATAATAGCAAGTGATATATCAACAACGATTTTATTGTGAGGCCACTCACTTTAGATTTGATATACCTCTTCAAACAACTTAAATAATCATCAAAAATATATCAAAGCGGAACAATGGTGCTAAATTTATAAGGAAAGCAAAATTAATAATATGGGATGAAGCACTTATGGCTAAGTATCAAACGATCGAAATAATTGTTCGGAGTTCTAGAGATATATTAGATATTAATGAACCGTTTGATGGTAAACTAATGGTTTGGGAGGTAATTTATGTCAAGTATTACCAGTAGTTTCAAAATCGACAAAAGCAGAGATTGTAAAAGCTAGCTTGCCAAGGTTATAATTCTGGCTTCAAATGAAAAAGATTCAACTGACAAGAAATATAAAGTAAGAACAAATCCAGTATTCAATGTCTTCTTGCTTCGTGTCGGAAACGAAAAAGAGCATCCAATAAAGATGATTTGGTTCTTCCTAAACACTTGGTTATCAATCCAAATGGTAATAGTAGTGCATTTAATAAGAGGAATATTTCTATCATTAGATTAAAACACAAATTATGCAAATCGCGTGATAGAATTAAAAGGATATCATGTCTTAGTTAGTAGAAATGAATATGTTGATTAACTAATAAAAGGTTGGTTGCAACATTTTATAGTGAAAACAAAATATTTTTCTGTTTTTGACTTAGCAAAAAATGACACCAATAATTACTACAAAGAAAAATACTTAAATACTTTAATACCAAATGGCCTTTTACCATACATATTTGTTGTCAATTTTATTATTTTTTACTTATGTTAGTGTCGCCGTATATTATCTCCCATTATATATAGGTTGATCTTGAAGAAAAATATGCTCGTCATGCTACTGAAAAATTTAGATACGCCAAATAGCTTATGTAATATCACACAGATGGTATATAAAAGTTTTGACAATAACGTCACACATGCAAAAATTATGATACTTGATCAATGTACTTCTAAGTATATTCTTATCCTGAATTTAACTTTTGTCTTCCGAAACTAAAGAATATCCTTTTAAATTTGTGTGAAAATAATTGTTAGTATATTTGTGTTTTGCAAATATAACAAATAAAGTACAAGGACAAACATCCTAAATATTAGACTATATTTGCCGCAATATATATTTCTTTCACGAACAACTGTATGTTGTACTTTCAAGAGGGATATCAATATTGACAACAAGAGTTTTGGTTAAGGCAGAGCAACCAAAGCATTAGGAGGAAACATACACAAGAAAATTATCCACAAAGAAGTGTTCGTTAAGATATCATCACATTAAATACTTTTAAACTATAATACATAATTATCTAACTAACATGACAAAATTGATTAGTTGTGTAATTTTTAATGATGTTTTTTTATTTTAAATTCATGTATTATGCTAATGTAATGATATTTTTCGGTGTTTAGATGATATTTATATTATTATACATAAAATTTCTCTCATTAATTAAATTTTATTGTCCCTTCATATAAATAAATATTTAAATCATCACGTGTTATTATTAACGTGCAACGCACGTTTATAGATACTAGTCTGCTTTAAAAGTACCAATAAATGCAACCCGTTTCTTAATTTGGATTTTCCCTTGCATTTAGGGTTTCCCCTTTCTTTCTAGGGTAACTAAACAGAATGTGAAGAAAAGCTTAAAGTTATAGATCAAAGTGAACAATGATTGTAAAAATAAATTTGAAAAAGAAAAAAATTGAAAAGGTGACCCTTTAGTATTTGAATGGCTATTGAAACAGTGGAGATATGAGATAAGGATCACTTCTTTAATCATTCAAGATTAAAAGCTAAGAAGGATTATTTTTCTCAGTTCATATGGCATCTTTTTTTTTTAATTTTTTTTTAAAAAGAATAATATTTTTTGTATATAAAAATTTTTAATTATAAAATTAATATTTTACCTTTAATAAAATTATTTATAAATACACTAATATCTATGACTTGTTTCTGATACTAATTTCAGAAGTACTTTTTTTAAATACCGTGGTCAGTCAATAAGGCAACAAAATATGAAATAGAGAGGAGTAAAAAAACATATAAACTACTATAGTGGTAACTTCTAAAATTTTACTCCTCTTATTTTAATTTATGTGACACTCCTCTCCTTTGATTCGTACCAAAGAAAAATAATATTTTTTATATTTAAAATAATTTATCTTAAGACTTTTCGTTTGACTTATAAGGAAATGATTTATAGTCGCAAAAATATCAATCGCTTGTTTTAGATGATAAGTTTGAATATCTTTCTTTCTTAAACTTTGTGTCTATTCAAATACTTCCATATAAAACGGGATAGAGGGAATAATATTTTATTAAGTTATGATAATTAAATTTGCGACAAAGATTAGAGTCTGGTTTTCAAATTAGCAAATTATACTTCTGAAGAAACATATCAATTTAATCTTATGAATTATGTTATTTTAATTAGTCTTCTTATACATTCTTTCATGAAACTTCTCATAAAAAACTCAATAAAAAGATACTTTATGTTTTTGATTAGGTTTGGAGTTTAAAAGGAAAAAGAACGATTTTCAAAATTTGTGATTTTAAATATATTATATTATTTGTGTATCATAAAAGTAATTCATTAATTAAGGGTAAAATTAAAAATATGAAAATTAAACTATTTTTAAATAAATATGACTTTTTTATACAAACAAATAGTTAACTAATATCGCGTAAAATAGAACAGAGTTAATAGTAATTTTAACCTAGATAAATTTTACTCCATATTATTTTGAGATAAGGAAACACACTACTGCTTGTTTACTCCAAAATGAGTAACAATTAAATTTATACACAATTTAAAGGAGACGTGGTTTAATTCATTATGAGTAATAAAGAATAACAGATAGATGGACTAAAGACAAAATAAATGATCAAACCAATTGCAATGCGACGACCAAGCCTGATCTTAGAATGAACAGTGGAACTCGTCCTCGATCGGACCCTTGGTACAAGCTTGGTAGTGAATAAAGAAAAGAACAAACAAGTAATGCCTTGAACAGTAGTTAGAAGACAAAAGTAAATTTTCTTATTACTTTGAATTGTGTGTTACAATATGTCAGACTGATGAAAAACTTCCACTTCATATAGCAAGAGAATTTCAGCCCTAGTATAAGTCTAAAAAAAGGTAAAAATCTTCTTTTTACAGTAACTGTTGATTCATAAGTGATACTAAACGGGATTCGCACCGTAATATCCAGTTTAGAGCGAATATTCTCCTATCCGTTATGTGTAACCGTTCACCGCCAGGTCCTGAAGTTGTACTCGATTCGGGGACCGCCGCTTTACCGTGTCCGGTCTTAGATTCATCACACACTTTTAGGGCCTCGATTATAATCACGTCGATATGTGCTTCCCCTTCGTTATCTCATCGGGAATCGGGGAAAGCTTTGCCCATGGTCTTACCCGTACATAGTTAGTCCCCTCGTTTTTCGGAGAGTAGATTTATCGCAGCGATGGGAAGCGATAAATTAACCCTCGTTCCTTCCTTCGTAAGTTACCACCGAGCTGACGGGTCAATGAAACGTCCTATCAGTCGTGTTGCTCTGACTTCGAACACGTGTCAACCGCCGGTTGACTGTCCTCGAATATGAACGTCACGCATTGATTTGCTTCCCTCTATAAAAACTCCGACCCTTTTTAAATCTTATCACTTTCCGATTCCAAAGCTTTTTTGATTTACTCTCGAATTCTCCACTTAACTCTATCCTTTTCAAATCTTCATATATTACTTCTTAGACCTTCGTAGCTTCATCTTCAAATCTTCATACTTCTTCTTTGAATATTCAACTCAGACCTTCATATCTTCATCTCATCTTCAAATCTTCATTCTTATTTCCAAACCTTCATATTTTTCAGATTCTGATGGCAAAAACTTCCAAATTCGTGCTTCAGCAAACTGCCCCTTCAACTTCCAACCTGGCTACGGATGCCGAGATAGACATTCCTGAGGTGGTGTTGGAGCCTCCCTTTAAGAGTTTCGTTTCCGGGGGCTGCTCTATTGAAAACGACTTCAAAGTCAAGAAGGCCTCTAGTTAACAAGACCGAGTCAAGGGAGTATGGAGGTACATATGCTCTGTTACAGAGGACACTCTCCCCACAGTCCAGGCGGACTGCAACTGGGAGGACAAAGAGGTGATCATTCTTGGGCCCAACAAAGACATCACCACTCACGTGGAAGGGTATCTGAGTGTTTAAACTTACCCCTTTATGCTTGCCCCGGCAGACCCTATCATCCTCGGCTTCTGCAAATGGTACGAGGTCTGCCTTGGGCAGATTCACCCGTCCTTTTGGAGGATCGTAATCCTCCTCTGCCACTTCATAAACAGCACCGAAGCACCTCGATTCACCCTCGACCATCTGCTTCGTCTCTACAATCTCCCATTTTTCAAAAGGAGGTTTGATCAAGCTCGTTCACCGAGCAAGTAAAGCTCCATTCTCGAGCATCGATGAAGATCAAGATCGAGATCGAGGGTGGAAGGGAAGGTTCGTTCAGGTGAAAATCAAAGACCTCATTCCCTCTGAATTTCTACTGTTCCCTGAAAAGTGGAAATTATCCCCTAAGTCTTTTCCTTCTTGAATACTTGGCACTTTCTTTTGTTCTTTCTCTAATTGCTCGTGTTTACTATTGTGCAGCGGTCGCCCAGGTTCCTAATGCAGTCCTTCGCTTCAAGGAGTGGATCGAGGGGCTCTGCAAACAAATATCTTACTTCGAGCGCGAATGGCGCAAGTTCTCGAAGGGCAATTGGGAGGTTCCTATGGTAAGACTTCCTCCTGAATAATTATACTCATATAATTGACTTGTATTTTTTCTAAGTGCCTTTCCTTCTCATAGGTTTACACAAGACCGCCGAGCTTAGGCCATTGGATGAGGACAAGGCCCCGTCCTCGCTTGCTGAACCCTCCGCTTCAGGATAGTCCGGAGCTTCCACAAAGGACGAGAAAAAGAAGAAAAAGAGGAAATCCTTGGGTTCCCTGGATGCCGAGGTGAAGAAGAAGAGGGTAGCTATCCGGTTCCAGAGAAGCAATAAGAAGAACACAAAATCCAAGATACCAGACCCTGATTCCCTCCTCCGATTCAGGGATTACCCCGGGGATGACGACTTTGAGTTCATTGCTCACGGGTCAAGCATCAACGAGGGGGAGTAGGTGGCAATTGGAAAATGTGGCCAAAAATTCGATTCTCCTCTAGCTCAGGAGCCAGAAGAGTCGGAGGCCACGGCCTCCCAAGAAGCCACTCCTACCCTAAAGGAGAAAGCTGGTGTCGTTGATATAATGGGGATGCCGCCCCACACAGAGTCCATATTCTAAGAGGCTCAAGCCAAAAAAGAGAAATCAAACGAGACAGAATCGGTCCCGGATGATGCCCTCAAAATGTTCTTTGACGACATGGACATGAGCACGTTGGAGGACTACCCCGGGCTTAGCCACCTGAAGGTCCCAAAAAATTACATTCCATCCAGAGCGGGCGAGCTGAGCTCGAGCCCGAAGCTAGTGAGGTAGTTCCATGCCCCAAGTGTAGATCCCGACCGTGAGAGAACGGTCGTTCTTACTATCCCAGCAGATGCTCGGGTGCCGTCAGCTCCGGTGGGTGTGGCTAGCTACCTTCGTTGCCTAGTGACCGAGGAGTACCAGGCGAAGTTGAATGAAGTAGGAATATCGAGCCTCTTTAACAAGGCACAATATGCACTGAACCGGGTAAGATGTCTACCCTTTACAAATTTTGCTTAGTTTTAACATGTTCTAGTGACCTCATTATTTTTCAGACTTTGGTGCTTCATCATGAAAGCTTCCTTTGGTCCCGCTTGAAAATTAGACAGCTTGAGTTCAAGCTCAAAGAGCAGGTCCGGAAGAAGGACATCTGCAAGGCTCTTAGTGAATAAGAAGACGAGGCTCTTAAGGATGTCCCAAATGCTTCAGGTTGAGATGGAAAAGGCGTAGAAGGAGGCCTCGTCTGTGAAACAACAGCATGCCGATCTGGTCGAGAAAGTAAGGATCTTTGAGGCTAAAAACAAAAAGTTACTCGTTATGACTAACAACGTAAATTCATAGACCCAATAAAAATAGACTTGATTGACTAGCTTTGGGCCGAGATGGATGAGGTCAAGGCCACGACAAAGGCGTTGAGGGGAAGGATGGACCTGCTGGCTTCAAAAAAAGAGGCTACGAAAGAGGAGATGGCACTGGTCAAGGACCAGCTCTGAGTTGCAAAGGACAAGGTTGACAAGTGGTCTCAGCTGAATGATGAACTCCGGGCACAGTGAACCCAGCCGTCACGGAACGGGATGCCCTCAGCCAAGAATATACTACACTGAGGTACAAATTGGAGGCAACTTCGATCGATTCCTCCGATGTCAAGGAAATACTGGCCTAGTATAGGCTTATGTGGAGATAGCCGAGGCATGATTAAAAACGAAGACCGAGTATGTAAAATGGCTATCACAGAGGGAGGCCCTCGAGGATATTCACGCCAGAGGATTTGACCTATTGGCCAAGATTGAAGAAGCGAAGAGGCTCGAGGCCAAAGCAAAGGAACTCTATGAGCCCGAAGGTCCCGAAGGCTCTAAATGTTCCGAGGGTTCTGGTGGCGAGTTGAGCCCGGTGAAGACCAGACGTAGATGCCTTATTTCTTTTTTGGTATTCCCTTGTATATTTTCTTTTTTGTTTATTTCGAGGCCATTTTATCATGCCTTAAAATTTTCCCTTTGGCAATAACATATCATTACTTTTCAGCATCCATTTGTAATTTTTTATTTGTGTATCGTTTTTAATGCCTTAGCATAGAATCACATGTAATCTAGAACATCCATTCTCCGGAGGCGTGAATGGGGCCTGATTTTGATGGCAACTTTATATTACTTGTGGCTTAAAGTCTTCGATAAAATCGAAGGACTTTAAGATTATTAAGTGTTATAGTCATATACGATGATGTTTTTGCCAAGGGTAAACTTTTAATAGGTTTTGATTACTCGTAACGGCCTTACTTTTTGGTTACGAACTTTGGACGTCTCGGAGCTATTTTAGGGTGGCCATAGCCTTTCATATTCGGGCACTGCCTAATAGGCTTGGTTCCTCGAGGATTCGATAGCCCGAGCCGTCCGAATTTTTTATCGGACGACAGTCCCCGAGTTGGGGTAGCTAGTGCACTTTAAGATCCATGATCCATTGTGAAGTATCGAAGAAGCGAAATACGTAGTAATAAAGCATGAGGGAAGCAAAGATTTCTTTCATTGTCTTATATGTAGGGTACATGATCAGAGACACGTAAGCCTTGTAACGTGGTTAGAGTGGGCTATATGGGCACAATTCGTATGACCGTTTGACCCTTATAATGAATCCTAATCAACAAGCCTTCGTGTTTTACATATAAACTTTTCCTTTTCTAAGGATCTTAACATAGGGGTAATGGCCCCCAGTATTTGAGGCTGAAATTGTGAGGGCTCGGAAACTGTTGATTTGGTGCAAATGATCATCGATTTTGGTTTAAGGCCAGTCTTCAAAATTAAGGTAACATATTTTATTGTTGCCTCACTAAAAACCTTGCTGAAAAACCCGTTTCAGAACAAAATTGGTTCAAAAGAAAAAGAGCACAACACGTGATTTCAGACCTAATTGTCATATTCGCCCCTGGCTGAGTACCTGCATAGGTTAGTCCGTAATGTAAACAAATTGAAAAGGAATTAAGTTCATACCTTAGCAGTAGTACCGCTTTAAGTGTGCCACGTTCCAGTTGTTCGGTAGGTGTACACCGTTTCCCGATTCGAGTTTATACGAGTCTTTGCCCGTTATTCCGACGACTCTCTATAGTCCTTCCAAACTTGGGCCCAATTTTCCTTCATTTGTTCCTTACCTTTCTTAATACCAAGTCCCCAACTTGAAAATATCGGAGGTTGACTCTTAGGTTGTAGTACCTCCCTACTCGTTGCTTCTGGCGGCCAACTTGACCAGGGCGACTTCCCATCTTTCGTCCAATAATTCTAGACTTAGGTCATGGCCTCACCATTTGACTCTTCGGTAGAATACTGGAGCCTGAGGCTCGGTTCCCGTACGTCGACTGGTATTAAGGCTTGTGCTCCATAGCCTAAAGAGAACAGGGTCGCCCTGGTAATCGACTTCTGCTTTCCTTTCGAACCGGTCAATCTCTTTTTCAGATTTTGGATTATAGTTTTGTTCGTTGTTGCTTGCCCTTTACCACTAGGGTGGTAAGGCATTGGTAATATCTTCTTGGATCTTATGGTCTTCAAAAAACTTACTTACCTTGTTGCCGACGAATTTTTTTTGTTGTCCCAAACGATCTCGGCCGATATCCCAAATCGACAGATTATGTGATCCTAGATTAAGTCGATGACTTCTTTCTCCCAGACCTTCTCGAACGCTTGATCCTCGACCCATTTGGAAAAGTAACGTTCCATGAGTAATATGTATTAGACTTTACCGGACGCCCATGGTAGGGGACCAACAATGTCTATTCTCCACTTCATAAACGGTCATGGTGACAGGACCGGGTGGAGCATCTCTCCTAGTTGATGAATCATCGGGGTGTGTCTTTGGCACTCGTTGCATTTCACCTGAATTCTTTCGCATCCTTCTCTATTTCATTCCAGTAGCCATATCTGATTAGCTTCTGAACTAAGTATTCTGTCCCCAAATGGTTCCCTCAAGTGCCCTTGTGGACTTCTCTCATGGCGTATTCGGTCTCTACCGAACCTAAGCATCTAGACACTGGGCCAAAGAAGGATCTCCTAAACAATTCCCCTTCGAATAGGCTAAATCTGGCAATCTTTGGTGCGCATGGCTCTCGATTCCTTGGGATCCGATGGCAATTTTCCTGTCTTCAGGTAGTCTATGTATTTGTTTCTCCAATCCTAGTCAAACTTGTCGAGTTTACTTCAGCGTGACCTTCTTCTACCACCGACTTCATCAGTTGCACTACTGCCCCTGAGCTGAATTCATCAGAGTCAACAGATGACCCCAAGTTGTCCAGTGCATCAGCCTCACTATTTTGATCTTGAGGTACATGCTACAGATGTTATATCCCGCATCTCGTACGTAAAAATTTCGTCATAAGTTAATCGACATAGACTCGGGGATGAGATTATCTTGAGGTTATAAACATTTATGTTATTTATAACAAGCGATAAGTAAGTGCCGTGAAGGTTAAAGGGTAAACAAATCAAAGAAAATGAGTTTCGTTGGAGGTTGTCGATTTGGGATAAAATACGGTCCGAGCGATAATACTCTTGTATTTATGGACTAGTGTCATACGAGGTACCACATGACCACGATAGTAGGGTACATAAAGTATGTTAAAAGTGAGTAGTATTTTAAGTAATTTGAGATAATTCTTAATTATATTGATAATTGGGTAATTAATAATTTTTAGTGGGAGATTAATTAAAATTTAGATAATTAAAGAATGAGATAATATTAGATCTCCCATCCCACGTGGCAGCAAGCCACCCTAAATATATGACTCTTAAAGTCATAGGAATTAGGTGGCAAGACTAAAGATATGTGGTTAAGCCGCCACATAAGGTGAGGCCCACATCAATTATAACAAAAGATATCTCTAACAAAGAGACATTATATGTAACGTGGGGCATCTCAACTTTAAACATATATCAAATGCCAAGATCTTCAAGTATTCAACGTGAGGCATCTATACATTAAGCATATGTCAAATGCCAAAATATTGATCTTCAAGAATTCAATATGTGATTTCATAGCATCTAATTTCATAGCATCTTCAACAGTTCAAAACATGAGATTTTGCAATTATAAGGGAGTACGATGCAATCTTTCATAAAAATATCATACAGATCTTTCCCTACTCAGATCTTGTCGTCACGTATTTTGTTGCAATTAGCGTGTGTTAGAGTGATTGTCAAGAAAATCGACTCAGGTATGTTAAGGCTATCCCTTCTTTCCTTTTGGCATGATCTATACAATACAAATGAAACGATCAAATGCACAACTTCCATAAATGACTCTATTCATAGAAGTATTAGAGGTGTCGAGGTTCTTGATTTCCCATATGTCTTATTATTCTACTGTCTGTTCATGGGTCTCAAAAAAATACGTAAGTTGACAAAGTTTACTTCAGGGTATTATTAGAGGCATAATGATCTTATGACATTCCGAGAGGTTTTATTGACGTATTTCTCATGCATTACATTCGTTTATACATGTACATTGACCCATGTCTTGACGGCATTATATACGCGTATATATGTTGTATATGGAATATGGGAAAAGGTTATGGTGTTATATACGCACCACCACCTGATTAGCTGGTATACGTTGATAATGTTGCCCACAGTAGCCGAGATGATATAATGGGATGCCCTCTAGGGCTTGATGATGTTAGGTACACCTATACCTATGCATGACACGACATTTAATGCACGTTCATGACATTATAAATGTTTCAGGATTTACAAAGTTATTTAGACTTGCAGGCAGAATTCCTTATTCCATATTTTATCTATCTCTTATGTATTGATTTTCATGCCTTACATACTCAGTACATTATTCGTACTGATGCCTTATTTTCTAGGGCATGCGTTTCATGCTCGCAGGTGCAGGTAGACAAGTAGACGGTCCCCCTTTTTAGGATCCTTGATCAGCGAGAGTTGGTGTGCTCCATTTGACTCGGAGCTGCATTGGATTTTGGTACGATAGGTTTGTTTATATATATGGGTATGACGGGGCCCAGTCTCGTCCTTGTATAGTTGTATATTCTATTAGAGGTCTGTAGATAGTATGTATAGTTGGATAATATGTGACTTTGCCGGCTTCCAGTTTTGGATATATAGTTATCTATAGCAGCCTTGCCGGCTCGCCCTACATATTTTGCACGCACATGTGTATATGTCATTTGGAAAGATTTTCCTCACTCATGTTATTCACGTAATTCAACAGATGTTATCCATGTTCATATATTAGTCGCATGCTTAAGGGTGTCCGACAGGTAGGACTCGGACACCCATTGTGGCCCATCAGTTGGGTCGTGACAAAAGTGGTATCAGAGCAGTTCTGTCCTAGGGTTGTCTACAGACCGTGTCTAGTAGAGTCGTGTTTATGGGTGTGTTGTTCACCACACTTATAGACATGAGGCTACAAGACATATAGGATGTTATCCTCCCTTCTTATCTTAGATCGTGCGATATTAAAATTCATGTTCCTAACGATATGTTATGTTTTCATGATGCCTCCAAAGACTACAGGTGTGCAGAAGGGCAAATCCATGGCTGGTGAGACTACTAGTTGAGCACCAAGTGTTACCAGGACTCGGGGAGAGTCTCATAGTGAGATTTCATCTCAAACTTTGCATACCCTGCCCTCTCTAGAGGAGCTCCGAGGGGCACCAGCTCCAGCGCCCACCCCTGTACGTTCAGCTCCTCATCCAGATGCACCGGATCAAGAGATGAGAGATGCTATTCAGCTATTAACTCGGTTAGTAGCCACACAGGCTCGGTGTTAGGAAAGTAGGTATTGGTCATGCAGATAGGTCGGTCAGTGCGAGGGTTCGTGATTTCATTAATTTGGACCCTCTGATATTCACTGGGGCAGATCCAAACGAAGACCCTCAGGTATTTATCGATGAATGTAGAGGACTTTGAGGTTAATGAAAGCCACTGCGACTGAGTCAGTTGAGCTAGCTTCCTATAGACTCCAAGATATTGCAGTTAATTGGTACGAGTCTTGGGAATTGTCCAGAGGTGAGGATGCCCCTCCAGCAGTATGGCAGGAGTTTATAGAAGCTTTTCTTCTTCATTATCTACCACCAGAGCTTAAACGGGCCAGAGTTGATAGGTTCTTGACCCTTCGGCATGGTAATATGAGTGTTCGGGAGTACAGTCTTTAGTTTGATTTGTTGGCTAGGTATGCTCCCACTATTGTATCTAAGATAGAGGATCAGGTTCACCGGTTCGTGATGGGGTTAGAGTCGTACTTGCTTAACGATTGTATGTCGGTTTCACTTCAGGCAGACATGGATATTTCTCATATTCAGACAAACGCTCAGGGTGTAGAGGAGCGTAAGCAAAAGTAGAGGGCCAATCGTGAGCATGATAGGCCCAGAATAAGAGAGCGAGGTCTTCGGTTCCTTCTGGTGAGTTTCGAGGTGGTTAGAGACATCGTTGCCCAAGGTATCCAGCCCATCCATCAGCTAGCGCACTCCTTCAGTTTGGCGGTAAGAGATTTGATCGTTCCACATATTCAGGGCCTGGTCAGAATTTCAGGGCCTCAAGTTCTCAATATAGGGGTGAGTCAAGTCAGATAAGGCCGGCCTTACCGCGATGTGCTCAATATGGTAAGCAGCATGTCGGGCAATGCCGTATGGGGTTGGGTGTTTGTTATACTTGTGGTTATCCAGGCCACATTATGAGGGATTGTCCGACAAGAGGTGATATAAGCAAAGCTCAGCCAGCGTGATCTGTAGCTAGTTGGTCATCATCAGTATGGCCCCTAAGCAAGGTTCATTGGCACTGATGGGTCGTGGTAGAGGAAGAGGCAGAGCATTTATCTCGAGCGGTCCTCAGAATGCATTTATGTATTAGCAGGACGACAGGACCAAGAATCATCACCCGATGTTGTTACAGTTATATTATCAGTCTCTTCATATGATGTATATGTACTGATTGACCCAGGTTACACCTTATTATATGTTACTTTGTAGGTTTCTAGTAAGTTTGGAATAAATCCTGAATTAGTTAAACCTTTTGAGGTGTCTACACCTGTTGGGGACTCTGTGATAGCTAGGGGAGTATATAGAGATTGTATAATAGTAGTGTATATGGCTAAAATTGGAGGGTCCGATTATGGGATCATTATGGCATTCCATAGCTCGTCACCAGAAGGCTCGAGACACAACTCGAGGTTTGATGAACCAAAAGGCTCGAGGCACAGCTCGACCTCAGGGCAGTACAAATCGGTGGCTATGATGAACGAGTGGGAGATTCCCAAGGCAGGCAGTTAGAGCTGACCAAGTCTATAAGAATAGTACAAGTCCGTACCGTGGTATTAAATGATTGTACCAGCCATTTATCTTTGTAATAAATGCATATGTACTATATTGGGGTTCCCCTTCCTATATAAAGGGGACCCTTGTTATTTTTTGCACACATGATATTCAATACAAGAACAAGAACATTCTCTGCTCTCTAACTTAAACACTCTTTATCATCTTTCCTTTGATTTATTGCTTATATTTATTGTGTTTCATTGATTGTTCTTCATTTATTACTCATCGTTAATCATAAAGATCCCTCATTAAAGCTCTTAGAACTATTAGTCCTTCATCGACTACCCACAGCCCAACGCTTAGCTCGACCTCGAGGCCCAGTATAGGCTAGCTCGAGACCCCGATTCTCGGCTACTCGGCTTGCACAGAGTTCGACCTTAAAGCTCTCATTTTATTTTCTAGTCTCACACTTAGCATCTACTGTCTAACAACTAGCATAAAAATAAATCATGTCTTTTTAGAACCACAAAATCAAATCTAATTGTAATTACCATTTTCGAGGTAAACAAGTAGTTCATAGTCGATCTACAGTAGCGGACCTAATCGAGTTAGATATGGTAGAATTTAATGTTATAATGAGTGTGGATTGGTTGGCTTTTTGTCATTCCAGTGTTGATTGTAGATCAAAGATGGTCCGATTCCAATTATCGGGGGAGCTTGTTTTGGAATGGAAAGGTAATACGGCATCGTCGAGAGGTAAATTTATTTCCTATCTCAAGGCAAGGAAGATGATCAGAAAAGCCTATATTTATCATTTAGTTCAGGTTCGGGATGTGGAAGTAGAGTCACCAACCATCCATTCCATCCCTGTTGTTAATGAGTTTTCAATGTTTTTCTCGATGAGCTTTTGGGTCTTCCGCCAAAGCGAGAAATTGAGTTTGCTATTAACTTACTAACAGATACTCATTCAATATCTATTCCTCCTTATAGAATGGCCCCGCAGAGTTGAAAGAGTTGAATGAACAACTAATGGACTTGCTTGAAAAAGGCTTTATCAGACCTAGTACATCACCGTGAGGAGCACCTGTGTTATTTGTGAGGAAGAAAGATGGTTCTTTACGGATGTGTAATGATTATAGACAGTTGAATAAGGTGACGATCAAGAAGAAGTACCCGCTACCGAGGATTGATGATTTATTTGATCAGTTGCAAGGTGCCAAGTGTTTCTCGAAGATAGACTTGAGGTCTGGGTACAATCAGGTTAGGATTAAGGAGAAAGATATTCCGAAGACAGTATTCAGGACCAGATACGGGCACTTTGAGTTTCGTGTTATGTCGTTTGGCTTGACCAATGCCCCAGTGGTATTCATGGACTTGATGAATCGTGTGTTTAAACCCTTTCTAGATTTGTTCGTAATTATATTTATTGATGATATATTGGTGTATTCTCGTTCAGAGACTGAGCATTTGCATACTAAGCTCAGAGTTCTACAAAAAGAAAAGGTGTATGCAAAATTCTCTTAGTGTAAATTCTGGTGTCTATACCTTTCCTTGGGCATGTCATTTCAAGTGAAGGTATCCGGGTTGATACACAAAATATTGAGGCAATAAAGACTTGGCCTAGACTCACGATGCCGACAGAGGTTCGTAGCCTTCTCGGTTTGGTAGGATATTACAGGAGATTTGTAGAGAGATTCTCTTCCCTTTCAGCACCTTTGACAAAGTTGACTCAGAAGGGAGCAAAGTTTCAATGAACTGATGCTTGCGAACGGAGTTTCCAGGCATTGAAGGACAATTAACTTCAGCACCTGTTCTAATGCTCCCAAAAGGGACCGATGATTATGCTATCTATTGTGATGCTTCGGGTGTTGGATTGGGTTGTGTATTGATGTAGCATGGTAAGGTTGTAGCTTATGCCTCTAGGCAACTAAGAAAACACGAGAAGAATTACCCGACCAACAATTTAAAGTTACCCGCAGTGATTCATGCACTAAAGATGGGGAGCCACTACTTGTATGGCATTCATGTTGATATCTATACAGATCATAAGAGCCTATAGTATATCTCCAAGCAAAAGGAATTAAATTTATGTCAAAGGAGATGGTTGGAGCTACTTAAAGATTATGACGTTGATATTTTAAACCATCCGAGGAAGGCGAACGTGGTAGCCAACGCCTTCAGTCGTAGATCTATGGGTAGCATATCATATTTACAGACAGAGAAGAGGGGAATAGTCCATGAGATTCATCAGTTAGCTAGTCTTGGAGTTCGGTTACTGTACTCAGGTGATATTGGAATTACTATTCAGGATACGACAACATCTTCTTTAGTAACTGAAGTGAAGGAACGCCAGTACGAGGATCATGTATTAGTTCATTATATGGATACAACCCCTCAGGAGGAAAAGGCACCATTTGAAATTGGAGAAGATGGGGTCCTCAGATATCAAGGATGGTTATATGTCCCTAATGTTGCAGGACTGTGTCATCAGTTATGGGAGAAACTCACTATTCTTGTTATTCTATCCATCCAGGAGCAATAAAGATGTATCATGATATCAGAGAAATATATTGGTGGGACGAAATGAAAAAGGATATTGTAGAATTTGTTGCTCAGTGCCCTGACTATCAGCAAGTCAAGATTGAGCATCAAAAGCACAGTGAATTATTACAGGCTATAGAGATTCCGACTTGGAAATGGTAAGTAATTAATATGGATTTCATCATAGGCTTACCTCATACCCAGCGTAAGTTCAATTCAATATGGGTAATCGTTGATAGACTTATAAAATCAGCCCATTTTGTGCCCGTTAGGACTACATATTCCGTAGAGGATTATGCAAGGCTTTACATTAAGGAGATAGTACGATTGCATAGTGTCCTTATATCTATTATCTCGGATAGAGGAGCTCAGTTTACAGCTAATTTCGGGAGGTCCTTCCAAAAAGGATTGGGGACTCAGGTAAGTCTTAGTATAACATTTCATCCCCAAACAGACGGACATGCTGAACGTACTATTCAAACACTTGAAGATATGTTATGGGCTTGTGTGATAGACTTCAAGGGTAGATGGGATGATCATCTGCCGCTTATTCAGTTCGCATATAATAATAGCTATCAATCCAAAATTCAAATGGCCCCATACGAAGCTCTTTACGGACGGAAGTGTAGGTCGCCTATAGGGTGGTTCGGGAAACTACGTTAGTAGGACCAGAATTGGTATAGTAGGCAATCGAGAAAATTAAGCTTATACAGGAAAGGCTATTAGCAGCTCAAAGTTTTCAGAAGTCTTATGCGGATAATTTATGGCGAGACATGTAATTTTAGGTTGAAGATTGGGTATTCCTAAAGATATCACCGATGAAAGGCATTATGAGGTTCGGAAGAAGGGGAAAACTTAGCCCTCAGCATATTGGACCATATAAAATCATACGCAAGGTAGGCCAGGTGGCGTACGAGTTAGACTTGCCTTCTAACTTAGAATCTGTACATCTAGTCTTTCATGTGTCTATGCTCCGTAAATGTATCGGAGATCCTTCCAGAGTTGTGTCAATTGATGATGTTCAGGTCCCAGAACAGCTATCATATGAGGAAACTCCCATTGCTATACTAGATAGACAGGTTCGGAGATTGAGGACTAAACACGTAGCTTCGGTGAAAGTACTTTGGAGAAACAACAATGTGGAAGAAATGACTTAGGAGGCCGAAGAAGACATGAAGTCTATATATCCTCACTTATTTGCTCTCCCAGAGAAAGGTCCGACTGAGACATCACAGCCTTAAGGTACGTGTATGAATGTTTGTGTTAGTTATTATCATTGGTTGTGTGAGGTCATTGTCGTTATTGAGGATCGTGGTCCTATGTGGCATTGATTTATTGAGTATTCTCCAGGAAGGGTTGACAGTAGTACTGTTACAAAGGCGACTCTACCAAGATTTATATAGATCCCAGGGAATTAAACATTCGAGGACGAATGTTTCTATGGGGGAAGGAGGTTATATCCCGCATTTCGTACGTAAAAGTTTTGTCGTAAGTTAATCGACGTAGACTCGGGGATGAGATTATCTTGAGGTTATAAGCATTTATGTTATTTATAACAAGCGATAATTAAGTGTTGTAAAGGTTAAAGGGTAAACAAATCAAAAGAGTTGCCGATTTGGGATAAAATAAGGTCTGAGCGAATACCCATATAATTATGGACTAGTGCCATACAAAGTACCATAGGACCATGATAGTGGGGTACATAAAGTGTGTTAAAAGTGAGTAGTATTTTAAGTAATTTGATATAATTCTTAATTATGTGAATAATTGGGTAATTAATAATTTTTAGTGGGAGATTAATTAAAATTTGGATAATTAAAGAATGGGATAATATTATATCTCCCCTCCCACGTGGAAGCAAGACACCCTAAATATATGACTCTTAAAGTCATAGGAATTAGGTGGCAAGACTAAAGATATGTGGTTAAGCCACCACATAAGGTGGGCCCACATCAATTATAATAAAAGATATCTCTAATAAAGAGACATTATATGTAACGTGAGGCATCTCAACTTTAAACATATATCAAATGCCAAGATCTTCAAGAATTCAACGTGAGGCATCTCTACAATAAGCATATGTCAAATGCCAAAATATTGATCTTCAAGAATTCAATATGAGATTTCATAGCATCTTCAACAGTTCAAAATGTGAGATTTTGCAATTATAAGAGAGTACGGTGCAATCTTTCATAAGAATATCATACAGATTTTTCCCTACTTCGATCTTGTCGTCATGTGTTTTATCGCAGTTAACGTATGTTAGAGGAATTATCAAGAAAATCAACTCAGGTATGTTAAGGCAATCCGTTCTTTCCATATGGCATGATCTATACGATATAAAAGAAACGAGCAGATCCACAACCTTCATAAATGACTTTATTCATAGAAGTATTAGAGGTGCCTATATTCTTGATTTCCCATATGTCTTATTATTCTACTGTCTATTTATGGGTCTCAAAAAAATACTTAAGTTGATCAAGTTTAGTTTAGGATATTAATCAAAGACGTAACGGTCTTATGACATTCCTAGAGGTTTTATTGACGTACTTCTCATACATTGCATTCATTTATACATGTACATTGACCTATGACCAGACGACGTTATAATATATATATGGGAAAAGGTTAGGTCGTTACATACCCACCACCACCTGATCAGCTGGTATACGTTGATAATGTTGTCCACAGTGGCCGAGATGTTATGATGGGATGCCCTCAGAGACTTGATGATGTTAGGTACACCTATACCTATGCATGACACGACATTTACATGCACGTGCATGACATTATACTGTTTCAGGATTTACAAAGTTATTTAGACTTGCAGGCGGAATTTCTTATTCCAAATTTCATGTATGTCTCTTATGTATTGATTTTCATGCCTTACATACTCAATACATTATTCGTACTGATGCCCTATTTCCCGGGGCCTGCATTTCATGCCCGCAGGTGTAGGTAGACAAGTAGATGGTCCCCCTTCTTAGGATCCTTGATCAGCGAGAGTTGGTGTGCTCCATTTGATCCGGAGCTGCTTTGGATTTTGGTACGATAGGTTTGTTTACATATAAGGGTATGAAGGGGCCCAGTCTCATCCTTGTACAGTTGTATATTCTATTAGAGGTCTGTAGACAATATGTATAGTTGGATAGTATGTGGCCTTGTCGGCTTCCAATTTTGGATATATGGTTATCTATAGCAGCCTTGTCGGCTCGCCCTACGTATTTTGCATGCACATGTATATAAGTCTTTTGGATAGCTTTTCCTCACGCATGTTATTCACGTAATTTAGCAGATGTTATCCATGTTCATATATTAGTCGCATGCTTAAGGATGTCCGACATATAGGACTCGGGCACCCGTTGCGGCCCTTCAATTGGGTTGTGACAAGAGAGTCCATTCCTTGAATTGGTTCAAGGTTACCTGCCATGTGTCCAAGTATCTCCATATCTGTTCCTCCTTTACTTCGAACACTTCATTGAATTGATTTAGGATAAGGAGGGAGTCACATTATACTTCGATCACTTCGGCCCCGAGGCTCTTAGCCATTTCTAGACCTGCAATCATAGCTTCATACTCGGCTTTATTGTTAGTTAATTTTACAGTTCTAACAGACTATCTAATTATGCTTCCCGCATGTGGTCTTAACACGATACCAAGCCCGGAAGTCTTCACGTTAGAGGCATCCATGAATAGGGTCCAGATTCCTGAATTAGCCCCCAAAATGAGCAGTAATTCCTTTTCAACTTCGGGTATCAAGGCCGGCGTAAAGTTTGCCATGAAGCCTGCCAAATCTGAGATTTTATAGTAGTTCGGGGTTGGTACTCGATATAGTAACCGCTAATCTCCACGGCCCATTTGGCTAACCGGCCCGAGAGCTCGAGCTTTTGCATGATATGCCTTAGCGGGTAAGAGGTTACGACACATATGGGATGCCATTGGAAGTACGATTTTAGTTTCCTGGAAGCACTTAGCAAGGTGAGTGCTAACTTTTCTAGGTAAGGATACCTTGTTTCGGCATCACCTAGGGTTCTACTAACATAATAAATAGGAAATTATGTACCTTTTTCCTCCTGGACTAAGACACCACTTACTGCCACCTCAGAAACCGCTAAGTAGAGGTACAGTTGTTTGTCTGCCTTCGGAGCGTACAACAAAAGGGGGCTTGATAGGTATCACTTGGGTTCTTCCAATGCTTGCTGGCATTCTAGAGTCCAAGAAAAATTGTTCATCTTTTTCAATAGTGAGAATAACCGATGACTCTTATTCGACAACCTCGAAATGAACCGGCCCATGCGGCTATACTCCTGGTCTATCTATGAACCACCTTGACGTTGTCAACTACGGTAATGTCCTCTATAGACTTTATTTTGTCGGGGTTGATCTCTATCCACCGATTAGATACCATGAACTCGAGGAATTTGCTTGAACCGACCCCAAATGCACACTTCTCTGGGTTTAGTTTCATATTGTACTTCCTTAGTATGTCGAAAGCTTCCTGCAAATGTTTCAAATGGTCCTCTGCTCGCAGGGGCTTGACCAACATATGATCGATATAAACTTCCATTGATTTCCCTATTTGTTCTTCGAACATTCGGTCTACTAGGCGTTGGTAGGTGGCACCAGTATTCGATAATCCAAACGCCATTACGTTATAGCGGTAGGTGCCAAAATTTATTATGAAAGAAGTTGTTTCTTGATTGTCTAGGTCCATCCGAATTTGGTTGTACCCGGAGTAGGTGTCGGAAAAACTGAGTATCTCGTGCCCATCCATCGCGTCGATCATTCGATCAATGTTAGGCAAAGGGAAAGAATCATTTGGGAATGCTTTGTTTAGATCTTTATAATCCACACACATCCTTAGTTTATTTCCTTTTTTAGATACTACCACTACATTGGCTAAACAATCTGGGTATTTAACTTCCCGGATGGATCCTTTTTTTAGGAGTTTGAATATCTCATCCTTGATAAACGTGTGTTTGAACTCAGACTGTGGCCTTCTCTTCTTCTTAATTGGATGGAACTTCGGGTCCAAACTCAGCTTATGAGTGGTTACTTCCGATATGATCCCTGTTATGTCAAGAAAGGACCAAGCAAAATAGTCGACATTAACCTTAAGAAAGTTAATAAGTTTTTTCTTGAGATTGGGGGTTAACCTCGTGCCCAGGTATACCTTTCAATCCAGTAGATGCTTGATTAATATAACTTGCTCAAACTCTTCGATCGTTAATTTGATGGTGTCGATGTCATCGGGAGAAATGAATGATCTTGGGACGGTGTAATCATCCTCATCGTCCACTCCTTGTTCTTCTTGTTTCTCTAATTTGGCTGAGGTCGGTATTATAAGCACGTGATTTTTGCTTCGCGAGTAATCACTCCAAAAGGAAAACAAAAAATAGCGATAAATGGCCTCACTATACAATTTATCGTTTTTCGTGACATGTGTTGTTAGTCATGTATGGGTCTGCCCATTTGGCATTTAATCTTACCGATCAAAATACAAAAGCATGTCTGTCAGGGTAGTCAAAATCGTAATTCGGTCGTTAAAAAAAACGAAAATTCAAAAAATATATAGGCGTCGTTCGTTCTAGGTTGTGATTTAACTTACTTAAATATTTTAATTTGGTGTGATAATTGTGTTGAAGTGTCACATGATTGTTTATTTTAATTTCATTTTTTGTTTCATTATTTATTTTTGTTATTTCATTTTTGTTAAGAAAACAAAGAAAGGGTTGATTTGGGCCAAAAAATGAATTAAAATCAGGCCCAAAACCAGGACACAGGTCCAGTCCAAACAAGCTGCCCGGATACGTCCCCAAACGACGCCGTATCGGCGTCCCTATTGAAGCCGTTGATCTGATTCAAACGAACGGTCCAGATCAGGCTGTTCAACTCACCTCAACGACGCCGTTTCAGGCAAGTTGATCTGAGCCGTCCAACCCCATTGATCCAACGGTCCCTGGCTTCCCTCATGACCCGACCTATTTAGCCGGTTCAACCCAACCCCTCACCTAAACCAAAACGACCCCGTTCCCATACCAAACGACCCCGTCCTGTTACCCACCAATAGATCTAAGCCGTTCAGATCACTTGATCTAACGGCTCCAATCTCCCTTCCCCTTCCGTATATAAACTTGGCCCTTCACCCCACGCCCCCTATCCGAACCCCCCCCCCCCCCCTTCAGTCATCTCCTTCCCCAAGCCCTGAAACCCCCAAACCCTAGCGCCGCCCTAGTTTCCCTTTCACCAGAACCCGACGGCATGAACGCCGATGATCACCCCCTTCACACCCCTGAAGCATCCAACCACCCTGAACACGAATCCACTAACCATGTACCTCAAATCACCTCCTATCGTCTCGAATCTGGATTTGAAGATTCGAGACAAAACTCGATCTATACAAAACCTCACCATCTTTGTATCAGACACTCCCATGACTTCCCTCGTGACCAAACCAAGCTTGGTTTGGTCCGAATTTACCCACAACTTCTAAAAAACCAGATCTGAGAATCCAAAACCTAGAACACGGATAGCCTTGGAATCCAACCGACCTTAACAAGGGTTCGAGGTCTAATAGACCTTAATCAAGGTGTTCTCATGTGAGAACACCCTGATTAAAGTTTGTTCGGCTTCAAATGGTCAAAGTGGAGTCAGTTTTGGGTCAGTTTGGTTTAAACATTTTTCGGTAAGTTTTTCTTTTCCTTTTTGTTTATTCAACAGCCAATTAAGTCGTTAGCATGCTTTGTTGTGTTTGTTTGTTATTTTCTGATAGTTTTCTTAATTTCTTCCATCTCTGTCAAAGACCTGTTTATTTGGTCGATTGTTCTCTGTGTATGATTTAAATGTATCCTGTGATAAGCATGTCCGATTAGGATAGTCGTCGCATAAATAACTTATATAGGTTCCCAGTGATCGACCAAAGTTGTCAGAAGCCCTTTAGGTCCCTGTATGTGTTTGTTTATTTGAACGATTGATTATTACCTGTTATAATTAGTATAGTCGACTTGATAAATGTCGTCGATTAGTTCTCTATAACTAATGGATCAAATAAGCTAATAATTTCACATGACTAAATGAACCATGTCACTGACTGAATGCTCGACATTGCCTGAGATTAGCCTATAAACTACATTACAAAACAGCTAAAAGATTCAGTCTAGGGCAGCTTCGATTTTAAATTTTTCAGAAGTCCAAAATAACCCATTATTGCAGAGGGTCAAAACAGTGATAACCAGGGTTCAACAGGGGTAGCCTGGGGTTTGAAAAGAACAGAAAAAATTAGTTTAAATGAGCTGACAAGTAGGGTACTAATTTAGGATTAAACTAATGCTCAATGGGGAACAAGACACAAGAGTATGGGGCTTTAAAATGAATAATAAAATGAGCCCATAACTCTTGATTAAAGAATAAACCAGGCGTGGGGAACAAAGGGCTGGCATCAAAAGATGTTTAGGCATGGGGTTTAAGAAGTATGGGCAGCCTGCAAGTGGGAGGATCCAGGCAGCTTAGCTGCACTGGGTCGTTTGGCTTATAAATAGGCCATTTCAGAACTTAAAAGGGGCTGAAAATTTTTTAGTCTTAAGAGAGGTCTTGTGAGTTTAAAGAAAAAACTGAAAACATAAGGAAATTTCTAGTAAACACTGTAGCCAAACACTGTCTGAAAGCTACATAAGAGTTCGTATTGGTCAAGCTGTCTTGGCCAAGTTCTGTTGTTTGCACTAATTGGGCTGCTTGTGATTGTTGAACTGTTGGTGCTGTTACATTGAATACTCTGGTTTTCTGTTGGTTCATCATTCTTTTTCTGGGACTGTTTGTTTGCTGCTCAACCACTTGTGAGCTTCATCATTGTGGCCGGTTGTTGTTGCTGTGTTGTTGATGTTTATCTGCTGTTGCTGTATTTGCTGCATACTACTCAGCTGACAATTCTCCTTCTTCTTTTGCTTTGCTATACCAGGTACACGATTAATAGTGTCAATGTAACTTGAAAGTTTGAGCATGAATATAAAAGAGAAGAGCTGAAGATGTTTATTTCATACATAGACTGTTATATTGAACCTCATGTAATGTATAATAGTTTACATTCTTGTTTAGATACTGAAGGTAGCCTGCATGCCCAGTAGATATCAATATATGGTGATTGAATGTTAGTTTGTATATGTAGGCTGATAGATAAAAGTGTCCCCAATGCAGTAGGTTGTATCTTAGACTTTATATGGTTAGCATGTCCTTAAATGCATAGAACTATCCATGTTAGTTAATTTCATTTCCTTTTGATAAATTGCCTCCTTATAATTGGCAAACCATTGCCTTAAAACAAACGGCGCAAGTCTGCACTTCTCAACCTCACGAAGGTCGAGCCCGGATCAAACGAACCCAGCAGGCTTTCATCAGAAAGGCAGTAGCCCAGGCCCAGCCGATACTGTGTGGGCTGGGTTTGGGCCCACAATGTTCGATTAGCTGCCCATGTGCATGGCCATGTTTTCTTATTCTGCAAAGGCACTCGAAATTCCGTTATAAATAACCTGCAAGCATGTAATTGAGTAGGGTCATTTTTACTTTCAATTAGTAGAGACAAATGTGACAAAACAATATAGCCGCTATAGGATATCCTTTTAAAATCAAGACGAGATAAGCCTCGACAAATAAAAACGCACAAGCTGCGGGGCCCTCGTTAAATGAATATATCAAAGCATTCAGTTTCCAGGGCAGGTCGTTTAGCAAATCTCACGGCCCTCCCAGGATAATAACGCGATAGTCTCTTTAAGCGCGTACTTAATAATGTTATCTCCTTAAACTCGGGTGCACATTTATGTGACCCAAATCCAAATCTCAACGGAATCAAAATGAGTCTCTAACCACGGGTACATTGATTGTGGCGTGGTCTGAGATGCATTTCCATGACGTTGCAAATTCTTTTCATAAGGAATGAGACGAGCCTCGACAAACAAAAATGTACAAAGTGCGGGGCCCTCTAAATGTATATATACAAAATATTTAGAATTCGGGACATGCCGTTTAGCGAATTTCATGGCTTTTCCCCAAAATAACAATACGCTAGTTGCTTTAAACGCGCCTTTAATAATTTATTTTTCTTAACTCGGGTGCACATTTATGTGACCCAAATTCAAATCTCAACCGAGTCGAGATATGTCAACAATCACGTGTACATTGATGTAACGTGATTCGAGGTATGTTTTCACGACGTTGCAATTCCTTGTAAAAATAATAATAATTATGAAAGCGGTGAAAGTTAAAATTTGCACATAAGTTTATATTTGTATAAAATCAGATAATCAAGCCGAATATAACAGTTGAGCGACCGTGCTAGAACCACGGAACTCGGGAATGCCTAACACCTTCTCCCGGGTTAACAAAATTCCTTACCCGGATTTCTGGTACGCAGACTGTAATATGGAGTCATTCTTTTCCTCGATTCGGGATTAAAATTGGTGACTTGGGACACCCTAAAATCTCCTAAGTGGCGACTCTGAAATAAATAAATCAATCCCGTTTCGATTGTCCTTTAATTGGAAAAAACTCCCCCTGCCCCCTCGGGTGCGGAAAAAGGAGGTGTGACAGGTATCATTGATTGCTATTTAATCTCTTTTTTGGCCATTTTCGCACTCCACGATGTCGAAACCACGGGCATCGGGATCACTTCATCGACAACAAATATTTCCCCAGAGTCCGGTTGTTCTTCGTAGACCATTTTGACTCCCCCGGTGTGGGAAATCTTAGCGCCTGGTGTAAGGTCGAAGGTACTGCTCTCATGTTGTGGAACTATGGCCTTTCGAATAAAGTGTTGTACTCATATCCCCTTCGATCATGTAGAACTTCATTTCTTGGATTGTCCCAGCAATGTTTACCTGCAAAGTTATCTCTCCTTTCGTAGTCTGACATTCCATCTTGAATCCATTTAATACCCGGATTACCGGTACGATTTGATCCTGTAACCCCAGTTGCTCTATGACCCTTGATCTAATGATGTTGGCCGAGTTACCTGGATCGATCAGCACATATTTAACCTGAGATTTATTGACAAGTACAAATATTACCAGTGCATCGTTGTGAGGCTATATGATGCCCTTGGCATCTTTGTCACTGAACGAAATAGCTCCCTCCTGAACGTAATCCCGGGTGCATTTTTCCCTCGTAATAGATACTTTAGTGCATTTTATCATTGGCCCTTGGGGACTTCGACTCCCCCAATGATCATGTTGATAATATGGTGAGGCTTCTCTTGCTCGACATGTTTGTTGGCGTCCCTGTTTCTGAAGTGGTTTTTGGCTCTCTCACTTAGGAACTCTCGGAGGTGCCCGTTGTTGAACAGTTGAGCAACTTCTTCCCATAACTGTCGGCAATCTTCGATCCTATGACCGTGAGTGTTGTGATACTTACACATCAAGTTAGGATCTCTCTAGGCTGGGTCGAACTGCAATGGTTGGTGCCACTTGATCTCTTTGATGTGCCCTTTTGCAGACACGATGCTTACTCTTATAATCTTGGTGCCTCCCTACTCCCGAGCGACCTGTCGAACCTGTTCTTGCTCATCAAAGCCCCGACCACTAGGCCCTCTATCACTTCTCTTCTCGTTTCGTACTGGCTGATGCCCGGATCTATTTCCCCTTCAATCCGTGTTATATGGTTAATATTGATCTTGGACCAATCTTGGCCCTTGATCAATGGCTCTCTTAGATATATCATCGGTCCTAATGGCGTAAACAGATCTAGAAGGGGCTCCGAGTTGGTCGTCCTTGACCCTGATCTTTGATTTGTACTTGTTGTGGATGTTGGCCCAGGTTACCGCCAAGTACTCCACCAAATTTTGTTTTAACTATTGAGAGGCCACAAAAATTCGGGGGTTGATCCCGTGAGGGAATGCCTGAACGACCCAATCATCTGCAGCTGGTGGTAGGTCCATCCGCTTCATTTGGAATCTTGACACGACCTCCCTGAGCATATCGGTATCCCTTTGTTTGACCATGAAAAGATCTGACTTTCTGGTCTCGACCTTGATGGCTCTAGCACGGGCCTTTACGAAAGCATCTGCAAGTATAGCAAACGAATCAATGGAATTCGGAGGCAAGTTATGATACCATATCTTGATCCCTTGGACAAAGTTTCCCCAAATGTTTTCAGCAACACCGACACGATTTCATCATCTTCCAAATCGTTCCCTTTGATCGTGCATGTATAGGAGGTTACATGCTCATTTGGATATGTGGCCCCATTATATTTGGGAATGTTGGGCATATGAAATCTCTTTGGGATCGGCTTTGGTGCCACACTCGGAAGTAAGGGTTTCTAGATAAATTTTTTAGAGTCTAGTCCTTTCAATATCTGAGGTGCTCCCAGGATCTGATTGACCCTGGAGTTGTATGTCTCCACCTTCTTGTCATTGGCCTCAATCTTTTTCTCGCCTTACTCCACCCATTTTGTTAACACTTCGAGCATCTTCATCACCTCTGAAGTTTCTCTGGGCTCAGCTTCACCCGATCTCACGACAATTTGTTTGTCCCTCCGAGTACTTTCCCTAGATTGTTCAGGCTCGGCCCTGTTAGGGGCATGGCTTTGACTCTGCAGCTGTGCTATTGTCGTTTGATGAGCTTGAAACATTTCAAAAATCAATCGTAGGCTCACCCCATCACCTTCACCTTCGGGTGCTTCTAGAGCCGTTGATCGGGGTCCCCCACGAATACTATTTTCGGGATCAGTTGGCAAATTGATGTTGATGGCCACCTGCGAGTTAGATCAACCAGGTCGGCGGCTGGGAAACCATTGTGATCATCAGGAAGCACATCATTACTAGAAACCATATAATTATTTTCTCTGTGATAGCCTGATTCGGCATTAATATTCAAGTGAGCAGACTAAGAGTTTGTTATTTCTAGGCTGACCCGAAATTAAGACTTCAAAGAACAAGCGTAAAATTGGGTGTATTATGGAGATTCATACTAAATCACCACTATTATCGTTAGCCCCACGGTAGGCGCCAAACTGTTTACCCCAAAAATGAGTAACAATTAAATTTGTATGTGGTTTAAAGGATACATGATTTAATTCTATACGAGTAATTAAGATATACAGATAGATGAACTAAAGACAAAATAAATGATCAAACCAATTACAATGCAACGACTAAGCCTGACCTTAGATTGAACAGTGAAATTCGTCCTCGATCGAACCCTTGGTACAAGCTTGGTCGTGAATAAAGAAAAGGACAAACAAGTAATGCCTTGAACGGTAACAACAACAACAACAACTACCTAGTAAATCCCACAAAGTGGGGTCTGGGGAGGGTAATGTGTACGCAGACCTTACCCCTACCCCGTTAGGGCAGAGAGGCTATTTCCGATAGACCCTCGGCTCAGAAAGACGGAAATAAAAAAAAAACAAGAAAAGACAATTCATTAGTAACTCCAGTAGAAACCGTAATAGTAACAGAAGGATAACAACCAAAAGATGAATGACATGCAATAACAGTAACCAGAATCTAAGGCCTGGGGCTAAGATAAACAGTAAGGATAGTGTGGATTCAACATAAACTACAAGTCATCTAAGATCAACCCTAATCTAACCTCGCCTCACCCCCGGTATGAAGTAAGGAAAACTCTACTACCCCCTAACCTACAACCCTAATGCTTGACCTCCAGACCTTGAATGGTAACTAGAAGACAAAAAAGTAAATTTTTTTATTGCTTTGAATAAATTTTTTTATTGCTTTGAATTATGTGTTACAATATGTGAGACTCAAGAAAAACTTCCTCTTTATATAGTAAGAGAATTTCAGCCCTAGTATAAGTCTAAAAAGGTAAAAATCTTCTTTTTCAGATAATTGTTGATCCATAAGTGATATTGAACGGGATTCGCGCCGTAATATCCGGTTGATAGCGAATATTACGGCTCTATCCGTCATGCATAATCATTCACCGCGTCTCTGAGGTCCAAAAGTTGTAATCGTCCGGGGTGCGGCACTTTACCGTGTCCGGTCAAAAATTCATCATTCACTTCTCGGGTCTCGATACAAGGGGTTTCTGGCCTCGATTTTAATCACGTCAATTTGTGTTTCCTTTTCGTTTTCTCATGGGGGAACCGGGGAAAGCTTTGCCCCGGTTTTACCCGTACACACTGCTATTTAACTTTGAAAATGTTGCAGAGTCGTGGCTTCGTGCAGACTAATTAAGAGTGCAGTGGTCAGGTCCTACTTAAAAAAGACTTACTATTAAGTGTACTCAGCTTTCCTTTTTCTTTCCTTTTCTACGTGTCTTATCGTTTTGCTCAAAAAGAAATAAAAGAATCAAAAGCTTTATTTCTTTCAAACAAATGGACACATGTTGGCAGATTTTGTAAAAGCGCCACCTTTAATTATTATAGGGAGAAAAAACTAGGGGCAAGGAAGTGATTAAAACAGTACACACACGTGTCCAATAATGAGGTAAGCAAAGTTTGTCAAACGTTAATGTGGCAAATTAAGATTCTCCAATTATTAATTTGTTTTGACTACTCTCTTTAAGGTTTCCTTTGGTGGTTGTCATTTTCATGCTTAGCTAGCTAATAACAATTAATCTCAATGAGGTCCACCTAATTATTTAAACTAAAGTGTAATAGTTGTATAATCAGTGACGGATCTATGTATCACATTTGGGGGCTTAAGCACTCATTGACTTTGACAAAGAGTGTATAGTTATATTAAAAATTTAATCAAATACATATAACAAGGCAGCAAGCACCCACATAATGAGAAGTTTGATGGGTGCTTTGGTAAGGAAAGGTGCTGGAAGTTTATGAAAGTGGGGCAGCGATAGTTCGATCTCACTTCTCACATGTCCTTTTTAATAGGTATTTTTCCTATATTATCAAGATTCAAACTTCTTTCTTTTACCCCAATTACATCTATTTTTTTAATTCTTTCCGCTAGCCATTATTTGACACAAATTCTACTTATTTTTTCATTTTTTTTGCTAATTTTTGTTTTATGTTTTTTTTTAATTTTTTTTATCTAATTCAGTATAACTACAAAAGAAAAAGAAAATCTACTTAAAAGGGGACTTCAAACTCAACCCTTTTGAAGATGAACTAGTCTCCTAGAACAGTAAATCCATCAATCTCTTTTCTGGCTACTTGGCCTTAATCATCATAGTTTCATGATGTCTATAATATAAATACTATGAGTTTTTTCACTACTTTTTTTTCCATCGGGTTCAAATAATTATGCACTTATACGAAGTGATTTGTAGTATTTTATGTCAAAAAAGTTAAGCACCCACGAATATAAATTTTGGATCTGTCACTGTGTATAATATATATTATAAAAGCATGAATACAATGTTGGTTTACAAAAATAACCTTATAATATTAAGCATAATAACTTATAGTAAAAGGATATAACCGAAATTCTAGATATTAACTTTGTAATCCTATTAGTTTTAGGATATAATACTACACGTTAGGAATCCTTCGTGATGAATCCCACAATCTCACCTAACCTATGAGCATTAAGTTGGCACAATTAAAAAAATTTAGTAGTTTCACGCCAAATATTTCAAAGAATAATATTCTATAATTTCGGACTTCACAAATATAGTTAGAATATAAAAATTAAATTGATGTATATGCATTAGTTTATTTCTTAAGTATTTAAAACATGAAAACAAAAACACGTCAAAGAAAAGTGCTCTAATTTGATCGAGCTATATATACATATATAGGACATATCTCTTATTCGGGTAATTTGAAGTTCCTATTACTAATTTAATTTGAAAACTTATTATAATGTCCCATTACTTATATAATTTGATAATGTATTATACTGTTCAAATTTATATATAAAAAAAGAGTCTATATCTATCTATATCTTTTATATATTATTATAAAAGCACAAATATAATATTGATTAACCAATAGCCATAAAATATTAAATATAAGTACACATAGGGAAAGAACATAACTGCAATAACCTATTTTTTGGATTACAATACCTTATATGTTAATTTTTTTAATATTTAAGATTTGAAAATTAGTAAAATTTTGTCTATTACATTCTTATTAAAAATATGTAGGAAAGTTTAATAAAATCAATTTCATAAGGATCTCCATATTGGCAACACATTCCCACTTCATAATTTCCAATACCAAAAAAAGATAAAAGTAATGTTATATTGATTGCATAAAACGTTGAAATTGAGAAAAATAAATTCCCACAATATATTTTTATATTATATTTGAACTATTTTCCTACTCAAATAATATTTTTTCTTATCAATTTTCGTGTAATATTGAAAAATATACCAGTTATTAAACAACAACTGAGAAATATTTAAGAATATTTAAAAAAGATAAAGAAAAATGATTCGTAAGAGTCAATAGCAGTAATGATTCTACAAATATAAAGATCTAAGAGTGAAATGTTAGATCGATCTTTTTACTTTTTGAAAATAAAATTTATGGTGGATAAAATTATAATTAAGATTAAATATTCAAAAGAAGAGATGAACTAATATTAAGAATCTAATTAATATAAAATAAATTATTTCTTATGTTAAGACCAAGTAATTAAATCTTTCAATTAATTATTTAACAAGAGAATCCAATTCAATTATTTTTAAATTTATCATACGAGTAAAATTATTTTTCAAGTTAAAAAAAATCTTAAGGTACATAAATTTATTTCATAAAAAGAGCGTTAGCGATTTAAAAAACTAGATCACAAAGTAAAAAAGGTTAGCATAGTATTAAGAATCAAATGGTCATACAAGTATCTAGGGAAGCACAATCAAAGCTAAATCTTAAACAAGAACAAGCTTTCAAGACTATATTATAAAGAGTCGACTCTGGTATAGGGGGATTATCCTTTGTAGATGCCTCCGGCAGAATCAAAATAATTTTTCTATATCGTCTATTACTTGCAAATATCATACCAACATGCATGATACTGTTAGCAATAATAACAAATGTTGTACCAACAAGGAGTATGAGGTCACTCACTTTAGACTTGATATACCTCTTCAAACAACTGAATAAACATCACAAATATAACAAAGCAGAGCAATGGTGCTAAAATTAAAAGGAAAACATAATTGATAATATGGGATGAAAAACTTATGGCTAAGTGTCAAATGATCGAAATAATGCCCGGAGTTCTAGAGATATATTAAATATCAATGAACCGTTTGGTGAAAACTAATGATTTGGACGGTGATTTCTGTCAAGTACTACCAGTAGTTCCAAAATCGACGAAAGAAGAGACTGTACTACATTGCCAAAATTATACTTATGGCATCAAATGAAAAAGATTCAACTGACAAGAAATATAAAGTAAAAACGAATCCAGTATTCGGTGACTTCTTGCTTCATGGCGGAAATAAAGAAGAACATCCAATTAAAGATGAATTTGGTTCTTCTAGAACACTTAGTTATCAACCCTAATGGTAATGGTAGTGTATTTAATAAAGGAAATATTTCCATCATTAGATTAAAACACATTTTGTGCAAATTGCATGATAGAAATTAAAAAGTTATTTTAGCTAGCAATAATGAATATGTTGGCCAACTAAATAAAAAGGTTGATTGCGAAGTTTTATGGTAAAAATAAAGTATTGTTCAGTTTTTGACTCAGCAGAAAATGATATCAACAATTACTACCAAGAAGAATACTTAAATACTTTAATACCAAATGGCCTTCTACCATATAGGTTTGTTGTCAAGTTTATTTTTCCTTATCTATGTTAATGTCACCGTATATATAATAGACTAAGTTAAAATTAATTTTTCATTGCATATAGATTGATTTTGAAGAAAAATATGTCCGTCATGCTACTGAAAAACTTAGATTCGCTGAATAGCTTATGTAATAGCACACAGATGGTATTTAAAAGTTTTGACAATAATGTCATACATTTAAAAATTATGATACTGATCAATATGTTCTAAGTATATTTTATCCCCGAATTCAACTTTCGTCTTCCTAAACTAAAGAATATACTTTAAATTTGTGTGTAAATAATTTTCGGTAATAAATAAAACACAAAGGCAAACATCCTAAATATTTGACTATATTTACCGCATTTTATTTTCTTACACGAACAACTATATGTTGCACTTTCAAGAGGGATATCAATATCGACAACAAGAGTTCTGGTTATGACAGATCAATCAAAGTATTAAAAGGAAACATACACTAAATAACGTCGTCTACAAAGAAATGTTCAGTAAGATACCATCACATTAAATACTTTTAAACTATAATACATAATTATCTAACTAACATGACTAAATTGATCATTTATATAAGTTTTGATGATGTCCTTTTATTTTGAATTCAGGTATTATGCTAATGTAATAATATTTTTTGACATTTAAATAATTTAAATGTTTAAACCATCATGTATCATTATTAACGTGCAATGCACGTTTATAAATACTAGTATATATATATATATATATATATATATATATATATATATATATATATATATATATATATATATATAGACCCTCTGCTCTCTTGACTGAATAAAGACAAAACTAAACTGAATATGAAGTCTCGATAAGGAATAATATTGTAACTTATGAGACTAGAATAATGTGAATAAATTCATGAATACGAACTTCTCTTTATGTCTCATTATTAACACATGTAGCTACGAGATCATGCCAAAATGAAGGAAGGGTTTAGCCTTAACATACCTTATCACAATCTTTCTAATGCTAGATAGTTGACTCTAACATGCTTTTCCACTAATGTTGGCTAGTTATCCACACTTAAATGATGGCTTTGTGCCTTAGACTTTGTCTTAAACATAAAAAATCACGTATCCACTTTAAATATCACTAACTTTCTTTGTGCTCATTTGTACATATTTTTAAGAAGGGTAACCAGAATTTGACTATAAATGCCGAAAGATATTTAAAAGAATAGTTAAAATAAAAATTCATTCTGACATTCCCTATAACGTATGAATGATCTTTAAGAATATTGGATTAAAGTAATACACACTTGAAGAAAAATTAGAGAAGAACTGAATTAATCTGACGTCACTTATCCACGCACCTAATTTTTTTTCCACACACATAACTAAATTAAATATTCAGGCATTATATATTTTATTCGCGGTTCAAACTACTACCCCTTCTCATACTACAATCAATTAATTTAAGTTCAAATTCTAACATTCTCGATAATTACTTTGGTCCTACCTAGAATATTATAGCCTAGCCAGTTGTGAGGACAATATTTGTGTGTTAAAAGCTTAAAATCATGGGCTTGTGCAGATTAGACGTGCATGAGACAGCAAAGCTATAAGGTCATTTGTGCTTTTCCATCCTACTTCACTAACCTTGGTTACTCTTTTATATGCCTCACTACCCAAAAGCATTTTGAAGTGGTTTTAATTGCAAATATGTTTATTGTTAAACTGAAAAAACCTCCTATGTTAGTGGAACACAAGGTAAATAGCATTTAAACACCAAAGCATATATTATGGGTGTTTTTGGCACGGAGAAAATATTTTTATAATTTTCACATATTTGATTGGCTTAAATATTTGAAAAAGAATATTTTCTTGTGAACTCATTTTCCTCTAATTTCACGAAATGACTTTCCACTAAAAGGAGGATTTTTTTTTTTGGAAACTCCAGCTCTCTCAACCATCCCCACCCCACCCACCCACCCACTCCAAATTGCACCCTTGCCACCCAATGCCCTGATGCCCCCTCCCCTGTGTGCACACGCCTCCACCAACCCCCGCTCCCCTAGCCAACTTCACACACCCCAGGAATCCTCTCCTCTGGCCCATCTCCCCTGTCCTCACCTAGCAGTGGGGCAGGGGATTCAAGGGTCGAGGTTGGATGAGGGTGTCGGGGTTGGGGTCGTGGTCGACGTCGGGTACGAGGTCAAAGTTCCAGTCATGTATCGGGTCGAGATCAGGAGTCAGGGTCAGGTTCGGTTTGTGGTTAAGCGTCGGCCGTTAGATTCAGGGGTCGATGCAGATCCATGCTCGGGGGCGAGAGGGGGAGGGGTTGCATGATTTGGTCGCCTTGGTGGTGGGAACCCCCTAACTTCCACCCTGTCCATCATAGTGTTTGCCTAAATTATATATAAATGATAATAACCAAACATTTTTCTGCATCGGCTGTTGGGACAATATTTTTTATTTACTAACCAAATATCAGAAAATAAGTAAGAAATCACTTATTTTTCAGGAAAATATTTAAAGTAAAATATATATCAGAAAATAAGTTAAAAAATCACTTATTTTTCAGTAAAATATTTCTATCCAAACACACCCTGTATGTCATGATTTTCATGTATGTTTGTTAAAGTTTTATTAACTGCTTTTGGTTTAAACTAAAACATGTTTAAGGGTGATTTGGTTTCCGTGCTTTTGACTATATCCTATAGTTAGTGGCAGTTTATTTAGTCTTAATGCTTGTACGGAAGATATTTAAGTTAATAGTCATGATGTAGTTTGACCAAAAAAGAACAGTGTCTAATGAATTACCCACGAAGAGGTGCAATTCTAACACTTCACTCACATTAGAGTGATGATAGTAATTATGGTGCGAGCTCATCTTCATTGTTCCCTTTTCCCAAATCAATCTCCCAATTATTACTTCATTTTTCTTATTCCTACTTTCTTCTTTCTGTGAAAGATTTTGGTCGATTCAAAATGATACTCATTAAACTTCTTAAACGCTTTGTCCGTTAACTGTTTCCAACTTGAAATTCATTGAAGGCAATGACAGTTGCATAACATTTACATGTTCTTTTAAACTTATCTTATTTGTATCATCATGGTATAAATCAAATCACAAGTGTTCCATTAATCAAAGAACAAACATTCACCATTACAACTTACAAGCTTAATCAAATTTAAAAGAGTCACTAAAATATCACTGTCAGCCTGTGGCACGTGTTGTCTGCGTTGGCCCAATATACCTTACGGATTAATTTATCATTTAGGTTATGACACATAAGTCTAATAGCATCAACATCATATGAACTTGTGCTACGTCTTGTACATTATTTCACATTTCTCTCTTTTTTATGTGGGTATATGTTGGGCCGAGTGAAGGTTAGTTTTGAATATTGATAAAGGAAGCTCACGCATGAACCAGGTCCATTCCTTGTGGTGCATAGAAACGGGATGCACGTGAAGGAGATAAGGGGATATGCTTAACTTGGTATACTTAATATCTCCTGATCGAAAAGGTTGCATAATTGATAAGGAGAAAGACTCCTTACTAAAAGAGAACATTGTCCGAGATAGGAAGGAATTAAAAGTTGAGATCAACTAAAACTCTTCCACCAAGGAAGAGTAGCATTAGAACTCTATAAATAGCAGGATGCTCTCACATTATAAGTGACGCACAAACGCAGAAGTTAAACATGAATTGAGAGCAAAATAGCAAGGCTTTTTGCAAGCACTTCGTGTGTGATTCAAGTGTACAAAGCTGAAGCTACATGAACCAGATAAAAGAACCAGTTCCAAGTGTCTGTCTTTTATTCTAGTTCAGTTGTAGTAAGTGTTTTCATATTGTACCTTTTAGCTTTATCTAGAAGCAATTGTAATAGGTAATCAGAGTATTTAAGTTAGAGTTAACTTGAGGTTGTCGCAACAGTTAGAGGCTATTTGCTACAACGCGATTAAAGTTAATCATAGGTTTACAAAATGTTTTGTAAATGCTATATTTTGGCTCGGTGATTTAGTGAAGAGTTTAGGAAAATCCTACTGGGAAGTAGGTCGTAGTTTTTTCACCTTTTGAGTCAGGTGTTTTCCACGTAAAATACTTGTGTTCTTTACTTTCCGCATTTACTATTTCTGCAATAGTAGGTTAAGGAACACTTAGAAGAACCAGGTCCTTCCATAATCAGTTTAAGCGAAAAATTGGACTTCACACAAATCAACTCCCCCCCTCCCCTTGTTGGGTATTGAAGTATAAAACATCAATTGGTATCAGAGCGGATTATCCTTGAAGAGGTTAACACCTTAGGAGAAGATCAATATGGATGCACCCAAGAAGGAAAGGATCCTGGAACTCAGAATCACTGAAGGTGCATCATAAAAGACTTCAAGAAGTACCTAATGAGAGGAAAGGATTCCTCAAGAGGTGGAAGCTACATCAAACCAAGGGTTCCTAAAAAAAGACCAATGAGGGCTGCTACAAGTGTGGGAAGATTGATCACCACATCAAAAACTATCCTCGGTGGAAAATTGAATGAAAGAAGGAAAGAGCTGAACGAAGAAACAGGAAGAAGGAACAGGTTCATCCCAAGAAGAACAAAGGATCAACAAAGGCTATGGTTGCTGCATGGGGAGAAAGCTAAGATGAGGACTCAGAGGATGAAGATGGAGATGAACAAGCACTTATGGCAATTGGAGAATCCGATGAGGAATCTGAGGTAAGTTTAATTCATCTCAAAGACAAGATTAAGTTTTTGTCTAAAGAAAAACTATTCGAGTTACTTCTAGATTTCATTAATGAATCTGAGGTTATAAACAATGAAAAGGAACAGTTGTCTAAGGAATGTGTAATTTTAAAAGCTAAGTGTAAGAACCTGAAACTCAGAGTTAGTGAGACAGTAAGTGAAAATACTGCACTAAAGAACCAGGTTCATAAATTTGAATCAAATGTCCTAGAACTTTGATCTGAAAACCTAAAACTAAAATTAGGAACAAGTAAGAAGACAATTGATTGCACACAACTCACTCTAGAGGAAAATATAGGTAAACTAAAATATGAGTTGTATAAGAAGGATGAGCAGGTAAGAATTTAGACAGAGGATCTAGGGAAAGTCAAGCACGAGCTTGATAGAACCTGTATATGGAATAGGTCCTCCGATGCACTTTCGTGGCTGCTTGAACACCATAGTAGCAATAAGAGAGGACTTGGCTATGAGACCCTGTACCTAAGTGGGATCCCAAAAGCAAGTACCTTACACTTCCTGAGAACAAAATCTGCACACACTGTGGTAAGACTGGTCATTTCATGAGTGAATGTACTGCAAAAGAAAATGCTAGTCAAAAGAATAAAATATTTGTTCAAGGGAAAAATAGGCTGTCGGGATAGGCCAAAAAGAAACTGATTTACCCTTTTGCCTATAGAAAGGGACCCAAACTAGTTTGGGTTCCTAAGACTAACCCTTGATTTCCTTTTGCAGGTCCAAGTGAAAGGGAGCAGCCAAATATGGTACATGGATAGTCGCTGCTCAAAGCACATGATAGGAAGCAAGAACCAGTTCCTTTCACTTGAGGACCTCAAAGGAAGTAATGTCTCCTTTGTAAATGGAAAGAAAGGTGAGATCATTGGGGTTGGAAAGGTATGTAAGATAGACTCTCACTCTATTGAGAATATTTACTTGATAGATCGCTTGAAATACAGTCTAATTAGTGTATTATAACTGTGTGATAGAGGTAACTCGGTAGCATTCACCTCTACTAGATGTTTTGTGATAAATCTTACCACTGATAAGATTATTTTGCAAGGAAAAAGAGTAAACAATATTTACATTGTAGATCTGTCCACACTCTCAAAAAATGAACTCATTTGCTTAAGTGTGTTGGAAAATAATCCCCTCCTGTGGCAGAAGAGACTTGGACATGCAAGTCTGAGTCAACTCAACAAATTAGTCTCCAAGGACCTGGTGATAGGACTGTCTAACATCAAATTTAAGGAAGATAAAATTTGTGAGGCTTGTGCAAGGGGAAGTAGGTAAGATCCTCTTTTAAGTGCAAGAAAGTGGTAAGCACCACCAGAATGATAGAACTGGTCCATATGGATCTCTGTGGTCCAATAAGCACATTAAGCAGAGATGGTAAAAGATATGTGATGGTGCTTGTTGATGATTACTCTAGGTTTACCTGGATATTATTTTAATATCTAAATATGAAGCATTTGATATGTTTACTTCTTTTGTTAGAAAAACTCAAAAACAACTAGGTAATCAACTTGCATCAATTAGGTCTGATCATGGAAGTGAATTTAAAAATGCTAAGTTTGCTGAATTTTGTGATGTGCATGGCATAGATCATAATTTTTCTGCTCCTAGGACTCCACAACAAAATGGAGTAGTTGAAAGAAAGAATAGGACACTTGAAGATATGGCTAGGACTATGCTTCTTTCTAGTAAACTGCCTCATATTTTCTGGGCAGAAGCTGTAAATACTGCATGCTACATCATCAATAGGTGCATGACTAGACCTCTTGTAGAGAAGACTCCCTATGAGTTACTTAAAGGGAGAAAACCAAATATATCTCATCTTAGGGCATTTGGATGCAAGTGCTTTGTGCACAACAATGGTAAAGACTCCCTAGGTAAGTTTGATCCTAGAAGTGATGAGGGAGTATTCTTAGGATATTCTTCACATAGTAAGGCTTATAAGGTATACAACAAAAGAACTATGTGTGTATAAGAAAGTGTACATGTGGTTTTTGATGAAACTAAAATTCTTTTTGAGAAACATGAACATGAGGATGAAGCAATTGGGTTGGTAGGAAGTTTAAATGAAATCACATCCCAGGCTGAAGCTGCACCAGAAGAAGGAACAGGTGATGGAACAAGTTCTTCTATTCAGGGCAACTTGGCAGAGGGAATTAAACAAAGAGGAACTGAATCTAATACCTCGATGGAACTTGTCCGTGAGCATGTTCCTCAGCAACAAAACATTGGAGAACATCAAGAGGAAACCAGTTGGTTGTGAAACCTTACAAGCACCAAAGTTCTCATCCTATTGAGAACATAATTACTGATCCAACCTCTGAAATTAAAACTAGATCTTCATTAAAGAATCTTTGTGCTTTTGATGCTTTTTTTATCTCTTATTGAACCTAAAAATATTGTTGAGGCTTTGCAGGATACAGACTGGGTAAATGAAATGCAAGATGAACTCAACTAGTTTGAAAGGAGTCAAGTTTGGCAGCTGGTTCCAAAACCCAAGGACAAATAAGTAATTGACACAAAATGGGTCTTCAGAAATAAACTTGATGAAGATGGAACTGTTACAAGGAAAAAGACAAGATTAGTGGTTCAAGGATATAGCAAAGAGAAGGGCATAGACTATGATGAGACCTTTACTCCAGTTGCAAGGATGGAAGCAATAAGACTCCTCATAGACTTTGCTGTTTACATGGAATTTACTCTTTACCAGATGGACGTCAAGAGTTCCTTCCTCAATGGCTATTTAAAGGAAGAAGTGTTTGTCAAGCAACCTCTACGGTTTGAAAACAAGGAGTGTCCGGATTATATGTACAAACTTGATAAAGCACTCTACGGGCTCAAGCAGGCTCCTAGAGCAGGGCATGAAAAATTATCAAAATTCTTGCTTGAGCATGGCTACAAGAGAGGTAAAATCGATAACACTTTATTCTTGAAGTAAAAAGGTAAAGACCTTCTAGTAGTACAGATATTTGTTGATGACATAATCTTTGGAGCAACTACTGATAAATTAAGTAAGGAATTTGCTAAACTAATGGGGAGTAAATTTGAAATGACTATGATGGGTGAGCTTAATTTCTTTTTTGGCTTACAAATTAAACAAAGCTCAAATGGAACAATGATCGATCAGCACAAATATGTGAAAGAGTTGCTTAAAAGGTTTTAAATAGAAGAATCAAAAGAAATCGATACTATTGCAACAACCACAAAATTGGATATAGATAAACCTGGCTCATCTGTTGATCAGAAGTTGTATAGGGGAATGATTGGTTCTCTTTTGTATCTTACTGCTAGCAGACCTAACATTTTTTTCAGTATAGGTCTTTGTGCTCGATTTCAGTAAAATCCAAAGGAGTTTCACTTGAATGTTGTCAAGAGAATATTGAGATACTTGAAAGGCACCACTGACCTTTGTCTTTGGTATCCAAAAGGTAGTAATTTTAACCTAGTAGGATATGCTGACGCTGATTATACAGGTTTCCTTGTGGATAGAAAGAGCACCTCAGGTATGGAACACTTCCTTGGTTCATGTCTTGTGTCATGGGCTACTAAAAAGCAAAATTCAGTGGCCTTATCTACTGTTGAAGCTGAGTTTGTTGCTTCTGCTTCATGTTGTGCTCAATTGTTGTGGATCAAACAGTAATTATTGGACTTTGGAATTGATGTTGGTTGCATCCCTATTTTTTATGATGACACTAGTGCCATTAGTATGACAAAGAACCCGGTTCATCATAAGAGAACTAAGCACATAGATGTTAGGCACCATTTTTTGAGGGACAACTATGAGAAAGGCTTGATCACTGTGGAATTTTGTGCTACTGATAAGCAAATTGCTGACATCTTCACAAAAGCCTTAAGTAGAGATCACTTTGAGAGGAATAGGTTGGAATTAGGGATGATTAAGATCACCTAAAAGTACCGGTTCAATGTTAAAAATTTTTAAAAAAATAAAAAAGAAATTTGGTTAGAAAATCTGTAAAATGTGTATAATATTAGACTAATTTTTGCTCAGCCTCATACTTTCATTAGTATACTCTTGTTCCATGTGTTAAAATGATTCATTAATCGCTAATTTGTTTTCTCTATTTTGGCAAATTTAGACTTACACAATAGACTTATCAGTGAAGAACTTGGTTCATCAGGATAACAAGGTATGTTTTTTACACTCTGCATAATTTAAAATAATGATATTTGAATCCTGAGCAGAGTCCTACCTAAGTCAAAATCTCTCTTAAACATATCTAATAAATTTGAACCAGTTCCGTTCAAAAGAGTCCTAACCAAATTAAATCACCTAGATCCTAGGGAAGACTCCACCGTCTATTCAAACTGAAATTTCAGTTCGATTAGACTTCTAAATGACTGATGAAGCTTGTCGTTACCCATTAATTATCCACTCCTTTTAAATTGGTCATCATCATCTCTGCCTTCTCTTCGTTATTCTCAAACCGTCGAAATTTCTTTCCATCTTCTCTCATCTTCCAAAATTCTATCTACCCTTCTTCTTTCTTCCAAGAACTAAGCACGAAATGACTAAATCCTCTGATAACCCTGGTACTCCTCCACCAAACTCCTCATCTTGAACCACTCCTCAGCCTAAGAAAAGAACAGTTAAGATGCTTGCTCGCAAGAAAGTTGCTGGGAAGGAATTATCAAAGAAATTGAACGCACAATTAAAAGCTAGCCAAACCCAAGATCTCCAGAACTCTGGCGACTCCTTCATGTCTGCTACTGAGGGGGGAAGAAACTGAATCTTCTGATACTGAACAGGTAAATTCTGGAACAAGTACTACTAATGAGGTTATTTCTATGGTAGTTGAAAATTTGGAAAATAGGTTTACTTTGGTTGGATCCGTGGTGGATGTAGAAACTTTGGAGTCCATAAAGAGAGGTGGTAAAAATAAAGAAGAAAAATAAAAGGAGAGTGAGGGTGTCTGAAGTGAAGAAAGGGCAATGGGGAAAAGAGTGGTTGATTCTTCGCCCACTTCTGATAAGGTAAAATGCTATTTGTAGAGCAGAATCAGATAAAATAAAGGAAAGTGTCAAGAAAACAAGAGGAAGTGGGTCTAGCAAAGCCGCTAAAGGACTGGTTAACCTTGGGCAAAAAGTAGATGAACTTGGTTCATTAGTTGAAGAAACCCTCGCAGACCTAAAGTAGGTGACAACTACAACCCCAAGAAGAAGAGAACTTCCATGGCTAAGACCTCTAGCACTGCTAGGGATAACAAGAAAAGGAAGACTGCTCCTTCTAACACTATTGAAATTCCTCCCACAATAGGAAGAGCCACAAGAAGTCAACTGAAGCAGAATGAGAAAGTGATGCAGAAAGCATTAGAAGAAAGCAAAAAGAAACGGATGGACAAAGGGAAGAAGAAAGTGGGAGAGCCTGTTGAGGCTGTTGATGTGGATGAGATGAACCTAGTCCATCAAGATGAAGATGAAAATGTTGAAGTGGAGGTTCAGACTACCAAGCCCAAGAAAGCCAAGACTTCCACTAAGAAGTCTACCCCTATGTCAAAGTCTGCTGAACTATCCACCCGGGCAAAAAGGACCAGGTCTGCCATGAAAATGAAATAAGTAAAAATTACTGAAGAAGAGGAATGGAGTGGAGAAAAGGAAGATGAATCAGACAATGAAAAGGACAAGATGACCAAGTTTGGCAAAAGAACTATTCTGAAGGATAGACTCCTCAGGGATTTAGAGGAGGAAGGAATGGTGTTGCTATTGGAGAAATTGGAACTGCAAGGCTGGAAGGAGATGGTCCTTCCGATGGATGGTAGGTTGGTCAGGAGTGAAGTTGTTGAATTTATGACAAATGTTGTAGTGAAGGATGAACGGGTTACCAACTGCTTGGTGAAAGGGGTGCAAATCTCTTTCAATGTGAAGGAGTTGGGTAAAATTCTCGGTGTACCTACTGAGGGGTACAATGACTACATAAAGCTTAAATGGCCAAGTCTAGAAAACCTTCCTACTACCCTTGCTATTACCAGAATATTCAGTGGCAATGAGGAGGAACTGGAGCCCAAGGCTGTGTACAAGAGTGAGATGAATCCATCCCACAAAGTGTTGTTCGAATTTGTCATTAAATGCGTTCTGCCAAGGCAAGAAATGAGGCATATTGCAAACTTTATGGACTTGGTACTGATGGAGTGTTTGGATAGTGGGAGGCAGATTAATTGGCCTAGATTTATAATCCAGCTTCTTAATAGGGTTATCAATGGCACCAAGTCTCATGCCATTCCCTATGGCTTCATTCTCACAGTTGTGCTTGCACATTTTAAAATGCCTCTGAAAAAGTGGGACGTGGCTACAAGCAAAGATCACTTTGGGACGAAAACTCTTATTGCTTGTGACTATGAGGTTTTTGCCACCCCTAATGAACCTAGTTCATCCAAGAAGACACCAGTCAATAGCAAGGTTAGATTCTTGGTGCAGGAGAGTGAGACAAAGGAGACTGAGATAGCAAGGCTAAGACAAGGTTGGCTGAGGTAGAATTTGAGAGGGATGCTCTTAGAACTGAACTTGCAAGGGAAAAGGAGAAGAATGATGGAATTATTCAAGACATGCTGAAACTTCTCCAAGACAATAACCCAGCGCCTATTTCTTCCAATCCTTAACTTCCTATCCTAGTGTAGTTCCTTCAGTGACCCCATCTGGGATGTTTTTCTGTTTGCTCATGTTTTCAGTATTTTTATTTCCTTTTATGCTTTATGGAAGAATCATATCACCTCTCAATGAAATCTGCTGATTTTTGCTCTAACTGTTTGTTTATATTTCTTTGATGGTTGAAATTCTTAGCTTGATCGATAATGATTAATCCATGATTGCATTTGGGATAGCCCCAGTAGCCATGAGTAAGTTTTAAAATCTGAGTATTGCATATTTTTGTATGCAACTTTTCGATGATGCCAAAAGGGGGGAAAATATTGTGCTTTAAACAAGTGATGTTTAGCTTTGAATAGTGATGTTTATAACCTAATAAACCTGGTCCTTGATGATAAGTGATAAGATAAAAAGGAAAAATATTTCTAACATTGTCTTGATGTTAAGCTAAGTTGAAACAGGGCCTAAGCTTATGAAAAGCACAGAGTTTGTCATCATCAAAAAAGGGAAATTTGTTGGCCCAAGTGAAGGTTAATTTTGAAGATTGATAAAGGAAGCTCAGGCGTAAACCAAGTCCATCCCTTGTGGTGCATAGAAACGGGCAGATTCGAGCATGTGTTGATGTTGAGCTAAGTTGAAACAGGGTCTAAGCTTATGAAAAGCACATAGTTTTTCATCATAAAAAATGGGGAATTTGTTGGCCCAAGTGAAGGTTAATTTTGAAGATTGACAAAGGAAGCTCAGGCATGTACCAGGTCCATCCCTTGTGGTACATAGAAACAGGCAGATTCGAGCATGTGGGATGCACATGAAGGAGATAAGATTAACTTGGTATATTTAATATCTCCTGATAAAAAAAGTTACATAATTGATAAGGAGAAGGCCTCCTTACTCAAAGAGAACACTGTCCAAGATAGGAAGAAGTTAGAAGTTGAGATCAACTAGAATTCTTCCACCAATGAAGAGTAACATTAGAACTCTAGTTATTTCTTCATCTCCTAACTCTATAAATTGCGGTATGTTCTCACATTACAGGTGACGCACAAACACAGAAGTTAAACGTGAATTGAGAGCAAAATAGCAAGGCTTTTTGCAAGCAGTTCGTGTGTGATTCAAGTGTGCAAACCTGAAGCTACATGAATCAGATAGAAGAACTAGTTTAAGTGTCTGTCTTTTATTCTAGTTCAGTTGTAATATGTGTTTTTATATTGTACCTTTCAGTTTTATCTAGAGGCAATTGTAATAGGTACTCAGAGTATTCAAGTTAGAGTTAACATGAGGTTGTCGCAACAGTTAGAGGTTGTTTGCTACAACAAGATTAGAGTTCATCCTAAGTTTACAAAAGTGCTCTGTAAATGCTATTTTTTGGCTCAGTGATTTAGTGAGGAGTTTGGAAAAATTCTACTGGGAAATAGGTCGTGATTTTTTCACCTTTTGAGTCAGGTGTTTTTCACGTAAAATACTTGTGTTCTTTACTTTCCGCATTTATTATTTCTGCAATAATAAGTTAAGGAACACTTAGAAGAATCAGGTCCTTCTATAATCAGTTTAAGCGAAAAATTAGATACCACACAAATCATCCCTCTCTTATGTGGTATTAAAATATAAAACATCAGTATATTTCTCTAAAGTTTCATATGTACTCTATCTTTGAAAGATTACCAGCTTTGAAGCCTATACGCGCTGATCAGTCCGCTCTTCGTCATGAACGTCACATTATACACCCCTGCCGTGACCTGATAAATGTGTTTCAAAGTAATGACAATGTACACTTTGACTGATGGTGTGAGATCATCTTCATTGTTCATTTTTCCCAAATCAATCTCCCAATTATTACTTCATTTTCCATATTCCTATTTTCTTCTTTTTGTGAAAGATTTTGATCGATTCAAAATGATGCTCATTAAACTTCTTAAGCGCTTTGTCCATTAACTGTTCCCAACTTGAAATTCAATGAAGGCAATGACAATTACATAAAAATTACAAGCTTAATTAAAATTTGGAAGGGTCACTAAAATATCATTGTCAGCCCGTGGCACGTGTTGTCTGCGTTCGCCCAACATACCTTAGCTTACAGAATTATCATTTGGGTTATGCCACATCAAGCCCAATAGCGCCAATATCATATGAACTTGTGCTATATTTTATATACTATTTCACATTTCTATCTCTTTTTTTATGTGGGTATATTTCTCTAAAGTGTCATACGCACTCTTTCTTCGAAAGTTACCACTTGTGAACTGAAGCTTGTACGCGCTCATCAGTCCGCTCTTCGTCATAAACTGTCACATTATACACCCCCTGTCGTGAAGGTGTTTCAAAGTCATGACAGGGGGCGACTACGGACATTACACACTAACATCTTATCATATAATAGGGAAGGCTGATGCATCTAAGACCCTACTCTTAGCATTGGACAAACACTAACATCAATTACAAGATTATACTTCAACTACTACTTGTTGAACCCTAGTGTGATATATTGGCCCCTCCCTCCCCTAAGCTTATTCCTTTACACCTTTTAGATTTAATGCCTGCAGATAGGCAGATAATTGCAAGAAATGTGTCCTCGCTGCTTGACACTCTCATATTTGGTTCCCATCAGGGTCTTTTCAGTTTGAACTTCATTCAGCATAAATCCCATTGAAGTCCAAAGTCCAATATTATTAACTGAAAAAGCATAATGTTAATGGAAATTATAATTTTGGTCATGGTTATGTCATTGTTTTGTTTCTTTTGTTCTTTTTCTTTTGTAAAACGATAAGGATTTGTCACCTCTCCAACAACTCATGATCGCCTCAAGTACTTGACACACACACACATTAATTATATAATCCTATTTTAGTACTTTATCGATGTTTCTGGGTATAAGTTGATAAAGAACGAGTTAAATTGATCACAAATAGAAGTATACATACACAATATTACATGCGATTTCGATTTGAAGTTGAGAATATAATATAAGAGCTTGTAGCTTACAAAATATTATTCCAATTAAGGGGTGCGACCCTTTTTCGAACCCTACGTAAATGTGATATGCTAGTGCTTCGTGCACCGGATTGCCTTTTTCACCTATCGAAAGAGATTTTCATGATAATATTGGTGACCATAATGTCAAGAGAAAAATCTTCTCCACTTAAGATGTAGGTTTACAGATCAGTTATGGATCTCATGATCTCAATTTCTTTCTTTTTCCATAAAGTGAATGACTGAATGGTGGAAAGTTAATTGTCTGTTGGGGTCAGAAACAAGAATTCAAGAAATGAAATGAAATGACTTTTCCCACAACCCTATAATGTAAAGCACATCTGTAATTTTATCGTACATGTACATGCATGAAAGATGAAACACTTGGAAGAATAAAAGAAGAAAACACCATAATCAGAAGGAGAAGAATTTATGGCCCGATTTAGAGTGTCATCTACGAGTTCACGTGAATCCGGTAATTTTTGTGTATCTATTAAGAAATTCACTAAATGCTATAAATATTTGACCGTGAACCTAGTTATTATTATATACTTATTAACTTAAGGTCAACTAATAAACTTGAAGTCTTGGATCCGCCTCTTCAGAAGATAAACATTAGTAGGGTACATTGCCTGAGGAAAGACTGGAAAGACAAAGCTGGACAGCACCAAGTTTTTTACCAAAATGAAAGCGTTCAAATGCTGCTTGACAATTTTTCAATTATACGTTGTTTTTGAAAAGATGATTGAACCTCACTCATTTTTGCTGGAGATAGAATCTTTCTTAAAGAACATATAGAATCCACTTCATTTAAAGAAAAAAAAATGGCCAAAGGAACTGGATAGTTGTGTATTGTGATTTGTACGTGAGATCATCTTAGATTCCACTCGTGGTGGTGGAGGGAAACACTTGCATTTTATGGATTTTTCTTCTCAGAAGATCAACCTCATTCTCTACATTCCTTTTGGTTAATCATGATTTGGCCCCCAAAATCCACTAACCCAACTAATCTAAATTTACGTTGCGAGTTGGCCCATTATACTAAAGGCAGGGCTCGAACCAAGAACTTCATAATGATTAAGGGCAATATATCAAGGGAGCGCCGTAGAGGCAAGTGAAATTTGTGAAGAATTATCATAGACAAATATCACAACGGTAATGGCCGGGGAAGGGCCAAGTACATCCTTTTGTTCTCAGTTTGTAGGAATTGCTTCCATCACTAACCAGTTTAGCTCGGTTAGTGGGCTTTTATATTCGAACCTCGAATTCGGACCTGTTCGACAAGACCAGATTCATCAACAAACCTAGGTCCAATATTTGAGTATGCCTGAGTTTGCCATAAGACCTTCTCCCTCTTGGAAACAGGCTAATCAAAAGGGGGCAATTTTTCCATTTTATTATTTTTGAAATTTTCCGCTTTCTTGTCTTATTATATTATGGGAGTACAATATTTATGAACGGTATGTTGCATTGGTTAAAACTTTAACCTCTCATCAGTGTCTAGGGCCTACAATTATCATAGACAAATATCACTGGAGCGCCAAGGGCCATCACCCCCGTACTAGCTTGCATACCTAACATGTGAAAGCCTTGCTTCTCGCATTCTATGTTGATCAGACTCTCCAAAAGTGTTGTCGCACCCGTGTCGGATCCTCCAAAAAATACACTAAATTTAAAGGATCTGACACGCACACAACAATATTTTTGAAGAGTCGGAGTAACATAGCTTGCATCACTTTCTTGAAAATGTAACACTCCTCAAATTTATAAAAGTTTCGAGATACGCTAACTATAGAACTAAATTATTACTATTTATATATATATAAGTATATAATGGATATACAATTAGAAAACTATTAATAATTTTACTATTATTAATTATTAAAAGTGGGTATCTTTAATTATTAGTTTAAAAAAAAAAGGAAAGGGGACTTAAAGCCCAACAAAAGGGCTATTGAAAAATAAAGGCTTTAAGCCTCGGAGAAACAGAACCCATGATTCTTCAAAAAGGGTAAAGGCTTTTGCCTGCCTTAGACGAAAAACAGAACACTGAGTTCTGTTCGCTCACGAACAGAGCACACAGGCAACGAATAAAAATCCTAGGGTTCTTCATAACTCATTTATTCTTGAACTCAGGTATGTAAAATCTCCTATTGTCAATTACCCTACAGTAGTAATATGTAAGAATTAAATAGCTAATTCCCTTCTTCCTCTATATCATCAATAAATTTCATAATTAGGTGTAGTACTTTAAAATTGATTAAAATGCACTGGTTGTTGTAGAATCGATTGTTTGACTGGTGTCAAGGATTGGGGCCTACGTATTGGCTCGAGAAGTTTTGAGGTGAGTTGATATAACCCTTTACTAAAGTGGTTTAACTCACAAAAGCACGCATACAAGGTGTTTGATGAATTGCTTAAAAGAGTTTATCTTTATTTAATTAGAGCGAGTGAGTACCATTAATTTAGAATTGTTCTAGCAAAAGTTTAGATGATCTATTATGCTATATGTGCTTAAATTTTCAGATTTTTGTGTTGTTCTTATATGCTATTTTCATGTTGAAAATTATGAAGAAGAAAGAATCTTTAGAAATATTTTTATATGTTTATTTCATTCTTATGTCATGCTTTACATTTAAGGACACCAATATGAGCATGTACATAATGTTCTATAAAGAAAAGATTTAGACTTGAAAAGTCACAAGAAGAAGTTTTAGAAAGAAAATATTTTTGGGGAGTATCCTTTATTCTGAGAAGGGGTCATCGCCCAGGCTGAGGGTCCTGACCAAGGCGTTGACTTCCTGAAACTACTTGTGCCAAAGTAGGGAGCATACGAGCCGAGGGTCTCGTTGCTCAGAATTTACTTAGCCATGCTAAGGTATGATACATGAGGGATGAGAACCATGAAGCGAGTGACACCTCGTGGATTGAGCCTATTCGATCAGGTTGGGATTGAACCCGTGCCGATCACACGGTGATTGAGACAGAATTAAGTCAGGATAGTTGGAACCCCCAAAGTATAAAGTGAAGTATTTTTTTAAAGAAAGAAAAAGAAAAGAATTTATTTTAGAATATTCATAAATTGCTATTATGCAATTATTTTAATATTATTCTAATAAGCTTTATGTTTTACATGCATTTAGAACCTTTGCTCGTAATGTATATGTTATTAAAGTTTCTCCCCCTGTTGTTGAGACTCACTGAGTACAGTGGATGGTACTGACGTTCTCTTTTGGGAACCTACGTTGGTCTGCGGTACAACGTAGGAACCGGATTTGCAGGCAAGCAGGCTACGAGTTAGGATTTCCTTCCCTTCCAGTGATATTGGTGAGCTCCGCTTTTGTTCGTGGAGTATTCTTAGAGTCATTTTCATTTAGCTATTTCTTTGTTTATTTAGAGAACTGGCCAGGAAATCTCATGTCTTGAGCAGTGCGTCAGTTTATCAGTAGAGGCTTCATAGACATAGTCATTGGGTTGAGATTCAGATGTTATTTTATAATAACTTAGCAGTAATTCAGTAGTTACTACGAATAAAGCTTTGGAGTTGATTTATTTAAATATTTGAGTTAATCAAAAGTATTTGTTTAGATTATTGCTTTGTTGCATATAAAGTTTGGAGTTATAATAGGGTTGATAAGCAGAGATAGTTCGCTCGGTCATGTTTAGTGATCGAGTGCCGGTCTCGTCTTATTCAGAAAATGGGTCGTGACAAACTTGGTATCAGAGCCTCAGGTTTATGGAGTCCTAGGGTTCTATGAAGTCGTGTTAGTAGAGTCTTGTTTATGTGTTTGAAGCGCGCCATACTTATAAACATGAGGCTACAAGCATTTAGGAAAAGTCTCTTTTTTTCATACTTTAGATCGTGCAATAGAGTCTAACTCTAAGAAATTATCTAATTTATTCGTTTCTCCAAAACGCGCAGGAATGGCTCGTACTCGCAACTCTGACACCGACACTCAGGATGCTTCTCAAGAAACCATCGCTACTATTGTGGCTCAAGGTAGAACTAAGAAGGCTTCGACTCAGAAAAAGAGAGGAAAATTCGCAAATGGAGTCCAAGTACCCCGGGTTGAACAAGAAGAAGGGGTGGAGCATGATGATCCAGTACCTCAGGATCCATTACTGCCCCCAACAGCAGCCCCGACTCAGGCAACTATATCTCCCGAGGTGGGTCAGATGTTTAATGCGGTCAACAGTGATATGGAGATGTTTAAAGCCTTTATGGCCAACCAGAACGAGAGAAGAGATGAGATTCCATATCAATCAAATAGACAGAGCAATTCTGAGTCCTCAAGAGTGAATGAATTTTTGAAGTTGAGTCCTCTAGTATTCCATGGTTTTATAGTTGATGAAGATCCGATGTTGTGGCTGGAGGGTGTCAAGAAAGCCCTCCGAGTGATGAAAGCATTTGATGATGAAGTTGTAGAGCTAGCTGCTTACCAGCTTAGAGATGTGGCCGGCGCTTGGTTTGAGATGTGGTAAAAGGAAAGAGATGAAGATGATGGTCCGCCTACTTGGGAAAAATTTGAAGAGGCCTTCATGGCTAACTTTATCCCAGAAGAGGATAGGGAAGCTAAGGCTACAGAGTTCGAACAGCTCAAGCAAGGGAATAAAAGTGTGCAAGAGTACTACATGGAATTCATAAGGTTAGCTAAGCATGCTCCTCACATGGTTAAGACTGAAAAAGTAAAGATTCGTAGGTTTGTGAGCGGTTTAGCTTACCACATTAAGGATACGACATCAGCTGCAGCAGTAGGGATGGAAGCCTTCTCCTCTGTTGTGGGATTTGCCAAGCACTTAGAGAAAGACATACAACTAAGGAGAGAAGAAAAAGAGCTTAACAAGAAAGCCCGTAAACGGGCAGGTTTAATGGTACATCCAACGGAGGTGGAAGGGATTCCTCTAATAAGGAGTCATTAGCACCAGCTCAGTTCAGTCATCAGTCAGGTGGTGGGTTTTCCTTCAGACGTACTCAGAGTAATGGAAATCAGTCTCGCCAGAATCAGAATTTTAGAACATCATCCTCACATAGCCAGAATCATGTTGAGCAACATTCACAATAGCAAAGTCTTTGTGGAACATGTAAGCGGCAACATTCAGGTCAGTGCAAGCTCGGGTTTCATGGTTGCTACCATTATGGAGACATTAGTCATATAAAGGCCAACTGCCCAAAGTTGCGACGTAATCTCAGTGATGGACCAACTCGTCCTTCTAGTTCCTCAGTTACTGCAGTTGCACCACCTCAGGCTCGTGGTTCTCATAATCAGATCGGGCATGGAGCAGGCAGAGGTGCAGACCGAGTTACTCAGGGGGGGACAACCCCGTTTGTTTGCTACACTTGATCGTCAGAGTGCAGAGGCATCTGCAGAAGTTATTACAGGTATACTTTTAGTCTGCTCACATAATGCTTATGCCATAATGGATCCAGGTTCAACATTTTCATATGTGACTCCATACTTTGCAATTAACCTCGGACTAGAACCTGAACAACTTAGTGAGCCATTCCTAGTATCTACTCCAGGTTGGCGAGTCAGTGAAAGTCACCAGAGTCTATAGAGGTTGTATAGTTTCAGTCCAAGGTCGCAACACCAAAGCCGATCTCATAGAGTTAGAAATGGTGGATTTTGATGTGATCATGGGTATGGATTGGTTGTCTTCCTGCTATGCCATGTTAGATTGTCATGCTAAGATAGTCAGGTTCCAATTTCCAAATGAAGAAGTCTTAGAGTGGAAGGGTAGTTCAGCATCGCTTGTAGGTAAGTTTATTTCTTACCTTAAGGCACAACGAATGATCGGTAAGGGGTGTCTCGCCTATTTTGCTCACATTATTAATCCAGAATCAGAACCACCAGCTCTTCAGTCAGTGCCAATTGTTAGAGAATTTCCAGAAGTTTTCCCAGATGACCTTCCCGGACTTCCTCCCGAAAGAATCATAGACTTTGGCATTGATCCCATGCCAGGCACTCAGCCCATATCTATACCTCCTTATAGGATGGCTCCAGCAGAACTTAATGAGTTGAGAGAACAGTTGAAAGACCTTCTTGACAAGGGTTTCATCAGACCGAATGTTTCACCGTGGGGTGCCCCGGTCCTTTTTGTAAAGAAGAAAGATGGGTCTCTCAGAATGTGTGTCGACTATCGGCAGTTGAATAAAGTTACCATTAAAAACAAGTACCCACTGCCAAGAATTGATGATTTATTTGATCAACTTCAGGGTGCAAAGTACTTTTCAAAAATAAACTTGAGGTCGGGGTACTATCAGTTGAGAATCAGAAAAGAGGATATATCTAAAACAGCCTTTAGAACTCGCTATTGGCACTACGAATTTCTAGTGATGTCCTTCGAGTTGACAAATGCTCCAGCTGCATTCATGGACCTCATGAATAGAGTTTTCAAGCCATTCCTGGATACCTTTATTATTATGTTTATAGATGATATTTTGGTGTACTCTAAGAGCAAGGAAGATCATGCAGAACACCTTAGAATAGCCTTGCAGACCTTGAAGGAGAATGAGCTTTATGCCAAGTTTTCAAAATGTGAGTTCTGGTTGCAGTCAGTGGCGTTCTTAGGCCATGTGGTATCTAGTGAAGGAATAAAAATAGACCCTCAGAAAACAAAAGCAGTCAAGAACTGGCCTAGGCCGACAACGCCAACCGAATCAGGAGTTTCTTGGGGTTAGCTGGCTACTATAGAAGGTTTGTGGAGGGGTTTTCCTCACTTGCAGCTCCATTAACTAAGTTTACTCAGAAAGCAGTTAAGTTCCAATGGTCAGACGCTTGTGAGTAGAGTTTTCAAGAGTTAAAGAAGAGGTTGACCACTGCACCTGTGTTAACCTTGCCGACAGGTTCGGGTGGGTTCACAGTGTATTGTGATGCCTCCAGAGTGGGCCTTGGTTGTGTTCTTATGCAAAATGGAAAAGTTATTGCTTATACTTCCAGGCAGTTAAAGAATTATGAAAAGAACTACCCCACACACGACTTGGAGCTTGCAGTAATGGTGTTTGCATTAAAAATATGGCGACACTACCTTTATGGTGAGCATTTTGAAGTGTTTACAGATCACAAAAGCCTCCAGTACATTTTCAAGCAAAAAGAACTAAATTTGAGGCAGAGAAGGTGGCTTGAGCTATTGAAAAATTATGACATTAATATCCTTTATCACCCGGGTAAAGCTAATGTGGTATCAGATGCACTTAGTAGGAAGTCAGTGGGTGTCTTCACCCATCTTGCAGTACAAAGGCGATCTTTGGGTCGAGAAATTCAAAAACTAGCAAATGAGAGAATTAGATTGGATGAGACCGAAGAAGGAGATATAACTGCTTATGCCTTAGCGCAATCCTCCCTTGTTGCGCATGTTAAGGCTAAGCAAGACGAAGATCCGTACTTAGTGAAATTAAAAGAAGGAGTCAGAAGCAAAGAAATCACTGCTTTCACTTTAGGAAGTGATGGAGTTTTGAAGTTGAATGATCGGTTATGTGTGCCTGATGTAGATGGTCTTAGGAAGGCCATAATGGAGGAAGCTCACAGTTCGAGGTACTCTATCCACCCAGGTGCTACCAAAATGTATCTAGATTTGAAAGAGTGGTATTGGTGGAAAGGCATGAAGAAACAAGTAGCAGATCACGTGGCTAAATGTTTAAATTGCCAGCAAGTCAAAGCCGAGCATCAGAGGCCTGGTAGCCTGGCTCAAGACATAGAGATACCACAGTGGAAGTGGGGAGATGATTAATATGGATTTCGTAGTAGGTCTACCTAGTACATACCGTAAACATGATTCAATTTGGGTTATTGTAGATCGACTGACAAAGTCCGCGCATTTTCTACCAGTAAAGACGACAGACTCCGCAGAGCAGTATGCGCAATTGAACATCAAATAAATAGTCCGACTGCATGGTACTCCAGTTTCAATCATATCTGACAGAGGCCCTCAGTTCCCGGAGCATTTTTGGCAGGCATTTCAGAAAAGATTAGGTACCATGGTCAATTTAAGCACCACTTTTCATCCACAGACCGATGGCCAGGCAGAAAGGACCATTCAGACTCTCGAAGATATGCTGCATGCGTGTGTTATAGATTTTGGAGGTAATTGGGATGATCACTTGCCACTTATAGAATTTGCTTACAATAACAGCTATCAGGCCAACATTGGTATAACTCCCTATGAGGCGTTGTATGGGCGGAGATGTAGGTCTCCAGTGGGTTGGTTTGAACCAGTAGAGGTGCCGTTGATTAGTCCAGAGTTTGTTTGTGAGGCCTTGGAAAAAGTTCATCTAATTAGAGAAAGACTTAAAGCGGCTCAGAGTCGTCAAAAGTCTTATTCTGACAAGAGGCATCGTGAGTTAGAGTTCATGGTTGGTGATAAGGTGTTTTTGAAAGTTTCACCGATGAAAGGAGTTATGAGGTTTGGTAAGAAAGGGAAACTTAGCCCTAGACTTATCGGACCTTATGAAATTCTAGAAAAGAAAGGAAATGTGGCTTATAAGCTAGCGCTACCCGTTGAGTTGTCCTCTGTTCATCCTGTCTTTCATGTGTCTATGCTTAGAAAGTACATTCATGATGAGTCGCATATAATACCTGCTGATATTATAGAAATTAAAGAAGGCTTGACTTATGAAGAGGTACCTATAGAAATTCTCGATAGGCAGGTAAGAAAGTTGAGAACAAAATATTTAGCATCGGTAAAAGTTTTGTGGAGTAATCATGATTCAAAAGAAGCTACATGGGAGGTCGAGAAAGATATGAGAAAGAAATATCCATATTTATTTGAGGAAAAAGGTATGTGAACCTAAGTTCGGTTTTACATTTATATTCCATTTATTAAATACAAGTTAGCAAGTGTTTATGTCCTTCCTAGATTATATTTAGTTGTCTTAGTGATTTAGTTTATGTTAGAGTATATTTAATTCATTAAAGTGATTTATCTTTGCTAAAGTGTTGTGCTTTAGATTCTTGTTAATTATTGTGGTACCTCCTTGCCGGAGTGTGAGTAATTAATTTATGAGCTGCGTATGGTGCCTATGAATGGCCTGTTATGGTATATTTGGTTGTTGTTGGTGTATTTGTGGTATTTGTGACAGGGATATTTTTGGATAGTCCAATTTACAAGGGAAACTCTGGCGAAAATTTTGAAAACTTAGGGAGTTAGCCAAAATTTTGAGTCATTTGGAAGAGTGAGTAGTGCTAAGAAAAATTTAAGAGGTTTAGGGACCTAAGGGATGATTGTTAGCTTAAGAATATGGCCCTAGCAACATTCGAGGACGAATGTTTTTAAGGAGGGAAGATTGTAACACTCCTCAAATTTATAAAAGTTTCGAGATACGCTAACTATAGAACTAAATTATTACTATTTTTATTATTTTTATCTTGCCTAAAGTGATATATATATACAATTAGAGGAATATTAGTAATTTTAATATTGTTAATTATTATTATTTATTAAAAGTGGGTATCTTTAATTATTAGTTTAAAAAAAAAGGAAAGGGGACTTAAAGCCCAAAAAAAGGGCTATTGAAAAATAAAGGCTTTAAGCCTTAGAGAAACAGAACCCACGATTCTTCAAAAAGGGTAAAGACTTTTGCCTGCCTTAGACGAAAAACAGAACACTGAGTTCTGTTCGCTCACGAACCAGAGCACACAGGCAACGAATAAAAATCCTAGGGTTCTCATAACTCACTTATTCTTGAACTCAGGTATGTAAAATCTCCTATTGTCAATTACCCTACAGTAGTAATATGTAAGAATTAAATAGCTAATTCCCTTCTTCCTCTATATCATCAATAAATTTCATAATTAGGTGTAGTACTTTAAAATTGATTAAAATGCACTGGTTGTTGTAGAATCGATTGTTTGACTGGTGTCAATTGGACTGGGGCCTACGTATTGGCTCGAGAAGTTTTGAGGTGAGTTGATATAACCCTTTACTAAAGTGGTTTAACTCACAAAAGCACGCATACAAGGTGTTTGATGAATTGCTTAAAAGAGTTTATCTTTATTTAATTAGAGCGAGTGAGTACCCATTAATTTAGAATTGTTCTAGCAAAAGTTTAGATGATCTATTATGCTATATGTGCTTAAATTTTCAGATTTTTGTGTTGTTCTTATATGCTATTTTCATGTTGAAAATTATGAAGAAGAAAGAATCTTTGGAAATATTTTTATATGTTTATTTCATTCTTATGTCATACTTTACAATTAAGGACACCAATATGAGCATGTACATAATGTTCTATAAAGAAAAGATTTAGACTTGAAAAGTCACAAGAAGAAGTTTTAGAAAGAAAAGATTTTTGGGGAGTATCCTTTATTCTGAGAAGGGGTCATCGTCCAGGCCGAGGGTCCTGACCAAGGCGTTGACTTCCTGAAACTACTTGTGCCAAAGTAGGGAGCATACGAGCCGAGGGTCTCGTTGCTCAGAATTTACTTAGCCATGCTAAGGTATGATACATGAGCGCTGAGAACCATGAAGCGAGTGACACCTCGTGGATTGAGCCTATTCGATCAGGTTGGGATCGAACCCGTGCTGATCACACGGTGATTGAGACAGAATTAAGTCAGGATAGTTGGAACCCCCAAAGTATAAAGTGAAGTATTTTTTTAAAGAAAGAAAAAGAAAAGAATTTCTTTTAGAATATTCATAAATTGCTATTATGCAATTATTTTAGAATTATTCTTATAAGCTTTATGTTTTACATGCATTTAGAACCTTTGCTCGTAATGTATATGTTATTAAAGTTTCTCCCCCTGTTGTTGAGACTCACTGAGTACAGTGGATGGTACTGACGTTCTCTTTTGGGAACCTACGTTGGTCTGCGGTACAACGTAGGAACCGGATTTGCAGGCGAGCAGGCTACGAGTAGGACTTCCTTCCCTTCCAGTGATATTGGTGAGCTCCGCTTTTGTTCGTGGAGTATTCTTAGAGTCATTTTCATTTAGCTATTTCTTTGTTTATTTAGAGAACTGGCCAGAAAATCTCATGTCCTGAGCAGTGCGTCAGTTTATCAGTAGAGGTTTCATAGACATAGTCATTGGGTTGAGATTCAGATGTTATTTTATAATAACTTAGCAGTAATTCAGTAGTTACTACGAATAAAGCTTTGGAGTTGATTTATTTAAATATTTGAATTAATCAAAAGTATTTGTTTAGAGTATTGCTTTGTTGCATATAAAGTTTGGAGTTATAATAGGGTTGATAAGCAGAGATGGTTCGCTCGGTCATGTTTAGTGATCGAGTGCCGGTCTCGGCTTGTTCAGAAAATGGGTCGTGACAAGTTTGTGGATCAAAAGCAATACTCCCTCTATCTCAAACTATATGAAGACGAGTTATGGGATGTAAATAATACATATAAACATTGAACAAAAGAAAAGCCATTTCATTTGAAAAGCCCTTAACTGTTTAATCATTCAAAAGCTTAACCACGACATATACCATAGAGAATCTGTAGGCAGCGAAAACAAAACTACTGATAGGTTATAGAAGGATAATTAAGCACAGATTTTATCTACATTTTCCATAAGCACTGTATGTATTTTGTATCAATCACTTGAAGGGGAGGTCTATAGCTAAACTTCTTGGCCTTTAGCCGGTGTTCCTCATCCCTGCAGCAATACCATTTATCGTAATGAGCAAGGCATCTCTAAGCTTAGTGTTGTCTTCATCACGCCTCAACCTCTTTAATATCTCCACCTGCAAGATATTCATTGGATTCAGATATGGAAGCCTGCTCTCTATCAACCTCCTCAAACTACGGTTGTTTGCTGATAGCTTCTCATGACCAGTAACCAATAGGACATAGTTTCCTGTTGTCAATAGCTCCCTCCGCAGGTCTGCACCAAGTTCTCTTCGTGTTTCAGATACTAGAACATCATCATAATGCTTTGCTATAGGAATGTCAGCTTTCCCTAAAACCATCTCTATAAGATCAACAGTGGACTGGAAGAAAGGCCATTCTCTGTACATAGCTCGTAAGTCTTCTGTATGTCCCTTGTCACAAACACCCTTCAAGCCTGCTCCAACTCCAAGCCATGCAGGGAGGACAAATCTTGTTTGGGTCCATGCAAATACCCATGGAATTGCACGGAGTTGCCCAATTCCTCCTGTACTCTTTCTCCTTGTTGGACGACTACCAATGTTGAGAAATCCTAGCTCAGCCTGAGGTGTTGCTTCGTGGAAGTAAGCGAGGAACTCAGGGTTTTCATATACTGTGCTTCTATAACTCCTGCAACTCAAATTTGATATGTCGTCCATCAGATTACGCCATTTTTGTTCCCTTGGAGGTTGTGGGGGACGTAATGTAGCAAGTAGAACAGCCGTGGTGTAAATCTCTAGCTGACGAACAGCCATTTGGGGTAATCCAAATTTTGCCTGCACCATTTCTCCTTGTTCCGTAGATCTAAGAGTACCCTGATGATTTCAGAAATAAATTAATTAGAAACCGAGTGCATGCAGAGGTGAATATTTGGCTTTTCTGATAGCAAATGCTGAGTACTACTTATCATTCTCAAACTGTTTTATTATTTAAGGGACAAAAACTTCAACTGATTGGAGTTTAAGAATCAGCAGAAAATGTCCATAAGTTGGGACCATCTTTTTAATAATCCAATCAAATTATTGTTATGCATGATACGTTGGAGAGCAGATTGGCCAGTTAAAAAGGAAGTCATTAGACGAAGAGGAAGCAAGACAGGCACCAAAGAAATTTGTTGCAATTCTGACTAGAAGGTATCATCCAGAGAAGTTCATAATAGGGTGGTGAAGACATACACATCCGCCTTTTGCTCCCGCTTCATTATGAAAATACTAGATGATTCAGATTAAAACCAAATTCTATCCAAATACACTCTCCTTTATGACATTAAGGTGGAGTAGCCAGTTGCTGCCAGTCTGCCACACAGTTGGTGACAAGACCTATATAGGTATGACAATCCCGATTTTGAATGCACCCAGAATATAATTCAAAGAAACCTTCAGGTATTTAGCGTGCAAAATGTAAACAAAATGTACATGCGAGTAACATATTAGGAGTTTTAAGATGGTTTAATTGAAAACAAACCATAACAGAGCCGGGTGGCTGGGACTGAATTGCAAGGTATGTAGGACCACCACCACGACCAATGCTTCCTCCACGCCCATGGAACAGAGTGACTTTAATACCATATTCATTACATGCAGCTACAACATCTTCTTGAGCTTTGTAAAGCTCCCATGCTGCAGTGAAACGGCCAGCATCTTTGCCAGAGTCAGAATAACCAACCATCACCTGTGCACATCAACCATGAGCTGAAGCCAAAAGTGAAACTTTTTTGGATAGTGTAATGCATCATGGCATACATACCTCCTGATGTCCATCGTGGTTCTTTATGATGTGCTCCCTATACCAGTCGATTGAGAGTAATCTTCTGATCACCGAGCCAGCTTCCCTCAGGTCCTTCACGGTCTCAAACAGAGGAACCACCCGCAGTCTGTTGAAATACATGAAATATTTAGCATTATGTTCATAATCATATAAGCATTACCTCTTTTCAATTGGTATTTACCCTTAGAACGGTCTGGTTGCGTGAGCTACAATTAATTTTGCGAACTCATCTCAACTGTTTTCAATGCTAAAGTGTTACTAGGTACTTGGATATTAATTTAGCAAGATGCCTTAGATGAAAAAAAAAAGTACTCTGCAGTCATGGCTGAATAAGTAGCATTTCAAGTATGACAACAGCATTGTGGAAATTGGGATCCTTCACACTTTCTAGGCATGATTTCCACAAATAACTATGAGGTGCATGAGAAAATATCTACGAACGTAATTTGTTGATTTAGCACCCCCACAATAAATTTATTTTCCTTGGAACCTGATCACACAATTTTCAAGGAACCACACAATAGGAGAACCGCTGAAACTAGCTGTCGTGAAGCATTAAGCCTATGACGCAAGAAAGAATTAGATGACAGGACATAAAATCTTATCTAACCATCTAAAGGGCAAAAGAGGTGGCCCTGTAGACGTGTACTTGTCTGAATGCAGTTGAAAAATAGGAATTGAAATATTACCACCTTCTATGAGATGGAAATTATGCAAGCATCAAAAAGATGGGAAAAGATGACCAAAGTGTGATGAAAATTCATTGGCTTAACATTAGCCAGACTGGATTAATCTAGGTCATAAATAGCCATACACATGCACACAAGTTTTGGCGTAAGTTAAGAAGAAAGTTCTGTTATTGCATCTGCAACAGAAAGATATCAGTCTTACGTTCCACCGGGACAAGGTCTGCCAAGCTCCCCAGCAACAGCAAGGCGTGCATCCTTCTGTAAAAGCTCTACAGCTAGGACATCGCTGGCCTGCCAAATGAAGATAAATCAAAATATTACTGGTAGATAATAGATAATGGAAACAGGACAGTAATTCAAAACTTAATATCAAGTATCCTTTAAGCAGATTTAGCTGAACCATCCACCACTGCGAAATGTAGTATACTCTATGTAATCCATGTGGAATATGATCAATACATTTGAAGCCATGGAAATAACATAAGCTCCAAGTGAATCACTTCCTAATTCAGCTGCCACTTTGAACGTGTCCAAGACTTCTTTGACATCAGGCGGAACCTATAAAAGAGAAATTAAAAGAAAAGATCAAATCCAAGACGAAGAATAGGAACCAGCAACCTAATAAAGGAACTCAGGCCACTGGACTTTGGCAGCTAATTTAATTGCAACATGAATACAATTCAATTCAATTGGTTAAAAAATTAGATACTCACCAGTTAATATATTCAAAGATATCATCATACGTGTTTTGAACTTTTGATCTCACTATCCTATATTACTTCCCTTCCAAGAATCAGTTATCAATTATTTTATTAATATATTAAAAGATATAATAATGTGGTTTTGATAATCACTCACTTCCCAATCCAAGAATCAGTTATCTATTTACCTCTTTTTGCAGCCTTATATACCACCAAATACTTAATTCTTGGCTATCCATTTGCCCTCCTTTAGTAATCAAAAAAGGACAATAAAGTTGGACCAGTATATGAGTAAGTTTTAGGTTTCTCCTCCAGAGACAGAAAATTTAGGTATAACCTGCACGAGAAAAGGGAAGGCAAGCACTACTGCCTAGCTACCTAGGCCTTCTCAGAGAAGTGGACAGCAAACGTAGCTGCTGCAGGGATAAAGGGACATCCATTTGGTATGCCTGCTTAATAGAGACCTAGGCCTTTTGATGAAATCATTAATTGACCATCTCTGCTTCATAGCATAAGGCAAATATTATTTTAGACCTTGGTTACATCAGTTAATTATTTTGAATGGCAGTGGCATTCACTATTAAAAACTATTGTCATATGAATGCAGGAATTTCCTCGAATATTTATTTGACACGCCAATATATATGGTGGAAAACAGAAAAGAAAAAGAAGCCAATTTCAAAAATAGTTTGGAAAACAATTAACGGCCTCCTACAACATTTTAATCAGAAGAAATGATAATTCATGATGTATATAGAGGAACATACTCATTTTATGGATGTTATCAGTTATGGCTTGAAGGTTCCTATATTAATCGAAGATAGAGGGATGCAGAGCTTTCAGCAATTGACAGGGTAGAATTACGGCTGTCAGCACTAACCAGTCAGAAAGGTACTTCCCTTGCCTACATGTTTGAGCAGGTAAGCTATCTCTAGTATTAAATGGGTTCTACTAAATCTCATTCTTTTCCACTTGTGAACGGACAGAAGGTATGATCAATTAAACAAACATGAAGATAACTAAGCAATACAGTTAAAATAGGATAGAAGTACATTATCTTACCTCTATAGTAGGAGGAACCAAAGGTCTTTTGCCCTTTAGCTCTTTAATCAGAAAGTCCAGCTTTTGTTCTTCATCCCACTCACTGTATGTACCCATGTCTAAGTATTTCGTGATTGCATCAAGTGCCTCAGAGTGCCTACCAGATTCCTGATCCATTGAATTGAATATAAGCATATATTTCACTAGAACTCACCAATAACATGTAAAATCGAATACCTGACGAAGATCAAGCTTCATTAAGACCATCCCAAATGTAGCAACTCGCCTGATTAGGTCAGCAAGCCGCCCATCAGCTAGAACCCCAGACCCACATGATTGCTGTAGTGCACCCAGTGTTTACATTTATTAGAACTAAAAGGAGTTGTCCTGATTATAAATAGTTTTTTTCTTCTTCTGGAATTTTAAATAATAATTAGAAGGTGCAGAAACAGATTGTGGAACTAAGAGGTAGGACTTGTACCAGTGAATCATAGCACAATAGTAGTGGTTCCAAAAGCTGATCTGATGTTTCATAATAATCCCAAGGATCATGGTCACACGGAAGATCTTCAAGAAGAAGCTCCAGCCGCTTCCTTGACTTGAGGAGCTGAATTTAGAAAAGACAAGTTTACATCATCAAACATTATGGCATAAAGAACAAAAAGAAAAGCACTAGAACATTCAATTTTGAGGTCTATAATAACTTCCAAACTTCAAACTTTTCCATGTGGCACATGGAAAAAGCACATTGGTATAATTCTTCATTGTGAATTAATCAATCAACTTTCATCCCACCAATTATTCATTAAACAATGAAGTTAATACATCTCAAGAAAAGAAAACTGTCAAACCCTACAATTTTCTACTTATGTATAAGCAGTATTCTGTGCTATAATTTATGAGATATATTCCATCACCTATCAATATTTCCTGAAATCTGCCTATAATCATCCTAGTTTTGAAACCAAATTTTTAGTACTCCATTTAAGAGAAAATTATCTGTATTAATACATACTTCAACGCAACACAGCTACAACAATATATAAAAGCATTCGGAAAAAGGACTGAGAACTATTACCCATGCACACAGAATCATGTTAAAAGATAACATTTTATTTTCTGTTATTTCTCTAACATCGTCAAGCCATCACATTAGTCAGTAGCTTTATGTGTTTTCCTTTTCTTGACTTGAAGTGTTTTAAACTTCTTTCTGTATCATACCATCAGAACAGAACCATCATCTACCATATTGTAGACAAATGTGCCAGAGGATGTACGAGAGGAAAACACTTCTTATTCTTAAATTTCCATGAATCAAGTTCCAATAAAAGCTTTGCTGTCTGAGGCAAGATAACATAGACCTGACTAGTGTTACAGAAGCAAAGAGGATACCTTTTCTTTTACATCCCCGAGGACAATTCTATAGGGAGCTATCCCAGGTCTCTGTGATGAGCTTGGTTCCAATAGCTTTTGGAAGCTGGCCCTTCCTACCTGAGACTCGGCAAAAATTTTCCTCTGAGCCAGAAGCTGACTAGCAGCACGTGGTGTTATATTTCCATTTCCATATGCCTTTTCAGCATTTTTGATAGAATCACCAGCAAGGGGACTCACTTTTGAAGTACTCTGACTATCCTGTAAAGATTTCAAATACATGAGATACATAGTATTTCACTCGATGTTACAAACAATAAGCAAGATGCTAATTTGTGAAGATAGAGGGGCATAGACAGACAAGAATGACAACTGTAATGAAAACATCAAACCAGCTTAACCTGATTTTTGAGTGGTATGAATTCTGTCCCAGGAAGAGCCAGTCTAGGATAGTGGGACTCGACATTTTCTGTGAAAGATCATGTGTTATCTTTACCAGTAACTATATTGTTTTATATAAAAAACAACTTAGGAAAGAAAATACAGAATATGCGGCAAATTGCTTAAACAAACTTTAGAAACCATAATAAGCAGATGTCAGTTTGAGGCATTGATAATGTATTACAACATTGACCATATTGTGGGATCTGCTTTTACAGCGATTGGATCTTCAAGGATCTTATTCCAGTGACACCTAAGAAATTGCTACCTTGAAATAAAAGAAGATATGAAACATTTTGTCTTTCTATAGTATTAGATTAGAGATATCCTATATTCCAATTTATTGCAGCAAAAACGTTGAAGCCCCTTGAAGGCACAGAAAAGAACCAACCTCATAAGTACATGTTCATGATTTCCCAAACCCCATTTGCCAATCAAGGGGAAATCAACATAAATTTTACCTATTTAGTACGGCGAAAGAAAAATAAACATAAAGGAGAAGTCACGAGAAGACTAAAGAGAAATTATGAAGTATCAATTAATGAATTTTAACTTGAACACCGTGAATAATAACCCAGCAGGTATGAAGGAATTCGAACATTTTGAAGGCATTATTGAATCAGATGATGTAAGTTAAAGTTGTCAGTATGACATCAAACGGACAATGAATCTGCTAAAGTAAGACTGTTGAGTTAGAGACGAAAATAGAAAAGAGCAAAGGCCTGACCAGACAGACATATCTAAAGTGCAGATATCCAACCAGCAAAATGCTACCTGTGCAAGAGGGCAGATCAGCTCCGGTTGGAAGCTGTGTAGGGAAAGGTGGAGCATGTTGTCCTTGATGTTTTGATTGACTCCAATTTGAGGAATGATTCCAAGACTCAAGGTGATCCTCGGAAGTATTTCCTGGAAGGGATTCCAAGAGACCATCAGAAAAGATATATAGCTGGGTGCTAATTCAGTAATACTCCTAGTTTGTAGGTGGCCTAATTGCTTGAGAATGTCATAAAAATAAGGTGAATAGCCATTTGAAAAGGCCTCCAACTGTTCTAAAACTTAAGCTAGAATATATTGTATCTGGCATACAGCTAGTTTTATGATTGATAACACATCCCTTGTCAAGATTTTTTTTTTTTTTTTTTGGATTGATAGCACATGGCAAGTAATTAAATATTTGACTGAGACATACAAGTTCTACAGTAAGATTAGCATCTTAACAAACATGAAAAGCAATAAAGAGCTGGCCTAAAAACAATAGGAATAAGATAGTATCCATTCCATGCTAAATAAATAAAGAACATATGTTATGGACTCGTTATTACAATGATTCTGTTATATAGTACACATTTGGTAGGAAAAATAGAGCTCAATCAACAGGGAACATTTAGAACTTTATGTAGAATTTAAAAGGAAAAAAGAAAAGAGAGTACCATCAGGTACCTTCCCTTTCTTGATAATTTGAATCGAGCTTTCTAGGATATATATAGCTGATAAAAACTCTTTTACCAACCAATCAAGTAAAACAATCATTTCCCTGAGGGAGAAGATATCCAGAACATCAACTTCCAAGAAAATGATTCCAAATAAATGGAATAATTTACAAAGTATTAGATCCCTTCAAGAAGAGGCCAGACTTATACAACTGTAGGTCACAACTGATTAAAGATTACCAAATTCATTTGTCACTCGCTGACCTAATCATATGGTTGCAAACCAAATTTCCTAGCAAGAGGCATGACCCACGGAGCAAAGCTCCAAAAGAATTTTGAGATAACAAACCTTTTTCTAAGATTTCATGTGCCAATCTTGCAAATCTTTCACTGCATTGATTCATGGAAAGTTCAAATCTGAGGCTATCAATTTCTCGTACATAAAGATCAATAGCCATCCACCTGGAGAGAAGAGAGACATCTTTTGTGACCTGAAACAACAGAAAATATCTGTTAGTTTTGCAGATGGAATCAGTACAAGTGATGGCTTTGCTTACACAAACAATGGAGTGAAGGATTAAAAACCTCTTACTTCTCGTAAAAAATGATCATTTGCTGAAATTATACTCGGAAGTTTGTCAACGTTTATGAGAAAGGAAACATAATGCAAGTGAAAGCATGACTTTACGGAGACAGAGATTCTATTTAAAGTGGATCTTGAACCAAAAAATAAATAAATAAACAAATAAATGTACCCAACTCCATATTCACCAGAGTATATAGAAATAATTGAGTTCATGAAAGACAGAAAAAAGTCTTATGCATGGATAAGCATATTAAACGTAACCTTTGCTGTGACATTTGGATTTCCATCTCGATCGCCCCCCATCCAAGATCCAAATCTTATTGGTGTGCATGTCAATGGTAGAGGCCTTCCAGTATGCTAAAAGGAGGAGGCACGACCAATTATAAGATGTTGTATAGCTTCATTATGATGGTGTGGAAGATAAGATGATAGAAAACCTTTTTTAAAGCATTGCTGACTCGACGCAAATAATGGGGTACAGCTTTCCACAGCGTCTGTTCCACAATATGTAAACCTGAAAAGTTTTAACTTGTTGTCACTTGTTATACTAGAATGAAAAGATGTCGAAATCAGGATCTGTACAAATCTCCGAAAATTACCAGCCCTGGCTTCATCAACTGGAGTAGGTTTGTGCCGCCTGAGCTCATCTGTTTGCCATATAGAAGTCATCTCTCTCACCTACAAAAACCCCAAACACTATCGGATAAGTGAAGGCGTTCAATATGTGGCTTCAATATCCAAAACATGCAATGGAACTCACCAGATCTTCAATTAGCATCTCTCTATCTTCAATCCCAAGATCAGGCCTGTCATTATATTCCAGAAGGTGCTGCAAAAAACAAAGATTCACAGAGCAACAACGGTCAAAGTTGATTTAATTTAATGTACAATTGAATTTTTTTCATGAAAAGATTCTGGAAAAGAAAACGCACAGCAATTCTGATGTGTTTGTATTGTAAGGTACGACGGTTGATTTGTGTCGGATGTGCAGTGAGAACAATCTCAACAGCCTGCGATAGGGAGAAAACTTGTGTAATCAAAAGAATGCCTGATCAAAAGAACTTCTACATGTAGTACTTCGATAAATTGGATAAACAAGCAGACCTGCTTGCAGACAGTGTCATAAAGCTGATCTGGAGGAACACCACTCTGCAAGAGGTGGTTGAAAATGTCATCGCAAGATTTTGACAACTGTGCTTCTCCTCGCGCCTTGCGTACCCTACAAGCATGAGTCAGTTAATAGATTTAAGGGGTTCCTACACCTACCTATTGAAAGGCAAAAGACAAGCAGTTAAAGCTATCAGAATTTGCAACATTCAACATTCAGAATAATAACATAACTACTGGAACTATGATATGCAACCAATAGAGCACTTGCTAGGAGAACACACCTACACTGAAGTAACTGAACAAAAGGGAAATGACGGCTGCGCACCTATGATGTGTTTCTGCAATTCCCATCAAATTAAGATAATGGCTAAATGTACGTGCAATGGCAAGAGCTTCCTCTAGCGTCATTTTTGACAACTCTGATGCCAGTTGTTTTTCCAGAAGCTCTGCTGTATCCTCAATTCCCGCCATTCTCATGTTACAGGCACCCTAAGGTTACAACAAAACTTCCAATTAGTATAATTACACATATCTGAACACCAGAAATTGTAGATTCCACACTTAGCACAGCCCTTTTGAACAAAGAAACCAACCCATTGAGACATCAAAAAGGAACCACAAAAAGATGTTCAAAACCAAAAAAATGTTTGGAAAATATACCCACATTTCAGCAATTCCAATTAGTATAATGTTACACATATCTGAACACCAGAAATTGTAGATTCCACACTTAGCACAGCCCTTTTGAACAAAGAAACCAACCCATTGAGACATCAAAAAGGAACCACAAAAAGATGTTCAAAACCAAACAAATGTTTGGAAAATATACCCACATTTCAGCAAACTTCCGCATTGTGTTAATTGTTTAATATAGGTCTTAAAACGGATTTCAAAAGCAGGGGCGGATCTAGTGTACAAATTATGGGTTCATCTAACCTGGTAGCTTTGATTTAAACTCTAAATATATATATATATTAGAAAATCTACTAAATAAGTACAAATGATAGATTTTGAACCCAGTAAATCAAATGGGGCTGTGGTGGAATCTCAAACTTGAACCCATCATATCAAAAATCCTGGATCTGCCTCTATTCAAAAGATCAGCTATAGGTACTAAAACTTGACACAACAACACATGCAAATCATTCAAAATGTATCAACTCTGACTCAGATACAGAAAACAGACGCATCAAAGAGCATGAAGCACTAAACCAACACGATTTTTTATCACATGCATATACAAGGGCACAACTGCAAACAGAGAAGAAGCAAACCCAGATAACTTTATATACCGAACTATCAACCCATGCAGGGAACAGAGCAAAAACAACACATGAACTTTTTTTGATAATTCGAAAATCTCGAGGGCCAATAGCACATGGTTCGAAACTCCATGGACAATAGTTAAGCAGGCGGAGCCAGATTTGAAGCTTAGGGGTTCTAATCTTTTTAAGTTACTGGATTTTAAATTAATAATTTATATAGAATTTTTAAGATAAATACATAGTTTAAACCAAGGTTACCAGGTTCTGGTTCGACCGAACCCGTACCTTGGTCTCCAGCTCCGTCCCACTACGGTTGTCAAGTTAAATTGAAAGAGAAAAATTCAGGTCATGGCTGAGAAAAATTTTGTCGTCGTAAAAATAAATAAATACCGTTTTTCAATGAACACCTTACAAACAAACAAAAAAAATGAGCAGAGGGCAGCGGAAAATGTGAAATCTAACACTAAGGATGGGACCTGAGCAAGGACGCGAGTACGTTCAACTTTTTCCATGAATTGAGGACCAACTTCCCTGTTAAGAACATCGTTAAGAAGGCTCTGAAGGAGCCTACAATCATCTTCAAATCCCTGAAATGATATCTCCTCAGCTATATCATCAGTTACGTCCGTCATTGTTACGGTTTGAGCTTAAGCACAGAGAAACGTTAATGGCGGAGATTAAGAGGGAAAATGGAGATATTTGGAAGGAGAGAGTGAGTGTGTGTGTGTGTGTGTGTGAGGAAAAGAGTTTGAGAAGAAAAAGAAGAGACCCTTGCTTTATGAGAGGATCTGATATTTTCTCTTTTTACCTACCTCAACCTCAACCCCTGATCAACGGAAAATGTGGATGTTTGACAAGTGGCATTTTCTGAGGAATATTCTACAAACAACTTCTTTTCTATTTCACTTATTTTCACATTTTTTTATTTTTTTCGAAAATGTAAAAGTAAAGTAATTTTTGTTAACGGTGGTCAATTTGTGACTGACTATTCTATTTATGAATTATTTGTCATCACCATAAGTATGAGCAATTTTATCCACTAAAAAATTATATTTTTTATCCGTCCTAGAATTTAAACCTAATCTACTTTATTGACCAATATATCACATATTTTGGTGCACAAATAATTTTTACACTAATTATATCAGTTTATTTGAGATAACTCATCTTTTTTATGTTATTACTTTATTTATAAAGTTGTTATAATTATTTTTTTAGGTGATTTAAAAATGTTGAACTTTTTTATACAAGTTAAAATTTGATGTATAATAATATCTCCACAAATAAATTTTCTCCAATCCCAAATTTAAATTCGGGAGTATGAGGATCAGAAAATTGAAAAAAACAGACGGGGTTGACGGGGTTGGGGTGGATGGGTGGCGCAGAAAAACGAAAAGAACAGAATATTGAAGCTGGAGGGGATTGGGGTTAAATGTAAGGGTAGGTAGAGTTTTTGGAAAATGTTTTCCTAACTTTTTCTAGGAAAGTCATTTTCCTCCAATTTCAGAAAAATATGATATCTAAGAAAATATTTTTCAAACTATTTTGTGCAACCAAATAGTGAAAATTGGAAAAACATTCTCGTCATACCAAACACACCCTATATGTTAGGCATTTTCTTTTCTTTTCTTTTCCTTTTTGGGCCTTTTGCGAAAATGGAAAATCACTTTTAATTTGTATTTTTGTTGTATAAACAAGTAAGACACCAAAAGAGAAACATATACGTGAAAAATAGTTGGCTTTTCATTTAATTTAATGGGCAGACGCAAACCCTTTTACTTTTGCCAAACCTAAAAGCAACTTCTGAAAACTATGACTTGAAAGCTGCTTATCTTGTCTACTAGTTTGATGTGTAAACTGGGGAATCTACTCATAATTCAGTGATCACTAGGGGACCATTTCACTATCAACAAATATTACGAAATATATTATTGGTCCAAATTTTTTTTGTTAAAAATTTTATTAATAAATCAAAGAAAAGAAGTAATTCTCAAAAGTACTACTATAATATTGTTATTTTTTTGTTAACTCCTCAACCCCTCTCTCTCTCGCTCGGTTGACCAGCTCTTCTCTTAAGGATGAGCAAAGTGTTATGACACGAATTTTTTACTCTCGGAAGTCTTGATGGCACATATTCATAGAAGTTAGGCAAGCCACGAAATGCGGAAAATTCAACCTCTTTCATTTTAGCCTTTTTAATCAATTAAATTAGCAGGTAATCAGCATTTAAATAATGACGAAAGATGAAATTTAAGCGGAAGACTTAGATAAATATTATACCAAAATCGATACGAATAAAAATCCAACATATATCTCTACCCAGAAACTGGTGTCACAACATTCACGGACTGTCTAGGAATGTTGCATACAAGTGTCTGAAAAAGGAAATATAGTCTGTCTCGGATACAAAAGAAAACAGAACATTTAAATGGATAGAAGAGACGCCGGGCCTGCGGACGCCTGCAGAGCTACCTCGGTGTCTCGGTGGACTGAAGGATGGCTCCCCTACCGTTGCTGACCAAGCACTACTCCTGTATCTGCACATAAGTGCAGAGTGTAGCATCATCACAACCGACCTCATGTGCTGGTAAGTGTCTGGCCTAACCCCCAGCGAGGTAGTGACGAGGCTAGGACCAGAGTCCAAATAAATCTGTGCAGTTATACATATATATACAGCGGAAAGATAGACGGAAACAAACAATTAAAACTGGGGAGGGGAAACATGCTTCGGGGAATAACAGATAAGGCAGAATCTCAATAAAATAATAAGGAAACCAAAATTTAACTTCTAACAAGGACAAGAAAAATAAAGGCAAATTTCACTTTCAGTTTATATCTTGTTGCAGGCGTGCAACCTGATCCCATTTCTCATATCTTGTGGTAGGCATACCACCCGCTCCCATTTCATTAAATCTCGTGGTAGGCGTACCACGCGCTCCCATTTCATCAAACCTCGTGGTAGGCGTACCACCCGCTCCCATTTCATCTTATCTTGTGGTAGGCGTACCACCCGCTCCCATTTCATCATATCTTGTGGTAGGCGTACCACCCGCTCCCATTTCATTAAATCTCGTGGTAGGCGTACCACCCGCTCCCATTTACAGCATATCTTGTGGTAGGCGTACCACCCGCTCCCATTTCATTAAATCTCGTGGTAGGCGTACCACCCGCTCCCATTTCATTAAATCTCGTGGTAGGCGTACCACCCGCTCCCATTTACAAGCCATCATAAAATCACAAGGAATCCCCGCAAGGGAACAAACAATATAATAACTTCCCGGCAAGGGAGCAACAATATCGAAACAATCATCCCAGCAAGGGAAAATCAGCTATACTCAATCCCAACTCAACTTCTACTCAACTCAATTAATACCAATACTCAATCATAAACAAAATCCACGAGAATAAACTAAATCTTTGCTCAATATCGAGAATCATCAAATAAAGCATCCGTAGTAACATTTAAGAACACAACAACTATCAATTTAAGACTCACGGTCATGCTCGACTCCAACATATAGATACCTGTCACCATGCTCATACGTCGTACTCAACAAGAAGCAATTAACAAATAGGACTCAACTCCTAATCTCTCAAGCTAAGGTTAGACCGAATACTTACCTCGATGCCTCGAACACAACTCAAGTTTTAATTATAGTTTTACCCCTTGATTCCTCCGCCAATTCACTCGTATCTAGCCACAAGTTACTTAATTACATCAATAAACGCTAAATGAATCAATTTGAATGCATGAAAATGAGTTTACCAAAGTTTTACCCAAAAAGTCAAAATAGCCCCCGGGTCCACGTGGTCAAAACGCGAGGTTCGAACCAAAAGCCGATTACCTATTCCCCCACGAGCTCAAATATGTAATTTGTTTTGAAATCGTACCTCAAATCGAGGTCCAAATCCCCAATTTTTGAAAAACCTAGGTTCTACCCCAAACACTCATTTTCCCCCATGAAAATCATTGGTTTGAAGTTGAAATCAGAATGATTGAAGAAAACTAGTTTAAAACGACTTACAATTGATTTAGAGAAGAAAGATTGTTTGAAAAAATCGCCTCTTATGTTTATGGGGTTTGAAAAATGAAAATAAGTGAAAATCCCAACTATTTATACCCCTCTCAGACCCTCTGTGCGGACCGCACAAAATGGACTGCGGTCGCACAACCCTTCCTGAGGATACTACAGTCCAGTGCCCCTGTGCGGACCGCACAAAGTCGACTGCGACCGCACAGCAGCGCCCCTGTGCGGACCGCACAAAGTCGACTGCGGCCGCACGGCCCTACACCGCGCACCGCACAAAGTCGACCACGGACCGCACTGGCAGGTTCAGAGGCCTGCAACTTCTGGCTTTAAGCCTAAAACATCCCGGAACCTACCTGAAACTCACCCGAGCCCTCGGAACTCCAAACCGAGCGCACACAAAACCTCAAAAATATCCTACGGACTTATTCATGTAATCAAATCATCAAAATAACATCACGAACATCAACTTAAATCTCGAGATCAATGAAATTTTCTCAAAACTTCTTTAAACATCATTTTTGCGATTTAAGTCCGAATCACGTCATATGACATCCGTTTTTCACCAAATTCCACAGGAATGTCTTAAATCATATATAAGACTTGTACCGGGCGTCGGAACCAAAATACGGGCTCGCTACCACCATGTTCTAAGCAAATTTCATTTCAAATTTCTTTAAACAATTTCAGAAAATAATTTTCTTTAAAAATTTTGTTTCTCGGGCTTGGAACCTCGGAATCCGATTCCGGGCATACGCCCAAGTCCTGTATTTTCCTACGGACCCTCCAAGACCATCAAATCACGGGTCCGAGTCCGTTTACCCAAAACGTTGACCGAAGTCAAATTTATTTATTTTACAGTCAAAGCTTATCATTTTTCACATATTTTTACATTTAAGCTTTCCGGCTACGCGCCCGGACTGCGCACGCAAATCGAGGTGGTGCTAAGGGAGGTTTCTAAAGCCTCGAAACGTAAAATTTCATTGCAACACAAGTACAAAGACATCCTTGGACCTTTAATAAAAGCTTCATTCGACAATATTTTAAATAACAAAAATTTTGGATACAATATAAATAACATTTTCTAAAAGTTTGTATTATACGTATATACAATATGTAAAATAATATAAAATATAAACGTCAAACTTGGAAATAGGAAATAAAGCATTAAGACCAATAGTAGTATCAATAGTGTTTGGCTGATGACGACAAAGTGAAAATTACTGCTACTCCAATTAGTGTATATTGGAAGTTGCCTCGTAATATAAGCTTTCAAAAAGGCATAGTAATTTACTTAAAAGACTGTCCTAAAGAAAAAGACAAGCAATCTTTTTCATAAAAGAACACCTCATTGGGCAAAATTCACATCACTTCTAATGGGGTCTTTGCCCCACTGATAGCAATAGTGTCGGAACTTCCACATATTGTACGACTCATTTTGACCATATCTATAAAGGTTTTAAAAAGTTGCATCACTTGCAACTTGCAAGGGGCCGGAGCACGAGTTGCAAACGGGCGATTTGGGTTAAATATTGTTCGAGTAAAAAATGTGTAATGAAAAAATGGATAAATTATTTAATCCGATTTATATTTAATACGGATAAAAAATGAAGTAATCTTACCCATATTATCTATGACTTCTTGCATATGATTACTTTTGGGAGAATTTTTAGTTTCCCTAACTTGTGGAACCCCCAATTTGAGGCATTAAAATGTAAAAGTTAGACTCATTGGTTATCTATTTTCTAAATAGATAATATGGTTCTTATCCATATTTGATCCGTTTTTAAAAAGTTCATTATTCAATCAATTTTTAATGGATAATATGGGTGGTTAATTGTTTTCTTTTAACCATTTTGCCACACTTGGTCCAGAGGTAGAGTTTCAATACTGATTCGATCAAATTCAATCATTTAATTTAATTAAAATTTTATATTTATTTTAAAATTTTAGTTTATATATAGTATAAATTAGTAATTTAAAGTTCAATAACTTAAAATAATTAAATATTTGAATTTAATTATATACCTAAAATTCTGGCTTCATCAATCATATAATCTTATTATTAGATGAATTTCTCTTTTGAAAATTTAATAGGGACCATTTGCAACTTCTCTTGGTCCATTTGTGTGATGGTTTAATTATGTTTTATGTCTTATGTGAGTTTTCAAGGGTGCCCTATATGTACGGAAGTATGAAAATGATGTAAAATTCCTATACGTGTTGAAGAGAAATTGATAAGGGAATTATAGGATAACTAGTAAACTTACCCGCGCTTTGCACGGGATTTAAGAAACATCAATAAAATTTAAAAAATTATCGAGTTAATAACAAATGTAGATATTATTCTTCTTTTTATGAGAAAGAAAATCGTCAATAAATAAAATACATTTGGTTTAATTTATAAATTTAATTTAATTATAGCAAATAATCTATGTGATGTATAGTTAACTGTATATTATTAATGAATATTACTTAAGTTTTATCTAATTAAGAAAGTCCAAGACTAAGAAAAATAAAAACTAAAATTAAAATAAAAGTTGCATAGATTCTTAAAACTACTAATTACACAAATAAAATAAATTAAATTATTGTTAGTTGTATATTGAGAAGCTGAAAAATTTCTATGAGAAAAAATATATACTTTTTCACAAAAAATTATTAGGAAGACCTCCTCCTTTTACCTTGCAATATAAATGTTAAAACCTTTATTCTGTTAATTTATTGTATTATTTTGGTAGTTAAAGCATGCTTTTATGGGATACATTTAATTGAGTAACTGTAACATTAAACTAGAGATAATGACACACTTTAAAGAATAAAATTCACTAAGCATTCACAGGATCATTTAATTTTTTTAATAAAAAAATCTTTCAATACACTTAATAAAATAAGAATCAAAACTAACTGTGTGTAAATCCTAACATTAGAATAATTAGTATTATTTGCAAGTTGATTATGAACCTCACTAAGTCTACAATCATTAATAGTATAACACGAAAATAAAAAATACATTATTTTATAAAGTTAATAATTCATTGTCTAGTGATTTTTAAACTACTGAAAGCCTACTCCCTTCACAGTGTTAAAAATTTTGATCGTTAATAACTTATTATTACATGTGATTTCTTAATTAATTAGATTATATTATATGTTAACTTAAAGTTATCTATAAATTGTCAATGTCATAGATTAATGCCTAGTCAATTGAACGTTTAAATTTTTTGGCACAACCTTCATAACACAAATAAAGCTTTTACGATGATGGTGGTAGAATTATCTTCGTTCCTCAAAAAAGGTCACGACGCCACATTTTTTCTTTGTGGGGCCATTCTTCTTTTGTTCTCATTCTTATTTGCTTTGGTTTCTTTCTTTTTCTTTTGAACACCAAAAATAAATAAATCATTGAGTATTATGAAAAGGTGGAAAGAAATTTACAAAACCCATTTGAAAAAAATTTAAGGAGTGTTAGAAGAGAAACAACTTCAAAAAAAGAAAAACAATTCAAAAAAGTTCATTAAAGAAGAGAAACAGAGGCAAAAAGAATTAAGAACATATAGAAAAATATATTTATAAAAATGATAAATTTATATATAACAGGAAAAGAAAAATACATTAGAATCTCACTTCGATATCGGAGAAAATCACAACTCAAAGTTATTGCAATTGTAGAGTATGAATATATACAACAAAACAGATATCAAAATCTCTATATATTATTTGAAAAAAATCACGACTTCAACTTATACAACATAAACCTAAAGATGACAAAATCAAAGACCATTAATGAGAATTGTGAAATATGCTTTACTTCGATCTTCACCTCATTATTTGGCACTTCCTCTTAAACATTCTTCTTAAGATTCACATCTATATGGAATATCTTCGTGCATTTATCTTAAACAAAAAACAAAGAATAGAAATCATACCATACCTTAGTATAATTTTTCTTTTCCACTACAGCCTTTGACATAGAGATAGCTCAAACCATTACAAGCAAAATATAAAGTTAGTATCAATCATATTTGTTCAAAACATAGAAGTCCTTATATAGGTACATATGGAGGAACATATAATAAATTGTCATAAACTTACATATTAAATATTTAGAGGTTATGAATATGAAAGGCATGGGAGTTATTGAGATTATTAAAAATATAGTTATGGAGATAAAGAGTTGTGAGTTATGAAGATAGAATTTTTAATATAAAATAAATGAAAAAAATGATGAAAAACCCAAAAAAGGAGAAAAAAGCTAAATGTGTTTCTTGGCTTAAGAGAGGTACCACCTCACTTTTCTATTACCCACTTTTATATATATAGATTTAGAATACACAAAAGAATACACTACAATCATTTCTCCCTCTAGTTAATGGAGGTTAACATAATAAACCTTCCCTTCAGTTAAGGTCGGTAAGTGGGCCGGGACAGTCCAAACGAGCCGGTCTCGTGGGCCGTGATCCCGGTCCCAATCTGGTTCCTAAATAAATAGTTTAAACAATCCCGGGCTAAACGTATTTTTTGTAGAAACCGGCATGGGACCGGGCCCACTAGCTCATAGTCTCGGGCTAAACGGGACGGGCTCGCATTCCAAACGGGCTAAATAGGCCCAATGGCTATAAAAAAATTGGCTATTTTTTAAATAATTTTCAGATTATGGTCGTTGGTCTAACGGCTAATTTTCAAAAATAGCCGTTGGGACCGTTTGACTTGCAAATTGCATACAAGGTACACACTAATTTTTGAATTGAAATTTAAACTTCTAATTTGAATTGAATTTTTTTTGAATTAAATACAACTTAAAGACAAAATATTATTAAAAACATATTCAAAGCAATGCCTTGTAACTTTATTATAGCAATAAAAAATATAGCAACATCTTTCTTAATCTTCCTCCCCCTTGTGGAATGAGCACATCAAGGTGCAATACTATCGTTGAGAAGAAAAAGGAACTAATTAAGAAGTGCCAAAAATACAAGTTACATGCTAAATTTTGAATTCAAATTTAAATTCCTAATTTGTAAGTTATTGTGATGGAAAACAAACTTGCAAATATAATATTTAATATATTCTAAAGATGTGACGACTTGGACGGTCTTCTCATGAGTTACCGCTCTGTTTTTTCTATTTCTGCATCTTTATGCTTTGTTTATCCGTGTTATATGGTCTCGGGTTGGTCGGATCGAATCCGAAATGATTTTGGTAAGGTTTGAGACACTTAGTCTCTTTTGAGGAAGCTTGAGTTGGAAAAGTTAACCAGATATTGACTTATGTGTTATAGGGCTCGGATGCAAGTTCCGATGGTTCAGTTAGCTTCGGGAGGTGATTTGGGACTTAGGAGTGCGATCAGAATGAGTTTTGGGGATTTGTAGTAGATTTAGGCTTGAATTGGCGAAATTGATATTTTGGCGATTTTCGGTTGGTAGGCGAGATTTTGATGTAGGAGTCGGAATGGGATTCCGAGAGTTGCAATAGTTCCGTGATGTCATTTGGGATGTGTGTGCAAAATTTCAGGTCATTCGGACGTGGTTTGGTTGGGTTTTTGATCAAAAGCGAAATTTGGAAGATTTTTTTTAAAGTTTGACTTGAATCCGATGTGTTTTGGTTGATTTGATGATGTTTGAGGTGTTTGAAGATTTGGTACAAGTTTGAATAAGGTATTAGGATTTTTTTGTGCTTTTGGTTGAGGTCTCGGGGGCCTCGGGGTGATTTCGGATGGTTGACGGGAAGTTTGAGACTTTGTTCGCATGTGTGGGCATTTAGTCGCAGAAGCGAAAAGGGGCTGATGAGCAGCGACCGCAGAAGCGGTTAGGGTGACCGCATCTGCGATGTCGCAGATGCGGGTATGTGACCGCATATGCGGACTAAGGTGAGGTAAGTGATTTTCGCAGAAGCGGAGGAAGAACCGCATATGCGGTACCGCATAAGCGGGTCTTGAGCCGCAGATACGAAAATGTCTGTGCAGAAGGTATAAATTATGTCCTTCGCGAATTTTAGCTAATTTCACCATTTTATCTCGGATTTGGAGCTTTTTGGACGATTTGAAAGAGGGATTTCAAGGGAACTTCATTGAGGTAAGGAATTTGGACCTAAAACTCGTTTCTATGTTATTATTGCATGGATTAAAGCTAGAAATCATGGAAATTAAGGGTGAAATTTGGGGAAACTAGGCCTTGGAAACTTAGACCTTTGCTTGGGGATTTGAAGGACCATTTGAGGTCAGATTTCAGAACTTTTGATATGTATAAACTCATGAGGAGATAAGGAATCCGTTGATGAAAAAATTATCGAATTCCGAGACGTGGGCCCGGGGGTCGGGTTTTGGTAATTTCGGGATTTGTGTTGTATTTTGATTATTTTGCTTGGGCTTCGTTTCCTTAGCATATTTTGACGTCGTGATTCTAATTTTAGATAGATTCAATGCGAGTGGAGGCCAATTTGAGGGGCAAAGGTATCGCAAACTAGAGATTTGACCGGTTCGAGGTGAGTAATGATTGTAAATGTTGTCCTGAGGGTATGAAACCCCAGATATCACATCGTTGTGCTATATTGAGGTGACACACAGGCTAGATGACGAGCATGGGGTTGTGCACTGTTGGGGATTGGGACTTAGTCCATCCCGAATGATTGTTTTACCGCGTATTTGACTAAAAATTGTTTGCTATCATCATGTTTTGGGCTAAATGCCATATTTGGGTCTTTGCCAACTATTTGAACCCTTAGGGTATATTTACTGGTATTTCCTCACTGTTTTAGATAAGAGGGTTTGCTATGATGGTAAGCAACCCCCACTTCCAACCGAGAGGTTGTGAGTTCGAGTCTCCCCAAGAGCAAGGTGGGAAGTTCTTGGAGGGAAGGATGCCGGAGGTCTATTTGGAAACAGCCTCTCTATCTTAGGGTAGGGGTAAGGTCAGCGTACACACTACCCTCCCCAGACCCCACTAAGTGGGATTATACTGGGTTGTTGTTGTTGTTCCTCACTGTTTTGACTTTATACTTGAACTCAGTCATGTTATATTTCACTGTTTTCGTACTCAGCCATGTTTACTATGTTTTAAATACTCAAATGATCTTTTAAATGATAATTGGGCTGAAAATCACTATTTTACTGTTGCTCGAGGGGCTTGTGAGGATTTCGATTGAGTAAGGTCGAGGACCTATGTTATGAGGAAACATTTTATATTGATTATGAGGCCGAGTGCCTGAGATATGTATGCCACAAGGTGGCTTGATTGATATGAGGCCGATGGCCTAGTGATGATGCCACGAGGTGGCTTGATATTGTGCTTGGTCCGTAAGGGGCCCCTCTAGGAGTCTGTACACCCCCAGTGAGCGCGGGTACCCATTATGATATGAGATTGATCCCGAGGGGCTGGTATTATTCTGAGATGTTGCCTGAAGGGCTGGTACTGTTCTGAGATGTTGCCCGAAGGGCTGGTACTGTTCTGAGATGTTGCCCGAGGGACGAACCTTTATGTGTTTATTTTTCATAATTGACTGTCAATGACCTGCTTATTTGTTGAAAAAGGCTTTTCAGGAAGTAAATTTGAGTTAAAGGATTTTTACCTATCTTTTCACTGGTTTACTGATTTAAAAGGGTTTTCACTGCTTCATTATAACATGCTGTTGTGCCTTACGTGATTTCCTGCTTTCAGTCTTTATTTATGATTATTACTCACTGAGTTGGAGTACTCACTTTACTCCCTGCACCCTGTGTGCAGATTCAGGCGTATCTGGTCCTGCTCCCGAGTACTGATCATTCTGGCTTAGGCAGATCCGAGGGGTCTCTAGGTAGCTGTTGGCGTTCGCAGATCGGAGCTCTTACCTATCTTACTTCTTCATGTTCTTAGTTCCTATATTAAACTCTGTAGTTTGATTTGTAATATTCTGGATTGTTTAGATGCTCATGACTAGTGGCACCTGGTATCGGGCTGTGTTGGGTTAGTTTTCACAAATTATGCTATTATCTGTTAACTTTGGATTATCTTATCATGATTTAGATTTATTTCTTATGGTTTAACTATTAATAATTGGATATGGGAAGTGTCGTCTGGCCTTGTCTTCACGAGAGGCGCCATCACGACCGGGTTTGGGTTTAGAGTCGTGACAAGTTGGTATCAGAGCCTAGGTTACATAGGTCTCACGAGTCATGAGCAGGTTTAGTAGAGTCTCGCGGATCGGTACAGAGATATCTGTATTTATCCTCGAGAGGCTGCAGAACCTTTGGGAAAAACTTCACATTCTTGAATTCTTCTCGTGCGTCCTTGATTCAGCTTGAAAAGTAACTCTTTAAATTCCTTCCACGCGTTCGTATGCGCTCATGAGCGCTCAGTATCGGATATGCATCAATGGCTTGTGATTCCCTGATCGAGGGCGAGATGTGATCTCTGTGTGTTTATGTTGGGCTAGTCTAGAGGACTCGAGGCCAGATTGTTGCCTATAGCTTGAGCCTTGAGCTGTTGATTTCGTGAGCGCGTGTTTCTGGATCCATATGTTCTGTTATGTCCCTATTAAGGGAGGTGATGACTGGATAGTTATGTGATGAGTGTGATGTGACTGCGAGATGTATTCATGTGATTTGGAAGCGACAAGAAGGGTTGGCTGGAGGACAGAAGGACTATTAGGTGCTCAATTTTCATCTTGATTTGAGATATAGCCCCGAGTTATAGGTGTGTGAAGAATCTTTTCCTGTTTCCTAGTTAGGAGTAGGGTAAATTTCATGTTGTGGTCTAAGTTCAGACTCAAGAAGTTTAAGTGACTGCGTAATGTTTATGACGGTGGAAGGTATACAAAAATGTTACTTTGAGGCAAAGCAGGTGGGGTTATCTCCTGCGGATTGTTTTGAAGTTTACGTAATCCCTTGTGTCATTTATTGGAAGATCTCTATTACCAGGGAAATATATGTTTTACAATTTGAATTTGGGTTGCTGAAGAGAGTAGGCTTGACTACTACGAGAGTGAATGTGAGATTTGCAGAAGATATAAAGCACTAGATGGTCTGTGTTCCACGAGCTTATAAAGGATTGAGTTTAATCTCACTATGGTATTATGGCAGCAATAAAGTATATGCATTATGAGTTATTGTGTATGTTTTGGTCTATGGCTTCGAGCCAAGTGGGGAAGTCCACTATTAATTTGTCGATTGCACGGTTATGTGCTATGTTGGTTCCAGTTTGAGGTGTGTGGGTGAATCAGTCATCGGCTTCAGCGCCAGTTACTTCACCACCACCCGCCCAGCCAGCTAGGGGTGGAGGTCAGCTAGCTAGGGGTCTCCCTAGAGGGGGAGGTCGATCAGGTAGCGGTCAGGCCCATTTCTATGCACTTCCGGGCAGGCCCGATGCTATTGCTTCAGATGCGGTTATTATAAGTATTGTTTCAGTCTGCCACAGAGATGCCTCTGTATTATTTGATCCCGGTTCCACCTTTTCTTATGGGTCATCATGCTTTTCTCATTATTTGGGTACGCCCCGTGAGTTTCTTGTTTCACCTATTCATGTATCTACCCCGGTAGGCGATACTGTTGTTGTATACCGTGTGTACCGGTAGTTTGTGGTGATTATTGGGGGTCAGGAGACCCGTGTGGATCTTTTAATATTGTGTATGGTGGATTTCGATGTCATTTTGGGCATGGATTAGCTATCTTCGTGTCATTCTATTCTAGACTGTCATGCTAACATAGTCACACTGGCTATACCGGGTGTGCCACGGATCGAGTGGCGAGGTGTGACTGATTATGTTCCTAGTAGAGTGATCTTATTTTTGAAAGCTCAGCATATGGTTGGGAAGGGTTGTCTTTCGTATCTAGCCTTTGTAAGGGATGTCGATGTTGAGACTCCCAGTATTGATTCTGTTCCAGTTGTGAGGGATTTTCCCGATGTATTTCTGCAGACCTGTCGGGCATGCCACCGGACAAGGATATTGATTTTGGTATTGACCTGGTGCCGGTCACTCAGCCCATTTCTATTCTGCCATATCGTATGGCACCATCGGAGTTGAAGGAATTAAAGGAGCAGCTTCAGGAACTCCTTGATAAAGGGTTTATTCAGCCTAGTGTGTCACCTTGGGGTGCGCCGGTTCTATTTGTGAAGAAGAAGGATGTCACTATGAAGATGTGCATTGATTATAGGAAATTGAACAAGGTAACAATTAAGACAAGTATCCTTTGCCTCGCATTGATGATTTATTCGACCAGCTTCAGGGAGTGAGAGTGTTCTCCAAGATTGATCTCCATTAAGGTTATCACTAGTTGAAGATCAGGGACTCGGATGTTCTTAAGACAGCTTTCAGGACCCGATATGGTCATTATGAGTTCTTGGTGATGTCTTTTGGGCTGACCAATGACCTAGCAACGTTCATGCACTTGATGAACAATGTGTTTCGGCCTTATCTCGACTCGTTTGTCATAGTCTTGATTGATGATATTCTGGTACATTCGCGTAGTCAGGAGGAGCATGCAGAGCATTTGAGAGTTGTGTTGGAGAGATTGAGGGAGGAGAGGCTTTATGCAAAATTCTCCAAGTGTGAGTTTTGGCTCAGTTCAGAGGCTTTCTTGAGGCACATGGTGTCTAGCAAGGGTATTTAGGTTGATCCGAAGAAGATAGAGGCAGTACAGAGTTGGCCCAAACCGTCCTCAGCCACAGAGATTCGCAGCTTTCTTGGTTTGGCGGGTTATTATCCCCATTTTTTTAGGGATTCTCATCTATCACATCGCCCTTGACCAAGTTGACTCAGAAGGGTGCTTCATTTGTATGGTCGGACGAGTGTGAGGAGAGGTTTCAAAAGCTCAAGACAACTTTGACCACAGCTCCAATGTTAATTTTTCCATCAGTTTCAGGTTCATATACTGTGTATTGTGATGCTTCGAGAGTTGGTATTGGTTGTGTATTGATGCAGGAGAGTATAGTTATTGCTTATTTTTCTCGTCAGTTGAAGCCCCATGAGAAGAACTACCCCGTTCATGATTTAGAGTTGGCTGCCATAGTTCACGCGTTGAAGATTTGGAGACATTACTTATACGGTGTGTCTTGTGAGGTGTTCACTAATCATCGTAGCCTCCAGCACTTGTTCAAGCAGAAGGATCTTAATTTGAGGCAGCGGAGATGGTTGGAGTTGCTTAAGGATTATGATATCACTATACTGTACCATCCGGGAAAGGCCAATATGGTGGCTAATGCTTTGAGCCAAAAGGCAGTGAGTATGGGGAGTTTGGCATATATTCTAGTTGGGGAGAGACCTCTTGCAGTTGATGTTCAGGCCTTGGCCAATCGGTTCGTGAGGTTCGACATTTCGGAGCCCAGTCGGGTATTGGCTTGTGTGGTTTCTCGGTCTTCCTTATATGATCGCATCAGAGAGCGCCGGTATAATGATCCGCATTTGCTTGTCCTTAAGGACAGAGTTCAGCACGATGATGCTAGAAATGTTACCATTGGTGATGATGGGGTGTTGAGTATGTAGGGCCGGATTTGTGTGCCCCATGTGGATGGGCTTTGGGAGTTGATTCTGGAGGAGGCCCATAGCTCGCGGTATTCCATTCATCCGGATGCCGCGAAGATGTATCAGGATTTGAGGCAGCACTATTGGTGGCAGAGAATGAAGAAAGACATTGTGGGATTTGTAGCTCGGTGTCTCAATTGTCAGCAGGTGAAATATGAGCATCAGAGACCAGGTGGCTTACTTCAGCGGATAGATATTCTAGAGTGGAAGTGGGAGAGGATCACTATGGACTTTGTAGTTGTACTTCCACGAACCTTGAGGAAGTTCGATGCTATTTGGGTAATTGTGGATCGGCTGACCAAGTCCGCGTACTTCATTCCTGTGTGTACTACTTATTCTTCTGAGCGGTTGGCAGAGATCTATATCTGGAAGATTGTTCGGTTGCATGGTGTCCCAGTTTCCATCATTTCAGATAGGGGCGCTCAGTTTACATCGTAGTTTTGGAGGTCTGTGCAGCGAGAGTTGGGTACTCAGGTTGAGTTGAGCACAACTTTTCACCCTCAGACGGACGGGCAGTTCGAACACACTATTTAGATATTAGAGGACATGTTGTGTGCTTGTGTCATTGATTTCGGAGGGTCATGGGATCAGTTCCTACTGCTTGCGGAGTTTGCTTATAACAACAGCTACCAGTCGAGTATTCAGATAGCTCCATATGAGGCTTTGTATGGGAGGCGGTGTAGATCTCCAGTTGGTTGGTTCGAGCTTGGTGAGGTTAGACTATTGGGGACAGACTTATTGCAGGATGCTTTAGAAAAGGTGAAGGTGATTTAGGAGAGGCTTCATACAACACAGTTAAGGCAAAAGAGTTATGCTGACAGGAAGGTTCGAGATGTGTCCTACATGGTTGGTGAGAAGGTTTTGTTGAAGGTTTCACCCATGAAGGGTGTTATGAGATTTGTGAAGAAAGGTAAATTGAGTCCTCGGTTCATTGGGCCTTTTGAGGTGCTTTGGAGGATTGGGGAGGTGGCTTATGAGCTTGCTTTGCCACCCAGCTTGTCGAGTGTGCATCCGGTATTTTATGTTTCTATGCTCTGGAAGTATATTGGGGACCCGTCTCATGTTTTGGATTTCAGCACGGTTCAGTTGGATGATAATTTGACTTATGATGTGGAGCCAGTAGCTATTTTGGGTCGGCAGGTTCGGAAGTTGATGTCAAAGGATATAACTTCAGTGAAAGTGCAGTGGAGAGGCCGGCCCATGGAGGAGGATACCTGGGAGACCGAGCGAGAGATGCGGAGTAGATATCCTCACTTGTTTGAGGCTTTAGGTATGTTTCTTGATTCGTTCGCGGACGAACGTTTGTTTAAGTCAGGGTGATTTCGGATGGTTGACGGGAAGTTTGAGACTTTGTTCGCATGTGCGGGCATTTAGTCGCATAAGCGAAAAGGGGCTTGATGAGCAGCGACCGCAGAAGCGGTTAGGATGACCGCATCTGCGATGTCGCAGATGCGGGTATGTGACCATAGATGCGGACTAAGGGGAGGTAAGTGATTTCCGCAGAAGCGGGTATTGGGCCGCAGATGCGAAAATGTCTGGGCAGAAGGTATAAATTGTGGCCTTCGCGAATTTTAGCTAATTTCACCATTTTTATCTCGGCTTTGGAGCTTTTTGGATGATTTGAAAGAGGGATTTCAGGGGAACTTCATTGAAGTAAGGAATTTGGACCTAAAACTCGTTCCTATGTGTCACAACCCAGAATTTCCACCATCGGGAGTCGTGATGGCGCCTACTCATAGAAGCTAGGCAAGACACAAACTTAGAAATCTTTAACTCTTCTATTTTAATCCTTTTTACAACTTATATTAACAAGTGATAAACATCTAATTGACAGCGGAATACGAGATTTAAGCGGAAGTCTTAAATAATTATAAAACCAAAATGTTTCGAAAGTCAACACATGCCTCTACCCAGAAACTGGTGTCACAATATCCACGAACTACTAAGAGTACTACACACAATAGTTTGAAGGAAAAATAACATTGTTTATCTCGGATACATGAGATAACAGAACATAGTAAAAAATTGAGGAGACGCCGGGCCTACGGACGCCTGCAAGGCTACCTCAGTGTCTCGGTGGACTAAAGGCTGGCTCCCCTACTGTTGCTGATCAAATTCTACTCTGGTATCTGCACATAGTGCAGAGTGTAGTGTCAGCACAACCGACCCCATGTGCTGGTAAGTGTCTGGCCTAACCCCGGCGAGGTAGTGACGAGGCTAGGACCAAACTCTAGATAAACCTGTGTGGTTATATAATATACAGCAGAAATATAAACAGGTAATAACAATTTAAAAGGGAGGAGGAAAACATGCTTCGGGGAATAACAGATAAGGTAGAATCTCAATAAAATTATAAGGAATCCGAAATTTAACTTCTAACAAGGATAAGGAAAATAAAGGCAAATTTCACTTTCAGTTTACATCTTGTTGCAGGCGTGCAACCCGATCCCATTTCTAATATCTTATGGTAGGCGTACCACCCGCTCCCATTTCATTAAATCTCGTGGTAGGCGTACCACCCGCTCCCATTTCATCATATCTTGTGGTAGGTGTACCACCCGCTCCCATTTCATCATATCTTGTGGTAGGCGTACCACCCGCTCCCATTTCATTCTAGCGCTCCCATTTCATTATATCTTGTGGTAGGCGTACCACCCGCTCTCATTTCATCATATCTTGTGATAGGCGTACCACCCGCTCCCGTTTACAAGCCAATAACAATCACAAGGAATCCCGACAAGGGTAAAAGAGCAATATAATAACTTCCCGGCAAGGAAACAATGATATTTCAACAATATCCCCGCGAGGGAACAATAATATCAAACAAACATCCCGGCAAGGGAACAATACTATCAAAACAAACATCACAGCAAGGGATCATTAATATCAAACTAACATCCCGACAAGGGAACAATGGTGATAATAACATATGAAGCGCAATAAACCACAACGGAGTCCTAACAATTATAATACAAGACTCACGGGCATGCTTGACACCAACGTATAGATACTCGTCACCATGCCTATACGTCGTACTCCACACTTAACATGTAGCAAATAAGACACAACTCCTAATCCCTCAAGCTAAGGTTATACCAAACACTTACCTCGATGCCTCGAACATAACTCAAGTTTCAATTATAGCTTTACCCCTTGATTCCTCCGCCAATTCGCTCGTATCTAGTCACAAGTTACTTAATTATATCAATAAACGCTAAATGAATCAATTTGAATGCATGAAAATGAGTTTTCTGAAGTTTTTACACAAAAGGTCAAAATTGCCCCGGGCCCACGTGGTCAAAACCCGAGGTTCGAACCAAAACCCGATTACACATTCCCCCACGAGCTCAAATATGTAATTTCTTTTGAAATCGGACCTCAAATCGAGGTCCAAATCCCCAAATTTTGAAAAACCTAGGTTCTACCCAAAACACCCAATTTTCCCCTATGAAAATCATTGATTTGAAGTTGAAATCATGTTAAAAGATGTTAATGATTGACGAAAACTAGTTAAAAAATGACTTACAATTGATTTGGAGAAGAAAGGTTGTTTGAAAAATCGCCTCTTATGTTTTTTTTTTGGGGTTTTGAAAAATGAAAAATAACTGAAAATCCCGTCTATTTATATTATTCTCAGGTACCCTATGCGGACCGCACAAAATGGACCGCGGCCGCATAGTCCTTCCTGAGGGTACTGCAGTCCAGAGCCCTGTGCGGACCGCACAAACCGACCGCGACCGCACAGCCCAGTGAAAAGCTTTGCGGACCACACAAAATTGACCGCAACCCCACAGTCTCCACTGCGCACCGCACGAACCTCACGCGGACCGCACTGGCCCTTTTGCGGTCGCACACGATTTCTCGCGGACCGCACTAGCGGGTTCAGAGACCTGCAAATTTCTCTGAACATGCAACAACTGTGTTTTTAGACCTAAGGCATCCCGGAACCTACCTAAAACTCACCCGAGCCCCCGGGGCTCCTAACCAAACATACGTACTAACTCAATAACATCATACGAATTTATCCGTGCGTTCAAATCGCCAAAATAACCTCAATACCAACGAATTAAACCTCAAAATCAAAGAATTTCTCTCAAACTCCGTCAAGTATCAATTTTAGCAATTTAAGTCTGAATCACGTCAAATTCGATTCCGGGCGTACGCCCAAGTCCCATATTTTCCTATGGACCCTCCGGGACCGTCGAATCACGGATTTGGGTCCGTTTACCCAAAATATTGACCGAAGTCAACTAATTCATTTTATAACCAAATTTTATCATTTTTCACAGAATTTCATATTTAAGCTTTCTGGCTACGCGCCCGGACTATGCATGCAAATTGAGGTGACTCTAAATGAGGTTTTCAATGCCTCAAAACAAAGAATTTCGCTTTTAAACAAGTGATGACCTTTTTGGGACATCATACTATGCTATTATTACACAGATTAAAGCTATAAATCATGGAAATTAAGGGTGAAAATTGGGGAAACTAGGGCTTGGAAACTTAGACCTTTGATTGGGGATTTGAAGGACCATTTGATATTGGATTTTAGAAATTTTGATATGTATGAACTCGTGATGAGATAAGGAATACGTTGATGTAAAAATTATCGAATTCTGAGACGTGGGCCCGGGGGTCGGGTTTTGGTAATTTCGGGATTTGTGTCATATTTTTATTATTTTGCTTGGGCTTCGTTTCCTTAGCCTATTTTGATGCTGCGATTTTGATTTTGGATAGACTCGACGCGAGTGGAGGCCAATTCGAGGGGCAAAGGTGTCACGAGCTAGAGATTTGATCGGTTCGAGGTGAGTAATGATTGTAAATGTTGTCCTAAGGGTATGAAACCCCGGATTTCACATCGGTGTGCTATATTGAGGCTATGCTCACGCTAGATGACGAGCGTGGGGTCATGCACTGTTGGGGATTGAGACATAGTCCATCCTGAATGATTGTTTTATCGCATATTTGACTGAAAATTATTTGCTATCATCATGTTTTGGGCTAAATGCCATATTTGGGCCTCGTGCCAACTATTTGAACCCTTAGGGGATTTTTACTTGTATTTCCTCACTGTTTTGACTTTATACTTGAACTCAGTCATGTTATATTTCATTGTTTTCGTACTTATCCATGTTTACTATGTTTTAAATACTTAAATGATCTTTTAAATGATAATTGAGCTGAGAATCACTGTTTTACTGTTGCCTGAGGGGCTTGTGAGGATTTTGACTGAGTAAGGCCGAGGGCCTATATTGTGAGGAAACATTTGATACTGATTATGAGGCCGAGGGCCTGAGATATGTATTCCACGAGGTGTCTTGATTGATACGAGGCTGAGGGCCTAGTGATGATGCCACGAGGTGGCTTGATATTGCGCTTGGGCCGTAAGGGGCCCTTCTAGGAGTCTATACACACCCAGTGAGCGCGGGTACCCATTGTGATATGAGATTGAGCCCTAGGGGCTAGTATTGTTCTGAGATGTTGCCCGAGGGGCTGATACTGTTCTGAGATATTGCCCAAAGGGCGAAGTCGTTGATACTGTGCCCGAGGGATGAACCTTTATGTGTTTATTTTTTATAATTGATTGTCAATTACCTGCTTAATTGTAGAAAAAGGCTTTTCAGGAAGTAAATTTGAGTTAAAGGATTTTACCTATCTTTCACTGGTTTACTATTTTAAAAGGGTTTTCACTGCTTCATTATAGCATGTTGTTGTGCCTTACATGATTTCATGCTTTCAGTCTTTATTTATGATTATTACTCACTGAGTTGGAGTACCCATTTTACTCCGTGCACCCTATGTGCAGATTCAGGCGTATCTGGTCCCACTCCCGAGTGCTGATCATTCCGGCTCAGGCGGATCCGAGGGGTCTCTAGGTAGCTGTTGGCATTCGTAGCCAGGAGCTCTTCCCTATGTTACTTCTTCATATTCTTAGTTCCTGTATTAAATCTGCAGTTTGATTTGTAGTATTCCGGATTGTTTAGATACTCATGACTAGTGACACCACAGTATTGGGTTGTGCTGGTTATTTTCCGCGAATTATGCTATTATCTGTGAACTTTGGATTATCTTATCATGCTTTAGATTTATTTCTTATGGTTTAACTGTTAATAATTGGATATGGGAAGTGTCGGCTGGCCTTGTCTTCACGAGAGGCGCCATCACGACCGGGTTCGGATTTAGGGTCGTGACAAAAAAACTTGCAATTAATTTTCATAGCTATCTCTTACAAACTTCATAAATCCTTCAAGGTTCGGAGGAAGTTCCGTTGGTGGTGGCAGAAAAGTAGCTTGTTTATCGCCACTTCCATTATTAGACGAAGCAGCATCCTCAGCAAGTTCAGCTAGCATTTCTTCATATGTTTCGTCTATCTCTGGTTGTGATTCAGCAAGTCAAATTTTTTTCTTTTTGAACGGATCCAATCTCTGAAAAGTACTGATTTTTCCAAGCTATCCCTCATAGACTATCTATGGTCACCTATTTGAAGTCTTGCTTGACTAAAAGCGCTCTCCGATGCCACTGTTGAATCTTGAATTGTTAAAATATCTCGGGTTATCCTTGAAAGGACAGAAAAGTATTTTTCTTTGTCCTTCCACCGTTGCAAAATATCAATGGTGACGTCGGAATTCACTTCCTCGAACCTTTGCGACAAGTAAACTTCAAGCTCATTTTGTTGTGAAAAATTATTACTAATAGGACTAAAAAATACTATCACGACCCCAAATACCGGTCGTGATGGCGCCTATCACAATACTAAGCAAGCCAACAAATCAACTAACCACGACCCATTTTCCATAAAGACTTAAGCCATTTTCTAACACAAGTTTTAAATACTGTAGTCATTATAAGCGTTAAAACAATAGAAATATGCGGAAGGTCAAAATAACAATAACTACATAGCCCCAACAATCTGGTGTCACGAGTCTAGAGTCTCTAATACAAGTCTGAATATCTAAACATCAATAGTCCAGGAAATGCGGAAAGATAATAAGATAAGAGGGAGAGAACAGGGCTGCGAACGCCATGCAGCTACCTTGAAGTCTCCGTCAAATACTGAAACAGCCGAAAGCCCTCACTCGGCCGCCCGGGCACCTGGATCTGCACACAAGGTGTAGGGAGTAACGTGAGTACGCCAACTCAGTAAGTAACTAGAGTAAATAAGGACTGAAAGCAGTGACGAGCAGTTAAAAAAAAACTACATAACTGGATAATCAATAGAATATCAGGTCATCTTTACAGTTTAAAATCAGTTTTCGTTATAAAATCACATTTCCAGTTTAAACATTTGGAATCAAATACTTAGCGGTATATCAAACAAAGGATAATTTAAAAGAAGAGTAAAATTAGTGAAAACATCATAACGAGGCCTCTCGGGCAAGGAATCACTCAAAATATGGCCCCTCGGGCAGCCTCTCAGTCACTCGTGACTCGACTCTTATCACACAGTACTCACTCTCAGCACTCGGCTTATTAGTATCTCATAATAATAGAAATCATAGTACCTGCTGCGGCGTGCAGCCCGATCCATATATAATAGTCGATTACGCTCACTGGGGGTGTACAGACTCCGGAAGGGCTCCTACAGCCCAAGCGTCATATTGCTGCGAAGCGCAGCCTGATCCAATATATATATATCGCTGCGGCGTGCAGCCCGATCCATATAAGTATCGCTTCAACGTGCAGCCCGATCCATAATATATACATATCATATCCTCACTATTAGGTTCTCAACCTCTCTTAGTCATTAACCTCACAACCTCTCGGGCACAACAATAGAACTTAGGGATCTCAGCCCAAATAGTCCTCACAATTAAGACTAAAGGGATAAAACCTGTTTTAACATTTGAACAGGTAAAACATGACTGAGGATATGTTTTTAGCAAGTAAAGTGAGGAAAAACAGTCAAAATGCCCCTAAGGGTTTCTACAGATCGGCACAAGGCCCCAAGCATGGCATACAACCCATAATACAGTATAAATGACTGAAATAAGGGATAATATAAGATTTTCAAATCAAATACGCGGCTTAATAGTCGCTACGGGACGGACCATGTCACAATCCCTACCGGTGCACGCCCACACGCTCGTCACCTAGCATGTGCGTCACCATATTTATCAAAAACAAGTCAAATACCGAGGTTTTATACCCTCAGTTCCAGATTTACAATGGTTACTTACCTTAAACCAGTGAAAAACTACTCCGCGATGCCTTTACCCCTCGAATCGGCCTCCACGCGCGTCGAATCTATCCAAAATCAGAACGAGGACGTCAAAATATGCCAAGGGAACGAAGCTCAAGCGAAAACAATCAAAAAATACCAAAAATCTCGAAATTGGCCAAACCCGACTCCCGGGCCCATGTCTCAAAATTCAGAAATTTTTACATCAATAGATTCCTCGTCTCCCCACGAGTTCATACATATCAAGAACACTAAAATTGGAGTCCAAATGTCCCCTCAAATTCTCATTTAAAGTCTCTTAATCTCAAGCCCTAATTCCTCAATTTTAGGCTTAGATTCCATGATTTTCTAGGTAGAATTCACATAATAATTGACTTTTAAGTCCGAAAATCTTACCTCCCAACGATTCCCCTTGAATCCCCCTTCAATCTCCTTCAAAAATCTCCCAAAATGGCCAACTATGGAGGAAATGAGCCCTAAAATCGCGGACTAGACGAGTTATAAACATTCTGCCCAGGTCTTAATTTCCTTCTTCGCGAACGCGGTAAAACCCTCGCGTTCGCGAAGCACAAACTTACTTTGACCAACTTTTCCTCTATGCGAACACGACATGATCATCGAGAACGTGATGCTTCCTCTACCTTACCCTTCGCGAACGCGCTCACCATTCCGAGAACGCGATGAACACTTGACCTCAACTCATCTGACCCAAATTCCCCTACGCGATCGCGAAGACCTTCTCGCGAATGCGATGCACCACTTCCCAGCCCTCCGCGAATGCAAAGCCCTTCTCGCGAACGCGAAGGATTAATCATTGCCTTCCTCTACTGCCTCTTCGCGAACACGAGGCTCCACTCACGAACACGAAGGGTAAAATCTCTACAACAGCTGAACAGATTTTCTGCAATTTCCTAACTCCAAAAAAGATCCGATAGACCACCCGAAACTCACCCGAGGCCCCCGAGACCTCAACCAAAGGCACCAAAACATCCTAAAACCTTATTCAAACTTGTTCCAATCATCAAAACACCTCAAAAAATATCAAATCACCCAGAACATATCGGATTCAAGCCTAAATTTCTAAAATCTTCCGAAATACGCTTTTGATAAAAAACCCAACCAAACCACGTCCGAATGACCTGAAATTTTGCACACACATCCCAAATAACATAACGAAGCTACTGCAACTCTCGGAATTCCATTCCGACCCCTATATCAAAATCTCTCCTATCAACCGGAAATCGCCAAAATCTCAACTTCGCAAATTCAAGATTAAATCTACTACGAACCTCCAAAATTCATTCCGATCACGCTCCTAAGTTACAAATCACCTCCCAAAGCTAACCTAACCATCGGAACTCACATCCGAGCCCTCTAACACATAAGTCAACATCCGGTTGACTTTTTCAACTCAAACTTCCTTAAAAGAGACTAAGTGTCTCAAACCTTACCAAAATCATTCCGGACTCGATCCGACCAACCCGATACTACAATACACGGATAACGAAGCATAAAAAAGCATAAATGGGGGAAACAGAACGGTAATTCATGAGACGACTGGCCAGGTCGTCACATCCTCCCCAAATTAAACAATTGTTCGTCCGCAAATGAATTAAGAAACATACTTGAAGCCTCAAACAAGTGAGGATATCTGCTATGTATCTCCCGCTCGGTCTCCCACATAGCCTCCTCCACGAGCCAACCGCTCCACTGCACTTTTACTGAAGCTATATCCTTTGACCTCAACTTTCGAACCTACCGACCCAAAATAGCTGCTGGCTCCACATCATAAGTTAAATCATCATCCAACTGAATTATGCTGAAATCCAGAACATGAGACGGGTCCCCAATATACTGCCAGAGCATAGAAACATGAAATATCGGATGCACACTCGACAAGCTAGGTGGCAAAGCAAGCTCATAAGCCACCTCCCCAATCCTTCGAAGCACCTCAAAAGGCCCAATAAACCACGAACTCAATTTCCTTTTCTTCCCAAATCTCATAACACCCTTCATGGGTGAAACCTTTAGTAGGACCTTCTCACCAACCGTATAGGACACATCTCGAACCTTCCTGTCAGCATATCTCAAACCTTCCTGTCTCCTGAATCACCTTCACCTTCTCCAACGCATCCTGCACCAAATCAGTCCCCAATAGCCTAGCCTCACCGGGCTCAAACCAACCAACTGGAGATCTACACCGCCTCCCATACAAAGCCTCATATAGAGCCATCTAAATACTCGACTGGTAGCTGTTGTTATAAGCAAACTCTGCAAGCGGTAGAAGCTCATCCCATAACCCTCCGAAGTCAATGACACAAGCACACAACATGTCCTCCAATATCTGAATAGCGCGCTCGGACTGCCCGTCCATTTGAGGATGAAAAGTTGTGCTCAACTCCACCTGAGTGCCCAACTCTCTATGCACGGCCCTCCAAAACTACGAAGTAAACTGAGTACCACTATCTGAAACGATGGAAATCGGAACACCATGCAAGCGAACAATCTCCCGGATATAGATCTCTGCCAACCGCTCTAAATAATAGGTAGTACACACAAGAATGAAGTGCGCGGACTTGGTCAGCCGATCCACAATCACCCAAAATAGCATCGAACATCTTCAAAGTACGTGGAAGTCCAACAATAAAGTCCATAGTGATCCTCTCCCACTTCCACTCAGGAATAACCATCTACTAGAGCAAGCCACCCGATCTCTGATACTCATATTTCACTTGCTGACAATTGAGACGCTGAGCTACGAACCCCACAATATCTTTCTTCATCCTTCTCCACCAATTGTGCTACCTCAAATCCTAATACATCTTTGCGGCACCCGGATGAATGGAATACCGCGAGCTATGGGCCTCCTCTAGAATCAACTCCCGAAGCCCATCCACATTGGGCACACAAATCTGGCCTTGCATCCTCAACACCCCATCATCACTAATGGTCACATCTCTACCATCATCATGCTGAACTCTGTCCCTAAGGACAAGTAAATGCGGATCATCATACTGGCGCTCTCTGATGCGATCATATAAGGAAGACCGAGACACCACACAAGCCAATATCCGATTGGGCTCCGAAATATCTAACCTCACAAACTGATTGGCCAAGGCCTAAACATCAATTGCAAGAGGTCTCTCCCCAACTGGAATATATGCCAAACTCCCCATACTCACTGCCTTTTGGCTCCAAGCATCGGCCACCACGTTGGCCTTTCCCGGATGGTACAATATAGAGATATCATAATCCTTAAGTAACTCCAAACATCTACGCTATCTCAAATTAAGATCCTTTTGCTTGAACAAATGCTGAAGACTGCGATGATCAGTGAACACCTCACAAGATACGCCATATAGGTAATGTCTCCAAATCTTCAAAGCGTGAACTATGGCAGCCAACTCCAAATCATGAACGGGGTAATTCTTCTCATGGGGTTTCAACTGACGAGAAGTATATGCGATAACTCTACCCTCCTACATCAACACACAACCAATCCCAACTCTCGAAGCATCACAATACATGGTATATGAACCTGAAGCTGCTGTCAAAACCAACACTAGAGTTGTGGTCAAAACTATCTTGAGCTTCTGAAAGCTTTCCTCACACTCGTCCGACCATACAAATGAAGCACCCTTCTGAGTCAACTTGGTCAAGGCGATCTGATAGATGAGAATTCCTGAACAAACCGGCAATAATAGCCTGCCAAACCGAGAAACCTGCGAATCTCTGTGGCTGAGGATGGTCTGGGCCAACTCTGAACTGCCTCTATCTTCTTCGGATCAACCTGAATACCCTCGTTGAACACCATGTGCCCCAAGAAAGCCACTGAACCGAGCCAAAACTCACACTTGAAGAATTTTGCATAAAGCTTCTCCTCTCTCAATCTTTGCAATACAACCCTCAAATGCTCCGCGTGCTCCTCCTGACTACGCGAATACACCAAAATATCATCAATGAAGACTATGACAAATGAATCGAGATAAGGCCGGAACACGCTGTTCATCAAATGCATGAACGCTGCTAGGGCATTGGTCAACCCAAAAGACATCATCAACAACTCATAATGACTATAACGGGTCCTGAAAGCCGTCTTAATAATATCTGAATCCCTGATCTTCAACTGGTGATAGCCCGAACGGAGATCAATCTTGGAGAACACTCTCGCTCCCTGAAGCTGGTCAAATAAATCATCAATGCGAGGCAAAGGATCCTTGTTCGTAATTGCTACCTTGTTCATTGCCTATAATCAATGCACATCCTCATTGTGCCATCCTTTTTCTTTACAAATAGAACCGGCGCACCCCAAGGTGACACACTAGGCCGAATAAACCCCTTATCAAGGAGTTCCTGAAGCTGCTCCCTTGACTCCGATGGTGCCATATGATATGACAGAATATAAATGGGCTGAGTGCCCGGCACTAGATCAATACCGAAATCAATATCCCTATCCGGTGGCATACTAGACAGGTCAACAGGAAACACATCTGGAAAATCCCTCACAACTAGGACAGAATCAATACTGGGAGCCTCAGCTCCAACATCCCTCATGAAGGCTAGATACGAAAGGCATCCCTTCCCAACCATACGCTGGGCCTTCAAGAATGAGACCACTCTGCTGGGAATATAATTGGTCAAGCCTCACCACTCAATCCATGGCATACCCGGTATAGCCAATGTGACTGTTTTAGCATGACGGTCCAAAATAGCACGACATGGAGATTGCCAATCCATGTCCAAAATAATATCGAGATCCACCATACATAATAGTAAAAGATCCACTCGGGTCTCTAGACCCCCAATAGTCACCACACACGACTGATACACACAGTCTATAACAATAGTATCGCCCACCGGAGTAGATATATGAACAGGTGAAACAAGAGACTCACAGGGCATATCCAAATAACGGGCAAAGTATGATGACGCATAAGAAAAGGTGGAACCGGGATCAAATAATACAGAGGTATCTCTGTGACAGACTGAAACAATACCTGAGATCATGGCATTTGAAGCAGCAACATCTGGTCTACCTGGGAGGGCATAGAAACGAGCCTGACCACCGCCTGATCGACCTCCCCCTCTAGGGTGACCCTAGCTGCCTCACCTCCACCCCTAGCTGGCTGGGCGGGTGGTGAAGTAACTGGAGCAGAAGTCGAGGGCTGACCCCTCTATTGAGATTGACTATCATAAAGGCGAGGGCACTGCCTCCTCATATGTCCAAACTCTCCACACTCATAACAACTCCCCAGTGCTGGAGATGGGGACTGAAGGGAACCCCTAGCACCGGAATGACCAGTAGAAGGACCTGACATGGAAGAACCCTAGACTGATGAGCACGAGATGAGCTCTGAGCTGGAAGGGCACTAAGTGATGAGTGGCCCTGATGGGAACTATGAAAGCCATGACCTGATGATGCTCCACGGTAACCTGGGCGAGCTGAATAAGCCTACTTAAATAAATGGCCTCTGCCTTGCTGGAACTGACCCCTTGAAAGAGAACTACTAAAGCTACCAGATCCCCGAGGCCTCTTGGCCTCCCTCTCCTCTCGCTCCTGTCAGTGAACCGTCTCAATCTCACGGGCGATGTCAACAACCTCATTGAAGGTAGCACCTGCCACCCTCTCGCTAGTCATGAGAATCCAAAGCTGGTACGCGAGGCCATTAACAAACCTCCTGATCCTCTCTCGGTCTGTGGGAACCATCCAAACCGCATGACGGGCTAACTCAGAGAACCGTATCTCGTACTGCATCACCGTCATCTCCCCCTGACGTAGCTGCTCAAACTGCCTGCGTAGCTCTTCTCAGCGCGACTGTGGTACATACTTCTCCAGGAAGAGAACAACGAACTGCTACCAAGTAAGGGGCGCTGCACCAACAGTCCTACGCCTCTCATACGCCTCCCACCAAGTGAAGGCAGCCCCAAAAAACTGAAAGTTAGTAAATGCCACACCACTGGTCTCAAGAATCCCTGCTGTACGAAGCATCCGCTGGCACTTATCCAAGAAACCCTGGGCATCCTCGCCCTCTACACCGCTGAATGTCGGAGGCTGGAGACTACCAAACCTCTCAAGTTGACGCTGCTCGTCATCCGGCGTAATTGGTACCACAAACTCCTGAGCTGGTGCAACTGGCTGGGCTGGAGGTGCCCCCGGTGTTTGGAGTCCCTACATAACCTGCTCAAATGTGCGAGGAACGGGAGTTTGGGTGCCGCCCCCTACCTGAGAAGTAGCTACGACTATAGTAATTGAGACTGCCTGAGCCAAACCGGTACACACTGATAAGATCTGAGCTAAAGCCTCCTGAAGGCCTGGAATCACAATAGGCACAGCTGGTACCTGGGCTGGTGCTGCTGTAGCGTCCACAAGGACCTGATTCGAAGTTGGGGCAGTTGGTGGATTTGTCGGTGTTGCTCTAGCTGCTCTGCCCCTGCCACGGCCTCGACCGTGACCTCGGCCTCTGGCGGCCCCACCTAGTGGTACTAGCGGTCGTCCGCCCTGCCCAATAGCACGTGTCCTCACCATTTGTGAGATAATGGAATAACATAAGTTTAGTACTCGGATCAACAAATTCGCACGACAAGAATTTCAAGAATATGAAGTTTTTCCAAAAAGGTTCTGCAGCCTCTTGAGGACAAATATAGACGTCTTCGTATCAATCCATGAGACTCTACTAAACCGGCTCATAACTCGCGAGACCCATGTAACCTAGGCTCTGATACCAACTTGTCACGACCCCAAATACTGGTCGTGATGGCGCCTATCACAATACTAGGCAAGCCAACAAATCAACTAACCACGACCCATTTTCCATACAGATTTAAGCCATTTTCTAACATAAGTTTTAAATACTGAAGTCATTATAAGCGTTAAAACAACAGAAATATGCGAAAGGTCAAAATAACAATAACTACACATCCCCAACAATCTGGTGTCACGAGTCTAGAGCCTCAATAGTCCATGAAATGCGGAAAGACAATAAGATAAGAGGGAGAGAACAGGGCTACGGATGCCATATAGCTACCTCGAAGTCTCCGTCAAATACTAAAACAACTGAAAGCCCTCACTTGGCCGCTCGGGCACCTGGATCTACACACAAGGTACAAGGACTAACGTGAGTACGCCAACTCAGTAAGTAACTAGAGTAAATAAGGACTGAAAGCAGTGACGAGCAATTTAAAAAAAAACTACATAACTGGATAATCAACAGAATATCAGGTCATCTTTACAATTTAAAATCAGTTTTCGTTATAAAATAACATTTCCAGTTTAAACATTTGGAATCAAATACTTAGCGGTATATCAAACAGATGCTTATTTAAAAGAAGAGTAAAATCAGTGAAAACATCATAACGAGGCCTCTTGGGCAAGGAATCACTCAGAATATGGCCCCTCGGGCAGCCTCTCAGTCACTCGCGACTCGACTATCGTCACACAGTACTCACTCTCAGCACTCGGCTCATTAGTATCTCATAATAATAGAAATCATAGTACCCGCTGTAGCGTGCAGCCCGATCCATATATAATAGTCGACTATGTTCACTAGGGGTGTACAGACTCTGGAGGGGCTCCTATAGCCCAAGCGTCATATTGTTGCGGCGCGTAACCCGATCCAATATATATATCGCTGCGGCGTGCAGCCCGATCCATATAAGTATCGATGCGGCGTGCAGCCCGATCCATAATATATACATATCATATCCTCACTATTAGGTTCTCAACCTCTCTTAGTCATTAACCTCAAAGCCTCTCGGGCACAACAATAGAACTTAGGGATCTCAGCCTAAACAGTCCTCACAATTAAGACTAAAGGGATAAAACCAGTTTTAACATTTGAACAGGTAAAACATGACTGAGGATACGTTTTTAGCAAGTAAAGTGAGGAAAATAGTCAAAATGCCCCTAAGGGTTTCTACAAATTGGCACAAGGCCCCAAACATGGCATACAACCCATAATACAGTATAAATGACTGAAATAAGGGATAATATAAGATTTCCAAATCAAATACGTGGCTTAATAGTCGCTACGGGATGGACCAAGTCACAATCCCTATCGGTGCATGCCCACACGCTTGTCACCTAGCATGTGCGTCACCACATTTATCAAAAACAAGTCAAATACCGGGGTTTTATACCCTCAGTTCCAGATTTACAATGATTACTTACCTCAAACCGGTGAAAAACTACTTCGCGATGCCTTTGCCCCACGAATTGGCCTCCACGCGCGTCGAATCTATCCAAAATCAAAACGAGGACGTCAAAATATGCCAAGGGAACGAAGCTCAAGCGAAAACAATCGAAAAATACCAAAAATCTCGAAATTGGCCAAACCCGACTCTCGGGCCCATGTCTCGAAATTTAGAAATTTTTACATCAATAGATTCCTCGTCTCCCCACGAGTTCATACATATCAAGAACACTAAAATCGGAGTCCAAATGTCCCCTCAAATCCTCATTTAAAGTCTCTTAATCTCAAGCCCTAATTCCTCAATTTTAGGCTTAGATTCCATGATTTTCTAGGTATAATTCACATAATAATCGAGTTTTAAGTCCGAAAATCTTACCTCCCAACGATTTTCCTTGAATCCCTCTTCAATCTCCTTCAAAAATCTCCCAAAATGGCCAACTATGGAGGAAATGAGCCTTAAAATCGTGGATAAGATGAGTTTAAAACATTCTGCACAGGCCTTAATTTCCTTCTCCGCGAACGCGGTCAAACCCTCGCATTTGCGAAGCACAAACTTACTTTGACCAACTTTTCCTCTATGCGAACGCGACATGACCATCTCAAATGCGATGCTTCCTCTACCTTACCCTTCACGAACGTGCTCACCCTTCCGCGAACGCGATGAACACTTGGCCTCGAACTCATCTGACCCAAATTCCCCTATGCGATCGTGAAGACCTTCTCGCGAACGCGATGCACCACTTCCCAGCCCTCCGTGAGCGCGAAGCCCTTCTCGCGAATGTGAAGGCTTAATCCTTGCCTTCCTCCACTAACTCTTCCCGAACGCGAGGCTCCACTCGCGAACGCAAAGGGTAAAATCTCTGCAACAGCTGAACAGATTTTCTGCAATTTCCTAACTCCAAAAATGATCCGATAGACCACCCGAAACTCACCCGAGGTCCCCGGGACCTCAACTAAAGGCACAAACACATCATAAAACCTTATTCAAACTTGTTACAATCATCAAAACACCTCAAACAACATTAAATCACCCAGAACACATAAGATTCAAGCCTAAATTTCTAAAATCTTCCGAAATATGCTTTTGATCAAAAACTCAACCAAACCACGTTCGAATGACCTAAAATTTTACACACATATCCTAAATGACACAACAAAGCTACTGCAGCTCTCAGAATTTCATTCTGACCCCTATATCAAAATCTCGCCTATCAACCGAAAATTGCCAAAATCTCAACTTCGCCAATTCAAGCTTAAATCTACTACGAACCTTCAAAATTCATTCCAATCACGCTCCTAAGTCACAAATCACCTCCCAAAGCTAACCTAACCTTCGAAACTCATATCCGAGCCCTCTAACACATAAGTCAACATCCGATTGAATTTTTCAACTCAAACTTCCTTAAAAGAAACTAAGTGTCTCAAACCTTACCATAATCATTCCGGACTCGATCCGACCAACCCGATACCACAAAACACGAACAACGAAGCATAAAGAAGCATAAATGGGGTAAACGGAGCGGTAAATCATGAAACGACTGACCGGGTTATCACAAATACTAAACCCCGGCCAATCATTAAGTTTTCCTATTCCCGACGTTCTTTTAGAAGATTGAGAATCGGAAGAACAATGAGTTGGAACATTTGGTCTAGCGTGATTTAATGCAACTTGATAAGCATTATAAATAGTTTCAGTGTTCGTTTTAATTGAGGCTATTGCTTCCGGAAGTTTAGGCTCCTCATCATATTCAAGTGCTAAACCCTTATAAACAGTTTCATATCAAAATTGAGGACCTCCTAATTTCATAGAAAGATTTAATAAATTAGCAACACCATAAATAGCGGGAATAAGGAAAAAATATATATTTAACTTTTTTCTCATAGAGTTAAAGCAAGTTGATAAATTTCCCCAGCCTGTAATAAATGAGCAAACAAATTTGCAAGTTCTACAATATAAACCAAACAGTTAGAAATAGTATATAATATTGTCCCGAAAATTCTTTTGTAGCAATATGAATTTTTCTAAAAAAAATCAACAAGCATTTTAACAGTAGCCCAATCCTCATTCGTAAGGTAATCGTCATCATTACTTACATGTGCATTGAATGTTGAACTTATGGGGTTTCTATAGTCATATGCGACAACCAAACTTTCATACATGTAATTCCATCTAGTTGGACAAGGTTCAGAAACATTTCTTTCTCTTAGGCCACAATCATCGCACCTTCGAAAATATTCTCTAAGTTTACTTCTACGGTTAGAATGAAAAGTGAGTTAAGAGCCATTTTAACCTTTTCAATTTGAATATCTAAATTCTCATACCATCACCCATGGTTAAATGGTAAATATGACAAATACATCTAACATGAAAAATATTACTAAATGCTGCAGGATTTAGCGTAGTGGTAAGCAAGTCTACAATATTTGTGTTATTAGTAGCATTATCCATTGAATCCAACATTATTTTATCACTAATGAAAAATATCTACAAATATCCATAACTGTGCTAGTAATAAACTTTCGTGTGTTCTGTGAAACAATTATTCTATAAGTAATTATGTGCTTTTGCATTATCCAATCCTCATCAATCCAGTGACACTGTCACGACCCTAAACCCGAACCCGGTCGTGATGACACCTCTCTTGAAGACAAGGCCAGCTGCCACTTCCCATTTTTCCAATTATTAACAATTTAGCATTTAAAAATAGTCTAAACATGAATAAATAATCCAAAGTAGCAGATAATATCATAAATACACGGAAGAACAACCCAACACAGCCCTAACCGGGGTGTCACTAGTCATGAGCATCTATAAAACCTAATACAAGTCTGAAAAGTCTACAAACTATTACAAATGTCTGATAAGAGATAGAAATGATAAAGAGGCAGAAACACGGGACTGCGGACGTGAAGCAGCTACCTCGTGGACTCTGATATCTGCCGGGAGCTCTCAACTCACACTGGCAGGATCCGCAATACCTGAATCTGCACACAGGGGTGTAGGGAGTAAAGTGAGTACTCCAATTCAGTGAGTAACAAATGCAAATAAAGACTGAAAGCAAGAAATCACGTAAGGCACAAAGCATTCTATAATGAAGCAGTAAATAATTAAAACAGTAAACCAGTGAAAGATAGGTAAAATTCTTTAACTCAAACGTAGTTTCATGAAAAGCCTTTTTCAATAATTAAATAGGTAATTAACAGTCAATTATGAAAAGTAAACATATAAAGGATTGCCTCCGGGCACAGTATCAACAAATCCGCCCCTCGGGCAACATCTTAGAATAGTAACAGCCCCTCGGGCAATCACATAGAACAATACCAGCCCCTCGGGCTCAATTTCACATCACAATGGGTACCCGCGCTCACTGGGGGTGTGTAGACTCCTGGAGGGGCCCCTTATGACCAAGCGCAATATCAAGCCACCTCGTGGTATCATCACTAGGCCCTCGGCCTCATATCAATCAAGCCACCTCGTGGCGTACATATCTTAGGCCCTCGGTCTAATAATCAGTGTCAAATGTTTCCTCACAACATAGGCCCTCGGCCTTACTCAGTCAAAACTCCTCACAAGCCACTCGGGTAGTAGTAAAACATGGTTCTTAGCCCAAAATATCATTTAAAAGATCATGTAAGTGTTAAAATAGAGTAAACATGGTTGAGCACGAAAATAGTGAAATATAACATGACTGAGTTTAAGTAACAGTCAAAACAGTGAGGAAATACCAGTAAAAATCCCTGAAGGGTTCAAATAGTTGGCACAAGGCCCAAATATGGCATTCAGCCCAAATAATGATGATATTAAATAGATTTTAGTCAAATACGCAGTAAAATCATTAATCGGGACGGACCAAGTCCCAATCCCCAATAGTGCACGACCCCACGCTCGTCATCAAGCGTGTGCCTCACTTCAATATAGCACTATGATGTGCAAATCCGGGGTTTCAAACCCTCAGAACATCATTTACAATCATTACTCACCTTGAACCGGTCAAATCTCTAGCTCGCGACGCCTTTGCCCGTCGAATCGGCCTCCGATCGCGTCAAATCTATCCAAAATCAGAACGAGGACGTCAAAATATGCTAAGGGAACGAAGCCCAAGCAAAGATAATCAAAATACAACACAAATCCCAAAATTTCCAAAACCCGACCCCCGGGCCCATGTCTCGAAATTCAATAATTGTTACGTCAATAGATTCCTTATCTCCCCACGAGTTCATACATATCAAAAGGTCTCAAATCCAACCCCAAATGGTCCTTCAAATCCTCAATCAAAAGTTTAAATTTCCAAGCCTTAATTCTTCAATTTTTGGCTTAATTTCCACGATTTTTCTAGATGGAATTCACATAATAATCGAGTTTTAAGTATGAGAATCTTACCTCCAAGTGATTCCCCTTGAATCCCTCTTCAATCCCCTTCAAAATGCTCCAAAAACGACCAACAATGGAAGAAATAAACTCAACCTTCGCGAACAAGACGACCTTTTAAACCTTCTGCCCAGACCTAATTTCCTTCTTTGCGAACGCGGTCAACGCCTTGCGTTCGCGAAGCACAAAAATAACTTTGACCAAAATGCTCTTACGCGAGCGTGACAAGACCCTCGCGAATGCGTTGATTCCTCAATCTTACCCTTCACGAACGCACACCCTCTCTCGCGAACGCGATGAACAAACTCGACCTCAAACCCAGCTGACCAAAAGACTCTACTCGAACGCGACTCCCTTCTCGCGAACGCGATGCACGAGCATCCAGCCCTTCGCAAAAGCAGAGCCTCCCTCGCGAATGCAAAGGCTAAAATTCCACTGACTTCTACTGACTCTTCGCGAACGCAATGGTCCACTCGCGAACGCGAAGAGTAAAAACCTGCAACAGCTGAACCTACAATTTCTGCAACTCCAAACTTCACGAAATGGTCCGATTGACCACCCGAAACTCACCCGAGGCCCCCGAGACCTCAGCCAAAAGCACAAACATATCCCAATACCTCATTCAAACTTGTTCCAATCTTCAAAACACCTCAAACAACATCAAATCAATTAAAACACAATGGATTCAAGCCTAAGTTTTCAAAAATCTTCCAAATTCTTTTGATCAAAAACCCAACCAAACCACGTCCGAATGACATGAAATTTTGCACACACATCCCAAATGACACAACGGAACTACTGTAACTCTCGGAATTCCATTTTGACCCCTATATCAAAATCTCGCTTACCAACCGGAAATCGCCAAAATATCAACTTTGCCAATTCAAGCCTAAATCTACTATGAACCTCCAAAATTTATTCTGATCACGCTTCTAATTCACAATTCACCTCCCAAAGCTAACCGAACCATTAGAACTTACATCCGAGCCCTCTAACACATAAGTCAACTTCTGATTGACTTTTCCAACTTAAACTCACTCTAAAGAGACTAAGTGTCTCAAACTTTGCCAAATTCTTTCCAAACTCGATCCGACCAACCCGATACCGCAAAATACGGGTAAACAAAGCATAAAGAAGCAGAAATGGGGAAAACGAAGTGGTAACTCATGAGACAACTGGCCGGGTCATCACAGACACATAACAATAAGGTAATCACAGTCGTTGTTACTTTTACAAATATCAGTTGTAATAGCAACATGACAATTTATACAAGTAAATAAGTGGCACAAATATTGTTCATATTCATGCTTATATTTATAAATATCGCTTTTTACAGTTGTGCGAGAAAAACCTTTATAAGTAGGATTATAATTTTTTATAATGTAATGCACAAACACATGGTCAGAAGGAAAACTATTGGGTAAGCACATAACAGTTATTAATTTTGCCAATTCTTCACGATCTTTTCTTGGATCATAATTTAAAATACCACCGGTAACAGTGTTAATTCTCGGTTGAAATTCATTTGAACTAATACCACTAGGGTCAGTCTGATTAGGACTAGGTGCACTTTTCCCCTCGGTTAGAGCTTTCATACGACGATATTTGGCGTTATCATTAGGTTGTTTAGCTATATGTCTAGCCAAAATTCCCGTCCTCGCCCCTACTGGTGCATATTTAAAGCTAACTCTTGACCACATGTTTTACACTTAGCTTTACCTTTTTCAACTAGTTGACTAAAAAATACCAAACAAGAGATATTTCTGTCCTTTTGGTAGGTTCTCTGGAAAACGTAGGGGCAGTAACGGGAGTATCAGTTGGGACATCATTAGGATTAGCAGCATTATCACAAGTTAGGTCAACATTAGAAGCATGACTAGTGGGTGTATCATCGTCCGGTTGAGTTTTATCAAAATCAATTTCCTCATCATTATTTTCATTAATAGTAGTATAATCATTAGTGTAGCGAGCATTCATTAATTTATGGTCTAAAAAATCATCCAGTGCAATTTTATGGCAAAGTTCAGTATCGATAAATTGTAATAAACTATTATCAGTATAAAAAATAGCAGGTGCATGACGGCTACGTTATTTGGATCGGGAAGCCGGTGGCGGGGGAGGAGGAAGAGCAGTACCACTAGTATCGCATGTCTTAAATTTTGCCTTATGCTTACTTTTACCGTGCCCAAAAATATTTCTTAAGGAAGACATCTTAATTAATAAAGTAATAGAAACTAAATAAAACAAACAAAACTATAATATTAAGACTTAAGAGTTGGAACAAGTTTACCGAATTGACGAACAACTTGTTGAAAATTAATTATCGTTAAAGACTTGAAAACTCCAATTCACCAACTTCACAATTGTTTCACAAATTCTAAAAACCTCAATAGTTTTTGACTATTTTTTTTTTGAATAAATTAAGCAATAGTAGCAAACTCACAATTTTTTCACTATTTTTGTTTTTGATAAAGTAAGAAATTATAGCAACCTCACAATTTTTTCATTATTTTTTTATAAAGTAAACAATTGTAACAAAGTATTGAAGTTGAGTATACTTTTTCGAATTCGGACCCTTCAAAACTGGCAGTGCGCCTGGAATGTTATCCATTCGGGCTTGAAAATCCTTTGCGTTCTAATCCATCCGCTCGTTCATTTCCCTCATAAATCTCATGAACTCAATTTTGAATGAGTCATTACCGTTATTATTACCGGATTCGATATCAGTCACACCGACACTCATTGAAGCCGATCTCACCCGTCGGGGTATTGTTGTGAACTCTTTGAGCCACCTGATTTGAAGGAACGTCGGGAGGAACCAGGCCTTTTCCGTTTGCGTTGTTAGAAGCGCTTGATTGCTTCAATTCTATCATGACTTGATCCTGCCTTGAGAGGTGGCCCATGATGGCTTTCTATTGCTCCCTTAAGATTTTTACCATTTCCGCAACAAGTTTATATTCTGCATTATCGGGATTTGGCTCCCATACATGTCAAGGGTACTGTCCTCCATAGGCCGAAGTCGCGTCGTCCCCCTCGTTGTGAGCGTCACTGATTGAATCCTCGTGTTGGGGCAGATTTTCATGTGCCCCAACGTTGTGTGCGATATTGACATCTTTAGCTTCCATATTCAATTTCTTGCTAAGAAACAATGAATCAAACGAGTTAGTAATAAACGTAAGGATCAACTCAATTACGCATCTGTCTAAGCCTTACGGCGGGGCCAAACTGTTTGCCGGTAAAATGGTACAGTTGAATTTGTTACGCGATTAATAGAAAAGTGAATTGATTCGATCCAAAATTATAAATAAACTAGATTAAAAATAATACCTAGTGATTAAAATCAAAGAAAATGACAAGCCTGATTCCAGGAGCAATGCCTCCGAGGACAGAAATAAGAATAGTGTAAAGAGTAGGTAAAGTTATTTTATTTAGTTTCAGAATAGAATAGCATAAGTTTTGTCAAAGATTTCGTGTCTTACAATAGCTGTTAAGTCTACTATTTATAGTTATACGTAGGGAAACAAGATCCTAGGATCAAGCCTCTCTTAAATCACAATAAAAGGGCCATTGATGAATATGTCACGGCATGTCATGAATGCAAATATTTCCTGCAACGGCTGTCCATTTAATACTAAGGAACGTTCTTCATTGAATGCCATCTGGTGGCAAATATTGGATCCGTTCATGATGATTGTGCTCCCTTCGGGGTCTATCCGATGGCAATTGCTGTTGTTGTTTATCAGTATTGGTTCTTACTTGATTTGTCTTCTACCTGTCTCCGATTCCACGTGTTGCACTATCATTTGATCATTTAATATAAATCAATTTTACTCCAGTGATAATCTTCGTAGACTTGAGTTTGTAATCTTGCAGTATTTCTATAAACTAGAGGAGATTCGTATAGATATTCTCACATTAAAACTGATTGAGTTGCATAATTGTAGCCCAGCTGCTGTCATTTTTGCAGATGAAATTTTAGAAGAGCAAGCTTATAAGTCTGTGCTTACAATTAGGGGAGTTCAAATCAAATCGAAAAACCACACCAAACCGAAAAGTCAAATGAAATCAATTAAACATTCGATTAGGTTTGGTTTTAGTTTGGTACTGAGTAAAAAATACGAACCAAACCGACATATAAATATATAATTTTATTTATACTTTTAAGACTTTATATAGAATTTTCTTCAAAAATATCTAGAAATATTTGTGATCCTCTCATGGGATGCAATATTTAATAAACAATGAAGTGCATCCTATTGTTACTTACTTTAAATAATGGTATGTATCATTACTATCTTATCAAGTGTTATTGAAATGCGTCAATTTTTTTCTTCCATATTCATATGTCAAGATCTATTAAACTCTTATATCTTTTCGAATTTGAAAAGGTATTTATCGGTAATTTAAAAATTAAATAGAATATATCATTTTTAGGATTCATATTGATTTTGTGTTTAATTATTGTATTCGGTAAACCTTTTTTTGGTAATTAACTTCTTTTGTATTAATCACCAAAGATCAGTCTTTACAAATCCATAGTCCAGCATAATACTCTGCTGACTATCTCATCATCAACTATTCTACTGGATTACAGATGTGATGACCCAAAAGGTCATCACTTGTTTTAAAAATAAATTTTGCATTCCGAGACCTTAAAAACCTCTTTCTGTCTCACCTCGATTTGTGTGCGCAGTCCGGGCGCGTAGCCGGAAAGCCATTATGTGAAAATTTGTGAAAAATGATGAATTTTGACTTTAAAATGAATTTAAGTTGACTTCGGTCAATATTTGGGTAAACGGACCCAGACTCGTGATTTGACGGTCCCGAAGGGTCCGCAAGAAAATATGAGACTTGGGCGTATGCCCGAAATCGAATTTCGAGGTCCCAAGACCGAGAAATAAAATTTTAAAGAAAATTATTTTTTGGAATTATTTATGAGTTTTGGAAATGAAATGCATTTAAAATTTGATGGTATCGGGCCCGTATTATGGTTTTGGAGCCCGGTACAGGTCTTATATGTGGTTTAAGTTGAGTCAGTGAAATATGGTAAGAAACGGATTTGAAATGACTTGAATCGGACCATATTTGAGAAAAGTGGAAAATTTGAAGTTCTTAAGTGATTTCATGATTTTGATGCTAAATTCATAGTTGTTGATGTTATTTTTGGTGATTTGAATGCACGACTAAGTCCATAGGGTGTTTTTGAGGTAGTGTACATGTTTGGTTTGGATCCCCGAGGGCCCGGGTGAGTTTCAGATAGGTCTCGGAAGGTTTTTGAACTTAGGAAAATTGCAGAAACTCATGTCTGCTGGTGTCTAGGTCCTTGTGCTATGCGATCACATAGGGAAGTTTGCGATTGCATAGTGTAAATCTTAGGGGGTCCATTTTTGTAATATGTGATCGCATATCTTCTTCCGCGATCGCGTAGAGTTAAGTCTGGGGGGTCACCAGTTGTTCTATGCGATTGCATTACTTCTCCCGCTATCGCAATGGGTTAAACCAAGTCTGGAAAGGGAACCCATTTTTTCCTCTATGTGATCGCAATCCCTACTTCGCGATCGCGATGCCTAGTCCCCCTTATCCTATGCGATCGCTTACCCTTGTCCGCGATCGCAGAGACCAATTTTGCCCAGTCATTTAAACAGTAATAGAACACATACAACATTAAACCCAAAATTCATAACTTCTTCTTCCAAACTCCAAATTGGACTATTTCTGAAAGAGAACTTCACCACAAATCCATAGGTATGTAATATTAGACTCATTTCTTCAATTTCTATTAACATCCATTAGATTTCTAGGCCTAAATCATGTTCTTAAGGGTAGAAAATTAGGGATTTGGGTAGAGTTAGGGCTTTTTGTATAAATGGAATTTAGACCCATTTTGGGGTCGGATTTTGAAACTAAATACATATTCGGGCTCGTGGGTGAATGGCTGATCAGGTTTTGGTCCAAATCTCGTGTTTTGACCAAGCGGGCCCGGGGTCGATTTTTGATATTTTGGGAAGAATGATAGGAAATCTATAATTAAGCATTGGAATTGAATTGTTTAGCGTTTATTGATTTATTAAGTCAATTATGTCTAGATATAATTGATTTGGAGCCAAATTCAAAAGGAAAAGCGGTGTTTGAGGCTTGAGTTGGCCGTGGAAGTTCGAGGTAAGTATTTGGTCTAACCTTAGCTTAAGGGATTGGGAGTCGAATTCTATTTGATATATGGTATTTGTTGAGTACGACGTGTAGGCATGGTGACGAGTATCTATACATTGGTGTCAAGCATACCCGTGAGTCTTATATTGTGATTATTATGACTTCGTTGTATTATTCATGATTTGGTAATGATTTCTATTGTTGAGAAAAGTTTGTGGAAGTAATTATGACATTTGAACATTTGAGGAGCGTTGGCTTAAGTTGTATAATGAAATGTGAAAGTATAAGTGGTAATTGAACCTTTTAAAGCATTGACCTAAATTATGAAGTGAGTTGTGAAGTAAAAGTGAGAAAAAGAAGAAAATTATTACGTGGCCTCCCTTGCTGGGATATTGTTGCTTTTAATGTTATCTCCCTTGCCAGAATGTTGATGTTTCTTTTGATATTATTCCTTTGTCGGAATTCTTATTGTAATTTCATTTATTCTATTGCCCTATTATTTGTGATTGTTGTTTGGGTGAGGAAGAGTGTTAAAGCACAAAGGGTGATGCCGTGCATTGTTTTAGTGAGTGAGTATTAAAGCACGAAGGGTGATGCCGTGTATGATTTGTGAGGAAGAGTGTAAAGCACGAAGGGTGATGTTGTGCCGCACGATGTACAATCCTATGCCGATTATATGGTGAGGACGAGAGTAAAAGCATGAAGGGTGATGCCGTACACATTTTCATTACTTGATTGCTTTGGTGAGGACGAGAGTAAAAGCACGAAGGGTGATGCCGTGCACTTATTGATTCCTGATTTATTTATTGATATCTAAGATATGTTGTTCCTTTTAATTACCCGTTGTCTTTCTATTCTAAATTGATAGTTCCCCGCAGCATGTCTCCCCTCCCATACTTGACTGTATATTATTGTTCTTCCGTTCCACTATATATAGTTAAATTGCACAGGTTTATTTGGTAGTCTGGTCCGAGCCTCATCACTACTTCGCCGAGGTTAGGCTAGGCACTTACCAGCACATGGGGTCGGTTGTGCTGATACTACACTCTGTACTGTGTGCAGATCCCGGAGCAGCAACTTTTGGACCGTAGCTTGGGTGGCTACCTTCAGTCCACATGGAGATCTAAGGTAGTCCTGCAGGCGTCCGCAGGCCCTGTCGTCTCCCTCTATCCCTTTATCCTGTTTCATTTACTTATTTCAGAAATAGTGTTGTCACACCTCCTTTTTCCTACCAAACGGAAGGGTATAGGGGAGTTTTTTCCAATTTAAGTGACAATCGAAACGGGATTAATTATAAAAATCAGAGTCGCCACTTGGAATAATTTATGGTGTTCCAAGTCACCGGTAGAAATCCCGAATCGAGGGAGTTGACTCTAATTACGGTCTGCGAACGCAGAAATCCGGGTAAGAAATTCTGTTAACCTGAGAGAAGGTGTTAGGCACTCCCGAGTTCCGTGGTTCTAGCACGGTCGCTTTGATCATACTTGGCTTATCAAAATTATATAATTACTGATTTTAGAACCTATATGCCTTTACCACTTACCGCTTTTAAACTTAGAAAAATTATCTTGAAATGGGTCACGTGTACGTGTACCCATTTGTTTGGCACGTCAAGAATCATGTCACGCGGACGTGTCCACAATTAATAACACTTTATTATTATTGAGAAAAATTTGGCCAAAGTTGCAGGAATGCATACTCCGGTTTGGTTTTTAAAAATCACAATCATGTCACGCGGACGTGTGTACAACCACGATAGTATATTAAATGTGCCTAAAGCAAACTGCAAACATTTGTCACTTTTTATATCTAGGTTATTAATATGAGGGCCATGAATGATTAAACTGTAGATGGCACACCTCAAACTATATAAATTAAATTAAATTAAATTAATAGCCTATGAAAATTCATTTTAATATTACGAGAAGATTTGATCGAAGTTGCGCGAACGCATACTCCAAATTGGTTTTAGAATCATAATTATGTTACGCGAACATATACATAATCACGATGATAAAATTGGAGCGCCTAAATAATCCTAACATTTTCAAATGCATTACACCCAATTAAAACCACAACCCACTTAATGGGGCACCTCTATCTTCTGCATCCATACAAATTAAATAAATTATACAAGAGAAAAAAAAACAAAATTCAACACTTATTAAGCACAAATGATACTTTAAGAAATATGAGGATGATGCTCCCCACCTTATTCATGTGACTGTACCAAACTTAAATCAATATTTTTAACATGTAAATTCATAAGTTTTCTAATTAAACAAGAAGTCAATAAATAAAACTCAAGCTAACTAAATAAAAATTAGCGAAGCTATGCAACAAAACTACTTAAGGCCTCAAACATTCAAAGGTAAAAAGAATAGCTTTAGCTCCAATTTCATCATTATTCATCTAACTCAAAAAAGCAGCTAACCAAATAGCATGAAAATAATGGCTTAACTAATGAAGATAACGACCAAACAACATGCTAATATATGATAACAATAATAGTGAATTCCCAAACTTCCTCAAATACTGGCAAAACAAAATTGAACTTGTAAGTAATCTCAGTTCGAGTTATGGATTCATCACTCGCATAGATATATAAACTTGATGAAATGATCATTCAAACAAAATCCATGAATCAGACTAGGAAGACACCATACATGTGTAAAAGAAACATACCTTTATTGCTGAATCCGAATTTTAAAGCTTTGCAACTCAAAAGACGGACCAAATGCCAACGACCACGATCGGAAACCAGTGACGGCGAACTCGACGACTCAGCCTTGGAGCTGCAATTTTTCTATGCAAAAGGGGACTGTTTGGTGTTGGTTTTCAGCCAGGTTTTGGCATGTTTTCGAGCTATTTCGTAGCTCGTTTCGCTGCAGATTTTTTAGCAGATTCGCAGCTGATTTTGCTGCTTTCTACTGCTGGATTTTGGGTGGTATTTTGCAGCTCTGTTTGCTGCGTTTTGAAGCTGTCGCGGAGTTGGATTTGCAGCAGCTTTAGGCTGCATTTTTTGGATAAAGAGGAGGTGGTTTAGGGTGGTTAAGGGGCTATTTTAATGGTGTTTTTAGAGCTGGACTTTAGGTGTTTCATTGTAGTTCTTTTGGAGTTCTTTTCAGCAGGAATTCCATGGCTATTTATGGAAGAAGATGGGGTTGTTCAAGGTTGCTTTATTGATTGGATTTATGGAGAAAATGGCTGCTTATTTTTGGAGCTTGTGAGGTAATTAATGGAGATTCAATGGCTGAAAATGGTGAGAAGCTGGTGTCCGTTTTTGGAAAAGGAAGGAGGAGTTTTTTTGTGGAGGGGGTGCGGCTGCTCTGGGGAGTGTCCTTCAATTTAGGGATTAGGTACTATTATATAGGGGTAGGGATTAGGTTAGTGTTATGGGCCTAGGAATTATGGGCTAGGGAATTGGGCCAAAGACTAAAAACAATGGACTACAAAATTTTTAAAGACGGGATAAACCAACCTAAAACTAATTCCTCCTCCTAAAATTATGTACAATTATAATATAAAAATATAAAACTAATTTTAACTAATCGAACTAAACTATAAAGCATAAAACTATTTTTTTTGTTGCAAGATTATATAAAAATAAAGATAAGATACTATTTTCGTATATATTTTTTTTATTTAAATTTACGAAAGATACGTGAACTAAAATATTTTTTTTGTAATTTTTATTTTTTGTGACGAAATAAAGTAAAAGAGTCAAAATCAGCTGAAATAGAGATATTAGGCCTAAACCAAATATTTACATGCTAAAATGGGCGAAATTCGGGGAGGGTCAAAAATCACATGTCGACAAGTGTACCTTTTAATTTTCAGACTTTGTATGTAGTATTCTTAGACCGTCTGTGAAACTCTGACACCAGTTTTGGGTAGTCGATGCTCAAACAGTTGTATTGGATACATATTCAGATAGTTTATTGTTTTACTTCCACTTATTGTAAATTTCGCTGTCTACACGTTATTGCTTCATAACTGTTAAAGGATATAAAATGGGTAAAAAGGTAAATTGTTCAAACAATCGGTTTGCCTAGCTCACATTAGTAGGCTCCATCACGACTCCTACGGGCGGAAAATCCGGGTCGTGACAACAGAATAGCTAAACTAAGTTACTCTACTATCAAAAACTGTTGCATTTGTTTTCTAGCTCTAGGGACTACTCTAACATTACATATATAAGCTATTTCTCGTGCTAATATTTTACTGCTACGATATCTTTGTTCAAAAATACGTGTTTTTCTTTCCATCCATAACGCATACTAAGCTTCAGTAAACACCATTCTGAAAATGATGGCCCTACTTGACTTCCTTTTGGCTTCGTTGATGATCTATTGAAGATGTTAATCCCAGTTGTGATTGCTCAATTGATCTTCTTGAATCCACCTTATTACTTGTTTCCACAATATTGTTGCATATGAGCATAACAAAAACAAATGGTATCTTGTTTTCATATGTCCTTGGCATAGAACACATTATTGATTAATGTTCAATCCCCAGCTAACTAACTTGCCCTTGGTAGGTAATCTTCCTTGTAGCAATAACCATAAGTTGAAGACAGCCTTTGGTCGAGCAGAGTTTTGGAATAGCAGACTCTTCCAACTCACTCTTGGTAAGTCTCCTAATAGTTGTAAGTATAGCTATCTGATGGTGCCAATGTGATCATTTGAACTTTGAGCTTGTTGTAAGATATCTCTTGAAGCAATTATCCTTCTGACCATCCAACTAGCCTGCTTTGGAATTGGCATGTCCTGCAATTGTTGCTGTTTAACATAGTAGGCATTAATTCATCTGATCCATAGTTTGTCTTCTTTATGAGCTAAATCCCGGCACACTTTTGTAATTGATGCCTTATTTCACAAGAGTAGGTTGATGAGATTCAAGCCACCAGCAGATTTAGGAGTGCACATTCTCTCCCAAGGCACATATGCCTTCTTAGTGATAGTGTTGCTGCCAGACCATATATAACTTCTGCATATAGCCTCAATCATCTTCAGCACTTTTACTGGTAGGATAAACAATTGAGCCTAGTAGGCTTGGATGACAAAAATAACAGATTGAACTAGCTGCACTCGACCAGCATAGGATAGCTTCCTAGTAGTCCATTAGGAGATCTTGGCTGTGATTTTATCAATTAAAGGCTTCCATTGGATCAATGCAATTTTCTTAGTAGACAAAGGAATGCCTAAATATTTGAATGGTAGTTCTCCTTGTACAAATTCAAGATGATCTAGAATCTGTTTCTTCACTTCCTGCTTTACTCCACCAAAGTAAATTGAGCTTTTACCTAGGTTAGCTTGTAGTCTCGAGGCCTCAGAGAATTGAGAGAAATACTGATACATAGTAACTATGGAAGGTAGGTCTCCTCTTGAAAATAGAAGGAGGTCATCAGCAAAACTCATTGAGTTATGCCAAGCCTTTTACATCTGGGATGATATTGGAATTTGTTCTCTTTTTCTAGCTCAGCAAGTGATATGCTCAAATATTTCATTACAATTGCAAATAAGAAAGGAAATATAAGATCTCCTTTTCTGAATCCCTTAGCAGTCTCAAAAGGTTCAGTAGATTCTCCATTTAGAAGAACAGTATAACTAACTGTTTTAATACACTCCATGATCCATTTAATGAATATGGTCGGGAAGTCAATCTCCTCCATCACCTGTTGTAGAAAAATCCACTCCACTGAGTCATATGCTTTCTGAAGATTAATTTTAACCATGCACCTAGGAGATATATGAGCTATAGTGTAGGACTTGGCTAACTCATGAGCCAGGATTACATTATCAGCTATCTTTCTGCCAGGAACAAAACCAGCTTGGGCTTCACATATTATACTTGGCATGACCTTTTGTAGTCTGGCAGCTAAGATTTTGAATATCATTTTATACAGCTACCACGTCCCGGACTTCCCACCCTCAGGAGTTGTGATGTCGCCTACTCGTGAAAGCTAGGCAAGCCGAGTGTTATAGATATTATTACCCTTTTTCCTTAACTTTTTAACAATTTCAAATTAACCTGCGATTAACAACAGAATAATAATAATAATAATAAAAGTAATACGGAAGACGAAATCTAATAACTTAACCAAATACTAGTGCGAAAAATCCAAAATACAACTCTACCCAGAACTGGTGTCACAATATCACGGACCATCGATGAATACTACAAACAATGGTCTGAAAAGAAAGATACAAGTCTGTCTCTGAAGTAAATGAAAATAGAATATAAAAGATAGAAGGGGACGCCAAGGCCTGCGGACCTCTGCAGGACTACCTCGGGTCTCCGCTGGACTAAAGGCAGCAACCTCGCTATGGTCTAAAAGCTCCGGTACCGAGATCTGCACACAGTGCAGAGTGTAGTATCAGCACAACTGACCCATGTGCTGGTAAGTGTCGAGTCTAACCTCGGCGAAGTAGTGACTAGGCTAGGATAAGACTACTAAATAAACCTTTGTAGTTAAAACATATACGAAAAATAATAATAACGGGAACTAGCAGTTAAAGATGGGAAGGGAAAACATGTTGCGGAAAATATCAAGTACCAACAGAATCTTAGGGGAAAAGTATAAAGAACCTTTTAAATTTCACATCAATAAGAATAAGAAAAACAGTAACGAATCAATATCCACTTTTATTCTTTATTGTTGCGGCGGCAACCCGATCCAAATCATATAATACTGTTGCGGCGTGCAACCTGGTCCAAATCATATAATACTGTTGCGGCATGCAACCCGATCCAAATCATATAATACTGTTGCGGCGTGCAACCCGATCCAAATCCTATATCACTGTTGCGGCGTGCAACCTGACCCCACTTGTCCTCCCTTATTACTCCTTGTTGGGGCGTGCAACCTGATCTCATATAATATTATTTCGTCGTGCAACCTGATCCGAATATACAAATCAACACCAATCACAAAAGAATCCTGGCATGAGAACAATAATGAAACAATAATATCCTGACAAGGGAACAATAATAAAACAACAATATCCCGACAAGGAAAATAATATCATAATAATAACATCCCGGCAAGGGAACCAACTACAACCAATCCAGTTTCAACAGTTAGTTCACAAAATAAACCTCAACCTGAGACAATACTTGACAATTTCTAATTACTAAGAACTCATCATAATTCTTGTACCACGGTTGCTAACCATTAAGTTAAGCATGATCAATACATAATAAAATCACAAAAAATCCGAATATAAGACTCACGCGCATGCTTTACACCAACGTATAGATACTCGTCACCTCACCTATACGTCGTACTTGACACTAACACATAGCAAATAAGATAGAACACCTATTCCCTCAAGCTAAGGTTAGGCCAAACACTTACCTCGAACTTTCACGACCAACTCAAGCCTCAAACACTGCTTTTCCTTTAGAATTCGCCTCCAATTTACTTGTATCTAGCCCAAATTAATTTAACAACATCAATAAATGCTAAAGAATTCATACCTAATGCTTAATTATAGGTTTTCTATTATTTTCCCCAAAAAGTCAAAAATCGACCTCGGGCCTGCTTGGTCAAAACTCAAGGTTCGGACCAAAATCCGATCACCCATTCACCCACGAGCCCGAATATGTAATTAGTTTCGAAATCCGATCCCAAAACAAGGTCTAAATTCCAATTATTCAAAAAGCCCTAACTCTACCCAAATTCCCAATTTCTACCATGAAAATTCTTGATTTTTGATTAAAAAGTGATGAAAAACGTTGGGTAATTGGAAGAGTAAAGTTTAGAATTGATTACCAATACTTTGGGGATGAATTTTTGTGAAGAAAATCACCTCTAGGTCTTGGTAGTTCGAAAATATGATAAAAATGAGTTCTGCCTGTTTTTGCTACTGTTTTAAAAGACTGGATAGGCCTTCATCGCATTCGCGATGGGCCTGTCGTGTTCGCGAAGAGCTGCCCGTTGAGGACTTATGCGATCGCGAGTTCTCCTATTCGTTCGCGAAGGTTAAGCCCCCCCTAACCTTCGCGTTCGCGGACCGGCGTACGTGTTCGCATAGAAGAAATGACAACTTCCCAGCCCACCTCCAATTTACTATACGCATTCGCGGGACATGGATCGCGTTTGCGTAGAGCAGCTCCCAGTGCTCCGTGTTCACGTCCCTGCCTACGCATTCACATAGAGCAAATTCCACCCCCATCCCAATTCCCTTTCGCGATCGCGAGAATAGCTTCGCGACCGTGAAGCACAAAATGTCTGTGCACCTGTAACAATAAAACCTACAACTTTTCTAAGTTTAAAAACATCTTGTAGCCTATCCGAAACACACCTGAGACCTCAGGGCTCCAAACTAAACGTGCACACAACCCTAAAATCATCATACGGACTTACCCGTGCGATCAAATTTCCAAGATAACACCTAGAACTTCAGGTATAACATCAAAATCAAAGGAAAATCTCAAGAACTCTTAAGTTTCAAATTTCACAACCGAGGGTCCGATTCACGTCATATGAAGTCCGTTTCTTACCAAATTTTACATGCACAACTTAAATACCATATAAGACTCGTATCGGGCTCAAGAATCAAAATACGGGCCCGATACCATCAACTTCAAACACATTTAAATTTCTAAAAACTCTTATAATTTCAGTTAAATAATTTTCTTCAACAATTCATTTCTCGGGCTTGGGACCTCGGATTCAATTTCGGTCATCGCCCAAGTCCCATATTTTTTACGGATCCTCTGGGACCGTCAAATCAAGGGTCCGGATCCATTTACCAAAAATATTGACCGAAGTCAACTTAAATTCAATTTTAAAGGCCAAATTAGCATTTTTATCAAATTTTCACATAAAAGTGTTCTAGATATATGCCCGAACCATGCACGTAAAACGATATAAGATAAAAAGAGGCTTTTAAGGCCTTGAAATACAAAATTAACTTGTAAATCAAGTGATGACCTTTTGTGTCATCACACCAGCACTGTACAACATGCAATTGGTCTGTATTCCTTGACTGTGGTGGGCTTAGGAACTTTAAGTACTAGAGTATTGGTGGAATAATTCACTGATTTATACATCTTGGAAGATAAAAAGAACTCTTTAATAACTTCTTTGACTTGGTTGCTGATGATGCTCCAGGACTTCTTGAAAAAAACAACATTATAACCATCAATCCCTTGAGCTTTATCATCTCCAACGGCTTTCAGACTCTCTAGAATTTCTTGATCAGTTACTTCTGCACATAATTCCATTTTTTGCTGCTGAGATAGAACATGACCACTAGCCATATATAATCTATTTATGGTAGGAAGTGATGTAGCTGTTGAGCCCATGAGTGCCTTGTAGAATCCTAGAATACCCCTTTTAATAGTTGCATGATCAGTCACCCTATCTCCTAAACTATTTGTAATTTTTGTAATATGTTTTCTTTGTGACCTTTCTTTCATAACTGCAGTGCCGTACTTGGTGTTGGAATCACCCAGTTGAATCCATTTTGCTCTTGCTTTTTGCTGCAACACACTCTCTTCAATTAAAGACCACTTCTCAAGGTTGAGTAGTGTATCTTTCTCCTTATATAGTAAGCCATCAGAATAGATACTTGTAAGCTGCTCTTGTATATCTTTGAGTTCCAATCTGGCCTTTTTAATCATTTGAGTAATGCCCTTGAAATCCTTAGCATTCAAAGCCTTTAGAGGAGCTTTTAATGCTTTTAGCTTAACCCATACTGTTTTTAGAGAGCCAAAAGTATTTGAAGAGTTCCAAATAGATGCCACAATCTGAGTGAAACATTCATGAGTAGACCATACATTGAAGAACCTAAAAGGAACCCTTCTTTTCCAAGAAGAAGCTGCTAATGTTAACATCATAGGATTATGATCAGAAATTTGAGGTAGATCATATATTGTATCCACATGGCTCCAAGTCATCATCCACTCATTGTTGCCAAAAACTCTGCCTAACCTGCTACATACCCTATCAGCTCCAGGTTGTTTATTTGTCCAAGTATAATACTCTACTTTCCAAGGCAGTTCTGTTAGTCCTGCTTGCTAAAGGCAGTAGCCAAACTCTTGAATCTCTGAATAGCTAACAGGATTACAAGATAGTCTGTCATTAGGATATAAAACTGCATTAAAATCCCCTGCAACTAACTATGGACTTGTGATACTTGTTGAAATTTATTGCAAATTCTCCCATAATAATCTTCTTTGCTCTATCCCATTAAAACCATAAACAACAGTGAGATAGCAATCTATATCCCCCCTTATACTTCTTACTAGACAATGAATCATTTGAGGATCATCATTAAGTCCAGTAACAGTAAGATGATTAGTATCCCATAATAACCATATCCTACCATTCCTAGCTTCATTATAATTAGCTAGCATACCCCATCCAGGAACAAGATACTTTGAAATTCTTTAAGCATTATCTTCTTTCACCTTAGTTTCCACTAATCCTACTAACTTTATTTTATTGCATCTAATATACTCCCTAACTTCCTTCTGTTTATACCTTTTATTTACACCTCCAATGTTCCAGAATAACCACTTCATTATTGATTGTTGGTTCCACTTTTATCCCCAGGTGGCACTTCATATTTGCTATTAAACACTGCTTCAAATCTGTTTCTCACATGAATAGGGAAAAGGGGAGGAAAATTAATGAGGTTCAATTCTGGGCTTTGGACTGCTTTTCCTTTAGCTTCATGCCTTTCAACATTTGGAACCACACTTGGTTGTACACTTCTTTCCTTAGATCTAATTAAGGACACTTTATTAATAGTAATTTGTTGTGACTCAGCTAGGGCTGTTTCACTTTGCACATGTTCTGCAGGTATTGGGGCCTTGGTTCCTTCCTGTGTAACTTTGGTTTTCTTCACTTGGTTAGGTTATTGTGTAACATGTCTCACTTAATTTGAGCATCTGTGTCCTACTACTTGACACTTCTCATAATAAGTAGGCTTCCAATCATAAGTAACATTTTGCAAAACTTTCTTCCCACTTGGATCCATCACCCAAACTTCACTTGGCAACTCTTTGGTAACATTAGTCTCAATAAGCGTCCGAGCATAGGAAACTCTAGTTTGCTTAGTTGTGCACTCATTAGCAAAAATAGGTCTCCCAATCGCACTGGCTATCCTACTCAATGATCTCACTCCCTAACAAGATATAGGTAGCTTAGAAAATTTAACCCATAATGGAATAACAGTAGGAAATTCCTCAGTGAAATCAAAATCAGGAGTCCATGGCTTTAGAATTATAGGTTTATTAGCTATGGAATAAGGTCCAGCATATAGAATTTCATGAGCATCTTCCATAGTTTTGAATCTAATTTTGTAGTAGCCTTCATCATGATAGAATAGATCTGGTTCTGGAACATGTGACCAATGTAAGTTGATGTATCTCTTCATCGCATTATACCCTGATCTATCTCCTAAGATGTAAGCAATCAAAGCACATTTCCACTTGTTCTCTTCCTCTTCCACCTCTAATTTTTCTAATTGAACCATAGGTTGCCCATCTACAATTAGTGGTGGAATATAAGATAGTGACATACCATTTGTAGCAAATCTGTTCTTCTGAAAAAGTGTTGCCCATGAATGTTTAGATTTACCACTGGTTTCATCTGCTGAGTTAACTTGATTCTGATCTGGATTTTGCATGGTCACTGTTCCATTAGTTGGCACTTTTATCATAGCTGGTATTGCCCCAGTTGATGCTAGAGATGCCAGATCCAGCTTCTTTGAGATGTTAGACTGGTGCGAAGTTGAGCCAATTGAACATGCAGTACCTCCAGTAGCTGGATCTATGCTCTGAACTGAAGCTGGAGGGGTGGTTAATGGAGCTACCTTCTCCATTAATGGTTGCTTAACTGTCGTCAATAGGTTCTCTAATGTTGTTAATGAATATTTACGAGGTCGTCCTCTACATCTGCCTCTTCCTTTCGCCATGGCTACAAGCTCGGCGTACGTTTAACTAACGTGCGCCGAGAGCATTTTCCTATTCGGTAAACCTTGCT